>NC_053151.1:10643034-11313034 GCF_016808335.1 Panicum virgatum | reverse complement strand
TTCAAACAAGCCTGTAACTTAATGCACAAGCAATAATAACACATAAGTTGCATAAGTTAGAAAGTAACGGTTATGCTCCGGGGCTTGCCTTCTTGCTCGGGGTTAGCTTGGGTTTCGTCCAAACGTTGGCTCGGGTCTTCTGCGGCTTCAGTTCAATTAGCTTGCGCCTCGCGGAGTTCTTCTTCTTGCTCTGGCACTAGTTCGTAGTTGCCGTCGAGGAGTGTGGTCGATTATACACGAATGCATATGCATGAGTTTATCAGTGCAATAATTTTTATTTACTTTATTATGAAGTTGTGAGTCATAACTTGGTTGTGAGGGTGGGTTAACTTATGTCTTTTCTTTCTTGGGCAATCATTTATAGAGTATAATCATTTCTGTTTTATTTCATAAAGAGTTACTGGTATAAATAGATCACCCAATTTAAGCATATTTAAGGATCTATTTTTCAAGCTATGTTAGAAGCAAGTACTGGATCTAACAATTTTACACAAGGCTAAATACATGACATGTAGTTTACTGGTAAAAGATGACATGCATAAGGTACAGGAAACCAGAGATCTAATTTAGGGTGCATTTAAATTGCATTTTAAATATCTTAAAATCTAGATATCAAATACAAAAGTCCATGTAACAAAAAGTGTAGATCTACTCACTAGGAACTCAGAACATTTGGATCTGCATTTTTCTGATTTTTCCACGATTTTATTTTGAATTTACAAGTTCAGTGATTTGAATTGAAAACTGGATTTAAAGTTTTATGAATAGGTCCCTGCATCTTGCACTAAACCCCCTGGGAAGATTTAAATCAAAGCAATTGGGTCCCTGGACCCTATACAGAGCTGGGCGGCGCTCTCCGGCGAAATTCCGGCGAGCTGGGTCACCGGTAGTGAGGGGCCTGGGGTTGGTGAGGTATATGGAGGTGAGAGCTACCTGTGGGATTTCGTGGCTCGGCTTGAGACGGCCTACAGCGGCGGGTCACCGTCGCGCAGGGAACAGCGGCGAGAGTGAGCGTTGACGGCGATGCACCGACGGCCTTGGGGAGGGGTGAGTGGGTCCGGGAGCTGCGCTCGGCCTTGGGGAAGCTGATGGAGGGCTCGATTTGGGGAGTTCAAGAACGGGTATGGCGGTTCCACGGCAAGCGGGGCTCGACGAGGTTCGCGGCGGTGGCGAGTGTGTTCTGCGGCTCCGGCGAGGTTGGGGTGGGAATGTGCGGCAATGGGAGCATGTGGGGATGGTGTGGAGTCATGCTGCAGGGCTAGTTTGGGCAGAGGGGCCACAGCGTGGGCTGTCCACAGGAGCAGGGGAGCGGCGGGGGAATGGCGGGTGCGCGGCGGCGCTGGCGGTCCTGGGCGATGGGGTGGGGTGCAGGCGTGAGAAATGGGAGGCGCGTGCGTGCGCACAGGTGCTGCGCAAGTTAGAGGGTGGAGTGAGGGCGTGAGCGGAGGACTGGGCGCGTGCGCGGGTTAAGGCATCGCCGGTGATGGCACAGTCATGGCGCGCTGCAAGCGCATTTGTAGGGACTCCGCGACGCGTGGCGCGGCCACGGAAGCTGCGCTGGAGTTGGCGCTCCTTAAGTACCCACTAACCGTCCTAACCCCGACCTAATTATTAGTCATTTTCACATTTGCACATATATTTTGGATGAACTTCGTTTTTGCAGGTTTTTGGCCTATTTTAGAGCATGAAATGACGAGGCCCGTGATCGAGCGCTAACACGGAGAAAGACGAGGGCCACAGCCCAAAGGGAGGGCCAAAGCCCATGTTGATTCGAAGCCCATTCACGCACATCCATCCTCCAAGAGAGCCCAAAGGACCGAGCCCACAAAGAAGAGATCAAGATACTTCGGGATTAAGCAAAGCAAATGAAGATTTAAGGAAGGATTCCCTATCCTATCCTATCCTCGAAGATATCTCCAAGATAACAACGTCCAAAGGGGTGCAATCGTGAAGGACAGAAACTCTAGAAGATGCGAGGAGTCTACACGCGAAAGATGAGACCGAGGCAAGCCCGAAAGGGGGTAGGCCGGCCGGCCTAGGCCCATGGGGCCGGCCGGCCTAGCCCGTTTTTGAGGCGGTTCGGCCTCCCCTTCGACCGGTGGCTTCCTCGGCTTATAAATAGATCGCACCTTATTCAACTCGAGGCATCCATCCACCCAGAACTCGACGAAAACCTAGGGCCAAGACTGGAGGGAGACGACGGCCGCCGCAAGTCTTCGAAGTTGTCTAGGAGATGGCTTAGGCCACCCCTAGCCGCCATGGCCTCCCTGCGAGGTTGTGCCATGGTGGAGTTCATGAGCTAGTTGGAGTCGTCAATGGTATGTACTCTGTGGTGACAATCCAAATGAATCTATTATGTGAGTAATGATAATCATGTCTTCCGAATCTTTTAGCGACCATGTTCTCTCTTTCGATTTTGTTCTTTTCTTTGGGTTTGCTTCATCCTAGATCTATTATCGAGATAGATCGCTTAGCATGATCTTGTAGTCATGGTGGCTAGAGGTTCATGGCGGAACTACCAAAGGGGGTTCGACTTGCTTTAGGGTATTTCGTCCAAAAGGGGGGGCGTCGTGACAGGCCGTCTCCACAGAGTAGGCGGAGTATCGAGGGATCGGATTGGAGATTTTGAGTTTAAAGATACTTTTGATTGAGATGCATGATTTATTTGCTCGTTAGCTTGAACTACAACTAGATGACGATAGGCCTAGTCATGTCCTTGGTTTTGCTATGATTAAGCCTATGTTCATGGATGAGATCAACCTTTACACATCACTCATATCTGTCAAAGGTTTACCCTTTATATGCAATCAATGCTTCATGTTAGGATAGATCCATTAGATTAGATGGAAAACCTTAGGTAGTTCTTTGTCGATCCACGGATTGATAAACCTTGGGGGAATACTCTAAGGGAAAAGCTACATGAACCGTGCACTTGCGGTATACAAATCGGGGCGCTAAGAAGCGTCAACAAGCTTTTCTGGCGCCGTTGCCGGGGATCGGCAACACGAACCCTAGGGCGATCTATCTAGTTTTTGGACTAACCCTAATTTTATTATTGCATATATCCTGTGTTTCTTGTTTGTGTCCATGAATGCAGGTAAAACCCTAGACACAAAGCGATTGAGAAGTTCTCAACGTCCGTACTTTGACAAGTCCAATCTCACTCAAGCAAGTTGATGGCTACGTGAAGACCTGCTCTTTAGTGGTAGGTGCTAACTTTTGTTAGTGGCCCAGCATCCGCTATCGAGACCCCACTCTCCAAAGCAAAAGATGATAAATAAGGTACGCTGCCGTGTCAATTGATTTTAAAGACTAATGTTTTTGGGAAAAATTGTTTGTTCAAGCAATAGGTATGAAGCATGCCCGCGAAGAAAATGTGTGATCGGATCATCATCATCTCCAAAGTGTTACTGTTGTAATGAGTTTTTCGTCCAAGATCAGAGAAGTAGCATGAGAAAATAATAGATTATTTTGAAGCTCCATCAAGTCTACTTTCCAACGCATCAAGAATCATGAATTTTGGAGATCGGTGTGAATAGTTATGGTAAAATCTTTCAACGCTGCGCATTCTGAAATGTCTCGGGATAGAGCGTAGTGCCGGAGTAAAACGATCTTAACTTTTTCATCCGGAGTCCATTTGGGATTAATGATCACTCGTTGAAAAGATAATTTCATAAGGATTTCCATGGAGTAGAATTTTGGTATATGTTCTATGCAGGATGATCAAGGAATTCAACGAAGAAGAGGCAGCAACAAACAATGGAGAGAGTGATGATGATGTCGCAAGATTTTTGGAGAACCTTGTGCACAAAAGTTGATGATTTGAAGTTGACCAATGCTAGGGGCAACAAGATTAGAGGAACCATGATGCCACCCATCTTCTCCATGGGATGCTCAAGAAGCTTCTAGTCGAGTGCAATCAAAGAAAAGACCGCTCTGATCATCGACACAAAGCACGGGAGCCTCCTTCGATCCCGACACCTTAGGCAAGGCAAGAACCATGGAGACAGACCATTGGAGCCATGCTACTCGCTGGTGAATCAATGGTGATGACCTTGAAGCCAAGGATGCACAACAAGATGCTCCGAAGACCACAAGATCAAGATCATCGACATCTTCGAATCGATTCGTAAGAAGTCATTGTTATCATCAATATTCTGCTCAACCTAAGAAGAAAATATCAGCATATTTTTAGATATTCAAAAGCTCCACGAAGTTCCCGTCCCAACGAATCAAGAACCAAGTCAATCGGAGATTCCTACAAGCGGGTATGGCAAAAACATTGAAGGTTGTGCACTCTGGAAATTTCTGGACAGCACGCAGCGCCAAAAGTGAAACGGGCATAACTCCCTCGTTTGGACTCCGTTTAAAGCGAATGACCACTCGTTGGAAAGGTAATTTCATAAAAATTTCAATAGATCTATATTTTGGTATATGTTCTGTTGAGTATACAGGAGATATTCCACAAAGAAGAGGCAGGAGCAATGTGATGAGAACAAGATAGAGAAGATGACGATGATAACAATGAAGGCGAGCTTGGGTGATGTTTTCATCAAGTGTACATGATAAAATTCAGAAGCTTGGAGCAGAGGAAAAACCCCAATGACATTGGCAAATGAAGGCACAAGCGGTCGACCTTCGACAAACGAGGATGTTGCAAACAAACCACGACGGATTACAAGAGCGCAACATTCAACACATGAAGACGTGAGAAGCAAATCATGACGGACCACGAGGAGTGCATCAAGATGACATCTCGCACAAAGCACCACGACTCCAATGAGTATGAAAAATCTCCGAGGCTAAGGTATACAGTGAATTCTCAAGCTTCTATTGGTTTTGTTGATAATCGTTAAAAATCTCATGCTCGAACCAATAGTCGGAATGAAAGTTTAAATTCTATGCATTGTTCTTTTCATGATGATAGGCTAGAGTTTCTTGAGAAGGTTGATTTCATGCTTAAAGAACCTCTGCCTAATAATGAGCTCCGTGCTATGCAAGAAACACATGCTGCATTTAATTACACCATGCCTTGTTGATGAAATTTAATTGAGGATGTGATTATGTTGCATATGTTTACAAATAATTGCGAATTTCGATCTTGCTTTGCGTTTGGTCAAGCTCATGACCCTAAAGAGCACATGTCGGGAGAAGCCCCAAATTTCACTAACCATGCAGGACATGAAACTCAAATGATGAGGAGGGAAACTGTGCCCAAAATTTTGAACACCATCATCAACATCTTTAAGTTTCAAGAACAGACGTCGCTAAGCCTCATCAATTTTGTGCACAAGTCCAGAGATTTAAAATGTAAGAAAGTTGAATATTCAGGATCTCCATCGAGTCCTCAGTTCAATGCATCCATGATCGATACAATTGAAGACCCACGGGAGGAGCTATGTCTCAAACATCGGAGATGCACGTGCTGAAATCAGCACGGGGCAGATTGTAGTGACGGGAAAAAGGGGCATAACTCCCTCAATTGGAATGCGTTTTGGGCAAATGAAGACTTGTTGGAAAGAAGATTTCGTGCACCTTGCATTGGACCAATTGTTTGGCGCAATTCCCAATTTGGACAGAGAGAAAAATCCGTGAAAAGAAAGGTAGCGATGAAGGACAACAAAGAAAGAGGTGACCATGATGTGAGAGACGATTGGGCAAGTTTTCCATTAAGCGTGATTGATAATGTCCAACATGGGAAGTGGAATAAGAGCTACATGGAACACCTTCACCTCTTGCATGAAGGACCATGGCTTCGCATCAATGAGAAGGTATGTAAGAAAGTCGAGCTCTATGACTTTAAATGAAGCGCTTTGCGGGAGGCAACCCGATCTTTTATTTTATATATATTAATATGACCGTCTACATTGCACTCTTTAATCGGAATATCAAGTAACATTGTACCGTTGCTCTAACAAAAACCACAACTTCGTGTTGTTCATTCTAAATGTTATTGAGGGAGCACTTTGTTATTTGATCTTGGGAAACTTGTAGACCTTTTTGTGTGCCTGTTAGTGTTTAGAGTCTTTTTCTTTGTGTCTTTTTAGAGAGATTTATGAAGCATTGCACCACCCTTTGATTTCTAAACTTGTGGACTAGTTAACTTAGGCTAACTTTTTATTTTGTTTTAGACCACCTCATCATGTCATATCATTTTGTTCACCCACCCCGTGTTGCATTGTATACCATGTTGTTCGTCTCACCCTTGCATTGCATTGCATGTTGCATTTAAAAAAAAATTCTAAAAACATTGACTAGCCTCGTTTTTTAGATCCTAAAACCCTTAGAAAAACCACTCATAGAGCAATCCTAAAACCATAGGTTATGTTTTTCATTCAAAAAAAAATCTAACTTTTGTTTCTCTCTAGTTTTTTTTTTTTTAAAAACACCTTAGATAGAATTTCTATACCCAACACTCTCTCTTCAAAATTTTTGTTTTAAGCCAAAAAAATATAGGAAACCCATAAACCTACTTCTAAAACCTTGTTAGCTTGGTTGCTTGGTCCTTTTCGATAAATAACCTTTTCATTGACAAAAGCCTCACTTATGAAGTGTCGCGAAGGTTTTTTGTCACTCTTAGCAATAGTTTTTGAATAAGCTAGTTGCAGAACAACATCGAAAGATCGTTTCAACCTTGCTAACACTTGTTTTTGCCAACTTTGCATTTGCACTTGCATCCATTCCATTGTTCATGCCTTCATTTTGCTAGCTTGGTCTCAATCTTATTGATGTATGCTTTCCTATCCATGTAATGCTTATCATGATAGCATTTACCTTTTGCAATCTTGTGTAAACGTGGTGTTTAAACTTGTTTGCGGACCTCCATCTTTAAGCTCTTTTGACCAAGATAGCAATCCATTTTCCTCTCATTTGCATACACACACCTCCCACTTGCATTCACATACACCCATTAGGTTTAATTTTCACTAGACTAACTATGCCACAAGTTAAGTGTCTTGGGGGATATTTTTGGTTTGTTGGCAATTGTTTCTACTCCCAACTATCACCTTGGGGGTAGATTGTGCACTTGATTGTTTTGCAGGCATGACAAAGCGTTCCCATAAATTCGTGATCAAAGAAGGAATCAAATTCGTCAACATCTCCAAAGTTCGAGAGCAAGCCCCGCTGTTTTCATCAAATTTTGCACATGAACAAAGATTTACAAGGAAGAAAAAGTTGATATTCAGAAGTTCCATGAAATTCCCGTTCCAACGCATCCATGATCAATGAATTTGAAGACCCGTACAAGGAGATATGGCAAAAACTTTGGACGCTGCGCGTTCTGAAATTCGGAACAGATTGCAGCGCTGGGATAAAATGGACACAACTCTCTTGTTCGGAATGAATTTTGGGCAAATAAGGACTCGTTGGGAAGGAAATTTCGTGCACTTCGCAATGGAGCAATGTTTCAGTACAGGTTCTGTTCTGGAAATTGAAAGAAAAATTCGTGAAGATGAGGCAGCAATGGGACAACGAGGAATTGAAGGAGGCGACGACGATGTGAAGCAATGATTGGGACCATGACTTAGTACAAGAAGAAGTTGAAGAAAATTGAGGCAACAAAGGTGAAGACACATTGAAGATGATATTCATACACATGAGGGAAGGACTTCAAGAATTTCATGATGGTCCATCTTCTCCTTCTACGCCTAGCATCATGCTAAGCATGGGGGAGGATTTCATGGACAAGGAAGAAAGATCTCATGGAGTAAGATAATCACAGTTGCCACAAGATGCTCATGATTCTTTTTCCATGCTTAGCACAATGCTTAAGTACGGGGGAGGCCGCGCTACACTTCATTACGAGCATCGAGAAGGACGGTAATTCTTCCTCAACTCTCTCTTTTTCTAAATGCTTGTACATATATGCCTTCAACTATAGATGCAACCTTTGTATATACCTCTCAACCTATCACATGGCTTCTAGGAGGACAACCTAGTTTTGTTTTTGTTTTTGTTTTCAATAAGTGTAGGATCACCATCACTTTGTGCTCACCACATTTATACATTTTGGCAATGCCTTATGCTTATGGAAAAATGATGAAAGTTGCTGCTTTGTTTTACCTACGCTATGTTGTATATGACTTGACCATTTGCTCTCAATTAAATGGAATTAAAATGATTAAATACCGGATCTTTTATTTGTGGAGGTTAAATGACTAAATTCTAAACCCACATATTCTATGTTGCTCTTTGATTTAAGTCTACCGATGACCTTACACCTTGTGATTGTTTAATTTAAAAACTTAATTCCTATGCTATCTACATTTGTGAATCTCTTGCAAAGTTCTACCTACCAAAGCCTATACATACATATTCTTTCATGATGAAACCTTTAGATTGCAAACTTATATTTTGGTGAGTTCGATTAAGATTGATTTATTTGGTATGAGACTAAGAAGCTGGTCATTCAGTTTTTTTTGTGTAACCTTCTTTCTGCTAGCCTATTTATCCATGCATTGTGAGTTTCTACTTCGGGAATTTTGCAAACCTCGTTGGATATGCACCCTAAACCAAAAATATCTTTTTGTGATTACCTCCTTGACCACAACCCAATTTGAGTATGGATTATCATTTCGACGGAATCAAAAGAATCAAGGGCACCATATAAAGAAAAATTTTGGGAGACAAGGCTCCCCGGAGATTCAAGCGGTTCTACGAAAAAGAAGATGAATTTGAGATACTTACCCTAGCTAGTTGGTTCTGCCACTATTCATACTCGAGGACGAGCATTCGTTCAAGCATGGGGGCGATGGCTGGGTAAGTATTCTATGCTATCAAAAGTTCTAAGGAGCAAAAAAAAAAAAGAAAGAGAAAAATAGAAAAATGAAAAAGGAGAAAAGAAAAGAAAAATGAAAGAAAAAAAAGAGAAGAATAAAATGCTCCTTAGCTCTTTTGGCTTCATTAATTTTCCAAGTTACTTTGAAGAATTATTCCATACTCAAATCTTCCAACCATATGCAATCCGATAACGAGAACTTCATTTGTGTCTCGGGATCATCCATTTGCCACTTGCACATGTCCACCTATCTAAATGTGTGTGTTCCATCTTTCTCCCTCTCCAACATTATTTTCCAATGGCCCTTTTGACTAGTCTCAGTAAATCCAATAGATCTCTCTCTTAGTTTGACAATATTTCAGATATAATGTTTTGCTAGGATTGTTTTTACCTACCAAGCTCCACATAAGCCTTCCACTTTTATATATGAGTATAATAGGTTGAAGACAATCTAACGTAAGGTTGAGAGACTTGATGAGATGAGTATTTCCATGATCTTTTGCAAGAGAACCTCACTTATGTTTGATATGCATTCTTTTGAAAACTCTTCACGATGAAACAAGGTAAAGGTTTGAAGTTCGCTTAAGTTTGAGAGCATTGCATTTATTTATTATTGTGGTTTGTTCTTTAATTGCTAGTGTATCTTCCATAATGAAAAAATAGCCGGTCACAACATGAACTTAAATGCTAAATACTTGAGAGAGCAATATGTCTTGTTATGTATGACTAAGTGCAGAGAGGACAATGAGGGGCAACGCTGATTTCTTTATAAGCAAAGCTCCTAGACTTACTCGAGGACGAGCAAGGTTTAAGCATGGGGGGAATGTTGGCGCTCCTTAAGTACCCACTTTATCCCTTGTTTATCCTTGATAATGGCATGAATTTAATATCAAAATCACTAACCGTCCT
Source organism: Panicum virgatum (assembly GCF_016808335.1). NCBI lineage: Eukaryota > Viridiplantae > Streptophyta > Magnoliopsida > Poales > Poaceae > Panicum > Panicum virgatum. The sequence continues at coordinate 11,303,346 of NC_053151.1, read as the reverse complement.
AACCCCGGCCTAATTATTGGTCATTTTCACGTTTGCACATATATTTTGGAGGAACTTCGTTTTTGCAGGTTTTTGGCCTATTTTAGAGCATGAAATGACGAGGCCCGTGATCGAGCGCTAACACGGAGAAAGACTAGGGCCAAAGCCCAAAGGGAGGACCAAAGCCCATGTTGATTCAAAGCCCATTCACGCACATCCATCCTCCAAGAGAGCCCAAAGGACCGAGCCCACAAAGATGAGATCAAGATACTTCGGGATTAAGCAAAGCAAATGAAGATTTAAGGAAGGATTCCATATCCTATCCTTTCCTCGAAGATATCTCCAAGATAACAACGTCCAAAGGGGTGCAATCGTGAAGGACAGAAACTCTAGAAGATGCGAGGAGTCTACACGCGAAAGATGAGACCGAGGCGAGCCCGAAAGGGGGTAGGCCGGCTGGCCTAGGCCCATGGGGTCGGCCGGCCTAGCCTGTTTTTGAGGCGGTTCGGCCTCCCCTTCGACCGGTGGCTTCCTCGGCTTATAAATAGATCGCACCTTATTCAACTCGAGGCATCCATCCACCTAGAACTCGACAAAAACCTAGGGCCAAGACCGGAGGGAGACGACGGCCGCCGCAAGTCTTCGAAGTTGTCTAGGAGATGGCTTAGGCCACCCCTAGCCGCCATGGCCTCCCTGCGAGGTTGTGCCATGGTGGAGTTCATGAGCTAGTTGGAGTCGTCAATGGTATGTACTCTGTGGTGACGATCCAAATGAATCTATTATGTGAGTAATGATAATCATGTCTTCCGAATCTTTTAGCGACCATGTTCTCTCTTTCGATTTCGTTCTTTTCTTTGGGTTTGCTTCATCCTAGATCTATTATCGAGATAGATCGCTTAGCATGATCTTGTAGTCATGGTGGCTAGAGGTTCATGGCGGAACTACCAAAGGGGGTTCGACTTGCTTCAGGGTATTTCGTCCAAAAGGGGGGCGTCGTGACAGGCCGTCTCCACAGAGTAGGCGGAGTATCGAGGGATTGGATTGGAGATTTTAAGTTTAAAGATGCTTTTGATTGAGATGCATGATTTATTTGCTCGTTAGCTTGAACTACAACTAGATGACGATAGGCCTAGTCATGTCTTTGGTTTTGCTATGATTAAGCCTATGTTCATGGATGAGATCAACCTTTACACATCACTCATATCTGTCAAAGGTTTACCCTTTATATGCAATCAATGCTTCATGTTAGGATAGATCCGTTAGATTAGATGGAAAACCTTAGGTAGTTCTTTGTCGATCCACGGATTGATAAACCTTGGGGGAATACTCTAAGGGAAAAGCTACATGAACCGTGCGCTTGCGGTATACAAATCGGGGCACTAAGGAGCGTCAACAGCTGGTACCTGGCTGCGTGAGTGCATGCGCGGGCGTGGGAAACGGGCGGTGCGGTCAGCGAGGAAGACCGGCGCGCGGGGACCGGCGTGGCCGACCGGACGCGACGCGGCGGCGGGACGCGATGATGGCGCAGCTACCGTGAGCGAGACGGCGGCGCAGCGAGGAGGTGCAGGCGCGCGGGGAAGCGATGGCGGTTGGCCTCATGTGCTGCAACGGGGCACAGTAGGCAGGCTATGCCGGCCACGCGGCCGGCGAGCTCTGTTCGCGGCCCTTTCCTGCCCGTGAGCGTTCGACCGGGAGAGAGAAAGGTCAACGTGGTCAAAGATTTTGACTGGCTCCAAATTCAAAATTTTCAAACGAAACTTGAAAAATTTTGAATACGAAAGTTTTTCAACAAATCAAAATCTACAACTTTTGTTTCAGGTACTTTCTCATTTGAAGCTTCGTTTGAAAGTTAGAAATTCAAATGAAATTACCCTATACACATTGTTTTTCAAATTTTTCTCCAAATTTTGTGTGGTAACATGAAAAACTTTGAACATGAAAGTTGTTTGTCATATAAAACTCTACAACTTTTGTTCCGGTCAAAAATTCATTTGAGCTATGGTTTGCATTTTGTATTTTTGACCCTTTTTAGCATTTTCTGAAATTATTTATGGGAGGAAATGGAATGTGGAACAACTTATCATTTCATGTGCAAAAATTCACTTTCTTCCCACGGCTTCAACTAGACTTTGGTTTATCATGATTTTAGTGAGGTGCCTATGAAATCTCTTAAGCATCTGAATAAAGATTCAAAAGTTATAACCGTTTTCTGACTAGAGGTCGATTTAATTTGAAATGTTTCTATTCCTTGTTTTTCATTAAATATTCCTTACCCAAATTAGGTTTAATTCATACTAATTACCCTGGATTGGTAATTAAAAGCCTGGGCTGTCACAGCCTACCCCCTTAAAAGGAATCTCGTCCCGAGATTCGGTCAAGGAAAAAGTGTGGAGGTAATACCTTGGGTAGAGTCAAGAAAACCCGAAAAGTTCTGATTAAGGTAGTGCTCAGTTTCCCATGTGGCTTCTTCTTCAGTGTGATGATTCCACTAAATTTTATACATGGGAATTACTTTCCAGCGAGTACCCCTTTCCTTTCGGTCTAGGACCTTGAGAGGATGCTCAATATAGGATAGATCCGGTTCCAAGGAGATTTGTTGTTGTTCGACAACCTCGGTAGGAACTCGGATGCACTTCTTGAGTTGGGATACATGAAAGATGTCATGGATGTTGGATAGATACGGAGGGAGTTGTACCCTATAGGCCACGGGTCCACATAGTTCAATGATCTCATAAGGGCCAACATAACGGGGAGCTAGTTTTCCTTTCACTCCAAACCGTTGTACACCCTGTGACACCGTAGGTGTCTGCATAATAGAACTGTATTTATTTTATGCATCATGTGCTTAATTGCTTGAACAAGGGTCTTATTTAAAAAAAATAAGGTTAATTATGTAAATATGATTTGATGCAAGGACCTTCCTCTAATTTAATTTGAATAAGATGGGTGAATATTGCTTTTGTGGAGGGTTTCTTTGTAAAATTCAGTGTAATAATTACATGGCAGGAAATTTTACTTTTCAGTCTAAAATTAAGGTGAATTTGCTTTGGAAAAGACAAAAGTCCATTGAATTCAAAATCCTTTTCATGTTTTCAAAATAACTCTTTAACCTTTGGTCAAATCATTTTTTTGCACAACACCAAAGTTGTAGATCTTGAAAAGTTGAACAACTTTTATTTTGGGCACTTTTTCATTTGAGCTCAAGTTTAGGAGTTATTTTTGTTTTACAATAGGACCCCTAAACTTTTCTGAAATTGCAAACAGGTCCAGCTATCATCTTCCTCCTCTCTCCCTCTCTGCTTCCTCTGCCGCTGGCGCAGGGCAGCACCGCCCGCCGCCGAGGGAGGGCCGCAGGCCACCTCCTGCTGCCCACCGCCACACGCGGCACCCCTGGCCCCACTCCAACCCGCACTGGAGCCCTCCTCCAACCCGCACTGGATGCTAGTAAAACTTTGAACATGAAAGTTGTTTGTCATATAAAACTCTACAACTTTTGTTTTGGGCAAAAATTTATTTGAGCTATGGTTTGCATTTTGTATTTTTGACCCTTTTTAGCATTTTCTAAAATTATTTATGGGAGGAAATGGAATGTGGAACAACTTATCATTTCATGTGCAAAAATTCACTTTCCTCCCATGGCTTCAACTAGACTTTGGTTTATCATGATTTTAGTGAGGTGCCTATGAAATCTCTTAAGCATCTGATTAAAGATTCAAAAGTTATAACCATTTTCTGACTAGAGGTCGATTTAATTTGAAATGTTTATATTCCGTGTTTTTCTTTAAATATTCCTTACCCAAATTAGGTTTAATTCATACTAATAACCCTGGATTGGTAATTAAAAGCCTGGGTTGTCACACCTAGGCTCATCTTTGTGCAGCAGATGCGGCACCTCCAAGGTATCCACACGTACGGGAAGAAGCATCGCGATCTGGACTGCTAGGTTCATGAAGGCGACCTAGGGCTTGGGTGCGAAGGAGGGGGGCAGCACTGTAGCGCGATGCGGCTACTGTTCACGGCGGTGTTACTGTTAACGTGAACAGTAACCGTGAATAGTAAAGGCCTAGGTACCCCCTCCCTCTGTTTATATAGCCCCTTAGGTGGGCTGCCTTGGGCCCCACCTTGGGCGCCCCCTTTTGGGCCGGAAAGGCCCATTACTGCACCTAAGCCTAGTCTAATTCGGATCTCATCCTTATCAGGCTTCTTTCCCTTAAGTGTGTGACCCTATGGGCTCATATACTAATAAACATGGGCCAAGTACTCTTACTCGGCCCAATAGTAGACAGTGGCCTATAGCAAGACTTGTCAACTCCTATACGCACACAAAGATCATATCAGACGAGCCGCCACAATATCATATACATGCTGTTCCCTTTGGCTCACGATATTTGGTCTAGTTTAAAGCCGACCACTCTTTCTCGATTCTGTGATTCGGAATACTTGGTTAACTCTTAACCCCAGTATGGCCATGCATTTCCTGATCCGAATCACTCGAGGGGCCCAGAGATATCTCTCTCTTGTAGAGAGGGGCAAATCCCATATTGACCGACTATGTCTCACAGCATGCTTCTTGACAGACCTGAAAGCCACCTTTATGACTACCCTATTACGGTGTAGCATTTGATGACTCCTAAGTAAGTCGGTTCACATCTTGAGTACATACGACGATCTCAGGTCTTAGGACACAACGTACATATTGTGTAATGAGAAGTCATCATCTCGTGTTGGGTCAGTTCAGTCTCATGTCTCACATGAGCCAACATTATTAGTTTGACATCCCCATGTCCATGACTTGTGAAACGTAGTCAATCAACTAATACATGTGCTAGTCTAATATTCATGTGTGTCCTCACATGAACTCTGACTAGGAACATTTTAGAATATTCATACAAGTATAGAGTTTCACAAATACTTCACATAAGCATTAATCAATACAAGTTGTCATCCATGAATATTCAAGATACACTTTATTAACCATGAATACAAGGAAATATGATTGCCTCTAGGGCATATTTCCAACAGTCTCCCAATTGCACTAGAGTCAATCCAGAATGTATCTAATACCCATTGCTCTTGTGTGCCTCTCATGCTTGGGCTGTGGAAGGGGTTTTGTCAACGGATCTGAAATGTTCAGGCCCGTGTGTATTTTGCATATCTTGATCTCACCCCGATCGATGAACTCTCGAATGAGATGAAATCGCCGCATAACGTGTTTGCTCTTCTGGTGATTCCATGGCTCCTTGGCTTGCGCAATGGCTCCACTGTTGTCACAGTAGAGATCCAGCGGGCTAGAGGCATTAGGGAACACACCAAGCTCAATAAGGAACTTCCTTATCCAAACACCTTCCTTCGCAGCTTCCAAAGCTGCGATTTACTCGGCCTCTGTCGTAGAATCGGCCACCGTCTCCTACTTGGAACTCTTCTAGCTAACAGCACCACCATTTATTGTGAGCACGTAACCTGATTGGGACTTTGAATCATCTTTGTCAGTTTGGAAGCTAGCATCGGTGTAACCCATTACAACGAGCTCTTCCTCACCTCCATAGACCAAAAGCACATTCTTAGTTCTTCTTAAGTACTTAAGAATGTTCTTCACAGCTGTCTAATGACTCTCACCCGGATCAGACTGGTATCTGCTCGTAACACTTAGAGCATAAGAAATATCTAGGCGTGTACTTATCATTGAATACATGATAGATCCAATTGCTGAGGCATATGGAACTTTGCTCATGCGCTCTCGCTCATCAGTCGTCGTAGGATACTGAGTCTTGCTAAGATGTATGCCATGTGACATAGGCAAGAACCCTTTCTTTGCCTCTTCCATGTTGAACTGCTTCAACACTTTGTCAATGTAAGTATCTTGGCTTAATCCTATAAGCCTCTTTGATCTATCTCTATAGATCTTGATGCCCAGTATGTATGCTGCTTCTCCTAAATCCTTCATCGAAAAACTATTTTTCAGTGAAGTCTTTACGGACTCAAGCATAGGAATATTATTTCCAATCAGCAGTATGTCATCTACATACAAGATTAGAAATGCAACAGAGCTCCCACTTTCCTTCTTGTAAACACAAGCTTCTTCTTCATTTTTAATGAAGCCAAACCCTTGGACTACTTCATCAAAATGAATATTCCAACTCCGAGATGCTTGCTTTAATCCAAAAATGGATTTTTGAAGCTTGCATATCTTTCCAGCATTGGTCGGATCGACAAAACCCTCGGGCTGCATCATATACACGTCCTCGGTCAGATTTCCATTGAGGAAAGCTGTTTTGACATCCATCTGCCATATTTCATAATCGAAATATGCAGCAATAGCTAGAATAATCCGAACAGATTTAAGCATCACTACGGGCGAGAAAGTCTCGTCGTAGTCAACTCCTTGAACTTGTCGAAAACCTTTTGCGACAAGTCGAGCTTTATAGATGTGAATATTTCCATCCATATCTTTCTTTTTCTTATAGATCCATTTGCACTCTATGGTTCTCACACCATCAGGCGGGTCTATCAAGTTCCAAACTTGATTTTCCTTAATGGATTCTATTTCGGATTTCATGGCATCTTGCCATCTCTCGGAGTCAGGGTCTGCCATCGCCTCTGCATATGTCGCAGGCTCATCATTGTCTAACAATAATAATTCTCGTGCTGCACGAAGCCTTGCTGACCTTCGTGGTTGCGGAGGTGCTTCTGTTTCCATAGGCATCTCAACTTGTTCAGCTACATTAGCGTCACTTGTAGAGTCTTGTCCTATTGGCTCATCTCGAACTTCTTCGAGTTGCACCGTTCTTCCACTTTTCTCTCCTTTGATTAACTCTTTCTCTAGGAAAACTCCGTTCCGAGCGACAAACACTTTGCCCTGGCATGATTTTCAACGTGAAACCCAATTTCACGGAGTTGTGGTGGCATGAATCGAATTTTCCCTGAAGTAATACCTTAAGGTCTCCTTTGGGTATCCCACGAATATGCACTTATCCGATTTGGGTGCAAGCTTGTCAGACTGGAGTCGTTTGACATATGCTTCACAACCCCAAATCTTTAGAAAAGACAAACTGGGAGTCTTGCCAGTCCATATCTCATATGGTGTCTTATCTACGGATTTTGATGGCACCCTATTTAATGTGAAAGCTGCTGTTTCTAGAGCAGAACCCCAAAACGATAACGGTAGGTCCGACTGGCTCATCATTGATCGAACCATGTCTAACCGAGTTCGATTAAGTCGCTCAGACACACCGTTTCTCTGAGGTGTTCCAGGCGGTGTAAGTTGTGGAACAATTCCGCAGCTCTTTAGATGATTGCTAAACTCGTGGCTTAGATATTCACCTCCACGATTAGATCGTAAAGCTTTAATTTTCTTGCCACACTGATTTTCAACTTCACTCTGAAATTCTTTGAACTTTTCAAAAGTTTCAGACTTATGCTTCATCAAGTTGACATAGCCATATCTACTCAAGTCATCAGGGAAAGTTATGAAGTATTGGAATCCACCTCTAGCAATCAAGCTCATTGGTCCACATACATTAGTATGTATGAGTTCCAGTAAGTCTGATACTCTCTCTGGAAAACCTGTGAATGGCGTCTTGGTTATCTTGCCTAGCAAACAAGCTTCGCATGTCTCGTATGACTCAAAATCAAACGAAGTTAGAAGTCCATCCAAATGGAGCTTCTTCATGCGTTTCTCGCTTATATGACCGAGACGACAATGCCACATGTAGGTAGGATTCAAATCAGCAAGCTAAGGCCTTTTAGCATTAATATTACAGATAGGTGAATCATCAAGATTTAAAACAAATAGCCCATTCACAATGGACGCAAAAAGCCACAAACATATTATTCTTAGAGATAGCACAACCATTGTTTTCACTCGCAAAGGAATAACCATCCTTCATCAAACATGAAGGAGACAGAATGTTTCGACTCAAACTAGGAACAAAATAACAATTACTAAGCTCCAAGACAAATCCTGACGGTAGGTGAAGTTGCATCGTCCCGACGGCCACAGCAGCAACTCTTGCATTATTGCCAACACGGAAGTCAACTTCTCCTCTTTCAACGCTTCTACTCTTTGTCATTCCCTGCATCGAATTGCATATATGAGCAACCGATCCGGTATCAAATACCCAGGAATTAACATAAGAGTCAGCGAGAAATATTTCTGTAATATGAACAACAAGCGTACCCGAGGTGGAAGAACGATTCTTCTATGTGGCTAGGTACAACTTGCAGTTCCTCTTCCAGTGTCTTGGCTGGTGACAATGAAAGCACTCCTTGTCTGCAGCTGGTCCAGGTTTAGGCTTGGGTGTAGGGTTTGGCTTGGGGTTCGCAACCTTAGCCTTGCCCTTCTTCTTCCAAGAAGAACCTTTTTTCTTGAAAGCAGGCTTGTTCTGGACAGCCATCACATGGCCGCCGCTTGTGCCCTTCTTGATGTCACTCTCTGCTGTCTTGAGCATTCCACATAGTTCAGTCAGGCCCTTTTCAGCCCCATGCATATGGTAGTTCGAGATGAAGTTCCCATAGCTTGGCGGTAAAGAGGTGAGAATGAAATCAGTGGCCAACTCTTGGCCAAGTGGGAAGCCCAGCTTCTCTAACCTCTGTGTGTAACCAACCATCTTGATTACATATGGACCCACTGCAGCGCCTTCTGCCAGCTTGCTCTCGACAAAGGCCTTGGACACATTGAACCTTTCTGTCCTGGCCTGAGTTTGAAACATGTCCTGAAGCGCCACGATCATATCGTGTGCCTCATGGTTTGTCTCGAACTGCATCTGTATGTCAGGTTCCATGCAAGCGAGCATAAGACAGCTTATTTCAAAGTTGTTGTCACAAGCCTTTCTGTAAGCAGTCTTTTCCTCAGCAGGTGCATCATCAGCAGACTCTTCTGGTAATGGGGTATCTAGAACATCTTCCTTTTTCTCTGCCCTGAGAACAATTCTCAGGTTGCGGATCCAATCTGCATAGTTAGTCCCATTCAGTTTGTCCTTCTCAAGGACCGAACACAATGAAAAAGAATTGGGTGTTATTGCGGACCATGATCTACAACAAAATAATAATGCAAAATACTAAGACAAACATATTCATGATGGAGTGAACAATATTAAGCAATTAACATAATTTACTCCCACTAAAATCAATATCCCTCTATTGATTCTTAGCGATTCAAGACCCATAACTATCAAGTCGACTAGTGAGCTTTAGCATCACCGCTAGAAGACTAGATAGATTGGTAAGCAACTCTTTGCTAATCATATCACATATGACTCTTGTTATTGGGTGACATCTCCATGTCTCGCTCCCAATCTTTATGCCCCTAGGTCCTTAACCGTTAAGATGACCTTGTCAAGCTAACCAACTCTTTATGCATGCATGTATCCAATATAGCCTGTCTAGTCAAGGGAAACCAGTGGCGCCCTAATTTCATAGACCCACCACCAATCGTACAAGACATGTGACAGTGCAAGGTTTAGTTGGTGGGGCATGATTGCTCGAAATTTGTGAGGGATCATTCTACTTATACTCTGACGCACGTAGTAGTAAAACGTCAAGAACGGCAAGCACATAATTGTGAATCAGTATGGCCCTTGTTCTTCTGGTGATCTCCATCTCCATAGAACTTGTTCGCCATGTAGATCTCCATCTTCATGGAACTTGTTCACCATGTTGATCTCCATCTCCATGTACATGTGCACCATCCTTCATGTGATGAAAACTCCAAGAACTAGAACTTGCTATTACACCTAATAGCTAGTAAATAAAATTACATTCACGACTTGGATCATCACAGGTTGGCACATAGGCCATTACATCAAATGCAACAATTCATATGGCTCTGGCGAAATTGTCATAATCATTACATGCAGGTCATGAAACCATTACACACATGCATCACATACACATAGAGGCCATACCGATCATAAAACCTGCAAAACAGAGTTATGCGATTCCGACGTCCGAACTTAAAACCCCGAAAACTCTATCTTCTGGGCCGAATTTTTCAAATCTAAATTTCGCGAAAACAAAGCTGCTATTCTGAACCAAGTCTAACTTTTTCTGTAGATACAAATCGATATAAAATTCGCATAAATCCAAGTTCGTATGCAAAAGTTTTGACTGTTTTACTGTAAAACACGCTTTTGCAACAAAACAGAATTCGTATGCAAAAGTTTTGACTAGGGCTTGGGCGCGAAGGAGGGGCGGCACTCTAGCGCGCCGTGGCTACTGTTCACGGCGGCGTACTGTTCGCGTGACTATGAATAGTAAAAGGCCTAGGCGCCCCCCTCCCTCTGTTTATATAGCCCCTTAGGCACAGAAGTGCTATCACAGATAGCCAAACCTCTCTCCTTCCCTCTCTAAAGACAACATTGCCTAAGCACTAAGAGTTTAACTTCCAGAAAACAAAATAAGGTTCAGCACCCAGTTTACAGACACAGAGAAAGACCCAGAATCTCCCATTTCTGCATATATGAAATTGTGCGATAGAGACAAATGTCAGGAGAAGCAATAACTTAAGTTATTAAAAACAAGATCATTACGAGTAAGCCATAAACTCCAGGCTACGCAGCCAAAAAGGAAAATAAAGCATTGGATCTGTCTATTTGCCCCCTCTCCAATCAGATTAATCAGATCATTCACGCATAATGGAATAGCATGCCATTCAAAAATGTCTCTACACACACCAGCAGAATTGCGCCACTGCGCAGCAAAAAAGAATGTGATCAGTAGTTTCCGGTTGCCCGCATAACTTGCACTCTATCGCCCCCGGCCAATTTCTTTTCCTCAACTGTTCAGCAGACTGTATTTTGTCATTGACAACTTGCCAAAGAAAGATACGTATCTTCAGGGGTAGTTTAGTTCTCCACACATGCATCATCCATTTGTTTGTACTATATATGTGGACGAGACCATGCACAAGCTACCATGCCCTTCAATTCGTCTCAGCCACTCACAAACAAACAAACACTGCCAGCCAACTGACATTTGGCATGTGTGTGTAGACACAACTTTCGTTACCTTTCCAGATCATGGTGTGTGATACACGATCGACCCCTTTTGTCTTCTGCATGTCATGAAACATCAGCGAGACTGTGTGTGATTCACGATCCACACTTTGAATCTTGGGTGTGATTTTTTTTATGAATTTGTATTTCAAAATGTTGTAATATCCCAGTCCAATTGATGACCGCATATATATACATGTAAATTGACTATTTGCATGATACCGTTTCATGACCTACAGGTCCAGCCATGTGACAATCGAGCTCGTGTGGCCCTTTCTGGGACAAGCCTCCGAAAACAAAATTGGGCTATATATACAGACCGATGTTGACTGAGTACCTACCTAAGTACTAGTTTTACACAAGATCGATCCCCGACAATATATCTAGATATATGTACCGAAGACTATAACCGAGTTGATACTATCAGATATGCCGACCTATGAACTATTTGAAATTTGTTGCCACAAATAATTTATTGGTAATATTATATGTTTACCACCAGTTGGCGCGCTAAAGTTCATTTTTTAGAAGAGAATATATTAATATTGGCGGTGTTTAGACCCGGCAACCTACCGAGGGGGGTGCCCGAGGTAGATGATGGTGGGGCTTGCCGAGACCAGGAACTCGAAGGTGAGACACGAAACACACAATTTGGACATGTTCGGGCCGCAATGTGCGTAATACCCTAAGTATTGTATGTCACGTGTAGCTTGATTGATTGTATGATTGTCTGGAGGGGGTCCCTGCCCCGCCTTATATTGCACGGGGGGTAGAGTTACAAGTCGGTTAGAGTACAGGAGTACTAGTCGAGTACGACTAGGAGTAGTCCATGGCCGAGTATGGTGCAAGCTTTCCTATTCTAGTACTGATCCTGTGTCGCCATGTAGAGTAGGCCGTCTTGCACCGTGGTCTACATGTCAGAGTAGTGGTGGTATGTAGTCCCCTGTCCGGGTACGGGAAGCCTCCATGGTGGGCCCATGGATGTCTGTACAACAAGCCCCCGAGTACTTTGTAGGCGAGTGCAGCAGGTTTGAGTGGTCTTGAAGGCTTCTATGAGTAGTCCCTAGGCGTCCCCGAGTACTCCAAGCAAAAGTCTCCTATAGTATTTGAACCTCCATGAGGCTGGAATGTGCTCCCAGCTCATCATCGAGTAGTCTTGAAGCTTCCCCGAGTAGTTCCCAAGCGTCCCCGAGTTCTGCTCTGAAAGTCTTCAAAAGTACTCGTCTTGTCTTGAAATATATGATAGTGCAATTCAAAATCGCACTTCATATGAAGTAGCCCTCGAACCTTAAGTTGAATCGTAGAATCAGATTGAGGGTCAATCTGTAATCTCTGCCAATCTAATCCCGAAAAATCCGGAGAAAAACTGAAGGACACGTGGCACGGAGCGCCCGAGCCTTGAGTCGAGTACTTCCTCGAATTGAAGGGTCAACTGACTGTAGAGGTAGCCGAAGTTTGCAAACTGTAGCCATTGCAAAAACAAGTCTGAATCTTTAAGTTTAAACCCCTCTGGAAAGGGCACTGAGTAGTTGAAGTTGAAGAGTCCACCGCAACAGTGTAGAGACCGCGCAGTTACAAATACCAGGGGCACCCCTTATGGTTTTTCAGTTGCCCCCGTCACTTGAGATTGTGAGTCACCAGATAGATGTAGCACTCCACCGCCGCCGCCACCGCCTCCGCTGTCCACTACTCCGGCAGCCGCCGAGCGAATGTGAGTGAAAACGCTCGTGACTAAGAGGATGAAGGGTGGATCTTCCAGAGCGCAGGGGAAGAAGAGGAGATCCGGCAGCGGGAAGAAGGACAAATCTCCCCAACTGCCGGCACCAAAGATGGGGAAAACAAGGCAGACCGCGCCGCCGAACCAGGCCTGCGCCTGGAAGAAGTCGAATATGAAGGAAGAAGACATCCAGGCGCTGGTCGAGGCTGGTCTGTTGCAAGAGAAATCTCTCGCCGGGTGGAGTTCCGAGCATGGAGATGCGTGGCCTTTCGAGAAAAACCCTGACAAGATCCCGATGTTCGCGCGCTTCACCGAGCATGGATTGGCACTGCCGGCGTCTGATTTCTTCTGTGCATTGCTGGACTACTACAAGATCAAGCACGTCCACTTCAATCCCAATGGAATCTTCCACACCTCATTGTTCGTGCATTTCTGTGAAGCTTTTCTGGGAATTCACCCACACTGGGCATTGTTCCGGAAGTTGTTCCGGGTGAAGCCACATCCTGACTTGAAGAATCCGCAGCTAGTATGTGGAGCCGGGATCCAGATGCGCGAGAAGGTGTCCGAGCTATACTTTGATTATCAGTTGATTGAGCACAACCAGGACTGGAAGTATAAGTGGTTCTATATCCACAATCATCCCCCTCAATTGCCAAAGCCCAGTACGTATGCGCCAGTGGACCACGCCTTGTGGAACGAGGAGCCAACCTTTGCTGAGTGTCACCAGGTACCAGAGTTGCTGAACCGGATAGCTGATCTAAAGAAGAAAGGTCTGACAGCGGAGAGGGTGGCCTTCAGCTTTATGAAGTGGCGCGTGCAGCCGTTGATGAAGTGGGAGAATCTCAGGTATGAATACATCGGTGCCGAGGATGAGTTGAGGTTGTCCCAAGAGGAGCTCAGTAACGACGAAATGGTTCTGTGCTTGCAGAAGATATTCTAGGGATTGACTGGGATTCCAGCATTTGCAGTGAGAGAGTTCAGTGCTGACAACCCCCCGAAGCAGGTAACTAATCGTGACCGTAGCCCCCGTGTACTCATTATGGAGATAGTGGTATCCTAACATAGACTGTGTTATGTAGGAGGATGTCAACCTGTACTTCTCGATGCCTCCGCCACCTGGGTCGGACCAGATCCACATAGACCCAAGGCGGAAATATACTGGTAAAGTGTCGGAGTTAGAGGAGGAGGATCCGGTGGACACGGATGTGAACTCGTCATCAAGTGAAGATGATCGTCCATTGTCCGAGAGGTATGTCTTGAAGTCCCGTGCCTTTGACAAGGCGGGATCTTCTACTGGTGCTTCGAAGAGGATAGCAAACTCGTTTGAAGATGCACACGCACCGCCGCCCAAGAAACCGAGAACAACGGTGGCCAAGCATGTGGTGAGGAAGGTCTTGATCCCCCAGACCGTGCCATCTGAGGTAAGTCTTTTGACCCGTGCTCAGGATACTACTCGGAGTACCCGAGTACTGAATGGAGGTGCCGTTTGCAGGGTGCAACGAGTACTGAGGAGGCGTCGTCCGCCACTCAGCATACGTCGCCAGAGGCCGAGGAAATCGTGGAGGTGGAGGATAGCCCATCCCCACCTATCATGGAGGAAACCAGCAAGGATGCTGAGGTTGATGAAGTCGAGCCGCCGCCAGCTCAGAAGCAGGCAGAGCCGTCGGTGACCGCGACCCGCCCGAGGACTTGGGTGACGTTGGAGATACTCCGGCGCTCGCCGGGGTATTGTTTTAGTTCCTGGGGGCTCCCAAGGTTCAGTTGGTGAGATCGTCGTTGTAACTACTCTAGGCACCCGAGTACTGTGTTGGTCTATGTCTTGAAAAGTTGGACTCAAAGTCTTGATGTTCGCAGGAAATCGACGGACTTGACCTGGGAGGAGGCTGGTACAAGCATGGCGGCTGATGGCAGGAGCCGCTCAGCAGAGACCGAGATGACCGCACCACCTCCGCAGGACCAATCAACTAAAGATGTATCGGTGACCGAGGCTAGCGCCGCAGCAGGTTTGTGTCTGCTGCGGAGCAAAGTAGTCGAGTCATTGATTGCTTCGTTTGTATAAGCCCCCGAGCCGGTGATTAACCTTTTGGCGGAAATTGAAGCATAACTGGAAGAGGCTGTGCTGCCGGATCCAGACGCGGATCTGCCGCCACCAGAAGATGTTCAGGAGCTAGCCCCCGAGCGTCAGGAGAACGCTCAGGTAGTTCTTGAAGTCAGTCCGAAAAGGTAGGTCGTCGTCCGAGAGGTAGACATTGAAGACCCGACGCCGCTCGAAAGTGCCGCGATGTCCAAAGCAGCAGAGTCTAGCAAGGCATCTGGAGATGAGAACATGTCATTACTGGAGGATGACTTGTTGGATCCAGAGTTTGTAGCGCTGCAGCTGGAGTCGCACCGCCGTACTGGTGTCTATCTTGAGGTAAGCCAAGTACTCATTGGTGATGAGTAGTTGTAAGTATGAAGTATTGCCCAATGTAGATTTTGAAATCTTGGTGCAGGATATCATCAAACGATCCCGGCGGAAGTCCGAGCTTTTGCAAGGATATGGTGATGTCGTGGCCCATGTGGAATGCCTTGAAACAGATCTTCAGAACTAGAGGATGTTGTCCGCATGACTACAGTCGAAACTGGATGGGACAATCGCCGAGTACCGGAATGAAATCCAGTCGATCACCAGCCAAAAGGACGAAGTCGTCAGAAAGAATAAAGTACTCCGGCGCAAGAAGAAAGATAGGATCTTGTTGTTTGCAGATGTCTCGGGTACTTATTTCCCGACCCTCAGGCTGATGTATGTGTTTCCAATGGTGTTGTAAATCTGGAGAAAACCATCGAGTGCCTGGGCAAGGATCTCACCGACTGGAAGTGCGCCTTCTACCGGGAGAAGAACATGCATGAAGAGGTTGCCCAGGAACTCATTGTACTGAAATATGAACTTGAAAGACAGATGCAGCTCTGCATTGATGGCGATACTAATCTTATCACATGCATGCAGTCGCTGAGGAGGGTCAATGACGAGAACGAAGGTCTAAAAAAGTCCCTCAAGGAGCTGAGAGCCGTGGCGGAATCCGTGGCAGATCTGTTTGAGCCTTGCCAGCATGGAGTTGAACCGCGACCCTTGGAGGATCGTCTGCGTGATACAACTGGAAGATTTCTTGCATATGTGCAGAGGTTGGCGAGGTCAGTCCCGTAGTAGGTCCTAGCCATGTTGAAATCTTTCTTCCCCAAGGCCCAGATGGAGGCTGTGGGACAAGGTGTGGCAGCTGACTGCTCCGACGAGAAGTTCTAGGAGCTGATGCAAGAGATGGCCCCTATTGCAGAGAGGGTGGCACAGCACATTAATCTGCAATAGATGTACCTGTAGGTAGAAAGAACTCCAAGAAAACAATATTTGTATATACAAGAGTTGTTTTATGAGACAACGTAATTGAAATAGTAGTAATCATTTATCTGTCTGTTCCATGTCTTGTATGTTGGAGAAGCCGCATACTCAGTTGTGGATTAAGTACGAGATCCATAAAGTAGGCTGCAAGAAAGAGTAGCCGAGTAGTAATACTCGCAGATATGATTACTGTTAGTAGCAGGAGCAGAGTAACTGGAGACTCCATAGTAATCGAGTAGTACAGGGACTACTCGTGAGTTACAGGAACTCAAGTGGGCCTGTTAGTAGGCGAGGCGCGGAGCCGAGTGCTTGTTGGAAAGCAAGAGACATACTATGTTTGCTAGGAACATTTTATCACTGCGAAATATAAGTTGCAAGATTACAACTAAGGCCGAGGGCCGAGTAGAGCTAAGGCCAAGAGGCCGATTACATCATAGAGACCAGAAACAGCTAAGACCGGGAGGCCGATTACATCATTGGTCAAAGACCAAGTACAGCTGGGGCCGAAGGCCGCTTACAGCATGGTTAGGGACCGAGGTTAGCTTGGGCCGAGGGCCGCTTACAGCTGGGTCCAGAGTATCCGTAGCCGAGGGCTACGGGTAGAATCGACAAAGCTTCTCGATGATCCATGAGTTGTCGATGGCGTCACTGTCAAGAGTTTGGAGCCGATACAAGCCAGGGCCAGTGACTTTGGCGACTGTGTATGGTCCTTCCCATGGTGAGTTGAGCTTGTGGAGCCCTACCGTGTTCTGGATACGGCGGAGAACCAGGTCGCCGACGTTGAAGGAGCGTTCCTTGATGTTGCGATCGTGGTAGCGACGAATACCCTCGAGGTATCTGGCCGATTGGACAAGTGCGGTGCAGTATTCTTCTTCAAAGTTGTCAATGTCGACCCGCCTGACTTCTTCCGCGGCACCTTCCTCGTACTGATCGACTGCTAGAGACTTCCACATGACGTCGACGGGGAGTATAGCTTCGGATCCGTAGACCAGAAAGTAGGGCGAGTGTCCTGTAGGCTTGGTTGGCTGAGTACGGAGCCCCAGAGTGCGTTGGGTAGTTCCTTGAGCCACTTGCCACCCTTAGTGTTGGAGATGTCGTGCAGCCGCTTCTTCAGGGTGTTAAGTATCATCTCGTTGGCGCGCTCAACCTGACCATTGGCCCGCGGGTGAGCGACGGAGATGTACCGAACATCGATCCCGCTGTCCTCACAGTAACTCCAGAACCTGTGGTTGTTGCAATTGGAACCCAGGTCTGTGATGATGCGATTGGGGAACCCGTAGCGATGCACAATTTCGTCCAAGGAGTCGAGTACCATGTCAACCTTGGGGCAGGTAACAAGCTTGACCTCGATCCACTTGGTGAACTTGTCGATGGCCACTAGAACTCTGTTGAATCCTCCTGGCGCTGTTGGCAAGGGACCAATCATGTCGAGCCCTCAGCAAGCAAATGACTAGGTCGGTGGTATCGTGATGAGCTTGTAGGCCGGGACTTGTTGTTGCTTGGCGAATAATTGACATCCTTGGCACTTCCAGACTAGTTCCTCTCCATCAGCCAGTGCGGTCGGCCAATAGAAAGCTGCCCTGAAAGCTTTGCTCACAATAGTCCGGGAGGACGTGTGGTTGCTGCAGATTCCCTTGTGTATCTCCTCCAAGATATCCTTGCCTTCTTCTCGAGAGATGCACTTGCTGAGTACGTTGGAAGATGCGCCTCGTCTATATAGCTTGTCTCCGACTAGGACATAGGTCTTGGCGCGTCGTGTGACTTGTTCAGCTTCTGTCTTGTCGGAGGGTAGCACTTGATCTTTGATGTAGTCGATGAAGGGAATTCTCCTGTCCACGTCGATCATCATGACCTCCGGGCTGGGCTGGGGTACCTTAGGACTGGTGGTAGGTGGTGCAGGTGTCGGCTCCGGTATGGATGGCTTGTGCAGTTCATGGACGAAGACCCCTGCTGGGACTTGAGCACGAGTAGATCCCAGCTTCGACAGGACGTCCGCAGCAACGTTGTTGTTGCGGATGACATGGTGGAACTCGAGACCACAGAATTTGTTCTCGAGCTTGCATACCTCCAAGCAGTACGCGTCCATGTTCTCCTTGTTGCGATCCCAGGAGTCGTTGACTTTGTTGATGACGACCATGGAGTCGCCGTAGACCATGAGTCGCTTGATGAAGAGGGAGATTGCCAGGCACAGCCCATGCAGTAGAGCCTCATACTCGGCTTCGTTGTTGGAGGCCTTCCAGAAGATTTGCAGTATGTATTTGAGTTGTTCACCCTAGGAAGATATCAGGAGTACTCCGGCGCCGGCGCCGGCACCTTCAAGCTTGAGAGATCCGTCGAAGTACATTACCTAGTGTTCCGGGTGCTCAGCTAGTGTAGGAACCTGATTTTCCCACCACTCTGCCATGAAATCCACGAGTGCTTGGGACTTGATGGTGTTGCGTGACTTGAAGTCCAATGAGAGGGTGCCGAGTTAGACTTCCCATTTGGAGATTCTCCCTGTGGCGCCCCAGTTGTGTAGAATATCACCGAGCGGGTAGTTTGTCACCACATAGATCTTGTACTCCTGGAAGTAGTGTCGTAGCTTGCGCAAGGTTATCAGGATTGCATAGAGCAGCTTCTGCACCGGTGGATACCGGGCCTTGGACTCTGAAAGGACCTCACTGACGAAGTAGACTGGTCGCTGCACCTTGTATGCATGGCCTTCTTCCCTGCGCTCGACTACGATGGCCGTGCTGATGACGTTGGTAGTTGCAGCTATATATAGTAATAATTCTTCATTGGCCTGCGGTGCCGTGAGGATCGGTGGCTTAGAGATGAAGTCTTTGAGTTGCCACAGACCCTCCTCAGCCTCCTCGGTCCACACGAACTTGTCCTGGCGCTTGAGTAGTTTGAAGAAGGGGAGCCCCCATTCTCCAAGCCTTGAGATGAATCTGTTGAGGGCCGCCATGCGTCCAGTAAGCCTCTAGATGTCCTTGATGGTAACCGGAGCGTGCATCTCAGTGATGGCGGTGATCTTCTCGGGGTTTGCTTCGATGCCGCGGTGGCTAATGATGAACCTGAGTAGTTTTCCCGACGGTACACCAAAGACGCACTTGGTGGGATTAAACTTCCATTGGTACCCCCGCAAGCTTGCGAAAGTCTCTTCATGATCGGCGATGAGGGTGTCGGGATTTCTGGTCTTGACGACCACATCATCCACGTAAGCTTCGACGTTTTTGTTGAGTTGATCCTTGAAGCAAGCCTGGATAGCTCATTGGTAGGTAGCACCAGCTTTCTTCAACTCGAACAACATCGTCGTGTAGCAGTAGGCGCCGAGCGGGGTGATGAATGAGGTCTTCTCTTGGTCTTCTTCTTTGATGGCTATCTGGTGGTACCCCGAGTAGCAATCAAGGAAGCAGAGTAGTGCACAACCGGTCATGGATCGGAGTCGATGACTTGATCAATCCGCGGCAATCCGAAGGGATCCTTGGGGCAGTGCTTGTTGAGGTCTGTGTAGTTGACACACATCCTCCAGTCGTTGTTGTTCTTCTTCTTGACCAGGACAGGGTTGGCGAGCCATACAGGATGGAAAACTTCTCTGATGAAGCCCGCCACAAGTAATTTGGCGAGTTCCTTCTCGATGGCGTCCCTACGGTCCTGGGCGAAATGGCGTAGGGGTTGCTTCTTCGATGTAGCTTTGGGATCAACATTGAGTGAGTGCTCGATAAACCTCTTGGGCACCCCTGGCGAATCCGATGGTTTCCACGTGAAAATGTCTCGGTTTGCCCAAAGGAAGTTGATGAGCGCGTCTTCCTATTTGGGGTCGAGTCCTGTCCCGATCATCATCGTCATGCTGCTATCACCGGTTCCAAGATCAATGGCCTTGAGGGTGACTTCGTCGGTTGGCTTGACCTTGTTGGCCTCGTCGCTCTTCTCAGGGATCTTGAGTTTGCTTGGGGCTAGCTTCTTCGACGCAGCGTAGACCTGCATCATAGAGTTAGGGACTTGAGTAGTCGAGGCGAGCTCCACGGCTTCTGTGTCGCAATCGTAGGATCGTTTTAGTTCTCCTTACATCGCGAGTACTCCTTTGGGTCCCGACATCTTGAGTACAAGGTGCACGTAGTGCAGGGTAGCCATGAATTTGGCCAGAGCTGGCCGACCTAGGATGGCATGGTAGGAAGTCTCAAAGTCGGCGACCTCGAACTTGATGTACTCGGTGCGGTAGTGTTCCCTAGTCCTGAAGGTAACTGGCAAAAGCACCTGTCCAAGGGGTATAGCCGCGTTGCCTGGGACGTTGCCATAGAATGGCGAGTTGGTCTTGGTGAGCATGTCGGTGACGTCGAGGCCCATCTTCTTGAGAGTCTTGGTGAGTACTTTGGTGAGCCGCGAGCCAGCGACTACAGGGTCTAGGACTAGCAGGTACCATCCCGGCTCTGAGAAGCTTGTCCATTGATCCGCCCTGGAGAAAGTGATGGGGGTCTCTGACCACTTGAGGAAAGTTGGAGTAGCTGGCTCAATAGACATAATCTCCCACAACAGGAGCTTCTGGGAGCGCTTGGTGAGTAAGCCACCGAATATGACGTTGACAGTGCGACTATGGTCCTGGTAGCCGTCATTGCCGCCATTGCCATCTTCATCTTTCTCTTTGCCCTTACGATCCTTTGGGTGAGGAAGTTTCGGTATGTTTTTCAGGACATTGCGTAGCTGGAAACACTCGTCGGTAGAGTGCTTGCTGGTTGGATGGTACGGGCATTGCTTCTGGAGCAGTTGCTTGAAAGTAGGCATGTTAGGGTCTCGCTTTTGAGTACCCTTAGCAGGTCGATCCATTGCCGCGACAGTGTTATCTGGCTTGCGCTTGCGGTTCGGGGTACCCAAGTAGTTGTTGTGACTCGAGCGGTTGTTCGAGTTCTTCCCCTTGCTGCCGCTGTCATTTTGCTATTGGGAGCGGTGAGGCTCGTACTTGTTGAGCTCTTTGTCTTCCTCGTCAGCCCACTCTTACCATAGTCTTGAGGGAAGGGATTGATCGCGGACACCGGCCGACGAAAGCCCTGTAGGTCTGGCGATCGAGGATGCCTTCTTGGAAGCAGTCGATGACTTCTTTGTCAGTGACATATATGACGGTGGCTCGCTTGTCGAAGAAACAACGCATATAGGTGCGAAGATTCTCGCCGTTCTTCTGTTTGACTTACGCTAGGTCCATCTTGGTGTCGGCGCGGCCCAATGCACCAGCGAAGTTGTTGGTGAAGGCCTTTTTCAGGTCTTCCCACTTGTCGATGGAGCGTCGCTCAAGGGTATCGAGCCATGTGAGAGGTGCCTGCTCCATGCACATGGGGAAGTAGAGTACTTTGGTGTCGTCGTCGCCTCTGGCAGTCTCCACGACAAGGGAGTAGATGCGCAACCACTGCTTGGGATCTTGCTTGCTGTCGTACTTGGAGATGCCGACCAGCTTGAACTTCTCAGGTAGTAAGAACCCGCGAAGGCGCCTCAAGAAGGTTGGGTAGGAATCATTGGCTTCATCTTCTCGGGCGCGTCTGTTAGCTTCGATTGTGGAGCGGGCGCCGTATCCGCGATTGGAGTTGATCGTCGCGGACGTCGCGACTGGTCCCGTGGCCATGGCCGCCGGGATTTCCTCCACCTCTGCTGCGATCGCGGTTGCGACTACCCTCTGGCGCTCCTCTGGTTCGGCTCCCTTCTGGGTGTTGACTGCTGCGGCCGCCATGCCTGCTGCCGCTCTCGCCATGTTGGCTGACAGTGCGCATGGGCCTTTCCCTATGTAGCGTTATGTAGGCCCTCTCGGCGAGTTCGGCGATTTCTTGAGAGGCACGTCCAGCGGGCATTGCTCGGCCTATGACGTTGAGGGAGGCTATGTAGGCCTCTGGTGTGTCGTGCGGGTGTTGGGCGACGGCAGCCAGAGTGTCGTTGAGGTTGCGAATTGGGAGGTTGACTGTGAGGTGCTGATGGCGTTCAGCATGCTTGGTGTTGCGGAGTCGGCGTGCGGCCTTAAGCACCTCAGTGTCCGGAGGAACCACGTTAGTTGTGAGCTCGTCGGCGGAGACGTCGTCCGGGAAATGCTCTGGAGTATGTGGGTCTCGAGAGGGTTGCCCTGCCTCTTGCTCGGTGAGCACCGCGTAGGGTTGTCGACTGGGGGAGGAGCTTCTCGAGCTTGAGGTGATGATCTCTGTGTCGCCTTCCTCTGAGATGGTTGGAAGCGGCGTACCCTCCTGGTACGGGAGTTGCTCAAGGCAGGCGATCAGGCAGGAGTCATCATCGGTAGCGAGGTCGAAGGGCTTCTGATCTAGCCAGTAGACGAATCTGCCTTCTAGAGTTGACATGATTACCAGACCCAGGGCGGGTCCGATTAGCGGCTTCTCCTCATCCGAGTCCGAGTAGTACTCGAGCTCAGGTAGTTCTCCTTGATGTTGGATCTTGGAAAGCGTTGCCTGATAGACAGCGCCGAGGTTGCAGAGTCCGAAGAGGAGTCGCTGCGGGGGGAAGTCCGAGTCGCACGATGGCTCAAGAGCCAGCTCGCGCGGCTAGATCCAGGTGGTGGTGGTGGAACCCGAGTAGCACTCGGATTCGAGCTCGTGCCCTCTGATTGGATCAGAAAACGAAATTTCACCGAGATTCTCGACGAGTTCGTCCACTAAAGCTTGAGGAAGCGTCGTGGATGAAGGCTTCTCCTCCGGGGCCGACGCAAGGTAGCACTGGAAAGATCCAGCGCCGTCGGCGACGCAGACCTAGGAGCCGAAGATGAAGGTGTCGCCTTGCGTGAAGGCGAAGTCGGAGTTGTGAGCAAATGGAGCCATCGAGTTCGCCAGCGGATCTTCGACGAGGGCCCCTACATGGTGCACCAGCTGTCGGTGTTTAAATTCGGCAACCTACCGCGGGGGGTGCCCGAGGTAGATGATGGTGGGGCTCGCCGAGACCAGGAACTCGAAGGTGTGACACGAAACACACAATTGGAACAGGTTTGGGCCGCAATGTGCGTAATACCCTACGTCCTGTATGTCGCGTGTAGCTTGATTGATTGTATGATTGTCTGGAGGGGGTCCCTGCCCTGCCTTATATTGCACGGGGGGCTGGGTTACAAGTCGGTTAGAGTACAGGAGTACTAGTCAAGTACGACTAGGAGTAGTCCATGGCTGAGTACGGCGCAAGCTTTCCTATTCTAGTACCGATCCTGTGTTGCCATGTAGAGTACGCCGTCTTGCACCGTGGTGTACATGCCAGAGAAGTTGTGGTATGTAGTCCCCTGTCCGGGTACGGGAAGCCTCCATGGTGGACCCATGGATGTCTGTACGACAAATATCACAACTTCTGCATCGACTAATGCATATATAGTTTTTCCTAATTACAAGGACAAACACAAAGCTCCTTAGATGTATCTTAAACTTGGATTGATGTTACACAACAACCCGTACTAAATGCCATTCTTATTAGGAACTACCGGTAGCATTAGGGCATAATAGCAGGTGAATGGTCGTGAAGATGACGTTGCCATCCTCCTGTGGTCTCCAAAAAATGCTATAAGGCACGTATAGTGGATGAATTGTCATGAAAGTGATGGTACTATAGCTACTTCAATATTGTTTATAGTTCACATATGCACGCCATGTTTAGTTCCTGGGTGAAAAGTTTATTGGTGTCACATCAGATGTTGCATCGGATATTGGAAGTGCTCCCCATTTAAGCTTGGGAGGTTCTGACACAACTTTATTTGTGTTTTTTTTTCCGTTTGGCGACACACGGGCTGCCTATGTGGGGGTCTACGCACTAAAGGGGTCGTGTATCATGCACACCACCTTGTCGGTATCTTTGTGGGTGTTATAAATATATATGGACCAGGTTGCTGCGCGTGATACACGACCCTCTTTGTCTTCACATAACTAGTGGATGTAATTGAGCCTTGCGGTGTGAAGTTGTTTAGATCCATTCATATTTCATAATATTGAAGAATCTCAGTCGAATGAATAAGCTATGTTTTCCGCAGGCACTATAAAATAACGACTACATATACGTTGATAAGTTGATTAATTATGCGGGATCGGTAGACATATCTATATATCTATGTCTATGTCTTTCTATATACCGGCAGCGAGGTAACCTAGGATTAGCACCAAGCTAACCCCTATGAAATTTCTTCCTACCCTCTGTTGTAACCTCCCATTTTGGGTGCTCTTAAGTCTAAGGATCATCAGCACTGTGTAATGCATAAAACATTGTGCCGGACGTAGGGCATGGAACTAGGATAAACCATTACGTCCTCTCTGTGTGATTCTTGCTTTCCTAAGTCCACCCATGCCACCGGAGACATGTACTCTGACAGCAACTCGAACACAATGCTTGTCGCAGTTTCGACCCCGCGACACATGGGAATCTTAAAAACAGCACTGCCGGGACTTAATGACTACTGGTAAATTACATGATAGTAACATGTTCCAACCGTCTTCATGGGATGAGAAAATAGTATTGTTGTGATGAACTTGTTTACATTGTTTCTAACCGTCTTCAAAATAGGGACATGAAACTTTCATTAAAACCAGCCTAATGATGGATCACACATCTCTAAACTTGTAATGATGCACGGTTGGTCTATTTCTGTGTAGCACGGTGCACCACCACCACTTAACAAGAGAGCTTTAGGGGCGACCATATCGTATGCTTCATGACAAATTATGCTTTTCAGCTAGCTAACCAGCTAATACGGCACGTGTGTCGTGTTCAAGGCCGTGTTTGCATATTATCACTTTACCCCACATATTTGTCCCGTCAGTCGCATGTCCAGGACCAGTTTGCGATGAGGGCGTCCTCCGTACGTGGGGCTGTAGAGGTCCCACCACACATGGCGCTCCGGCGTGCCGCATGCCATCTCCTTGCTGACGCACCCCACCGTCGCCCCAAGGGGCCCAGCCTGCAGCACGCCTCCCTCCGTGCCGCACGCTTGTAGTTCTGCCCGGGGCTATAAATAGGACTACGTACGCACCTGTGTTTTATCACCTTTCATCGAAACACAACAAGTTGAGTCAAGTAGCGGCACTAGCTAGCTAGCTAGCTAGCAATGGCCACACCCACCGATGATCCCACCATGGAGACCTGTGGCGACGTCTCCGAGTCCGACCCAACCATGGAGACCATCGGCGTCCTCTCCGATGTCCCCATGGTGAGCAGAAACCACTACATAGGCGTCGCCTCCGCCAATTTCAGGGTCCCTGGACCGCCAAGGATCCCTATACGTATAAAGCGAGGACCATGGGGTGGAAATGGAGGCACCCATAGGGAAATGGAAGGCAAATCACAACGTCTAGAAAGTTTAACAATCTACCATCATGGCGTAGTTGAAGGGTTTCAATTTTCCTACATTGATGAAGACGGGCAAATCCGCACCGCTGGTCCTTGGGGTCAAAATCGTAACTTGTTCATTCACCAAGTGAGTAGATTTCATACTTTACCATGCATGTGCGTGCGGTTGTTTTGCAAATCATGTTGGCTTATGCCTGCCTTCATCATAGAAAAGACGATGCAATTCTATGTTTGGTTGAAGTCAAACTAACTTAAACTTGACTGGTTTTCTGGAAAATATTAACAAACAGTAAGACTCCAAATATAGGTATATATATATATAATGAAAATATATATTCCATGAAAAATCGTACTCACTACGTTTTTTACATGTCGTATTAGTTTTGTTCTTAGTCAAGCATATGTATCTTTGATTATATAGATTCATAACATAAGATTTATGTTTTTAGATTTACTATGAGAAATACTTTTATAGTATATAATTCATATATATGTTGCAAAACTATACTGATGTTTCGAAATTGATTAGATGGTCAAAGATAGTTACTTTTGACTTAAAGCACTGCGACCTATGAAATAAAAGAACAGAGAGAGTACGTATACTTGCTTATTTAGTAGTATGATATAATGTATATGTTTTTATATAATAAGATAGTTTGACCTAATATTATTTTAGAATTGTATCTTAGCTTCTTGGGAGGGATGGAATTAGTAGCTATATATACGCCACCTAATAAATACTTGATGATATATCTAATTTTAGAATTCTGTGTTGTTTTACAGATAATGTTTGGCCCATCAGAGTATGTGAAGGAGATCTCTGGGCATGGTCACAAAGCAAACACGTCCTATCTGTGTCAATTGAAGATCGTCACCAACTACGCTGAGTATGGTCCTTTTGGAGACTGGACCGGCATTCCATTCAGATTTACTGTGCCAGAGAATGAGACCGTGGTGGGCTTCTTTGGAAGCTATGACACATCTTTCGTCACAAAGATTGGTGCTTACATCATCTCTAAAATTTTTTGCTAGTATTCGACCCTGCTCCAGCCTGCAGCTACCTGCATGTTCCTTTCAATCATCAGAGTGTTTGATTTCCTCCCGTTTCCACTGTTCCAGCAATAAGATGGCTAGCTAACAAGGGTGTTCCCCTTGTCTATGCCTGTTTGCATGTTGTGATCTTTTAGTCAAATCGATCGTGTAACATCTTTCCCTTTTTTTCCTTTGCAATGTTCAATGATGTAATTTTCAGAGATTGTTTTCGTCAGAATAAAACATATCAATGCATGATAAAGTGGAATGGTTCATGTGTAAATCCTTATCCTGGTATCTAGCGTCCGCCTCTTCCCAGCATCCCTGTTGCTGTTTACGTATGGTCGCCCCAACAGTGCTACGCCGTGTGCACCTCTACCACTATATCACCATTATTGATGAGCCTGGTCTCGGGCAAGCCCACACAGCACTATGTCAGGATCGTTCTAAGGCGACGCGGGTTAAGACACATTGGCGACGCGGGTAAAACATGTCGCTATTTTTTCGTCGCTAATGACTCTACATCGGAGACGCGTAAAATGCCCGTCTCCTTTGAACAGGACACAAGAGACGCATCATAACTGCATCTCTAAACACTTCAATAACGCGTCTCCTTAGCAAGATAAAGTTAACGCGTGACAAGAACACGTGTCTCCTCTGTCTCAACGAAAGGAGACGCTTCTTGTCAACGTGCGTCTCCTCTGTCTCAACAAAAGGAGACGCATCTTGTAACCCACGTCTCCATTGCCTCCGCGAAAGGAGACGCTTCTTGTAAACCCGCGTCTCCTCTGTCTCAATGAAAGGAGACGCTTCTTTTTAACCCGCGTCTCCTCTGTCTCAACGAAAGGAGACGCGTCTTGTAACCCGCGTCTCCGTTGTCTCCGCAAAAGGAGACGCTTCTTGTTAACCCGCGTCTCCTCTGTCTCAACGAAAGGAGACGCTTCTTTTTAACCAGCGTGACGAGGACATCTTTCATGACAGACCGCTTATGAATACTGAACAAGATCATCAAGCTCGCAACAACACCTACAAGCAGCCATTGACTCGGGCAAAAGCAAAGCAACTACAAGAAGAGGTGAATCTATTCCTTAATTGTTATGAGCATGTATCTACTAAGAATTATTTACTACCTAATAGTGGTGCATTACTTGTGCTCAGGTTTGAAAAACATGCAATGTTTGACTAGGCTGCTCAGGGTCCAAAGAAAGGCAACTTGAAGACGGCGAGTTGCTGTTTCAGATTCTGACTTTCAAGTTCGTGATGAATTCTGTACCAATCCAAGAAGTTTCACCTTGAGTATCCGGTACCATTGGAGGCATCTTGAAGTATATTTTCCAACGCAACTGACGGATCATGATTTGGAGCTTTGTAGCAAAGGCTATGACTGATTTAGTGGAGATTGTTTTGGGTGTCCAGTTCCTCTTGGTCCGAACTGATCGAGTCAAGACCCTCCTGGTCCGAACTGGTTAAGGCGTATTTTGTTCCACAAAATAGTTATTTCGTACTGGGCCTTTGTGGAAGGCCTCCAACCCAACTAGGAAGGATGTTCCTAGTATAAATAGCACTTCTAAGCCTGGTGGAAACCCTAACCACGAACTGAACTCAGAAAACAGAAAAGCCAAGTGCTCTTGTCCTTAGGGTTGTGCCATAGTTGTCTCCTTAGGGATTGGGAGTTTTCTCTACCATTTGTTCTTGTGTTTCCTTGTGATTTGCATGAGCACCGCCTCTACCTTGCGTGGTTCAGGTTAGGCATCGACCAAATCGTGTGGTTGGGCGAAATCATTTGTCATAGGTGGCTGTTCGAGCAGCTGTTGGTGCCATCGGTTCATCAGGTTGCACGGGTCATGTTATCCTCAGATCCTAAAACGAGAAGATCGGGCAAGCCCCCACATCATCCTGGTATTCAGAGCTACGGTTTACTCGGTAAGATCTTTACCCTTAGTTTTCTGTTTTGTTTACTGTCCTAAACTGAAAATACCAAAAATTTCCACTACCCATAACCCGATCTGAAATTTCAGTGAGTTTGGTTAAGTTCTAGTCCAATAGATTGAGTTTGGTTGATGAATCCTTGTGTTATCTTGCTTTTCCTCTTGTTTCCCACCTTAGTTTGTGTTTCCCCCTTGTTTCCCCATCTATATTTACTTTCCCTGTCCGCTCTCTGTGCTCTTGGTCAAGTTAAGGTTCAGCCCGAATCTTTTTCGTGCCCAGATCTAAAGTTGAGCATTGTACTTGTTGGAAAGCTTATTCAAAGGTTTATCAGAATATTGTGTTACCAAGTTGTGAATCTTAAAGTTTGGATCCAGTTTATAAATGAAAAGTTTCAGTCCTCACTGTTGTTGAAATCTCATAATGCTGAAAGAGAGGTTAGATACTTGTTGTTGCTCATCAGCTTTGTACTGTGCTTAATCTGAGAATTACTTTCAGCAATAGCAATACTTTGTGGACAATATGGTGTGCTGATCTTAGTAGCAAAAAAAGAAAAATAAAGAAAAGATAGAACAAGTGCTGAGATCACCACTTTCACTGTTGAGTTTAACTGGATATCTTTCATCGTGCATCTCTGTCATCTTGCTGCAATTGTTTAGTTTATCATCTTTACTTGTGCAGCATTGAGCTTAGTTCTTGGCTCTAAATTCCACCTTAGCTCAATCCTTTTGATGCAATAAGTCTCTTATCCTTGTGTGTGAGTTGCTAAACATAACATACTGATTCTTTCATTTTCAGTTCAGCATCTAGACTTTGCTCTTGGTTGGATTTTTACTTAACTTTACAATAGCCTGAAGTTTCAGATTGTATCACCACATACATAACCCTCCAAGCTCCACAAATAAGCCTATGTTAGGATGCACTGTGACTTTGATTTCGCTTGATCTATCACTTTTGTCGTGCCTACTACCACCAAGGTGAGTGCAGCTCACAATTCAGCAAGGACACATAAGAGCTTCGGTGGTAAGAGAAGGTGAGATTGAGTGTTATTCCACCTGCCATGGCAGGTGAGGATGGAGAGCCGACACCAAGCTATGTCACGCAAGAGCAACTACAAAAGCTAGTGCAAGACTTCAATGCTCAGCTCAATGAAAACATGGAAGCAGCCTAAGCAAATATGGTTGCTGAAGTTGTGAAGGTAATGAAAGCACAAGGTGCTGCAAGATCTCATGAAGAAGAACTAGATGAGACCGATGAGGAGTATGCAGCCCGGTTGCAGCGGGAAGAGCAAGGAAGAAATAATGCCCATGGGTGAGGGCGTGGAGGAGGAAGAGATGTTGATGCCTTCGGTCGAGGAAGAGGTCGTGGGCATGGAGTTAGTGCTGCAGGCGAAACAATAGAACCAGATACTTTTAGACTACATCGCAATGACAATTTTCAGCGATGCCGCAATGTCAACAATGATCAGCCCACTGAAGAGAAGTTTGGAAAGCTGAAGTTCAGCATGCCAAAATTTGAAGGCACATCTGATCCTAATGCATATCTCACTTGGGAGTTGAAGGTTGAGAAAATATTTTGTGTGCATAATTATTCAGAGGAAAAGAAGATGCATATGGCTGCACTTGATTTTGATGATATGATCTAATTTGGTGGGAACAAATTCAGAATCAAAGAGAGGAGAATGGTAAATTTCCAGTGGCAACATGGGCTGAAATGAAGAGGGAAATGAGAGCACGTTTTGTCCCAAAACATTATAAACTGACCTCTTTGACAGGCTACAGAACATGAAGCAGGGAAGCAAATTTGTGGAAGAATACTACAAGGAAATGGAGCAAGCCATGATTAGAGCTCGTGTACATGAGGATGAAGAGCACTCCATGTCACGATTTCTCTCCGGTCTAAACAAGCCAATCAAACGTGTTGTGGAATTTCAGACCTACAACAAATGTAGTGGAGCTAGTGCACATTGCACAAAAGGCAGAGAGGCAATTGAATGATGATGTTAAACTAGCCAAGCATCCAACTTTCGGCTCAAGAACGTCATCAAGTGCTACAAAAACAGTAAGGTTTGATTTGGGACGAGGCATGTTTTCATCCGGTACAAGCTCCAACTCTAATGCTCGTTCCACCCTCGCTGAAAATTCTGACACATCATCAAATGTGGAGAAATCTGCTAGGCCAACATCATCTAAGGCCAACACTCCAATAGGTACAACCTCCAGGAGTAGTGGGATTCAATGTTTTAAGTGCTTAGGCCAAGGCCATGTCATGAAGGATTGCCCCAACAATCGAGTTGTGATTGTTACGGATGGTGGAGAGTACGATTCAGCTAGCGAGGATGAGTGTGACCTTTCTGCTGAGGGCAAGTCTGATGATGCACAAGAAGCTGAAGAAGGTGACTACAAAAGCTATCCTTTCGAGGCCAGTAACACCAATGTGGTCATCAAGGCATTAAGTGTTCAGCTCAAGGAGGAAGAAAAGGTGCAGCGGGTTAATTTATTTCAGACCCAAGCCAAGGTAAACAATAAGTTGATCACGTTAATCATTGATGGTGGTAGCTGCCACAACCTTGCTAGCAAAGAGATGTGTGAGAAATTGGGGCTGACCATGATAAAGCACCCGCATCCTTATCATGTTCAATGGTTTAGTGATTGTGGAGATGTCAAAGTGCAATATATGGTGAAGGTTAGCTTCAGCATACATGATTACACTGACACTGTTGAATGTGATGTTGATCCTATGACAGTGTGCCACATGATCTTACGGAGGCCATGGCAATTTGATCGACATGCTATACATGATGGATATGACAACACATATGCTTTCAAATGGCAAGGAAAGGGAGTTAAGTTGCTGCCCATGACTCCCGCTCAAATTGTAGCTGCAAACAAGCAAAAGAAAGCGAGAGAGGGTGAAGGAGGAAAGAAAAACTCTAGTGTTGTCCCCAGCCCGATGAGTGAGTGCCACAAGCCAAACACGAGTGGTAAAAATAGAGAGCATGAGGGCAAAAGGAGGGTCATGATAGCCACAAAATCAGAGATGATAGAGATGAGAAACAACCCCCATATGATGTATTTTGTGCTGTTGTACAAAGATACAATTTTTTCTACTAACAATATGACCCCTCGTTCTAGTGTTGTTTCTAATGTGTTGCAGGCTTTCAATGATGTTTTTCCAGAGGAGATATCCGCTGGCCTACCTCCACTTCGTGGGATTGAACATCAAATTGATCTCATTCCAGGAGCTTCACTTCCAAACCAGCCACCATACCGCACCAATCCGGAAACGACGAAGGAAATTCAGCGACAAGTGCAAGAACTACTTGACAAAGGGTATGTGCGTGAAAGCCTTAGTCCTTGTGCTGTCCCTGTTATTCTTGTTCCAAAGAAAGATGGTACTTGGAGAATGTGTGTTGATTGTAGAGCTATTAACAACATCACTATTCGATATCGTCATCCCATCCCTAGGCTTGATGACATGCTTGATGAACTTAGTGGTGCTGTTATTTTCTCTAAAATTGATCTACGTAGTGGATACCATCAGATTAGAATGAAGGAAGGAGATGAATGGAAAACAACCTTTAAAACAAAATTTGGTTTGTATGAGTGGTTAGTGATGCCTTTTGGTTTAACCAATGCGCCCAGCACTTTCATGCGCTTGATGAATCATGTCTTGAGGGCATTCATTAGAAAATTTTTGATGGTTTATTTTGATGACATTTTGATATATAGCCATACCATGGAAGAACATGTTGAACATATCAAAATAGTTTTGGAGGTGCTTAGAACTAAGAAGTTTTATGCTAACCTAGAAAAGTGCACCTTTTGCACCGACAAGGCTGTGTTCTTGGGCTTTGTTGTTTCAGGACAGGGAGTAGAAGTAGATGAATCCAAGGTTGAACCCATCAAGAATTGGCCTACTCCTGTCAATGTAAGCCAAGTGAGAAGCTTTCATGGTTTGGCCGGCTTCTACTAGCGCTTTGTGAAAAATTTCAGCACCATTGCCGCCCCATTGAATGAGCTAACCAAGAAGGGTGTTGAATTTGTGTGGGGTAAGTCACAAGAAACTGCTTTTCAAGAGCTAAAGAAATGTCTAGCTTCAGTCCCTTTGATTGGATTGCCTGACTTTAACAAATCTTTTGAGATTGAATGTGATGCTAGTGGCATAGGCATAGGTGGTGTCTTGATGCAAGAAGGAAAACCCATAGCATACTTTAGTGAAAAACTAGGTGGTGCTCAGTTGAACTATCCTGTTTATGACAAAGAGTTGTATGCCCTAGTTCGTGTGCTTAAAACTTGGCAGCATTACCTTTGGCCTAAAGAATTCATCATCCACTCTGACCATGAAGCTCTAAAATATTTGAAAGGCCAAGCAAAACTGAACCGTAGGCATGCCAAGTGGGTTGAGTTCATTGAGTCTTTTCCTCACATTGTCAAGTACAAGAAAGGGAAAGAAAATGTTGTTGCTGATGCATTGTCTAGAAAGAGTGTTTTGCTAAATCAATTGGAGGTCAAAGTTCCAGGATTAGAGCACATCAAGGAATTATATGCCGCTGACCTTGTTTTTGCATAACCATATTTGAAATGTCAAGAAGGAAAAGGATGGGACAAGTACCATTTGCATGATGGTTTCTTATTTCGAGCTAACAAATTTTGTGTTCCAGATTCGTCTATTCGTTTGCTTTTGTTGCAGGAATCGCACATGGGAGGATTGATGGGCCACTTTGGAAGAGAAAAGACCTATTGTCTATTGAGTGATCACTTCTATTAGCCGAAGATGAGGCGTGATGTGGAGAGGTTCGTGCAGCGATGTATCACCTGTCATAAAGCCAAAGGAAAACTGAACCCCCATGATTTGTACACTCCACTTCCCACTCCAAATGCACCTTGGGAAGACATAAGCATGGATTTTGTGTTGGGATTACCAAGAACTAAGAAGGGGAGGGATTCAATTTTTGTTATAGTGGATAGGTTTTCAAAAATGGCACATTTTATTTCCTGTCATAAGAGCGACGATGCGTCGCATGTAGATGACTTGTTTTTCAGAGAGATTCTGAGGCTGCATGGTGTGCCAAGAACCATTGTTTCAGACCGTGATGTGAAGTTCATGAGCTACTTTTGGAAGACTTTGTGGGCCAAGCTTGGGACAAAGTTGCTATTTTCAATAACTTGTCACCCACAAACTGATGGACAAACGGAGGTGGTTAATCGCACACTTTCCATGCTGCTACGAACAATGATCAAAAGGAACTTGAACGAGTGGGAAGATTGCTTGCCACATGTTGAGTTTGCATACAATAGGGCAATCCACTCTACCACGCAGATGTGCCATTTTGAGGTTGTGTACGGCGCAGATGTGCCCTTTTGAGGTTGTGTACGGTTTCAAACCACTCACACCATTGGATTTGCTGCCACTTCCACTTCTAGAGCGTGCTAACATGGAGGCCTCCAAGCAGGCTGATTATGTCAAGAAAATCCATATGCAGACCAAGCAAGAAATTGAAAAGAAATCTGAGTACTATGCTGCGAAGGCAAACAAGAACCGCAAGAAGGTAATCTTTGAGCCCGGTGAATTAGTTTGGGTTCACCTTCGGAAGGACAAATTTCCTGAGAAGCGAAGTTCCAAGCTGCTGCCCCGACATTCAAGGTTCTTGCAAGAATAAATGACAACGCCTACAGAATTGAGCTTCCAGGAGATGAATATGCAGCGAGCAACACTTTCAATGTTGCTGATTTGACTCGATTCCATGGTCATGAACAATCAGAGTCGAGGCTGACCCTTTTTGAAGAAGTGGAGGATGATGAGGACATCTCTCATGACAGACCGCTTATGAATGTTGAACAAGATCATCAAGCTCGCAACAACACCTACAAGCAGCCATTGACTCGGGCAAGAGCAAAGCAACTACAAGAAGAGGTGAATATATCTATTCCTTAATTGTTATGAGCATCTAACTACTAAGAATTATTTACTACCTAATAGTGGTGCATTACTTGTGCTCAGGTTTGAAGAACATGCAATGCATTACTTGTGGTCCAAAGAAAGGTAACTTGAAGACGGCGAGTTGTTGTTTCAGATTCTGACTTTCAAGTTCGTGATGAATTCTGTACCAATCCAAGAAGTTTCACCTTGAGTATCCTGTACCATTGGAGACGTCTTGAAGTCTATTTTCCAACGCAACTGACAGATCATGATTTGGAGCTTTGTAGCAAACACTATGACTGATTTAGTGGAGATTGTTCTGGGTGTCCAGTTCCTCCTGGTCCGAACTGATCGAGTCCAGACCCTCCTGGTCCGAACTGGTTAAGGCGTATTTTGTTCCACAAAATAGTTATTTCGTACTGGGCCATTGTAGAAGGCCTCCAACCCAACTAGGAGAGATGTTCCTAGTATAAATAGCACTTGTAAGCCTGGTGGAAACCCTAACCACGAACTGAACTCAGAAAACAAAACCAAGTGCTCTTGTCCTTAGGGTTGTGCCATAGTTGTCCCCTTAGGTATTGGGAGTTTTCTCTACCATTTGTTCTTGTGTTTCCTTGTGATTTGCAAGAGCATCGCCTCTACCTTGCGTGGTTCAGGTTAGGCATCGACCAAATCGTGTGGTTGGGCGAAATCATTTGTCATAGGTGGCTGTTCGAGCAGCTGTTGGTGCCATCGGTTCGTCAGGTTGCACGAGTCAAGTTATCCTCAGATCCTACAACAAGAAGATCGGGCGAGCCCCCGCATCACAGCATCTCCTCTATCTCAACGAAAGGAGACACGTCTTGTAACCCACGTCTCCGTTGTCTCCGCGAAAGGAGACGTTTTTTGTTAACCCACGTCTCCTTTGTCTCAACGAAAGGAGACGCGTTTTGTAACCCGCGTCTCCGTTGTCTCCGCGAAAGGAGACGCTTCTTGTTCACCCGCGACTCCTCTGTCTCAACGAAAGGAGACGCTTCTTTTTAACCAACGTCTCCTCTGTCTCAACGAAAGGAGACGCGTCTTGTAACCTGCATCTCCGTTGTCTTCGCAAAAGGAGACGCTTCTTGTTAACCCGCGTCTCCTCTGTCTCAACGAAAGGAGACGCTTCTTTTTAACCAGCGTCTCCTCTGTCTCAACGAAAGGAGACGCAGGTTAACAAGAAGCATCTCCTTTCTTTCAGAAAAAGGAGACGCGGGTTACATGACACGTCTCCTTTGCTAATTTCAAAGGAGACGTTGAATAATAACCCGCGTGTCCTATGATCCTCCTATGTGCTCATTTCATATGACCCTAATTTATTTAGGTCCAGCATCCAAATTCACAGAAATCCACAAAATTCATAGAAATTCACATAATTCACATGCATCATCTCACAAAATTCACAGGGCTGGCATCATCATCTCACTAGTAAAGAAACATCACTGGCTTGACAACAATATCACAAAATTCATAGGATAAGAAATAGTGCTACACATCACTAGCATCATATCACTTGTTAAGCTCACTGTTTAGCATCTCAGCCATAGTTGCATCATCAATGTGAAATTGTCCTGTGGGTTTGATCACCTGGTCCATGATGAATCCGGCAGTTCTTTCATGAATGTAGACCAGCGAATCC
The DNA here is from genome assembly GCF_016808335.1 of Panicum virgatum. Taxonomy (NCBI): domain Eukaryota; kingdom Viridiplantae; phylum Streptophyta; class Magnoliopsida; order Poales; family Poaceae; genus Panicum; species Panicum virgatum. The sequence continues at coordinate 11,267,470 of NC_053151.1, read as the reverse complement.
TTGTCGAGAGGTGATACCGGTACCTCAAATTCCTGAATATAACAATGTCAGCAGTCAGCACACATAGGTGGTTACCAAACATGTGCAGTGCTAATAAGCAAGAATTGTGGAGTTCAGTTGCAGGTGTTACAACTGCAGATCCCAAGAAAGTACCTCAGGTTTACACCTCACTAAATCCATTGCTTTAATCATGTGATAGGCAGTATAGAAGCTGCAGACGAGTCCACCAGGTTGTTGGTGGCACTGCGATAAATGTATAAAGAAAAACAGTGGTAAGAAGAAAGAAACTCAAGCTTTAGTACTACCTTCCACAGGTAGGTAATAAGTAATACGTACCGCAAACTTCATGACATGATCCAAGTTGCTCATGGGCATCTGCTTGTTGATTCAGTGAGAATTCCAAGCCCTACAACAAAACATGCAACAATGGTTAGGGCACTGTTAATAAACTCTGCAGAGTTTGTTGAGGAAGTTTGCAGGTTAAGAAAGAAAGAACTTACTCATCAATGACATTTTTCAAAGGGGAATAATCATAATTTGGGCACGACCTCAATGAATCAAAGTACAAGACCCTGGTGTGCCTTAGAAGGATCACCACTGCAATCCAGTGCCCACCAGTGTTATGCACAAACATGATCATTCTCTTTTTAGCATATAGTTGGTAGGCACGTATCATATAGTCCACACAAAAAGAACGGGAATGTGTTAACATTGTCGAGCTCATCGATTCAGGATCAAGGAATAGCTCGCCGGAGCTTGCTCCACCGCGTCGCCGCCGTGCGCCTTGCTCCGCCTGCCTAGGCCTCACCCGAAACCCTAGATCGAGTTCGCCTTGCTGCGCACATGCTCCCAGTGCCAGCCACGCTCGAAATTGAGCCTCGGACAGCCGTTTCGGCCAAGTCCGGCGATGCGCCGCTGCAGCAACCTCGCCGCCAGCGCTATGCGCCGCCGCTAGCGCCGCCGTTCAGCCCCAAACCGCGGAGGCCGTCAGATCTAAATCGAACGGCCCAAATTAGATCGGATCCGAGTCAACTAGTCATAAAACGGTCAACCATGGTCTTTTTGCACATAAACCCCTCTGTTTTATCAAATTTAACCCACCGTCCACTGCTGTTGAAAAATATTTACAAAACAGCCCCTGTTTTTATGTTTTAGCCCCTGCGTAAAAGGTTTAATTGTGTTTTAGCCCTTATATCTTGTTTTAGCCATAACTTTTTCGTTTTAGATCCGTTTTCGATGATCTTTATGCTCACGCGATCGTTACAACGAGTAGAATAGTTTAGTAACCTCTTTTTGTACTATTTTTTATTGTTTGTACTTGTTTGTTTGTATGTGCGTGTGCGATGCGATAGACGATCCGCAGTTCGAGGAGCAGCAGCAAGATCAAGGCTTCGGAGGACCGGACCAGCGGCAGTTTGAGGAAGGCAAGTGGAACCTTGATCATATTTTTGACCCATGAAATCACCAAATCTATCACATTTACTTTTATGTTCATGCATGTGTCTATAATATTATGGGAACCGAGTTAAGGACATGCCTAGTATTATTTACCTTATTCCTTGATCAACTTGGGTTTAATTTCATGTTGGGTAGCTATGCTAGTTGCTATACTTTGGGTTATGGTTGGTTAATGATGATACAAATGTTATACATGTTTTTATCCCTTGTTCATGATGCTTAATGTTGTTAATCAAGATCATATGTGTTAATTGGAACTTGGAGAACCACCCAGGAAAACAGTGCAACCACAATACTCTATGGCTCTGATCTTGGTAAGTAACTAGATGATCTATATGTCGTGCTGGGGCGTTTGATTGGTGGATTTTTTTTCGGGTTATCGTGCTTTGAGGAGCGGGTGAAGGAACCTTCATCTTCTGAGGCACCGCAGAAAAAGGGACTAGTGCGTACATATAGTGATTCTTTGGAAAAAGCCTCATAGTGAATCCCTAGCCACTCACCAAAGGAAGTGTTTAAGGGCTTTGCAAACCCGGGCGATATGGGAAACACGAATTGTGGGTAAAGTGTACAACCTCTGCAGACTGTAAAACTAACCGGTTAGCCGTGCTCACGGTCAAGAGCGGTTTGGACCCTCACATGATAATTGAACTTGAAGTTGATCTAAATCGATGTTCTAATTTATGGTTATTGTTGTTTATCTTTATATATATGCTTATCTTGTGGGTTTAATGGTATATACTTATATCTAGATAATGCTTGCTAATAAAATGTGATCAACTAAAATTGCTGAGTGCAGTTAACCGTGTCAGCTATTCCTTGAATTAGCCTTGCATGTATTATAGTTGTTTCCCTACCACTTGTTGAGTACCAACCATAAGTGTACTCACCCTTGCATACTTGCTGCTCAGACCATAATAACAACTGTCCGGAGTTTCCAGAAGATTTCGAGGATTTCTAGGCGTATGTCTCCCAGTCATCTGCCTGTGCTGAAGAAGATTCCGCTGCTACTCTATAGACATTCAATTATTTGCTTAAGATATTCGGTTTTGTAATAAAGTTACTTAATACTCTCTTTACGCTTGCACTAGTTGTGATATTCACTTTATGGTTAATCATATGTGTGTAAACTAATCCTGGCGCACATATGAGATACATTCGGTTTGCCTTCATAAACCGGGTGTGACAGAAGTGGTATCAGAGCAGTGTTGACTGTAGGACGTTAGCCTAGATAGAAATGGTTAGAAATTAAGGTCTATCTTGCTTAGTAGTCATGCTCTTTCATACTTATTTGCTTAATCCTTATTGATAGCTTTTATCTCATTCTTGATCGCATACTTGTCTTTTCTTCCAAGTATATTCTAAAACCTTTCTATCCTGTTCTTCAGATGGCCAGAACCAGGTAGACTGCACGCAAGAGCACTGGAGGTCGTGCCATTCCTGCACCCGCTGAGCCAGTACCCGCCCCAGCGCCTGCTCCAGTGCCCGCTCAACCGGAGGAAGAGGTTGAGGAAGTGCCTGGGAGGGATTACTTCTTCGACGAAGATCAAGAAGGCAACATCCGGGAAGTCGATGCGGATGGAAACATATAGCCATCTCTACCGTCGCCGACGCCAGCAAACGATCTAGGTCCACCACTGGCCTATTTCGAAGCTTAGGTTCCCGCGGCCGCCGTTGCTAGAGGAGGCATGTGGGAAGGCACTGATGAAGAGGAGGAGCCCCTGGAGATGTCAGAGGATGAAGCCCCAGCACCACCACCTGCACCTCCTGCTCCAGCAGCTTCAGCGCCTGCACCCGCTGGAGGAGACCCGGAAGGCCCAGAGGACCCGGACGACGAGGATGATGATGAAGATGATCAAGAAGATGGCCCGCCAGAAGGAAGGGCACCATACTGCGTCTACACCTCATTCAACGAGGAGGGTCACTTCCCCCTACTGCTCTGAGGCGTGCTGAACAAGCTTCACAACCCCGTGGCTCCCATGTACGAGACAAGGCACTGTGAAGACCCAGCGCTCGGCGACTACTATGTCACTCGGGTCCACATAAGGGTGGATACTGGGTCCCGAGGCATGATGACTGTCTCCGCACACGACTCCTCCACACCCATGGCGACCTACCGTGCCTCAGTCAACTATGCCGCCAGGAGGGCTCTCTGGTCTCTCAACCACACCAACCACCGAGACTTGGAGGACACAGACTATCAGCACCTTCCTCGCCATGCTCGTGGGACAGAGTATACGGAGTTCACACTTGGAGAGGACGAGGAGACCCGCGTCAATGTCACAGTGCAAGCTCTCGCCGGAGTCAACACGGACATAAGGAGCGTCATCAACCAGCTGGATGACACCCAAGACCGACTGAGAGAAGCTCACCACAGGATTCGCCAGCTAGAGGCCCAGCTTGCAGGAGAGGCGCCTCCACCTGTTCTAGAGGAGGAGCCTCCGCTTCCCGCCTTGTCACCCCCGCGCAAGAGGCTTCGTTTCGGCGACCGTGGATACCAGAACCGTTTCTATTAGAAGATAGGCTTAAGAGTTTAGGATGAGTCTTGTAAAGAGTCTTTTTGTAATCGCTAGTTCGTGAAAGTTTGTTTAAGTGTGTTAGTTAATCAGTGTGTTTCAATGCTTTGTTTTGTGAAAACTTGTGAGTTGGCTTCTTGTAATGATTGCGATGTAATTATGGAGTGATGACCATGATTGCATCAAGTTTTTAATAAAGTTAGCTAGTTAGTAAAGCTTGGGGTTATCTATTTTATTTTATATTGTCTCTATCTCATCCTTGCACCTATATTTTACCATGATTATTTCATGAGTCTTACATATCTAACCGGTCAGATGGTGAACACCAGGTCCGGATCAGGAGTTGATCAGCCACCAGTGCAGCGTTAGGGAAGAGGCAACAACCAGCAACCCAACAACATGAGTGGAGGCAACAACCAGAACAACGGGCCACCGCCACCACCACCAGGAGGGATGGAGCAGTTCCTTGCTGCGCAGACACAGCTGTTGACTCAAATGGCCAACGCCATGGCCAATCTACAAGCTCAAGCGAACCAAGCTCCAGTACCACAGCCGCCACAGAGGGATCGCCACCGTGACTTCATGAGTCACAGACCTCCTACTTTCTCCCACTCACCAGATCCTCTTCACGCCGATGACTAGCTCAAGACCATTGAGAAGATGCTGAACATAGTTCAGTGTACAGACAGGGAGAAAATACTGTATGCCTCAGGTAGATTGGAAGGAACTGCAGCAGACTGGTGGGATGCTTATACCGCCGCCCATGCTGATCAAAACACCATCACCTGGGAAGAGTTCAGGACTCAATTCAGAGAGCACCACATACCTGAGGGTTTGATGAAGCTGAAGAGGCAGGAATTTCTAGCTCTGAAGCAAGGGGGAATGTCCGTAAGTGAGTATCGGGACAAGTTCATCCAGCTGTCCCGCTATGCCTCCGCAGACGTGGCCACAGATGGGCAGAAGCAGGACTACTTCAGGCTAGGTTTGGTTGCACCCATCAGATATCAGTTGTTGGTGCACAGGTTTGATAGCTTCCAGAAACTGGTGGACAAAGCCATCTCTGTGGAGAATGCTCGCAAGGAGATGGGCGAGCAGAAGCGGAAGTTCGAGTCACAAGGCCAGTCTAGCAACTCGCGCCCGCACTTTGGACCCCCACAAGGAAACCAGATTCGCCCAGGAGGACAGAATGCGAACTTTGGCCAGAACCAGTATCAGTACCCGCGCCAAGTTCAGCAGAATCAACAGAATCAGCAGTCGGTGCAACGCTTCAACCCCCAGCAGAATCGTCAGAACACTCCTGCCGGTACTCCCGTGAGGAACAACAACACAGCCTCTACTAGGTCCACCGTGTGTTTCAAGTGTGGTGGACATGGTCACTATGCCAACCGTTGTCCCAATCCTCCTCAGAACACTCCTGCTCAGAACAACGCTAGCGGACAGAGGCAGACTCCGCAGCAGTAGCCCAGGAACAACAATCAGACCCCGCAGAGCAACAGGGGACAGCAGAACTACGTCCATGGCAGGGTCAACCACGTGGCTGCAGACACCGCTCAGGAGGCTCAGGACGCTGTGTTTAGTATGTTCTTAGTCAACTCAGCCCCTGCATCAGTTTTATTCGATTCTGGAGCATCGTATACTTTTATATCTACTCAATACATGGCCAAGTAGTCCATACCGCTTTGCACCATGCCTAGAGCTATGCTAGTAAACTCACCCGGGGGAAATATGAGAGCTATATACCAGTGCCACGGAATTAAAATTCAGATTATGGGTAGAGAGTTTGATGCAAGACCTATAGTTCTGGATTCAGATGGAATTGATGTTATCCTTGGGATGGACTGGTTAACCAAGCACGATGCCGTCATCCAATGTGCCAAGAGATCAGTGCTCCTTACCAGCCCAGCAGGTGAGAGGTTTGAGTTTGTTGCAACCTCTCCAACACCAGCAGAGTCTACGGTGAATCAGATGAAGGCTGCTCTGATAGAGGACATCAGGATAGCATGTGAGTACTCTGATGTGTTCCCCGATGATTTGCCAGGTATGCCCCCTGAACGTGACATTGAGTTCATCATAGATCTTTTACCTAGTACTGCACCTATTGCTAAGAGACCATATAGGATGTCCGCTGGTGAACTAGAAGAACTTAAGAAACAATTAAAGGAATTGTTAGATAAGAAATTTATTCGAGCTAGTTCGTCACCATGGGGAGCCCCAGTGATATTTGTGGACAAGAAGGATGATACACAGAGGATGTGTGTGGACTACAAGTCATTAAATGAAGTTACTATCAAGAACAAGTATCCGTTGCCTCGTATAGAAGATTTGTTTGCTCAGCTAAGAGGAGCCAAGGTATTCTCCAAGATCGATCCGAGGTCAGGGTATCACCAGTTGAGGATACGACCATCGGATATTCCCAAGACCGCTTTCACTACCAGATATGGGTTGTATGAGTATACGGTTATGTCATTCGGGTTGACCAATGCACCAGCTTACTTTATGTACTTGATGAATAAGGTGTTTATGGAGTATCTCGACAAGTTCGTAGTGGTGTTCATTGATGATATATTGGTGTACTCCAAGAATGAGGAAGAACATGAGGAACATTTGAGGCTTGTTTTGCAGAAGCTCAGGGAGAACCAGTTGTATGCCAAGTTCAACAAATGTGAATTCTGGTTGAATGAGGTTTCATTTCTTGGTCATGTCATCACAGATGGAGGAATTGCAGTTGATCCCAGCAAGGTCAGAGATGTGTTGAAGTGGGAACCACCTCAGACAGTGTCAGAAATCCGGAGTTTCTTAGGACTCGCAGGCTACTACAGAAGATTTATAGAAGGCTTCTCCAAGATAGTGAAACCCCTTACCTCACTACTGGAGAAAGGAAAAGAGTTTGTATGGTCAGATGAGTGCCAAGCCAGTTTTGAGGAATTGAGGAGACGATTGACCACAACACCCGTGTTGGCTATGCCGAATATCCACAAGAGCTTTGATATATATTGTGATGCATCCCGGCAAGGACTAGGTTGTGTGCTGATGCAAGAGGGACATGTGATTGCTTATGCATCCCATCAGTTAAGGAAGCATGAGCAGAACTACCCCACTCATGATTTGGAACTAGCAGTCGTAGTGCATGCCTTGAAGATATGAAGACACTATTTATTGGGACATAGATGTCAGATATATACGGATCACAAGAGTCTGAAATACATCTTCACTCAGAATGACCTCAACCTGAGACAGAAAAGATGGTTAGAGCTCATAAAGGATTATGATTTGGAGATACACTATCACCCCAGAAGGCTAATGTGGTTGCTGATGCTTTGAGCCGTAAGAGCCATGTAAATGCAATGAGAGTCAGCCAGATGCCTCAAGAATTGTGTTGGGAGTTTGAGAAACTCAACCTTGGTTTTGTTGGTCACACTGAGGGAATCACTATAGAAGTCGAGCCGACTCTTGAGCAAGAGATACGGAAGGGTTAGCTTGAGGATGATAAAATCAAGGAGATCAAGGAGCTGATAAAAAGAGGCAAGGTACCTGATTTTACTGAGGATGAATATGGAACCGTGTGGTTCAGAAAGAGGATATGTGTGCCAGAGGTGGATCATCTGCGAGAGAAGATTCTAAAGGAAGCCCATGATTCAGCCTATTCGATTCACCCAGGCACCACCAAGATGTACCAGGTTTTGAAAGAAAGGTATTGGTGGTATGGCATGAAGCGTGATGTTGCAGCTCACGTGGCCATATGTGATGTGTGTCAGAGAGTCAAGGCGGAACACCAGAGGCCAGCCGGTTTGTTACAACCGTTGAAAATACCAGAATGGAAATGGGAAGAAATTGGTATGGATTTTATTGTGGGGTTACCACGTACAAAGGATGGCTATGATTCCATATGGGTTATTGTGGATAGGTTGACAAAGGTAGCTCACTTCATTCCAGTGAAGACTACTTACTCGGGAGCCAAACTGGCAGAGCTATACATATCCAGGATTGTCTGCCTACATGGGGTACCTAAGAAGATTGTGTCCAACAGAGGTACTCAGTTCACGTCTCGGTTTTGGCAGAAGTTGCATGAGTCAATGGATACGAAGCTGAACTTCAGCTCGGCTTATCACCCGCAGACAGATGGACAGATAGAAAGGACCAATCAGGTGTTAGAGGATATGCTCAGAGCCTGCGCTCTAAAGCACGGAGGCAGTTGGGATAAGAGCTTGCCGTATGCAGAGTTTTCATACAACAACAGTTACCAGGCTAGCTTGAAGATGGCACCGTTTGAGGCATTATATGGAAGGAAGTGCAGGACTCCATTGTATTGGAGTGAGACAGGAGAAAGCCAGTTATTCGGCCTAGAGATCATCAAAGAGGCCGAACGACAAGTACAGATTGTTAGAGAGAATCTGAAAGTGGCACAGTCGAGGCAGAAGAGCTATGCAGACACGGGACGTAGAGAGTTGATCTTTAAAGAAGGAGATTTTGTGTATCTCAAAGTGACACCTATTAGAGGTTTGCGCAGATTTAAGGTTACGGGGAAGTTGTCACCTCGTTACATCGGACCATTCAAGATCTTGGCCCGGAAGGGTGAAGTAGCTTATGAGCTAGAGCTACCGGCCCGATTGTCCGATGTACACAATGTGTTCCATATATCGCAGTTGAGAAAGTGTTTGAGGGTGCCAGAGGAGGAGTTACCACAGGAGGAACTGAATGTGCAGGATGATCTGACTTATACCGAGTATCCAGTCAAAATTTTGGATACACTAGAGAGAATTACTCGGAGTAAGAGGATACGGATGTGTAAGGTTCAGTGGAGTCATCATGCAGAGGATGAGGCTACTTGGGAAAGAGAAGATGAGTTACAGGCAGAATTCCCTCAGCTCTTTGCTAGCCCAGCCGAATCTCGAGGACGAGATTCCTTTTAAGGGGGGTAGGTTTGTAACGCCCGTATTTCAAATTAGGAACCTAATTAAAATTAATTAGAATTTGTATAGGTGCGATAAGAGTTTGTTTAATTTATTTTGAATTTAGAGCATTTATCGCAAACTAAATAAATTAATTAGCCATAAAATAAATGTAAGGAAAATAGGTTTGTGCATCTCATGCTGCATTGCATCTTATTTTACTTGCTGTTCAATTTAAATTCGAATATTTGTGTTTGAATTTAGATTGGAAGAGTTTGATTTTGTTTCAGAAAATGAAAAAAAAACCTTTCTTTTATCCTTTCCCTGCGGCCCAGAAAACCCCTTTCCCGTGGCCCGTTTCCTTTTGCGCCGGCCCATTTTACCCTTTTCCCACCGGCCCAGCCCGCCACCCCACCTTCCTTTCTTTTTCTCTCACCGACGCGTGGGGCCCATCCGTCAGATCCTTCTCCTATCCCGTGCGCGAGCCGGACTCTAGAGTCCAAGCGCTCCACGCCGCGCGCCCCGACTCGGCGTGGCCCGCACGCTGAGGCCTAGCCTCGGCCTATAAAAGCAACGCCCCCACGACCCCTGGAACCCTAAACCAAAGGTGCACTGCCGCCTTCGCAAAAACCTAGTTTCCGCACCGCCGCCATTGTTGAAGCTACTCGGAGCTTCGCGTCGCCGCCGTTCCCGCCGCTACCCGTCGACCTTGAGCTTTCCAGGGGCTTCGCGTTGAGGTAGTGAAGCAGCGGATCTCTTTTTCCCTTTCTCTCCCTCTGTTTCGTCGGGAGTAGCTCGCCAGAGCTTGCTCCACCGCGTCACCGCCGTGCACCTTGCTCCGCCTGCTTGGCCCTCACCCGAAACCCTAGATCGAGTTCGCCTTGCCGCGCGCATGCTGCCAGTGCCAGCCGCGCTCGAAATCGATCTCCGGACGGCCGTTTCGGCCAAGTCTAGCGATTCGCCGCCGCAGCAACCTCGCCGCCGGCGCTATGCGCCGCCGCCAGCGCCGCCGTTCAGCCCCAAACCGCGGAGGCCGTCAGATCTAAATCGAACGGCCCAAATTAGATCGGATCCGAGTCAACTAGTCATAAAACGGTCAAGCATGGTATTTTTGCACATAAACCCCTCTGTTTTATCAAATTTAACCCGCCGTCCACTGCTGTTGAAAAATATTTACAAAACAGCCCCTATTTTTATGTTTTAGCCCCTGCATATAAGGTTTAATTGCGTTTTAGCCCTTATATCTTATTTTAGCCATAACTTTTCCGTTTTAGATCCGTTTTCGGTGATCTTTACGCTCACGCGATCGTTACAATCAGTAGAATAGTTTAGTAACCTCTTTTTGTATTGTTTATGTTGTCTGGTGTACTGTTTCTTATTGTTTGTACTTGTTTGTTTGTATGTGCGTGTGCGATGTGATAGACGATCCGCAGTTCGAGGAGCAGCAGCAAGATCAACGCTTCGGAGGACCGGACCAGCAGCAGTTTGAGGAAGGCAAGTGGACCCTTGATCATATTTTTGACCCCATGAAATCACCAAATCTATCACATTTACTTTTATGTTCATGCATGTGTCTATAATATGATGGGAACCGAGTTAAGGACATGCCTAGTATTATTTACCTTATTCCTTGATCAACTTGGGTTTAATTTCATGTTGGGTAGCTATGCTAGTTGCTATACTTTGGGTTGTGGTTGGTTAATGATGATACAAATGTTATACATGTTTTTATCCCATGTTCATGATGCTTAATGTTGTTAATCAAGATCATATGTGTTAATTTGAACATGGAGAACCACCCAGGAAAACAGTGCAACCACAATACTATATGGCTCTGATCTTGGCTAAGTAACTAGATGATCTATATGTCGTGCTGGGGCGTTTGATTGGTGGATTTTTTTTCGGGTTATCGTGCTTTGAGGAGCGGGTGAAGGAAGCTTCGTCTTCTGAGGTGTCGTGCTGGGGTGTTTGGTGGATTTTTTTTCGGGTTATCGTGCTTTGAGGAGCGGGTGAAGGAAGCTTCGTCTTCTGAGGCACCGCAGAAAAAGGGACCAGTGCGTACATGTAGTGATTCTTTGGAAAAGCCTCATAGTGAATCCCTAGCCACTCACCAAAGGAAGTGTTTAAGGGCTTTGCAAACCCGGGTGACATGGGAAACACAAATTGTGGGTAAAGTGTACAACCTCTGCAGAGTGTAAAACTAACCGGTTAGCCGTGCTCACGGTCAAGAGCGGCTTGGACCCTCACATGATAATTGAACTTGAAGTTGATCTAAATCGATGTTCTAATTTATGGTTATTGTTGTTTATCTTTATATATATGCTTATCTTGTGGGTTTAATGGTATATACTTATATCTAGATAATGCTTGCTAATAAAATGTGATCAACTAAAATTGCTGAGCGCAGTTAACCGTGTCAGCTATTCCTTGAATTAGCCTTGCATGTATTATAGTTGTTTCCCTACCACTTGTTGAGTACCAACCATAAGTGTACTCACCCTTGCATACTTGCTGCTCAGACCATAATAACAACTGTCCGGAGTTTCCAGAAGATTTCGAGGATTTCTAGGCGTATGTCTCCCAGTCATCTGCCTGTGCTGAAGAAGATTCCGCTGCTACTCTATAGACGTTTAATTATTTGCTTAAGATATTCGGTTTTGTAATAAAGTTACTTAATACTCTCTTTACGTTTGCACTAGTTGTGATATTCACTTTATGGTTAATCATATGTGTGTAAACTAATCCTGGCGCACATATGAGATGCATTCGGTTTGCCTTCATAAACCGGGTGTGACAGGCTCCTCTTCGTCGCCACGGAACCTCACTCTCTTGGCGGGGGCGGCGGACAGGGCCACCTCCTCCTCGTCGATGTGCGGGGCTTTCTCTTTGCAAAACCTCCCCCTAGAGTCGCGGTTGTATGGCTTACCGCCGGCCATCCCTACGACGGAGACGAGGAAGGCGGAAGGCGGAGAAGGGGAGAGAAGACGGAAGGTGGCGGGGCGTTTAGTAAATGAGGGGGTGGGGCGTTGATAAAAAAAGATTGCAACGGTTTGGAGGGGCAAAGGAGACGCAGATTAACCAACACGCGTCTCCAATGAGGGGGCGAGGCCCTGTTCTATTCGAATGAAGAACAGTTCGCATTTCCCCGTTTAATCTGCAATCAAATTTTGTATCGCGTATTTCTCCATCATACGTAATCCAAATTTGATGATTTTTTTCTGAATTTTTCTAAAATCACCATCTATTCATTTTTTCTGACTTTTTCTGAATTTTTTTGAATTTTTTAGAAAGTTGTAGGAGGTGAACTGAGCCAAGCTAGGCCGATTCGAAGTCTGATCTGGGTCATCACAGTGGTGCTGAGGGAATTTAACAATTATGTTGTGACCAAATTCAGGTTTAAGATGTCAAATTATGTGGAACGACTTAATGATATTTGATATTTTTCATCAAGCCTGGACGATGGAACTTTGCCACAAACAGGGTGAATGGGTAACTGACGAAATTGATAGGGGAGAACAGCTTAAACCTGGCGCAAGCACACATGTCACAAAGTTCAAGGGTAGAGTACATATTCACATTGGGTGCCATTACATTGTGGCACCACCCTACCAATTGACAAGTTCAACCCCACAAACACACCAATCATAAGTTCAAATGTTCTAGATCTTCTACAACATCACACACATAGAGCTCCTACTCACTACGTGTGAGTGGAGAGGTGGTAATCAGAGGTCCAAGGCGCTGTTCCTCCGCCCAACTCCGCCCCTGACGTGCAGACACCCAAAACCAGACTTCAACCTTCTCATCTAACCTGCATGTGCCGATACACAACAAGTCAGCAATGACCACCCAAAAACAGTGCAAACGTCGTGCAAGAGACAAGGGAATTCAGTCATACCATCTTACAACTTGGTATTCAAGCCAGCAGTTATCCATCTGCGCAAACCAACCATACTTGGAGCTGCCCAAATGGAGGGATAGCAGTCCTGAATGTTGAGGAATGTTGAGTACTCTATCATACTTGTGATGAGTGAATTGTCAACCGTGCGGTGTGATCGTGCGCTTGGTCTTTGGATTGCAGGTACACGGGCGTCGAGTGTCGACGGGGAGCTGCCGTGGAGGTGCTGTGGCCGATGGACCGTGCGGTGGACGGCGGTGAAGGGCAGCCGGGACCGGAGCTCGGACCGGGCGGCAGCTGTGGCGTCCACTCCTGGATCGAGGGCGCAAGCGGCGACGGAAGGCGGGTTTCTTGGTTTGCGCCACAAAACCAAGGAGGCGGACGGCGGTTGAAGACACCAAGTCATGGAGGCACGGGCGTCGGTCACGGGACTGACGGAGGTGACGGGCGTCGACGGCGTCTATGGCCTCGCTGCGGGCGAGGAGGTGACGGGCGTCGGGCGGCGTCTAGGGCCGTCAGAAGGCCGAGATGGGAACGGCGTCTAGGGCCACGACGTGGAGGCGGGAATCTTCCCGCGCGTGAGGTTTTGGCGGTTTTCTCAAAACCGGCCACCTACCCGGGTTTCGCGGACCCTCCAAAACCGCGGACTGGATCTTCATCAAGACGGCGGCATCGTGGAGAAGACTTCGTTCCGAAGAAAGAACCTCGGTCGTCGGATGAGATCGTGTACAGGGGGTGCTGCAGGCCAACCGGTCTGACCGGTCCCTGGCACCAGTCTAACCAACCGGTCTGACCGGTCCAGCGTACCGGTCTGACCGGTCCCGCGAGTATAAATACCCCTTCACTTGTGTTAGGTTAATTGCGGCTTTTGTATTGCATCCGTGAATTGTTCTGTTCTCCAGGCCGCCGCCCATGTGTCTCCCTCCATGTATTCCTCTCTTTAGAATAGATTTTGTCCATGGATTGTTGAGACCTTGAGTGGGATTTGATTGGGAAAGGAGGCCCTATCCTCCTCGTGCCCTCTGGGCTTTTGAATTGATTCAATCCCCTCGTTTTTGTGCCCGTTTGTGATGGATTTTGGTTTCGTTTTTGGTGCACACAATTGCGATGGTTCCATGAGTTCTTTGCTGTGATTCCCGTGCTTCTAGCTCTGTCCTAAACCCACCGGAATCACTAGCTCGTTCGAATTCGATTTCTTGAGTTCTAGAGAAAACCCCACTCCTTTTGATCTCATCCCAAAATTCTCGTGCTATGGATATCTTTAGGGTGAGATCTCTTGGGGATACGTTCTTGTGGTAGAAACAAAGCCTTCCTCCAAGTTTCATCGATTTTCGTGGTCGTTTGGTCGAGATTCATCGTTTGAATCCAAGTTTTCGGGGGTTTTCTGGGTGTCACCGGTCAGACCGGTAGGCAAGACCGGTCAGACCGGTCTGCTAGTTTTTGAACAGACACGACCGGTCAGACCGGTCCAGGCAGATCATTTCTGCAGTTTTTTCCGATTCGCTTCCGATCTGTTTCGTGGCTTTGCTCGCTCGTTCGAGGCCTTTTGTGTTGGCTTAGCTTTTCAATAGCTATTCCAAACTCTGGTCAGAACGTTTGAGGGCTTGGGTGATTTTCGGGATATAGGCCGACGGTTTGAATTTCGAAGAAATTTTGATCGACTCCCATTCACCCCCCTCTGGTCGCCGGTTTCGGTCCCTCAATGTAAGGCTGGTTGTCATGATGTAGCAAAATGTCGCCGCAGTCGAGGACATAATTATGCAGGGCAAAGCATGCTACAACGATCTTGGCTTGCTTGTCACGCTCATATCTTGGTACTCCCTTCAGTATACGCCACTTTCCTTTCAGCACCCCAAAGGCTCTTTCCACAACATTGCGTAGGCTAGAATGTTGGTAATTAAATATGTGATTAAGACCTTCATCATCAACTGAATCATTCCAATATGGTGGTAGATAGCCATTGTGACTCCAAGACAACACGTTTACCGACGTGTCCAAGCTATATATATGATTTAGGTCTTGTGCAGCAACATAACCAAACTTTCCTACGATTCCACATCCAATACGGCCTTGCAACATGAGCAACCAGACGACCGACAGCCGCCGCCTCCGTCGCGGCCGCCGAACCTTGCCGCTCGACGACGATGATCTGCTCGGCGAGATCCTCATCCGCGTGCCCCCTCAGCCCTCCTCGCTCCTCTGTGTCTCCATCGTGTGCAAGCGCTGGCAGCGCCTCGTCTCTAGCGAATGGTTCCGCTGCCGCTTGTTCGCGCACCACCGGAAGGCGCCGCTCCTCGGCTTCTTCGAGCACCGCCCCAGTACGATCCTTAACAATTTCGTGTTCGACCCAGTCCTGGAACCCCCGGACCGCATCAATCTCCATCCCCGGCGCTTCTTGCCAGGATGCGCCCTCGCCGACGCCAGGCAGGCGAACGAACTACTCGGCTGCCGCCATGGACGCGCCATCTTCATCAATATGTCAGCTAGCACCGTCTTCATCTGCGATCCTGTCACCGGAGGCGATGCCCGGTTGACCGTCCCGCTGGAGTTTCCCAAATTGTTCATCAACGGGACGGTGCTCTCCACGGCCGGCGAGGAGGGCCACGTGCACGGCGCCTACCACTCGAGCCACTTCAAGGTGGTTCTAGTGTCCATATTCACAAACGACCATCGTCCGACGGCCTGTGTCTAATCATCGGAGACTGGCCTGTGGGGAAGTATCATCCGACATGATGATCATGACAATCCACGTAGGATTGATGAAGTCAATGGCTCCAGCATCCTTATTGGCCATGCCCTCTACTGGATGATTTCTTTTGAAAGAAATATCATCCCTGAGCGCCATGGCGTACTTGAGTTTGATTTGGATAGGCAGATCATAACTATTATGAAGGGACCTCCGATTAATCATATAGGCTCCAGTGGAATCATCAAGACAGTCGATGGTGGTGTTGGCCTCGTGACATTGCCTGATCGGACATTGGAGTTGCAGGTGTGGCATAGGAATGCCAACTGCCATGAAGTTCCTACATGGTTGCTTTTTAAGACAGCAGATCTTCACAGTATCTTTGGGCTTCAGGAGCATGAGAAATGGCTAACAAGGAGCGATGGTATATTTGGGTACGATGAGGATGATAATGTAATCTTCATATATGTACACTCCAGTTTGTTCATGCTTCAACTTGACACGATGCATGCAATTCAAGAGGCATTATTATAAAAGAGTAGAGAGAAGGTATCCTAGTATTTGTCACCCTTCAGGAGTTTCTACACTGCAGGTGATTCCTAATTATTTTTTTCACGCATGGTTGCTAGTATGGTTTTATTACATTGTGCTACCTAAGATCAATCCCAACTAAAACTAACTACAATATATAGCTGCC
Source organism: Panicum virgatum (assembly GCF_016808335.1). NCBI lineage: Eukaryota > Viridiplantae > Streptophyta > Magnoliopsida > Poales > Poaceae > Panicum > Panicum virgatum. The sequence continues at coordinate 11,251,329 of NC_053151.1, read as the reverse complement.
TTCTCCTACATATAAATTTCCCTTTTCTTCAGAACTATTATTAATCTTGCGTTAAAAAGGTAGTGTGTTATTAATCTTCTGATTTCGTCTTATGATTCTGGAACAGCAGCCACTGCAGCAGGTGGATGCCATCGAGATGAAATATTGCACGAGTCATAAGATGGTTTCTTGGGTTTGGTTTGCTCGGTGTCAATTTGCCAAAACAGGTAAGGATATCACTTAAAATAATTTGTTAGATCCGTACTATGTGATTTTTATGGGCAATATCTTGCAAATCGTGGGTAGCGGTGTTTCCGCGGGCTACTTTTTCTTCCAGCTATATAGACTCATCAGTTGAGTTTAGTTACCTCAGAATAATTAAGCTAGGAGCCCTGATCATGCTAAGAGAATGCAATTAATGTTATCAATTATTAAAACTCAAAATATTTGAAGGATTTATCTTGGTGTGCTGATTTATCAGATACTTCTAGGAATATGTAATGCAATGTCTGTTACAGAGTTGTTTTATTGCTGCCCTGATCATCAGTCTGATAACTATGTTGTTTAAGCCTCTTTTATTCTGCATAAGTGCTAGTATTTGGCTCTTTCTGACGTATTGACAATTTTGTGTTGTACCCAGTTGAACAAATGGGAACTGCAGCTGTCGTCACCCATTCGCCTGATTTAAATGTGGTTACTGATCAGTCATACATACAGCATAAGACGTTGTTACCAGAAGTGTGGCGCAAAGGCGTAAACTCGGTAACGACGCTCAGTTAGTAGCTTCAGCGGCAAATAGTCTTAGTTTATTTCAGATTAGCATCGGATTGGATTTAGTTGTTAAACTCCATCTAGATTTTCTTCGGTCATTGTAATCCCGTCTATTTATATGAAGCCGCAAAACAGAAATACACAAGCCAGGAGTATAATCTGATATACTTCCTCGATCGTCTCCCTCTTCTCTGCTCGTCACCTCCGGTTTTGATCAGCACACGACGTGCCGACCCTGCTCGTTGCTTGATCTCTGCTCTATTTATGTGAGAGAAAGATCACGAGACGACACGCCCATCCACATGTCCGATCTGCACACGATCACCGAAAGGCGCCCCTCCTCAGCTTCCTCGATTACAACCTCATCTTCCGCAAGACCTAGACCTAGCCCAGTGAGATAGATTTTGTGTTCAACCCCATCCTCAAACCCTCAGATCGCATCTGTCCCCAGCGCTTGTCACTTGGAAGGGGCCCTGCTGGGGCGACTCGGTCGATCCACCTGCTCAGATGCCGCAACGAGCGCGTCATCTTCCTCGACCGGTTGGGTAGAAGCTTCAGAGTCTTCGTCTACAATCCTGTAACTGGAGGCCATGTCCGACTAGACGTCCCGCCGGAGTTCACCAACCTATTCATCAACGGGACGGTGATCTGCACTGAGGGCGAGCAGGGCCACGTGCACGGCGCCTGCCACTCGAGCCCCTTCAAGGTTGTCATGGTGTCCATGTCCAAAAATGATCGTCATCCTATGGCATGTGTCTACCCATCGGAGACTAGCCTGTGCGTGGGGAAATATCATCCGGCATGATCATCCTTGCAGGATTGTCGAATTTACTGGATCCGAGCGTCGTGGCTGCGGATGCATGGCCGTTTTACCTCACAACTGCTTGGCATGGTTGGGGCCGAGGACCATCAACTCGGACCACCGCGGGTGCCCACCAAGACCGACCTTGTGCGGGGGTGGAGGCGCCGGACCTGACCTCCACGGTGGCTTATCTCTGCGGGTTCCCAAGGCCAGGATCTTGTCTTAGCAAATGGCACGACTGCCGATGCCCTTGGGAGCTTGAACTAGAAGAGGAGGGAGCTCAACAACCGGAGTAGTAGCCCTGCCGCTGGCATCCTCGCGGCCACCCAGACTTCCGGGGGCATGCTCCGGTGGCGACACGATGACAAGGGTGCTGGAAGAGGGGTGGCGCCGCCCGAGTTGCTCAGAGGTAGCCCTGCAAATGGGCTCAAAACCAAAATATATCAACACCAATCCATTCTCATTAGAGAATTTAATATTACCCACACCACTCCAAACCAGCACCACCACAAACCAATCCAACCCAAATATTTCAGCTCATGATGTAATAAACTATTAGCCAAACTATAGTTACAACCCAATAAGAACCCGTTTCTCCAAAAAAAAGTATAGTGTAGATTTTGCCACACTATTTTGCACAGAGTAGCTGCTAGTTATACCGAGTCATTTCAAACAAATTTCAGTCAATTTCGATAAAATTTTATAGTGTGAACGCGAGGTTTTATTTCTAGGGTCCGGTTCTTGACGTGGGGACCCACATGTAATTCTAGTCACGCTGCTTTGCACAGAGTAGCTCCTAGTCATACTAATTCATCTCCAACAAATTTCAATCAATTTCGATAAAATTTTATAGTGTGAACGCGAGGTTTTATTCCTAGGGTCCGGCTCTTATGCAGGACTCACGTGTAATTCTAGCCATGCTGCTTTGCACAGAGTAGCTCCTAGTCATATTGAGTCATCTCCAACAAATTTCAGTCAATTTTGATAAAATTTTATAATGTGAACGCGATGTTTTATTTTTAAGGTCCGGCTCTTACAGACCGATATTTATATATAATCATACTATTTTGCATAAAGAATCCATTTCAGCTCACCCCCAAACCACTCCAATTCATATTTACATATAACCCACTCCACCCCACTCCATTAGCTAAATACGACCCATTTGAATCCACCCAAACACAATCCATATCAAAACCCAATCCATTAAACCCATTTTAACCCAAACCATTCGCAGGGCTACTCAGAGGGGACAACGTGGGGATGAGAAGAAATTCAGCTTACCAGTACCATTATTTGACCATCCCACCAGAGCCACCATGTGGCCGCTGCCCCTACCGGACGACGGCGGCGACGGTCGGTGCTGGCGCCAAGCGACGCTGTGCGTGTTCTTCTGCCCCCATTAGATCTACCCATCTTCATCAGTTCTTTTTCTGCTGCGCTCGGTGGTTGACGAGTCCTGGCTTGCCAGAGCTCATGCTGCACGGGGGCACCGGATCCATGTCCGTGGATGCCGGATAGTAGGGAACGGATCGGTTCGGATCAGATCGGATAATACCTTTTCCACATCCTCATCCGATTTTTTTTTTGCCAGATGCGGAGTGGAGCGGATATTACATAGATATGGTTACGGATGCGGATTTTTTCAGAAGTTGGAAATGATGCAGAGTTGAATCGGTGTCGGAGCGGATGCGGATTAAAATAGTCGAATAATACATGCTTACGTGCAACTTCTTATGGTGATCAATAATTTTTATAAGTAGCAACATAATACGCAAAATGCTCTTCATGGTTCACAAATAATAGAAATGACTGTACGTGCACACACCATATATATGGCTCAAATCTTAAGGGCTAAAAATTACATAGAAGTAAAAGGTCATAGTGTCGGTGTTCGTACCGCCGACTAGTGAATTTTATGTGCGTCGGGCTCGGATGGCTACGCGAGAGGCTGACACAAGGATTTATACTGGTTTGGGCCACTCGAGAGTGTAATACCCTACGTCCAGTTCGTGTTGCTCGTGTTACTCGCGTCAATTGTAGTAGGGGTTACAAGCTGGGCGAGAGAGGGGGAGTCCCAAGTCTCTGGTGAAATCTGGTGAAAGTGTGTCTATCGTGATCTAGGGCGTGTTTGTGTGTTGTCTCCTTCGGTTGATCGATCAATCTAAAGGAAGCCCTGCCTCCTCCTTTTATAGTCCAAGGAGGGGCAGGGGTACAATGGTGGGTCCTAGTACTAATGCGCGTTGCCCGACCGTAGGAGGTCGGGGGTCAGCCCGTTGTCTTGCCACGTCCTCCTCTTCGTCGTCGGAGGATGGGAGTTCTTGGTGAAGAAGTCTTTCTGCCGGGCTCAATAATGACCGCGATCCCAGGGAGATCATGGTCGTGGGACAGCCATCTCCGCGTTGAATGCCGGTATCCGTGGCTTACGGCTCACGCCCTCGATAAGCGCGGCCGGATTCTTGTTCCGCTTGGGGTACTGGCGACGAAGGCCGGGGGGCCCGGGTACTCCCGATCCGACCCTCTTGGTAAGGGTCGGGCGTACCAGGGGCCCCCTACGCCGTAGCTTGTGGTGCAGGAGTGTCGCTGTGCCCTGCCGCCCTGCTCTGTCCTGCCCTGTGGCCCAAGGCACGGCGTGTCGGGGCCTGGTATGGGGAAGGTAGGGAACTCGCCTTCCCCCCAGCCGGTGATAGGGTGATCGGGCGAGGTGGAGATTGCACTGCTCCCCTCCGCGTGGTCGGGAGGATGCGATGGTCTTGACACAGAGTTCTCTTTGCCTCGGGCGCCGAGTACGCGCCCTTTACGTATTTTCTACCGTAGCTGGGTATCCCTGGTGTAGATCCCCGACACATAGTGTGTGAGCCGTATTGTGCATGTCATAGTGGTTAGATATCCTATTGTAAGGCCCTGTTTTGGGGGAGCTGCAGCTTTTCCAAAAGTTGCTTGTGGAAAAAGCTCCACTAGCTGGCCCAGGAAGCGCTTCTAGGAGAAGCAAGGAGGCCCGTTTGGCAACCGTAGCTTTTAGCTGAAGCTTTTGGTCACAACAACAGGGGAATGGGAAGGGAAGGTTAGGGGCAGCGGCACCGGCGCGCATCAAGATGAGGGAAGGGAAGGACACAGTGGTGGCGGATGTCGATGGGAGGAAAGGACGCTGCTGCAGCGGATGTGGAGCGGAGGGGCGGGCGCTGTGGCGGCGTATGTGGAGTGGAGGGGCGGACGTTGCGGCGGATGTGGAGGCGAGGGGCGGATGCTATGACGGACGACGTCGATAAGGGGGATGGACACGACGGCGGTGGACGTCGATGAGAGGGAAGGATGCTACAGCAGTGGATGTTGAGGGGAGGGTTGGACGTTGCGGCAGATGTGGAGGCGAGGGGAGGACGCGGTGGCGGGAGGAGGCACGGGCGGCGAAGGGTGGGGCCGCGGCCGCGGTGTCGGGAGGAGGCGCAGGAGACGGCGGTCGGCGAGGGGTCTGGCGGAGAGGAGCGCATGGAGAAGAGACGGGGAAAGAAGAAAGAGACACTACTACAGAATAGGCCTTTGTTCCAGGTCATTTATCCCGGTTACTTTTGGACCCGGGACAAAAGGTGGCTTTTGTCCCGGGTCCAAAGGAGCGGGGGGGGGGGGGGGGGGGGGACAGGGGCCTTTTGTCCCGGGTGGAGCCACCAACCGGGACAAAAGGCCCCCCTTTTGTCCCGGTTGGTGGCTCCACCCGGGACAAAAGGTCCAACCCTTTTATCCCGGTTGGTAACACCAACCCGGACAAAAGGGTGACCTTTTGTCCCGGTTGGTAACACCAACCGGGACAAAAGGTCCTTTTTGTCCCGGTTGGTGTTACCAACCGGGACAAAAAGACCCCTTCACGTGATAGTTCAAAAGGGAGTTATTCTTTACTGAGTCACATGTACTACTTAGGTGAGTTGGCAAGCAGGCCATGCGCTAGGCAATAGGTCTTGGGTTCCAATCCCGCAGGGCGCAAAGATTTTTTAGCGCGAGGGACATTTTGTCCCGGTTCTACCACCCGGGACAAAAGCCGGGCCTCTACTATAAAATTAAAAGTTTTGATCCAAAAATTCAACTTCAGCCGGGCCTCTAAATGGGCTTGCATTTTTCATGGCCATCCAAATTCTAGGTCCAGCCTCCACCCCTAGAGGGCCTCCAATTCTCCCCCAAAAGCACGGGTCCCACCATTTTTATTTTTTTTTCAAGCCCTCTCCTCCTCAATCGCCATTCCCCACCCCGTCCTTCTCTCTCTGCCCCCGCCGAGGAGCCGAGGCCAGTGGCGGCGGCCCTTGCCTCCAGGCGCCGCCGTCCGCTGCCTTCCTCCCCTCCCTCCGTCCCTCTCCGCCCCTCCCTCTGCTCTCCCGTCGGCGCGCCACCCCCTCGCATGCCTCGCGCACGCGCCATCCATGGATGCACCGGCGGCGGATCCGCCGTATCCAGGTCGGCTCGGGCCGACGGCGGCAGGAGGTGCTGGGTGCAGCAGCCATGGCGGCCCGCGGCCCTCCCTCTTCCTCCTCCGGCGGGCATGTCGTCGCCGACATCTACGCCTCCTCTCCCTCCGCCGTCCGCTGCCACTCCCTCTCATCTCCGGCGAGGCGAGCTCGGAGAGGAGCAGGGCCGGCCGCGGAGCTCCTATGCTCCCGCCCGCGAGGAGGAGCCCTCGCCGCGGATCCCGCGAGCCATGACGTCGACGGGAGAGCCCGAGCCCTCGGCAGTACGGAGCACCGCGGCGGCGGGCTCGAGCGAGCGTAACCGGTCCCGCGGCGGCGGCCATGGCAGCCCGCGGCCCTCCCCCTTCCTCCTCCACCGACGCGCCCCTGCCTCGTGCAGCGGCGCCACCCCCTGTCTCCATGGGCGCCGACGCGCGCCTCCTCTTCTCCCCCTCGTACGCGGTCATCCAGGAGCGCGCGTAGACCACGCGCGGCGCAGCAGCAGATCCATGGCCGGTTCGGGCCGGCGACGGTGGACCCATGGCGGCTCGAGCTCGGCGTCCCTCTTCCCCACGCCCGCGCGAGAGCACCACGACTCCGCCATGCGGGCCCGCCTCCGGCCGCTACTTGGCGTCGCGGCTCCCCATGGCGGCCGGTGGCCCGGAGGTGCGGGGCCACGCGCGGGCACCCGACAGGCGGCTCCACCTCGCCGGGACACGAGCAGAAGACGGTGGCGGCAGGAGGCGAGGCAGGGCAGTGGCCACGGATCCCTCCAGCCGGCGGCCGCCGCTCCCTCAACCGCAGTGGTGACACCCGCCGGCCTCGTCCCCGTCGCACCGAGAGAGAGAGAGAGAGAGGGAGGGAGGAGGTCGCGGCCGCTGACGGGAAGAGAGCGGTGGGGAGAGAGAGAGGGAGGGAGGGATCCACAAGAAAATAAAGACCTGGGCTGATTTCCCACTGGAGTTGAGAGCTAATTTCATGCCTCTATTTTTTGCAATGAGCTAATTACCTGTGTACCATTGTAAATATTGCATATTACCTGTGTACCATCGAAATTTTTTAAAGTTCTTCAGTGCCATCGAATGAAAATTTCTTTCCCTACGTACCACTGCCGTCCGCTTCCGTTGATTCTTGCCGTTTGCCCATCCTGACATGTGGGCCCGGTCCGTGAATTCCTCTCTACTCACCCTTCTCTCTCCACGCTACAGGCGGAGCTGGTGACGGCGGAGCGGCGTGGTGGCTGGGGCCAGGAACGGCGCGCGGCGGCCGAACCCAGGGCCCGGAACGGCCCGCGGCTGCAGGTCCTTCCTCCGGCGAGGCCCACGGCGAGGCCACCTCGGACGCGGCCGGAGGCACGGCGCGCGGCGGCCATCTCCGCGTGGCGGGATCTTGGACGGCCATCCTCCTCCCTCCCCGCTCTCGCCACGCCTCCCTTCCCCTTCCTCGCCGGCGCCCCTCATCCCTCCCCTGCGGCGGCGACGGCGGGCGCGCGTGCAGGCGGCGCGCGGTTGTGGTGGCGGCGGGCAGGCGGGCCTACGCGACCTCGAGCTCGGGACCCCCGCCTCCCTCCTCGCGGGGCATGGTGGGTGCTCAGGCCACGGCGGGGGCGCGGAGCAGCGCCCGTGAGGATGTGGGGCTGCGTGCGGCGGCGGCACCCAGCACCCACGCGGTGGCGAGGACGTGAAGCTGCGGGGGCCTGTGCGGGGCGGCGTGCACGATCTCCGGCGGCACCTTCTTGCCACGCGGAGGGGCGCTCGGAGCTCCGCCGGCCGCGCCCTTACTCCTCCGTGCCGGCGCCGGCGCTGGCTACTCTGCCGCCTCGGACGCGGCGCGGAGGAGGTGCGGAGAACGGTGGCACATGGCTCGGAGGTGGGCAGCGGCGCGCGGGGCGGAGATGGCCAGCCGCCGCCGGCCCTCCGCCCCTGCCTCCCTCCCCTGCTGCTCCCCATGGCACGCGCGCCCCTACTCCCTTCATGGCGTGGCGTGAAAAAGGAGCTGCTGCGAGCGGCGAACCTCCCCCGTGCGGCCGGCGGAGCTGCGACGAGCGGCGGTGGAGCCCACCCGGAGCGTCGCGCCGCGGATCACGCCGGTGACCAGAGAAGGCTTGGGCTCCGGCAGGAAGAATAGCGTCCGCATCTCCGTGCTCAGGCAAGAGGCCCACATGTCAGGATGTGCAAACAGCAAGAATCAACGGAAGTGGACGGCAGTGGTATGTAGGGAAATTTTTTTTCATTCAATGGCACTGAAGAACTTTAAATTTTTTTGATGGTACACAAGTAATATACAACATTTACAATGGTACATAGGTAAAAGCCCCTTTTGCAATCCGGTCTGCAAATAGGTTTTGTGGGCTTCAATTTACAGGCTCCCACTGGAGTTGCTCTTATTGCAATATAGGACTAATTCAAAACGAGTGAAAAATATTTTAATTTATTCAAGAAAATATAGCTGCCACACGAAACACCACAACCTTAATTTTATCCCCGGATACAAAACGAAACCTCTATAAATCCATTATTCATGGTGGTGCGCAGAATTCTTGCTAGTCTACTTTAATCTTGGTGGCCACGCACCAGATGATGAGCAGGATATGCACATGCACCTCTTGTTACCATCGCACAATCCGCTCACACCGCCCTCTAGTTGGCACCGATCTTTGCAGAACTCGCAGTCTGGAACTCTGCTTGGGTGGATCGTGCATCCGGGGGCGCCTATCTGCAAACCATCTGCTCCTGCTTACAATCCAGAAAAGATCAATTTATTGTTACAGATGTCACGAGCATAGTCAGGAACGAGGAAGGTGAGGAGATGCAGATGTTTGTTACCTGACAGAAAAAGGAACGAAAGTACTAGGACAGATGCAGCTGCAGCTGCAGCTACCATCATCTTGCAAGCCATGGTTGCAACACGATTTGCTCGATCTGCGGCTTTCGATCAATGGATGGATCTGACTGAACTGTAGTTAGCTAGGATGGATTGCTTCCCTAGATGGATCTTTATATATAGGGATCACGGTATATGTCATCATATTGGTTGAGTATTGTAAAGTCGCATTTCTGGCGACCATTGAATTTCTAATGATGTAACCGTTTGGTTACTTTGAACCAAACTAAGAGCAACTGAATTTGGCAGCTTTTGTTTTACTACTACTTTTATAGAGTCCTGCTATAAACTTTCCATACCTGTGGAGCTGGCATTATTTGATGTGAATTACCTGTTGCTTAAATTGAAGAATCAAATTATTATGCTTTTTGGACAGATCCCATCCATCGATGAGAAATTAAAGAAATTATTGTTGGCTAAAATTTAGATCATCATAGAATTGTTTCCAGATTCTCTACCTTTATGCTACACTTTACTACATGTATAATACCAAGGATATTTCCGAACTTTTTTCAGTCCAAAAAGAGTAAAGGTAAAATGACAATTTTGTCCATCACAACACACAACACATAAATCCACTATTTCCAGTAGTGTAAATTCATAAAAATAAATGTCGCCTGATTTGTCTATGAGTACTAGACTAGCTCCCTTATAAACCAATAATTGGGGTGTGTTCTGTACATACTCCCTCCGTCCTATGAAAAGTGCAATTCTAACTTTTAAAAAAAACTCCCACAAAGAGTGCAATCCTAGAAAATAGATCTAATTACTTGCCTAATTAAGTGGTCAGGTCCGATTTGCGTGTCAAAACTTACTATATGTGGCCAACAAATGAGGGTATTAGAGTCTTTTCATGCCACCACTAATCTGTCCTAGAAAAAACTAGAATTGCACTTTTCATGGGACGGGGGGAGTATGTAAGTACAGGACGCAGCAGGATCTTCAAGCCATTGGATTGCATGCTACATCTCTTGCAGTTTCCACAAAAAGCATCAATCTAAGTACCAAAGGATTTTCAATATAATCCCAACACTATGGCTACAAAGTTTCCATACAATTTAATATGCTACCATGTAGGACTTTTTGTTGACTTTGTAATGGAGTTATGGAGCAGTGAGAGGAAAATGCAGTAAACTAGTGGTACTTAGATGGTGAGAGTGCTCTTTCATGTTGGGGTGCTCTTGGGTGAGAGGATGAGAGGAGAGAGTTGGCTCTTTGTTTGAGCTTTTAGGCATCCAAGTTTTGTAATACTTGTGAGTGGCTTGTAACCGGATATGGCTAAGTGATTCATAGTGATATCATTCTCTTAATCTTGTGCCTAATCTTTTATTCCTGAGTGTTTCTCTTTTTTGGTATTTTCAGAGATATTTTCGCTGGAATTTCGGTTCGTCGATTTGGAGGTGTTTCCCATGAGATTTCTTTGTAGGGATCACTCATAGGTTATTTGTGACCATTTTCGTAGTGATCTTTAACCCACAAACCCCTCGAATCGCTTCGGATTTGATGATTTCTTCTTTATCCCGAGTTCTTGGTGTTCATACGGTTGACTCTCGATTCCGCACGATTTGGTAGTTTGAGGACTTGATTTTCCCAGATCCGTTTGCCCCTGAGGTACATATACTACTACTCAAATCTCACCTCAATCCGTTGCTCGAGCCGAGCGATCAATTCATTTTAAGGAAAGGCTTTCTCTAGTGTTCTTGATGGAGTTTGTGGAATTAGTGGTGAAGGGTTGATATTTTTAGGTGATCTTTTGAGAAAAGACTCATTAGGTTGTTGTGAAGTTGTGCTTAAATTTCGTGATGTTTAGAGGTCGTTTGATCGAGTTTCAGATTTTTTCTCTCTCCCTCCAGCGGGCTGTTTTCTGTGCAGTCCTGGATGATCCGGCCATTCCGGATGATCCGGCCCTACGCCGGATAATCCGGCACCCGGATGACCCAATAGGAAGTTGCGAAAATTTCTGTCATACGTCGGGTAATCCGGCCCTAGCTTTGGAAGATCCCACCCTCGACAGTTTTTTAAACTCAGTTTTGCTCTGATTCTTTCGTGTTCGATTCTGTGGTGCTTCTGAGCATTTGAAGCATCGTTCCTAGGGTCAGTAGGTCCGCTGTAACTACATCATCTTCGCTAGTGCAAGGAGTTCTTGTTTGGGAGTTGCAATTGGGACATAAGCCGAGTTCACTCTCATCGGAGAAGAATTTTTTATCAGCTCCCATTCACTCCCCCCTCTCTGGTCACCTATTCGGTCCTTTAGTCATGCGCACTGGCTAGTGGCCGTGTGCTGTGGCTCTTGTAGTGCCAGCGGCCTGAGTTGCAGATCCTTCTATCTTCACGGCAGTTTGGTAATTTTGAATGCATCGGTGGCAACTTGGCGAGGCTTCCGATGGCGACGGAGCATGGTATGAGACGTGCTTCGTCATCTTTGGAGGTTATGTTATGGTGTATTGCATTGGCGGCAACACGGGGATGCCCAAGCCTATGTTGGTACACACAAGGTATGGGACGCTCCTCATCAATAGAAGGTTACGTTGTGGTAAGTGTGGTGTGCTGATATGGCGGCAGGGTAGCCTGTGTTGGTCCTAGTGGTGTTAGTTTGGCATGGAATGCACTTCACCGATGAGGGCTACAATGGTTATTGTGCTGCGATGGAGGTCTGGCCGTTTGTGCTGATCGGCGATGTCGTGGTATAGGACACACTTGGGCGTCTTTGGAGCAGCACGTGGGCGAAAGCCATTGTTCGTTGACCCAACGGACCGACAAGAGCGACACCTTTGTGGTCTGATGCATCTTTTTTTATGTCTAAAGCCGAATTTTCATCCATTATCTAAAAAATATCATTTACTAATTTAACTTCTACAAAGCCACCCATTTTAAATAGTTGATACTGTAACAATGTAGCATAATCGATGAATTCTTATTGGCACTCTAAAGCGCTCTACCTATATAGCTACTCCGTTCCAAATTATAATTCGTTTGACATTTTTGTCCTCAAGTTCAATTCAAGCCATGCATCGTATAGGAAACTTTCATGTCATCAAGGGTGTGTTTGTTTATACTGAAAAATCCATCCAATGTTGCTTAGCAAGGTCAGGCATCATATACAAACCATATAGATGGAACCCACTATAAGTCATGGATAGATTTCTCTCAACATGCAAGCATTCCACGTCACCATCCACTATACGTCATGTCACCATCCACTAGATCATATATTTATGTCTTCAACCGATTTTCTGTGGTTAATATCATGTCTTTGTGAGTAGCATGCCACAAAATTCCCGTAGTAGAAAAAAATGTAGGATCAATAATTTAGAATGGTTCTCTCTCAACAAAATTATCATGCTTCCATGTATAATGTTGTTTACAAAAGAATGTTGTCATGCAATCACTTTGGTGTTCCTACTTTCACATTGCACCTTAAAATTTTGTTTAAAAAATTTCCGCAGTAATGCGCGGGGTATCACCTAGTTCGGTAACATTCCAGAGGCCAGCTTGCCTGCAGCGGCGAGAAAATGCTTGCCCAGCTAAACGAGCTGAAATCGCTTCACCCTCGACAGCGAGCGAACGGTTGCTGCAGAGAAAGTGACTTGCCATGCAGTTACACCCAGGAACAAAACAAGCTGCTCACTTGCCAAGGCATTGCCTTGGATGAGCTAGGTATTCGGTCGTCTGGTTAGCCATAGCCCATGAGAAAGTGACTTGCCATGCAGTTACACATGGATTTCAAGCCTAAGAGGTCTGATTTTCCTAGAAATTCAACTACCAGTTTAATAAAGTATGTTCCTGAGCTTCTGTACACCAAAACATAGTATGAAACACCAACATAACTTAGGCACTATGTTTTTCAGCTATTGTACCCTAAATATGAGAGCACCATTAAGGAAGCCCTAATATTATAATGCCATGTGCCTTCCAAACTTTCATGACTGTCAGATTTTTATTTTTTTGGTCCAGCATATGGAGATGGCATCTTAATTAGAATCACCCACGAAACAAATTATCTTGTGTGCAAACCATGTGCTCTAGATTATGTACGATTAAGGGTATGATGATGGTTTCATATAGTGGCGGAGCCACCAGTCTGGCAAGGCATGGTGGCCGCCGTACCTGTACGGATGATTCACAAGCTAATCTTTAGTATATTTATACATATTTGATGACTATGTATATGTTTTCTTATACAAATTAGTAGTAGTACAGTACAGGTTCGCCATAGGTAGATTTTGATCCTGACTTCGCTACTGGTTTCATACCTTTCGCTTCCAGATACCTCCGTTTCCCCTCAAGAAGGCTGTTCAGTCTCCCTTTAACTACATATACCAAGGAGAGATCACCAAGACTATCACATCTTAGCCAAAGTAGAGACAGGAAAGCATGGGGCAGAATAGTATTACCTCCCAAGATGTGCTCATTGTCAATTGGAGATGATGATTGTGGTTTCACATTTCTATGTTGTTTAAGGTTGTTTCTCTTATTAGAATTGAGACCAGGTGGGTGTTGATCCATTTGGAACTTTTGATCCTTCAGCTGAGCTTGCAGTCTCTTGCAAAAGATCATCTGATGACCTATCAACAACTGATACGTCTCCAGCAATGTAACCCCGACATTTGGCAGTACCACAGAAGCATTTTTGTGGGGCAGCACCAGATACACGAACATTGTAGTAATCAAATGACAATTCTTCACCCTGAGAATTTTTTTTAAAAAAAACCACACCCGTTACATGCTGTGACAGCTGCCAAGCAATATATGGCATTGAATTCAAAATATAAAGAAAGCAAGCCAACCCGCACTCTCTGACAGCTGCCAAGCAATATATGGCATTGAATTCAAAATATAAAGAAAGCAAGCCAACCCGCACTCTCTGTTTGCAGTTTGTGAGATGTGATGATTTCTAGCCTTACCTTCTTGATGTTCCTCATAGCAAATATTCCAATGCAGACTTCTCCATTAACAATCCACTATATATATAAAAAAAAGAACACAACTTAGCAAACTGAGTGAGAGTAGAAATCCTTATCGCTATATCAAGAACCGAATATATTTTTTTTGGATGAAAGTTTCAGCCAATAAGGATTTATTGGCAACAAACATAGTCAACTATACACATACAAATATCAGTGAAATAAAAGTCACCTTCGCTGTACGACAGTTAGGGCTGCAACTATGATTGATGAATCGGCCCAAGTTTCCCTTAGCGCAAGCATCTATTACCTGGAAAAATGGAAACCAAAAAAGTTAAAAGGAAGAACAATGGAATTTATTCAGGTGTGTCAACATCACGATGGATGGCTTAAGAACAATAAGTGCCAAATTTAAAGCCGATGTCATATACACTAGATACAGAGGGAAAGGAAGAGGTGTGAAGTGCATCTAGGCCGATAGATGTAATGGTAAGTTTCGGTGATTAATGACAACCGTATGCGACTAACGTGTGTTTTGAAGGAAAAATTAATGATTGATTTAGTCCCATATGAAATGTGAAAAGAGACCCCTCAATTCGGAACAATCATGCGTGCCAAGGACTCAATTTCAAAGATTAAGGACCTTTCTAGTCTCAAGTGTCACAAGGAGATGAAGGACACTTGATTTAGATAGGGTTTATAGTTTTTAGTTCTTGACCGTACTATTAAGAGGGGTTCATGAGTTAGTAGCTTGATCAAAATTGAGTTGGCCTTAGAAATCTTGCACACTCGCTCAAAAACAGCTCAAGATGGTCAATAGAAGTTAACACAACACTTGGAAGAAGAAACAATCGAAGTTACTTTGAAATCCAAGTCAATCCAGCTGAAAACCAGAAAAAACAGCAGCACCGGTTGAACCGGTGCCCTAGCGTCGGAGCATCCGATGCTTGGCGGAAGGACCGATGCCCTATCGGTCTATCTTCTCTGGATGAAGGCACAAATCAAGTCTAGCACCAGTTGAACCGATGGTCAGAAAAGCAAGCACCGGTGCAATGGAAGTTCTTTGTTCCAGAGAGCATGTTTTGGTGGACTTCAACTTCTCTTCAGCACCGGTTGAACCGACGCTTCGGAATCAAAGCACCGGTGCATTAGAAGTCCTATGTTCCAAAGAGCTTGTTTGAATTGATCAGTGAAACTCTTCAGCACCGGTTGAACCGATGCCCCTACGGAGCATGCACCGGTGCATTGAAGCAAAGCCTGGACACTGTGTCAGAACCCCAACGGCTACAATTTGGACACAGAGAGACCGGTTGAACCGACGCCTCAACACTGACACCCATCGGTTCTTCCGGTGCTCACGGTTTTTCTGCAGTGGACTTCCAACGGCTATACAACTCCTTCCACTCTATATAAGGGCACCCCATGGCTCATTTCAGTTGCCTTTGACACCCTGAATACTTGAGGCCACCCTTGAGAAGAAGAGAAAGTGCTTTGAGCAAACAAGAGAAGATCTAGCATTTTGTTTGTGCTTCAACCTTGAAGAATCCATCCTTTGCAAGTGTAGCAAGTGTGCTTGAGCTAGGGCCAACTGAGTGTAGGTCAAGTGAAGGCTTAGGAGCTTGTTACTCTTGGTGTTTGACGGCACCTAGCCGGTCTTGGTGATCGGGAGGTTCTTGGTGAGCTCTTGGAGTTTGTGGGAGCCCCAAGACGAGAAGTTTGTACACGGTGTGAAGCTCGCCGTTCCGGAGATGGAGAAGGAGCATTCTTAGTGATCACTTGCTTCTTGGTGGAGCAAAGGAGCTATACCTTTGTGTGGGTGCTCCAACGTGGATTAGGGGGGAGCGTCAACTCCTCGAGACCACGGGAAAAAATCTGGTTGTCTCGTGTCCTTTACTTTTACTTCATGCATTTAACTCCTTCTGTTGCTTTTCTTGCTTGTAGTTTGACTAGGACAACTTGCTTGTTAGCGTGAGCTCTTACTTAGGATTTGATCTTGCTAGTGTGCATCCATCTAGGCAAAATGATCATGATAGTGTGTTTACCTACCTAAGGACCCTTTGCTAGCATGCTCTAGTGACTAGGTTTCGAATTTATAGATTGGGCAATACTAGTCTAGGTTAAGGACTAGTTAGAAATTCGAAAAAGTCCCAATTCAACCCCCCCTTCTTGGGCCACGATCCTTTCAATTGGTATCAGAGCGAGGGCTCTCTTTGTAGGCTTAAAATCCTAGAGAATGGCCGGGGGAAGTGGTGGTCCACCCAAGCTCGATGGGAGAAACTATGCTTATTGGAAAGCTCGCATGGCGGGTTACCTTGAGGCTATAAATCCCATCGCTTGGGCGGTCACGGAAAAACCTATTGTTGGTCCGTGGAATGAGGATCAAATCAAATATGGTGCTAGAGCTAAGAATGCTTTATTTGATGCTCTTAGTGAGGAGATCTTTGCTCGTGTTCATAGCAAGAAGACCTCTCATGAAATTTGGGAAGCACTTGAAGCTATCTATGTTGGTTCTAAAAAGCTTCGTGAAGAAAAATATCAAGTGCTTAAGGAAAAACTTAATGAATTCAAAATGCTTCCAAATGAGTTGGTTGAACAAATGTTTGCTCGATTAAATGTGCTTATTGAGGACATTAACGCTCTTGAAATTTCTCCCTTGTCTAACAGTGACATCATACAGAAGATCCTACATTGTCTACACAAGCCGAAGTACAACATCGTCACCTCATTGCTCTATGAGAAGGATCTTGAAACGCTTGAAGTGAGTGATGTTGTTGGGAAGATTCGATCTCATGAGATGTTCCTCTTGGGAGAAGTTGATCCACCGCAAGACAAGAGAGATCTTGCACTCAAAGCTAAAAGTGATCATAAGTCCAAGAAAAAGAACAAGTGCAAAGTTCCATCACCAAGCTCAAGCGAAGATGAAGCTAATGAAGATTCAAGTGATGAAGATGGTGATGTTGAGCTAGCACTTCTCATGAGAAAGACCTCCAAGATGATGTCAAGGTTGAACAAGAGAGGGTACAACTATGACTCTAAGAAAAACAAGTTTCGTACCCGGAAGAGCAAAGACAATGTCAAGAAAGTTTGTTACAATTGTGGCAAATATGGTCATCTCTCATATGATTGTCCGGAGCCTTCAAAGCTCAACAAGAAACAAGAAGATGGTGACAATTAATACAAGACTTCAAAGAAAAATCATGAGAAGAAGGACCACAAGAAGAAAGGGTCTTTCACAAGAAAAGAGAAGGTCAAGGCTTTCCTTGGAGAATGGATCACGGATGGTGAATCCTCAAATGATGACTCAAGTGATGAAGAATCAAATAAAAAGATTGTGGGGATTGCCATGCATAATGATGAAGATGATGGTGATGAGGCACCTCTACCTTCACCACCCATGTGCTTCATGGCAAGAGGTAACTCCAAGGTGAGTGATAATGATGACTCCTCTAGTGATGAAAGTGAACATTGCTTATCTCCTATTGAAGTGCAAAACATCCTAGAAGAGTACCAACAAGTGATCAAGAAGTACAAATCAAAATGTAAAGTTCTTGAAATTGAATATGCCAAGCTTAAGGCCTCAAATAATGAGTTAATTGTTAGGCACAATGAGATAATAGAAACTCATGATACAAGCATTGTTCCTAGCAAACAACTTAAAGAGGAGCATGACAAGCTACTTGTTAAGCATGATGAATTAAATGTTAAATATGAGGAAGTAGTTGTGCTTAACAAGTCACTTACTTCATGCAACAAAAAGCTTAAGCTTGATTATGCTAATTTAAATATGAAGTATCAAGAACTTGACCTTGCCTTTGATGCTTTGGATGAAGAACTAAAAGAAACTCAAACAAAAGTCATCAAAGTCAATATAGCTACTTCTTGTGATGATCTTGTGAAGTTGCCTCACCCTACTACTTGTCATCATGCTTCTCCTTCTTGTTCAAAGACTAACCATGATAGGGAGAAACAACTTGAGGAGGAACTTGAAAGCATGAGCAAATGCATGTTCAATGTGACAAGAGGAGAATACTTGCATAAGGAGATTCTCTTCCATAATGCAAGGCACTATGGGACAAATGGACTTGGATCATTTCCCAACCCTCCGGAAAATTGTCCCAAGTCGCCGGAGCTCATGGCATGCTTCAACAAGGAAGTTGGCTCATATTGTCAACATTGTCAAGTCACCGGGCATCACACAAGGGAGTGTCCAATTCCTACACGTCCACCTCCTACCTTGCCTCCTAATTACAAGTCTCAATTCAATGAAAATCATTTCTTGTTAAGCAAGCTTAAAAGTGGCAAGGTTAAGGCAAAGTTTATTGGCACTCAAATTAAGGGAAAGCTACCACGCCAACTATGGGTTCCTAAAGCTTTAGTAACTCATGTCAAAGGACCCAAACTTGCATGGGTTCCCAAACCTCAAAAGTGATTCACTTGTGTGTAGGTGAACTACAAAGCCGGTGGCAAGCATTGGGTGCTTGATAGCGGATGTACACAACACATGACCGGCTATGTAAAGATGTTCACCTCACTAGATGAAGATGTGGGCGATTATGAACATGTCACCTTTGGTGACAACTCAAAAGGAAAAGTGGTAGGTTTGGGTAAGGTAGCCATAACCAAGGATCTCTCTATCTCTAATGTGTTGCTTGTTGAGTCGGTTAGTTTTAATTTGTTATCTATTGCTCAACTTTGTGATTTAGGACTAATATGCACCTTTAGTGATAGTGAGGTTGTAGTGACAAGCAAGGAGGACAAGAGCTTAATATTTAAAGGATTTCGATATGGTAACATCGACCTTGTTGACTTCTCATCTAATGATGCAAGCTTGGCGACATGTCTCTTCTCCAAGAACTCCATGGGTTGGCTTTGGCATCGCCGCATTGCTCATATTGGCATGAGTCAACTCAAGAAGGCTTTCAAAAGAGGAATGGTGGTTGGTGTTAAAGATGTTACTTTTGACAAAAACAAATTGTGTAGTGCTTGTCAAGCCGGGAAGCAATTTGCATCATCACATTCCATGAAGGCTTATTTGTCAACATCAAGAAGCTTGGAGCTACTACACATGGATCTCTTTGGACCAACCACCTACAAAAGTCTTGGTGGTAACCTCTATTGTCTTGTAATTGTTGATGATTATTCAAGATACACTTGGACTTTCTTTTTAGAGGACAAGAGCAAGACTATGGGGATCTTCAAGATTTTTGTCAAGCAAGCTCAAAATGAATTTGAGTCAAGTGTTGTGAAGGTCCGGAGTGACAATGGCACGGAGTTTAGAAACACTCAAGTAGAAGAGCTTTGCAACGACTTGGGGATCAAGCATGAGTTTTCATCAACATACACACCCCAACAAAATGGAGTGGTGGAGAGGAAGAACAAGACATTGATCACTCTTGCAAGAGCAATGTTGGATGACTATGGCATCTCACAAAGATTTTGGGCGGAAGCCATCAACACCGCATGCCATGCATCCAACCGAGTTTATCTTCA
Organism: Panicum virgatum; assembly: GCF_016808335.1. NCBI lineage: Eukaryota > Viridiplantae > Streptophyta > Magnoliopsida > Poales > Poaceae > Panicum > Panicum virgatum. Next base: position 11,232,070 of record NC_053151.1, on the reverse strand, counting down.
CCGCTTCTTGGGAAAGACACCCTATGAGCTTCTCATTGGGAGGAAGCCCAACATCTCCTACTTCCGGGTGTTTGGTTGCAAATGCTACATATTCAAGAAAAGGAAGCACCTAGGCAAGTTTGAAAGTAGATGTGATGTTGGTTTTCTTATTGGTTATTCATCAAACTCCAAAGCATATCGAGTATTCAATAGTGCTACAAGCAAAATTGATGAAACTTGTGATGTGGAGTTTGATGAGACTAATGGCTCCCAAGGGGAAGTTTTCTCTTGTGATGATGTAGGTGATGAACCACTTCGAAAAGTTATGAAGAACATCGCTATTGGGCAAGTCAAGCCAAAGGAGGAAGTAGAAGATCTACAAGTCTCATCCACTCAAGTTGAAGCCACTTCCAAGGATGACTCAAAGGATGAAGACAAGTCTACACCATCACATCACCGTGATGAGTCATCCGATGAAGAAGATGATGCCTCACCTCCTTTTCATGATGCCCAAGATGAACAAGTGGTTGAAGAACAACTTCCATTTGATGACACGCACATCACAAGTGAACAAGCCCAAGCTCAAGATCAAGATGATGAATCACTAGAAGAATCAACGTCTCAAGCACAAGAGAGGCTTACAAGAACTTCAAGGAATCATCCCATTGACTTGGTCATGGGTAACCCCTCTAGTGGAGTAAGAACTCGTAGACGTCAATATGCCTCTTTTTGTGAACATTACTCGTTTGTTTCTTGCTTGGAACCCACAATTATAGATGAAGCTCTTGAGGACCCGGATTGGGTGATGGCAATGCAAGAAGAGCTCAACAACTTCACCCGCAATGAAGTTTGGGTTCTTGAAGAACGTCCTCAAGACAAGAATATCATTGGTACTAAGTGGGTCTTCCGCAACAAACAAGATGAGCATGGTGTAGTGATTCGCAACAAGGCAAGACTTGTGGCAAAGGGCTTTGCACAAGTTGAAGGGTTGGACTTTGGTGAAACATTTGCCCCCGTTGCAAGACTTGAAGCCATTCGTATCCTTTTAGCGTACGCTTCACATCATAGGATGAAACTCTTTCAAATGGATGTGAAGAGTGCGTTCTTAAATGGCTTGATTAATGAGTTGGTATTTGTTGAACAACCTCCCGGGTTTGAGGACCCTAGATATCCTAATCATGTTTATAGGTTGCACAAGGCGCTCTACGGGCTCAAGCAAGTGCCAAGGGCTTGGTATGAACGCCTTCGTGACTTCCTTATCAACAAGGGCTTCAAGATCGGGAGGGTGGATACAACTCTATTCACAAAAATCATCAATGAAGAGCTATTTGTATGTCAAATTTATGTTGATGATACCATTTTTGGTTCAACTAACCCCACTCTTTGCAAAGATTTTGGAGAAATAATGGCTAGGGAATTTGAGATGTCCATGATCGGTGAGCTCAATTTCTTCCTTGGGTTTCAAATCAAGCAATTGAAGGAAGGGACATTCATCCATCAAGAAAAGTATACAAAGGATATTCTCAAGAAATTCAAGATGGATGATTGCAAGCCGATCAAGACTCCAATGCCAACTAATGGACATCTTGACTTGAATGAGGGAGGTAAATCGGTTGACCAAACTCTCTATCGTTCTATGATTGGGTCACTTCTTTACCTAACCACATCTAGGCCCGATATCATGTTTAGCGTATGCATGTGTGCCCGCCTTCAAGCTAATCCTAAGGAATCACACATTAGTGCCGTTAAGAGGATCCTTAGATATCTCAAGCATACGCCTAGCATAGGCTTGTGGTACCCCAAAGGCGCTAGTTTTACACTTTCGGGATACTCGGATTCGGACTTTGCCAGATGCCGTGTGGATCGCAAGAGTACATCCGGTGGGTGCCACTTGCTAGGGCGTTCCTTAGTCTCTTGGTCGTCAAAGAAACAAAATTCCGTGGCCTTGTCAACCGCGGAGGCGGAATATATTGCCGCCGGGGCTTGTTGTGCTCAAATCCTCTACATGAAGCAAAGCCTCTTGGACTATGGTGTAGTATTAGATAGGATCCCGCTCCTTTGTGATAACGAGAGTGCCGTTAAAATTGCTAATAACCCGGTTCAACACTCTCGCACCAAGCACATAGATATTCGCCATCACTTTCTAAGAGATCATGTGGCAAGGAATGATATACTACTTTGTGGTGTTCGTTCCGAAGATCAATTGGCGGATATCTTCACCAAACCTCTAGATGAGAGCACCTTTTGTAGGTTGCGAAGTGAGCTTAACGTATTAGATGCTTCTAACGTCATATAATTGCCTTGTCATATAGATGCATTTCATATGTACATGTGCTAGGGGCTTGTCTAACCTTGTCAAGATAGTGATGAACATGGGTCTTGCATGAGCCAGTGGTCTTGGTTTCGCTCATGGCATGAAGAATGGTTCATCATGAAGAAGCTTGACGAGGGTTCAAACTTGACAAGATAGATTTAAATTTTTGCAATGCATGTGCTTGTCATATAGAATGCATCCATATTTAATCTCTCGCTTTGCATTGGCATTGCATCACGTTAGTAGCATCACAAGGGAGCAAATCACACTTCGAGAAAGATATTCATGCTAAATATGATATATCATCTCCACAAGAGTGACAAGATCAATGTTGCGCTTTCATGCCTATTGAGCCACGTCCTATCGAACTTAAAGTTTCAATCTCTAATTTCATAGGCAAAGTGGCTCATACATTTGGTTTTTGTGTTTAAACCTCGCTTGGATCTTATTTTGCCTATGTTAATATAAAAGCTTGTGAGCACTTAGAATGAGTGTTTGAGGGGTGAGGTTGTCTCTCGAAAATGATCCAAATTGAGTGTTTATGGCTTTGGTTTTGAAAATTTGGATCAGAAGTAGAGTTTGTAGTTCAGCAGAAAATTTCCTTAACCACCAGTTAAACCGACGCCTGGTTTTTCTCTGCATCGGTTCAACCGGTGCTTAAAGTCTTCGTGGCTCGGTTTCTGCATCGCCTCTGGAACAACCTCCGACCGTTACACCGATGGCCACCGGTGCTTCCGATGGTTGGCGGATGAACCGACGCCTAAGCATCGGTTCAACCGGTGCTACTGCGTGGAGTAAATGGCCCTTGCATAGCCTCTGGACCTTACTCCTGCCGATGCACCAACGCCCGTCGGATGTTCCGGTGCCTCAGTGGCGGATCTTGCGGTGACCCTGTTGACCACGTTTCATTTTCGTTCAGATCCGGTCAACGTTGCTCCGATGGTTACACCGGCGCTTTTTTCTCTGAACCATCGGACCTTCCGGTGCTTAGGGTTGGCGGGCCCGCTCGTTCTGTTTTCTCTTAACTCTTCCGCGGGTCCCACGCGTCAGTCTCTCACGTTTGTTTCTTCCTCCTCGCGAAACCGCCGCCCCTGCACCCGCGCCCGTACACCGCTCCGCCGCCGCCACTCCTGTGCTGTCCCTCCGCCGCCGCTCGCGTGCCGCCTGCTCGCCACTCCAAGCCGCCGCCGCGCCCAAGCCCTCCACTGCGCCGCCGCCCGCGCGCGACCCCACCTCCTGCGCTGCTGCTCCGCAGTCGCTCGCGCGCCCACGCCGCGCCTGTGCCACCCACGCGTCGCCGCTCACCGCCACCGACGGCCCCTCTCCACACACGCGCATCCTCCCCTGCTCCGATCAGCCTCCCATGCTCAAGCATTCAAGATCGATTTGAGTTCCCTCCACTCTTAATCCGAGTGCACGCCAAGTGTTCGAGGAATTGCCACTTAGGCCGTTTTCGTCGTTCTCATCCCCGTTTTGCAAGGGTATGGCCTACACACTTTTGAGCATGTGATGTATCTTAGTTTTCTTATCCTTGACACACATGTTCACATATGACTCTTGCCTATCACACACACATCTTGGCCCTTGATTCGATGTGATCTCTGCTAGTTTGTACGTTTAAAGGTTATCCACTAGATTTCTTGTCATAAGCTCAAATCGAATCCATGTTTTGGCTCTATGTCAGATGGCTGGTGACAAGAAGGGCAAGAGCAAGATGGTTGTGCAGAAGAAGAAGAAGCGCACCCATGAGGACCGCGAGCGAGAGCAGGCTGTGGCAGTGGCAGACGCAGCTGACAGGCAGGGCTCACTCAGGATCAGGGATCCTCAGGCTCAGGGGGAGCCACAGCGGCAGTTACGTCGCTCAGGACGTACTCAGACAGCTCAAGCCACACCTGAGTCCCGCTCACGCCCACGGACTCGAGGTGGTGGCACTCAGAGGGGAGCAGGCCATGCACAGCAGCAGCAGCACACCGGCAGTGACACTCAGATAGGAGGTCAGGACAGTGGTGAGGAGCTGCCCGAGGTTGAGTTGTTTGATCTCAGGGGTATACCAGGACCTAGAGTCAAGAGACTGAGATATGTCACCCCAGAGCAGTGGTTTCCCGAGCAGAGAGACATTGGAGTTGATCGTCGCTTTTACACTCTGCTCCAGGAGTCCTTTTACCACACCTACTGCCAGTTGGACATCAAGATTAGTGAGCACAAGATGCTTCACTTGGTAGCCATGCGTGTAGCAGCAGGTGGGACTCCAGTGCTTCCTCTCTTTGAGAGATATGTTGGATTGCCTGCTCTACTCAGTGAGAGGTCCAGGTACATTCGAGAGTGGGTTCGAGTCTTCTACGCCACTCTATTCATTGAGGAGGACCGGCAGTTTATTGACTTCATGTTCCAGGAGAGGCACTATTGTTTGACCCGAGCACGACTGGCTACCTTTCTTGGAGTTCAGATTGCCGAGGAGCCACACTTCGTACACTATCAGGCTTATGGCAGCACGGTACCTCCTCGACGTCCTCATGAGTCTCACGTTCCATCTGACGAGGAGATCAGTGTTCTCTTTCAGCAGCCTTTCCTGCCTGGCACACCGAGGACTCCGGACAGGCTGACTCCCATGGCACACTCTATCCATCTAGCCTTGAGGAAGAGCTTGTTGTTTCGGATTAGATACAACGAGGGGATTACAGCTCTGCAGCAGTGGCTCTTACTATATATCATGACAGGTCGTGACTTTGATCTTGTCGACTTCATTATCTGCGAGCTAGAGGATGTGATTTTGGATGGGATGACAGTTCACCGTCGCCATCCATTTGCTCATTGGATCTGCTGGATTCTTGCTCAGCTCAGTCAGAATGAGCATATGGATGAGCTGGAGCACTCGAGGACACTCTTCAGTTTTTACTCACCTGCTACTCCTCGTGACGGTCGTCGTGGCTCGAGAGACCAGCGCCGAGCACAGCGGGTTCTGGATGAGCGGTTCTTGGTTGAGGGCAGAGTTGCAGACGATCCGATAGCAGCCGAGGACGCTTCACTAGCAGCAGCAGAGGCCCAGTTCCCACACTACCTGATCACAGACTCGGAGGACTCGGAGGATGACGAGGATTTTATTCCCACAGTTACTATTCCTCGAGGGGCTAATGACGATGAAGCAGGATCCTCCGGTGCAGCACGAGCCCCTGCTCCTCCAGTCTCCACTTGAAAGTGATCGGGTGCTCTAGCCTAAGAGGGGGAGGGGGTGAATTAGGCACTAATAAAAAACTTAGACCTATGGCTCCAACTAGTTTGCACAAAACTAAAACTAAAACATGCTATCAATATGTGCAACTAGGTTGTTCTAGTGTAAAACCCCTATCCCAAAAGAGTTTAGCAACCTATAGCCTTTCCTATCAAGAAACTATTCTATGAAAGTAAAGGCATACAAATTACTAGAATGAAATGCGGAAGCTTAAAGAGCGGGATAGGAGATAGCAAACTCTTGACGCGGGTGTTTATCCCGTGGTTCGGTTAGCCACAAAGACACACCTACATCCACGTTGTTGTAGCACTCACTGAGAGTATTGCTACTCGGCCACCAAGTCTCTTCCGTGAACACAATCACGGTCACCTTGGCCCCGGGTTCCACTAAGGAGCTTCTCCGCAAAGGATGGGGGTCTCCACGTCCCCCGCACAAAGGTGTCGTCGCCGCTCCACACCAAGTCGGAGGGTCGATGACGTTGCCGGCGAGCTCCACGCTCCAAGGTGCCGGCGCACCAAGCTCTTGTTTTGGTTCACTAATGAACCATAGCACAAAGGCTCTAAGCCTTGCAAACTCACTCACTAAGAGCTAATCCTTTATACAACACTCTCAAAGTGTGCTAAGGGCTAAGGATATGATCTTGATGCTTTTGTATGGCTTGGAGATGTTCTTGGGTGTGTGTGGGATGTCCAGCAACTCCAGCAATCTTCAAATGGCCGGGGTGAGGCGTATATATAGGCCACCAAGTCTTGTAGCCGTTGCTCCAACGGTTAGCTGAAAATCTGCGTACCACCGGAAGAACCGATGCCTCTTGGCGGGGTAGCGTCGGTTCATCCGGTCACTCATAACACGAAGTAGCCGTTGGACTCCTGATGGCTGAAGCAGAGACCACCGGTTGAACCGATGCTTTGCACCGATGCTTCACCGGTTCAACCGGTGCTGAAGGAATCTTCTCCTGGGCACCTGACATCGTCTCTGGTACAAAGGACGGCCAATGCACCGATGCCCCATTTTGACCCGTCGGTTCAACCAGTGCCTATAGGCTGACTTGGCTTCGACTCCCTTCTGCACCAAAGTACCATGGCGTCAGTTCTTCCGACTACCATCGTAGGGGCGGCCCTTTGGGCCTTGCTACGCCTACCTTCTCTTTCTCTTTGTCGTCACTTGAACCTAAAAGCCTGAGAATAATCATCTTAACAATCATATTAGTCCAAGTGTTGTGTTGTCATTCGATCACCAAAATCACTCGAAATGGCATAAATGGTGCCATGTTCGTTACACCACTGCTCAGGTCACTCAGCCCGATGCACTTGCTGCCATTCTTACTCGGCTATCAGATCAGCAGGACAGATTTGCTGCAGCTCAGCTGAGCATGCAGGCCGAGCAGGCTCGTCAGCAGGAGGCCCAGACACTTGTACTTGAGGGCATTCGGCAGCAGCAGGAGGCCATGAGGCTACAGCTACAGCAGCAGTCCCAGATATAGCAGCAGATGTTCACATTCTTCTCGGGATGTTTCGGTCAGCTGTATCGTCACACTGGACTGCCTGAGCCTCAGCTCCCTACACCCCAGCAGCTCCAGTTCGATCCTACTGCTCCCGTTCCTCCTGTTGGCGGATTTGTGCAGACACCCTTGTCATCTTTCCCGCTGTCACCATTTCTTCAGACCGGGTTGTTTGCTAGTCCTGTACCTACTGCTGCTCCGGCTCCGGCTCCACAACCTAGTGTTTGGACTGCCGAGCAGCGTGCAGAGTTTCTTAGACAGCAGCAGATCTTACACCAGCTCCAGCACCCCTCGGCTCAGTCACTCACGTTCGAGTCACCTTCACAGCCTGAGGTGCTCCGTCCGTCCGTCGTGTGCACCACTCAGCCAGACCTGACTCCTATCACGTCTGCTCCTCCGACGGACTCCACGATCGTTGCCGCGCCAGCTTCTACCGCTACTCCAGCTACTTCTGCTACTCCGACGACTCCGGTCGAGCAGAAGTCTTCTTCGGTCGACGACGACTGGACGGACGACGACGCCGACGACTCCGCCGCTCAGTTTTCCACCGGACCCAGCAGGAAGACCCCGCCTTCTCCAGCTCAGGATTAGATCGCCTTCCTTTTTGGTGCTTTGTTGCCAAAGGGGGAGATAGATAGGGGGAGTAGAGATAGGGGGAGCTTGGTGGTTTGTGGCGTGATTGGATCTTCATGGATTTTGTGTATGGACATGTTATTTGGATATTATGTATGCTTTGTGTTGACATGTCCCTACATGTGCTTTATTTCAAGTAATGCATGCTTGTTTATCGCTTTCAATTTCTTATCTTGTGTATCTCTACTTTGTGTTGTCATCAATCACCAAAAAGGGGGAGATTGAAGTGCATCTAGGCCGATAGATGTAATGGTAAGTTTCGGTGATTAATGACAACCGTATGCGACTAACGTGTGTTTTGAAGAAAAAATTAATGATTGATTTAGTCCCATATGAAATGTGAAAAGAGACCCCTCAATTCGGAACAATCATGCGTGCCAAGGACTCAATTTCAAAGATTAAGGACCTTTCTAGTCTCAAGTGTCACAAGGAGATGAAGGACACTTGATTTAGATAGGGTTTATAGTTTTTAGTTCTTGACCGTACTATTAAAAGGGGTTCATGAGTTAGTAGCTTGATCAAAATTGAGTTGGCCTTAGAAATCTTGCACACTCGCTCAAAAACAGCTCAAGATGGTCAATAGAAGTTAACACAACACTTGGAAGAAGAAACAATCGAAGTTACTTTGAAATCCAAGTCAATCCAGCTGAAAACCAGAAAAAACAACAGCACCGGTTGAACCGGTGCCCTAGTGTCGGAGCATCCGATGCTTGGTGGAAAGACCGATGCCCTATCGGTCTATCTTCTCTGGATGAAGGCACAAATCAAGTCTAGCACCGGTTGAACCGATGGTCAGAAAAGCAAGCACCGGTGCAATGGAAGTTCTTTGTTCCAGAGAGCATGTTTTGGTGGACTTCAACTTCTCTTCAGCACCGGTTGAACCGACGCTTCGGAATCAAAGCACCGGTGCATTAGAAGTCCTATGTTCCAGAGAGCTTGTTTGAATTGATCAGTGAAACTCTTCAGCACCGGTTGAACCGATGCCCCTACGGAGCATGCACCGGTGCATTGAAGCAAAGCCTGGACACTGTGTCAGAACCCCAACGGCTACAATTTGGACACAGAGAGACCGGTTGAACCGACGCCTCAACACTGACACCCATCGGTTCTTCCGGTGCTCACGGTTTTTCTGCAGTGGACTTCCAACGGCTATGCAACTCCTTCCACTCTATATAAGGGCACCCCATGGCTCATTTCAGTTGCCTTTGACACCCTGAATACTTGAGGCCACCCTTGAGAAGAAGAGAAAGTGCTTTGAGCAAATAAGAGAAGATCTAGCATTTTGTTTGTGCTTCAACCTTGAAGAATCCATCCTTTGCAAGTGTAGCAAGTGTGCTTGAGCTAGAGCCAACTGAGTGTAGGTCAAGTGAAGGCTTAGGAGCTTGTTACTCTTGGTGTTTGACGGCACCTAGCCGGTCTTGGTGATCGGGAGGTTCTTGGTGAGCTCTTGGAGTTTGTGGGAGCCCCAAGACGAGAAGTTTGTACACGGTGTGAAGCTCGCCATTCCGGAGATGGAGAAGGAGCATTCTTAGTGATCACTTGCTTCTTGGTGGAGCAAGGTAGCTATACCCTTGTGTGGGTGCTCCAACGTGGATTAGGGGGGAGCGTCAACTCCTCGAGACCACGGGAAAAAATCTAGTTGTCTCGTGTCCTTTACTTTTACTTCATGCATTTAACTCCTTCTGTTGCTTTTCTTGCTTGTAGTTTGACTAGGACAACTTGCTTGTTAGCGTGAGCTCTTACTTAGGATTTGATCTTGCTAGTGTGCATCCATCTAGGCAAAATGATCATGATAGTGTGTTTACCTACCTAAGGACCCTTTGCTAGCATGCTCTAGTGACTAGGTTTCGAATTTATAGATTGGGCAATACTAGTCTAGGTTAAGGACTAGTTAGAAATTCGAAAAAGTCTCAATTCAACCCCCCTTCTTGGGCCACGATCCTTTCAAGGTGATCTGATAGTTTCTCACTGAATACAAAGTTTAGACCAAAATAGGATTTACGGTAAGAAAGGCAGCGAGTAAAACCCAATGTGATACTGAATAAAAGAGTAAATCTGAAGAAAATAAGAAATAGTTAATGGACAAAATGTTTACCTGGCCGCCATTTAAGGCCATGAAGTAGAAATGTTTCTGGCCTTTGGAAGTGTAATATCTTTGGCGGGATTCATAAGATGTTATGTCAAGGACCTGAGAGAACATTGCAGTACACAGCCAAAAGAACCACACTAGTCATGATTAACAATCATCACACTAACTTGATAAAATTTTAGAAGTGCAATAGTACCTCTCCAACATACTCAATAAGAAACCTTCCTTCAGTAACATCTTCTTGCAACTGCAGTCCATAACCTTTCTCGCCGGAATGAAACCATTGCAGTTTTGCATAGCTGCGGCGCTGAAACTGTTTTAAAGATTTTACTGTCAAAACCAATGTATCATGAAAAACATGAACTTACTAAGGATTGCCAAGAAAGCAATGACCTTCTGATTAGAACATTGTTCTCCACATGTACATGTACGTTTGGCGCATTCAATGTTGAGCGCCCAGTTTAAACAGGTTTCATCTCTGCAAGTCAGTCGACCATCTAGAGGAGGATTGCGGATGCACACCATGCTCTGATCATAATTAATGAAAACATAATAAAGGTAGAAAACAAGGGTATCCATCAAAATTTCAGCAAGTACTCAAGGCGCAAGGAGTACAACAAAGAATGATTCAAAGATAGTTTCATTTAACACAGTTACACAGATTGCATGAACGATAGGAATATTTTATTGTGATGGATGGTTATAATATCTTGCAACTAAAAGGTGCGTGAGCAACTGCCAACAGTACAACTGTTAGTGTTTTAGGCACTTTGTGAGTAAAATTTCCGTACCAATCTTGCAAACGCACATATGATAGAGAAACTACATGTCCATCTTACCTATTATTAAAGTAAGGACCGCTTCTGCCCACTTTTTTAGTTTGGTCCAACTTAACCTCAATGACAAGTGGGCCACGGTAATTGTGTAGTAAACAATCTCGTACATCATCGCCCTACGCTAGTTCGTGCGCGGACCAGTGGTTACATCACCGCCCACCTCCACCGATTCGAGTTCGATTCAACTCCGCCTCTGTAAGAAATATGGCTATATTTAGGCCATTATTTGTGATTTTGGTGATTGAGTGATAACATAATCAATGGGACTAACAAGTTTGTAAGATCACACTTGTATGAGTTTTTAGGTCCCATGGATATGAGTCAACATGTCTAATTCATCGTCAAGACGCAATGTCTAATCTATCGTCGAGACGCCAAGTCCAATCCACCATCAAGATGATAAGTCCAATCCGCCGTAGAGATGTCAAAGCATAGTGGAAATACAGAGATAGAATAAATTTGAAGGATCCAATTGATCACTGCGATACATTGGACGAGTTTGGCAGAAAACAGGGGCACCGGTTTAACCGATGCCTAAGCATCGGTGCATCCGATGGTTGTCGGAAGATCCGACGCCCTGGCATCCGTGCAAGTCTGAACACCTCTGGAGATCAAGTGAAGAAAGAGTGAAGCACCGGTTGAACCGACGAGGCCAAGTTAAATATTGGTGCATTCAACGTACTATGTTCCAGAGACGATGTCAAGCATGCAGCAGCCAAGCCTTCAGCACCGGAAGTGTAGGAATATGGGGTTGCAAAAACAAAAATTTTCTACTGCATAAACCAGGATTACTGCAGTTATAGATCATGGGATTACCACTAGACGCGCGAATGCGGAATTTCTGTCGCGCGTCGATGTAGTCGAACAGATAGAAGCCGGCAGTGCAGTTGCGAGAACATCCTCACGTGCGGCTCGTCTTTGTGCAGCAGATGCGGCACCTCCAAGGTATCCACACGTACGGGAAGAAGCGTTGCGATCCGGATTGCTAGATCCGCGAAGGCGATCTAGGGCTTGGCCGCGAAGGAGCGGGCGGATACTGTTCACATCGGCTACTGTTCACGTCGGTTACTGGTGGCACCCTAATTTCATAGACCCACCACCAATCGTACAAGGCATGTGACAGTGCAAGATTTAGTTGGTAGGGCATGATAGCTCAAAGTTTGTGAGGGATCGTTCTACTTCTACTATGACACACGTAGTAGTAAAACGTCAAGAACGACAAGCACATAATTGTGAATCAGTATGGCCCTTGTTCTCATGGTGATCTCCATCTCCATAGAACTTGTTCGCCATGTAGATCTCCATCTTCATGGAACTTGTTCACCATGTTGATCTCCATCTCCATGTACATGTGCACCATTCTTCATGTGATGAAAACTCCAAGAGCTAGAACTTGCTATTACACTTAATAGCTAGTAAATAAAATTACATTCACGACTTGGATCATCACAGGTTGGCACGCAGGCCATTACATCAAATGCAATAATTCATATGGCTCCGACCGAATTGTCATAATCACGACACGCAGGTCATGAAACAATTACACACATGCATCACATACACATAGGGGCCATACCGATCACAAAACCTGCAAAACAGAGTTAGGCGATTCTGACGTCCGAACTTAAATCGCCGAAAACTCTATATTCTGGGATGAATTTCGCAAATCTAAATATCGTGAAAACAGAGTTTCTGTTCTGAACCAAGTCTAATTTTTTCTGTAGATACAAATCGATATAAAGTTCGCCTAAATCCGAGCTCGTATGCAAAAGTTATTACTGTTTTACTGTAAAACACGCTTTTTGCAACAAAACAGAATTTGCAGTAGATCCAATCTACTGCCCTATGCATCTCATGCATCTGGCTTATGCCCTAAGTTTCGATTCGAGCAATCACATTGATCTCCAACCGTAGCGACCGGGTTTATGTGCATCACTTAACTCCGATGGCGGAAAACCGACCGGTAGGAGTATGTCGTTGCACAACCTTCGCACCTAGGTTACGAAACTAGGTCATAGATCGATCTGAAACTACGCATATCACCATATGCACATATCCGAATCTATAACGAGACAGCACTGGCTCTTGATACCACTGTAGGAATATGGGGTAGCAAAAACAAAAATTTTCTACCGCATAGACCAGGATTACTGCAGTTATAGATCACGGGATTACCACTAGACGCGCGGATGCGGAACTTCTGTCGCGTGTCGATGTTGTCGAACAGATGGAAGCCGGCAGTGCAGTTGCGAGAACCTCCTCACGTGCGGCTCGTCCTTGTGCAGCAGATGCGGCACCTCCAAGGTATCCACACGTACGGGAAGAAGCGTCGCGATCCGGATTGCTAGATCCACGAAGGCAACCTAGGGCTTGGGCGCGAAGGAGCGGGTGGATACTGTTCACGTCGGCTACTGTTCACGAGAACAGTACCGCGAATAGAAGATGGTCTCTTGGGTTTAGGCCCCCTTTCCCTCTGTTTATATAGCCCCTTAGGTGGGCTGTCTTGGACCCCACCTGGGGCGCCCCCTTTTGGGCCGAAAAGGCCCATTAGTGCACCTAAGCCCAGTCTAATTCGGATCTCATCCTTATCAGGCTTCTTTCCCTTAAGTGTGTGACCCTATGAGCTCATATGCGAATAGACATGACCCGAGTACTCTTACTCGGCCCAATAGTAGACAGTGGCATCTAGCAAGACATGTTAACTCCTATACGCACACAAAGATAATATCAGACGAGCCGCCACAATATCATATACATGTTGTTCCTTTTGCCTCACGATATTTGGTCTAGCTCCAAGCCAACCGCTCTTTCTCGATCCTGTGATTCGGAATTCTTGGTTAACTCTTAACCCCAGCATGGCCATGCATTTCCTGATCCGAATCACTCGAGGGGTACAGAGATATCTCTCTCTTGTAGAGGGGCAAATCCCATCTTGACCGACTATGCCTCACAATATGCTTCTTGACAGACCCGAAAGCCACTTTTATGACTACCCTATTACGGTGCAGCGTTTGATGGCTCCTAAGTAAGTCGATTCACATCTTGAGTACATACGACGATCTCAGGTCTTAGGACACAACGTACATATTGTGTAATGAGAAGTCATCATCTCGTGTTGGGTCAGTTCAGACTCATGTCCCACATGAGCCCACATTATTAGTTTGATATCTGCATGTCCATGACTTGTGAAACATAGTCATCAACTAATACATGTGCTAGTCTATTATCCATGTGTGTCCTCACATGAACTCCGACTAGGAACAGCTTTAGAATAACCATACAAGTAAAGAGTCTCACAGACAATTCACATAATTGTCAATCAATACAAGTTGCCTTTTCTGGATATTCAAGGAACATTTCATTAATCATGAATACAAGGAAATATGATCATCTCTATGATTGCTTCTAGGGCATATTTCCAACAGGAAGATCCGATGGCTACCAGAGTAATGCGTCGGTGCAATGACGTCAGCAAGGTGTAACGGCTATATGAAGGACAAGTGTCACCGGAAGTTCCGACGCCCTAGCATCGGTTCATCCGATGACCCCTGAAGTTGCTGCAGCGTGTCAGAGAGGCCAACGGTTACTTCAGAGCGCAGAGTGACTGGAAGAACCGATGCTCTATGCACCGGAAGTTCCGATGCCTACGCAGAAAACTGGCCAACGGCTAGTAACTGCTCTCTTGACATGGTGGCCTATATATATGTGTTCCCCCGGCCATTTGATGCTTGCTGGAGTCCCAAGACATCACACACACACCCAAGAACACCTCCAAGCCATATAAGAGCGCATTGATCATATTCTTAGGTTTTAACACTAGCTTTGTAAAGTGTGAGTGCTAGATTAGCTCTTGAGTGAGTGGACAAGTAAGGTTGAGATCCTTGTGGCTGGTTCTAGAGTGAACCACACTTGTATTACGGTGCGCCGGCCCGTTGGAGCAATTGATGGCTCGCCGGCAAGTCAACGACCCTCCGGCTTGGTGTGGAGCAGCGTCGACGACATTGTGCGGGGGACAGAGACCCCTCCTTCGTGGGCAATCTCTCTTAGTGAAGATCAGGATCAAGGTGACTGTGATTGTGTTCACGGAAGAGACTTGATTGACGGGAAGCGATACTCTTATTGAGTGTTTCAACAACGTGGACGTAGGGACGCTTTTGTGGCAAACCGAACCACGGGATAAATTCTCGTGTCGAGAGTTCGTTTCCTCTCATCCCTCCCTTTTAAACTTCCGCATTTCATATTGCAACTTGTGTGACTTTATTTTCTTAGTGCAGTATCTTGCTAGAATTGGCTATAGGTTGCAAAATTCTTTTGGGATGAGGGTTTCACACTAAGGTGAACCGTAGTTGCACATCTAGATAGCTTGTTTTAGTTTAAGTTTTGTGCAAATTAGTTGGAGCCATATGTTAATGTTTTAATTGTGCCTAATTCACCCCCTCCCCCTCTTGAGCTAGAACACCCGATCACTTTCAGCCTCCACCACGCAATTCAGGCGATTATAAAGTTCGAGTCTCTGAGTCCGCGACGGATTTAGCCGCTGCCACGCCGTCATCAAGTTTATTGCGAGATTTGTGCCGCTTCGGCGACGTCCTCGAGTTCCCAATAGACTTCGACATGCAGGCAGGAAGAGAACCAAGGTACGCAATTGATCACAAGATCCAAATGCATTTCGGATAGGCGGAACGCCGCGTGAATCAAGCTCCAGTGCGGCTGAATCGAGCCCCGCAAGATCCAAATCCCAGGTTTCCAGCTCACCGTACCCTGGAGGGAGAGAGAGAGAGGAGGCATGCTGCATGCGCAGCAAAGAGAAGCATCGCAGCGAGGTTCTCGACTTGACCACGCGTGGCGCTTGACTACAGAAGCTGCAGCCTTGGCGATGTCCTCGCCAGCATGAGCCCTCCCTCGGCCCCCGCACGCCCATGGGCCATGGCTCATGCATGGACAGGCAGCTTGATTGCATTCTCGGAGCAGGTAGCAGGGACGAATGGGAAGGTCGCCAACTCGCAAAATCTATATATGTGCGCACACATCCTTCGCAAAAAAAAAGGATGAGCCCTTCAGGAAGAAGATGCCCGGTGACTTGCTAATTTCTTTTCTTTCCTGAATTCTCTCTGACTTTTGTCGATCGGGTGATTGGTGACTGCCTGCGGATTGGTGTAAAATTGCTATACCGAAGTACGTAGTATTGCAAAAGATCAAAGGAACAGGACATGATTCTTAGTAACAATCGTCAACGGTCAAAATAAGGTGTGCGCCTAAACTATATGACACAAGCCGTCACTTGCACGCGGTATTAAAGTTTAGTTCCGGTAACATGGAATGTTTGTTACTAATTATAAGAGTATTAAGGGCCCGCGCCCGTTTTGACTTGTGTTGCGTGCCACGTGGCGCCGGCGCGTCGTCCCTTCCCGCCACACGTTCCGCCGCAGCGTGCTGGGAGCTTGCAACGAGCCAAGGACGCCTCCAGGGTGAAGAAGAGGCAGAGAGAGTCAGAGGATGGAAAGCACCGACACGCCTCAACTCGTCGCCACCCACGGCGGCGATCGTCCCGCCGACGACCACCCCACCAGCGTGCAGGCGTGCGAAGTGACAGCGTCCAGCCCAGTCCGCGAATCGGGGACTCCACCAAGGTCCGGCCCAAGACGCGGACTTATATGGGCCGTGGAGAGGCGAGTTCCGATACGCGCAGAGCCCAGGAGAGGGCAGGGGGCGAGCTCGGAATCATGGAGATGGCGGATCGATCCGGCGCGGAATCGAGACCTAGGGACCCGAATCCAGCGGGGGAGGAAGGGGCAATAGAGGATTTTTTTGGTCAGCTCTGGTTTTTCCCATCTGAACAAAAATTCCCCACCACAAGTTCGTGCGCTAGGGTTAGCCAGCAACTCGACCGTGCGGCCTCCCTGGTTTGGATCCGTAGCGATAAGTGGGAGAGCAAGAGCTTCACTCCAGAAGACTGCTATTCGATCGGAGCCAATGATACCTGGGTGAAGCCGCCAGTGAAGCTGAACTTCGCAGAGGAAATCTGGGGAAAAGGAGTGAGGAGAAGCTTTGCCCAGGCGGTGAAGGAGTCCATGGCGGGGAGGGGGCGAGGAGGCGGCCGGATGAGAGCAAGAAGCCCGGAGGAGGAGTGGGGGGGTTGGGGTGGAGGTTTTGGGCAGTCCAGACCGAGGGGACATAATCAAGGAGGAAGAGGAAGATTCAATTATCAACACTCGTCCCAGAGAAATCAACATCAACAGAAGATGGGAGAGGAGAAATGTGAGTTGATGTATTCTCTAGAGCTCACCTTCGTGTGAGAAATTGCTTGCGAGATCCTGTTGTTCGTGGCTTTAATCGAGAATTTACTCGAGGTACTGCGGTGTTTTATGCGAGTTGAATCAAAGTTGCCATGCAACAATGATTAGCGCATTTGACCCATGTTAATTCGAGCGGTTCCGCCACAAGCTGGATAAAAGTTCCAAAGACAAAGATAATTCAAACAAAAGGGACAAACCTGCAGATGCTGACAGCAATCTCCTTCAGCAAAGAAAGTGACATCGGGCAAGACAACTAACATAGTGGGGGGGAGAAAGAGAGCATGGTCTATTTTTTGGAGTCCCAAGCTGCATCAATGTGACACCCCAAGTGTTTAAATTTACTAAATCAAGATTAACAATAAATGTTATGCACAAAGGTTAAACAAAAATTTAAATAAAGAAGCACAATTTGGTTTTTCAAGAAAATGAATATGTATTTATGTCTTTGCAGTTTCAAAATTTGTGACTTTCAAACCAAGTCAAATATGATTATGAAATTTCATAGGCCTATTCTGCATGAAAAGAATAACAAATGTCTAATTGAACACTAGGTGTAAAAATGACAAAAGTCACATGAAATAACAAGTCCTTAAATTCATAGTTTTTGAAATAAATAAATAACTTTCAAATAGATCCACCAATGTCCATGAAATCCTATAGGCATATCAATAACGACAAGAATAACAAAAGTCTAGTTGAAGCCTAAGAGAGAATATGATATTTTGCACATGAAATGACGAGTTCCTTAATCATTAAGTCATCTGAGGGTTTTTAAATATGATAGAATAACAAAAGTCTAGTTGAAGCCTAAGAGAGAATATGATATTTTGCACATGAAATGACGAGTTCCTTAATCATTAAGTCATCTGAGGGTTTTAAAATAACTTTCAAACCGTAACTCAAATAAAAAAGTGCATGAAACAAAAGTTGTAGATCTCGAAATTTTGAACAAGTTTGGTATTCAAAAGTTTTTCATTTGACCTCGGGAAAAGGGAGAAACACTCAGTTTACATCGGAGTCCCTGGAAATTTCTCTAATCACAGAAATGCCCCTGACTTCATCTCCCTCCTCCCGGCCTCCCTGCGCTTTGCCTACCGGCGACCCGTACGCCGGCGCCGGCTAGCTGGCTCGCCACGCGCTGAGCCCTGCCTCCCTCTCCCGGCTGAAACCGCCGTGCGCCCCCAGGTTCACCAAAACCACCCCTCCATGGCGCGTTTTGACCTCGCCACGCGCCACACCCTCCCCTGCGCTCGCCACCGCACGGCCGCCGGCCAACCACGCCGCGGCAGCACCTTCCCTCGCCAGACCCACCTTCCTTAGTCCTTAAGCTAAGCAAACTCGCCCTGGTCGCTTATAAAAGGGGCCGCGCCCTTTCTACCTCGCGCCCGCGCGCCAGACCCGAGCCGCAGCCCGCCATTGCCGGCGATCACGCCATCGCCGCGGACCTCCACCCTCCGCCCCACATTCCCCAATCCAAGTGCCCAGCGAGCTTTCCCACCCCTCCGTGAAGCTTTTAGGGCCGACCATTGTCCCCTTCCCTCACCGAAGCAGCACCGCCGGCAAGCAGTACCGCCGCCGTGCCTAGCTCACCGCAGAATCGCCACCTCCGGCCTACCTCAGCCCAAATTGACCTTCCTGCGAGATCCCTCACCTCACACTGAAGCCCCAAGCCCGGCAGCCACCTCCTATCGCCGCCGACGAGCCGCCGCCACGGCCCTATGCCGCCGCCGGCCGCCTGCTCTCGCGGAGCCATCAACACAGGCCGCCCCAACCCCAATCAAGCCCCTCTACAGGTTCGCCCCCGAGTTCCTGATGCTCCTCCGCCCCCTAGCCCTCGCCGCCGGCGAGCTCCCACGCCAGATTTCGGCCGGAACCGATGCTCTATTTAAAGAAACCGGCGAAGGACCTATTTGTAAGGAATTGAAATCTTTCCAGGGGCTAGAACGCAAAAGTACATGAAACTTATCAATTCAAATCAGTGAACTTCAAAAATGCATAACAAATCATAGAAAAATGATAAAAATGCAAATCTAATTGTTATGGAATCCTTGGAATAAAATCTACAAGTTTTGTTACATACACATTTTCAGTTTCTGCATACTTTTTAATCTACCAAAAAGAATAGAATAAATGGGTTATAATGATTCTAGGAGTTCTACTATGTAACTTTGAGTTATTTTTGGATAGAATGTTCCTTTTTATGAACCTAGCACCTGGTAAAAATTTGAACAACAATACACATAAGGAACTACATGAAATCATCACCTTTGTAAGATCTACTAGAAGGCTTCACATTTTAGTTGTGATAGTTTTACTAGGCTTCTGCTGGTGAAACTTTTTCTAGAAGTTGATCTTAGTGAATGAAGCTTAATCCACGAGTTTTGAGATTTATGGATCTGTTTAGCTATATATGTGTTTTAATCCTCTTTAAACAACCATAAACCATGGAATATAGTTAGAGTTTCTGGAAAAATGTGAAACTTTTACTGAAGAATGTTTTTGAACAACCAACACTGAATGCAAAATTTGGGAACCAGATCTTGAATAGAATAGAAGATATGATTTAACAATGAAATCTCATGTTTTATTTGTTTAATTTTTCCTGATATTTATGAAGTGTTTTTAACTCTGAAAATCACACACGTCACTGCTAGTAGTACACAGATGCGGCACAAAAAGTTTGAATCAATTTCGTTAAAAAATCTACCATGAATATTTATGCATGTTTAAAATAAAGTAAATCCAAAACTAAATATTATGTGGAAGAAAAAATGCTAATATTTTTAATAAAGCACTATAGTACCAAGAATAGGTTATATAAAAATTTTGAGAACCATAAACCTTTTGGACCTCTATGAAAAATTTAACCAATTTATTTTATATTTAAAGCTTGCCGAAATTATTACCTTTGATTTGTCTGTAGGAAAAATCTGAAAATTTTATGGTACACTGTTAATCAAGAGTATAACACTCCCTAAAATTTTAATCACCATAAAGTAAACATAGCTCATTGAACAAAAAGAACAAGCTTTCATTATGAATAAGGAAGTTAAAAGAAAAACCCAACCCAACTCTTTATGGAAATAAGTTAAATAAAAACTACTCTATAAATGATTGCCCAGTAAAAACTTAAGATAAAAGAAACTCACCAATTAAACTCTAAGTTTAGACTACAACTCTATAGCAAAGGAAAGCTATACTCAAAACAAGTAATAATACAAACCCTTTTGCATTCATATAGAATCAACGATTTTCACCGAAAGAACGAACGAGTTGGTGCCAAAGCCCAAGGATGAACTACGTGAAGCTCAATACAATCTAACTTTAGCCGTCAAAGACCCGAACCAAAGTTCGAAAGAGCCCAAAGCTAACATTGCTTAGGAAGGCAAGCCCCGGTTCATTCCAATATACCTATTATTTTCAAGTCT
This sequence comes from Panicum virgatum, assembly GCF_016808335.1. Lineage (NCBI taxonomy): Eukaryota > Viridiplantae > Streptophyta > Magnoliopsida > Poales > Poaceae > Panicum > Panicum virgatum. The sequence continues at coordinate 11,211,765 of NC_053151.1, read as the reverse complement.
ATGCAAATCTATGCTGTAATTTTATTTATCTGTGCATTTAGGCTTGCAGGAGTTGACTGAAACCCTAGTTGCATGATCCTAGGTACCCATGTATTGTTCTACCACTAGATAAATTCGAGTAGATGCTCTGCTAAATAGGACCGGTAAAAGTCGAGTAGTTGCCTGCTACTCGCGCGATATAGGAAATGAATGTTTACCACATACTGCCATTATAAGGTTTACGGGCGGGGTCATGGAATGGTACTTTTGGTGGAGACCCCGTCTGTTTAGTGAAAAAGTACTAAGGCCGTAGTGTGTGGTACATCTGTTAAGTGTTTGAACGTACTAACCACATGCCGAGAAATATGGTAATCGGTAAGCTTAAGTACCTGATTGGACCGTGGCTGGGACATACCTCCCCACCGTCTTTACTTCGGTTCCAGCTTGCAACTGCGCGGGTCCAGAGTCTTGGACTCTGTAGTCGAGGGCGGTGGGCCTGTCCCATGACACGGAAAGAAAGGGGAACTGTTGCGTGGGTGACTTGGCTCCCCATGCGTGTGCATTAGGTTTGCCTTGCAAGGATAAGAACTCGATTCGAATCGGCCGCCGCTCACGGTCAATGAGACTGCTTAACATGGTCTGCCACATAGAGTAACAAGTGAAACATAATGATGATGAATACTGAATGATGTTTGAATTAATTTTTCTTCAACATGGATGATTAGATATAGATGCTCATTTCGAATGGTTAATTGAACTAGAATCTTGAAAGCTAAAAGTTGAAAGTAAGGATCTACTATTAGCTGCTTTTTGGCAAAACAAACCCCTCAGCCAAAAACCTTGCATATCTAGTTAAGTGGACTAGGGTATATCCGTTTACGGGTAAGCCTTGCTGAGTATTAGTATACTCAGCCTTGCTTGTGGCTTTATTTTCAGGTGTTAGCTTGGAGTCGGTTGATGTCATGTACGGGCTTCATCATGACGTCTTAGCTCGTCGCTAGATTATCGTTGTTTTCCGCTGCAACAAAACTCTGAATACTCTTGATGTTTAAAAGTGTTTTTCTACATTCAAACTTGGTCTATAATAATAATTTTTTTGTCGAACTCTGTCATGTAATAAAGTTGGAATGTTGTAATCTCTGGACTCGTCCTCGTGTGAGTGTTCTGCAAACTTTGGGTTCGATCGAATTAAGGTGGTTTAATCGGGACTTTACCCAACAGAACTGTCGTATTACTCCGTTTGAAGTGCGTGTTAATTTGTAATGCCTTTATGGTGATGGTTAGCGCACTTGAGCCGGAATTAATTCGGGCGGTTCTCCCACAATCAACTTACTGCAAGCCATGGAACTAGATGAAAATGAACAAGATGCCCAGATGACAACAAATGAAGAGGGAAGTGATGATGAAATGCTTCTGCTACCACAGGAATGGACATACACTGAACAGGAGGGCCACACAGTGGATGAATGCATTGACAAACCAGATGATGATGTCAACAAGGCTCCAGGGGAAAAGTAGAAGGAAGGAACATCTGAAGAACAACTAGAACAACCGGCAGGACAAGAACAAGACAAGCTAGCAGACAAGACAAGTAGGGACAAAGTGTGGGGGCCAGTGAAGGCGACAAAGAAAAGCGAGAGGAACACAAATGATACCAGGCCAATGCTGACCAGAGCGCAGAACATTAAAAGAAAATGGTAACAAGATGGTCCAAAAGGTAATAAAAACCTCACCACTCCTTTAATTTCGAAAGATTATTTAGGGTGTGTTTAGTTCATTTTGCAAAAATGTGTAAAGATGTAAACAGGGCATTTGAAGTACTAAATGAAGTCTATTTGCAAAACTTTTTGCATAGATGGGTTGTAAATCGCGAGACGAATCACTGTTGCAAATCATGGATTAAGTAGGCTCATTAGATTCGTCTCGCGATTTACAGCCCAACCATGCAAAAAGTTTTGTAAATAGACTTTATTTAGTACTTCAAATTAGTAAGATTCCTTTTCACTTTAATGCGTTTACGGCTTTTTTGCGTTTACATGTAAAGAACTAAACAGGGCCTTAATACATGCTGCTAATGTTTTGGGAGTGATAAGCAAGGATGGAAATCTTGTTCATGACGAGGTAGTAGATAGAATAGAAATACTAGAAAAGTCTACAGATGACACTTTTATGGAAGCCAAGGGGTGGGTCAATGGTTTAGATATCCCTGTGAACATGAGTGGCCACTCAGAACAGGGTGTAGAAAACAATTTCTAGTAGGCATGAAAAGGAGATAGAAGATGGGGCCCCATCTATTCCTGATTATATAGATGATATTGCTGATAATTTAGAAAATGATGGCACCAAAGTAGGTGGTAGAAGAAAAACAAAGAAAAAGTATAGATGATAGGTCTTCTTTGGAATATTAGAGGGTTGGGAAAAACTGGTAGAATTCCTGCTCTTACTAGTAGAATTAGGGAAATCATGTTGACTTTGTGGGGATTACAGAGACTAAGAAGGAGTTCCTTAGTCCTGGTTTCCTCAGATCTCTAACTGGTAATGTTCCTTTTTCTTGGTGTCACCTCCCTGCAAAAGGCTCTGCAGGAGGCATCCTGGTAGGAGTTAATTCTGATAAGTTTATTATGACAGTAGGAGATATTCTGAAGTACACTATTAGTGTTATGCTGATGGATGTTAAAACTGGCTTTAGTTGGAAATTAATAGTAGTTTATGGCTCAGCTTATGAGGATGGAAAACAGGACTTTCTGAATGAACTACATATGGTTATGTCCAGCTAGAAAGGGCCTACTCTTATAGGTGTGGACTTTAATTTAGTAAGGCATAATAAGGATAAGAGTAATGGAGTTATCAACCACAAGTGGGCTGACGCCTTTAATGAGTGGATCAGCCATTGGGATCTATTAGAAATAGATTTATCTAACAAGCAGTATACCTGGACCAATAACCAGGACAACCTAGTGATGGCAAGGATAGATAGGGTGTTTATTTCTACAGAATGGGACATTATTTTTCCTCTGGCTAGAGTAAAAGCCTTAAATAGAGTTCCTAATGACCACAACCCTTTAGTAGTAGATACTGGGTGTAACATTAGCTTTGGGAAGAAAAGGTTTAGGTTTGAAAAGTGGTGGTTAGAAAAAGAGTCCTTTAGATATATAGTGGAGAAGGCATGGGACACACCATATAATGAATCCACTAGCATTGATAGGTGGCAATTTAGAGTAAGAACCTTTAGAAGACTAGTCAGGGGATGTGCCGCAAATAAAATTGCTTCCATGAATAAGAGAAAAGTACAGCTAGCTATAGAGTACAACCAACTAGATGAGGAGGCTGAGCAGAGGGGCCTCTCTGCCCAGAAGTTAGCTAGACTTAAGATAGTAGCAGATGATTTAAATGCTATCTAGACTCTAGAAGAGATAAAAACTAGGCAAAGATCCAGGGATAGAGATATCCTGGAAGGTGACAGAAATACGGCTTATTTTCAAGCCATTGCTAATCAGCGTAGTAGGAAGAAGTCCATAGACTATTTTCAAGCCATTGCTAATCAGCGTAGTAGGAAGAAATACGGCTTAAGATAGTAGAAGATCAGGAGGGAATGCTCAAAATAGCTAGAGACTTTTACAAAAATCTCTTTGCTAAAGAGCCTAGAGAAAACATTGCCCTAGATCAATCTTTCTGGAGTAGTGAAGATATGCTTACCCAAGCTGAGAATGACATGCTAACAGCGCCTTTTACAGAAGAAGAGATCAGGGGGCCTGTTTTCAGCTGTTATGCTGAGGGAGCCCCAGGCCCAGATGGAATTCCATTTCTCTTCTACCAAAAATTCTGGAAGGTAGTTAAAAATGACTTGATTTGTATGTTCAATGACTTTCAGGAAGGGAAATTAGATCTACATAGGTTAAATTTTGCCATGCTGACCCTTATTCCAAAAGTCAGTGGTGCTAGAAACATGAAAAATTTTAGACCAATCAGTCTTGCAAACTGCAGCTTTAAAATTTTCTCCAAAGTTATGGCTATTAGGTTGGGGAAAATTGCTGACAGGATTGTCATGAATAACCAGAGTGCCTTCATTAAGGGGAGATTTATCCTGGAGAGTGTTGTTACTGCCCATGAAATAGTTCACAGTGTTAATAGAGATAAGAAGCAAGGGATCATCCTAAAACTAGACTATGAGAAAGTCTATGATAGAGTTAACCTTGATTTTCTCATGGAAATCCTCAAGGCCAGGAACTTCAGCCCAGTGTGGGTGGGCTGGATAGAAAAAATCCTTATAGGAGGGTCAGTTGGAGTCAACTTAAATGGGGAAGAGAGTGCTTTCTTTAAAACTGGCAAAGGCCTGAGGCAAGGGGATCCAATTTCCCCAATGCTCTTTAATTTAGTAGGAGATGTTTTCACTAGGATGCTTCTGAAAGCAGCTAAACATGGTCTAGTCAAAGGTCTTCTAACTGATTTCAGGGAGGAGGGTGTGATCTCTCTCCAATATGTAGATGATACAATCATCTTCTCCAGTGTGGATGACTGTTATCTCAAAAATCTTAAATGCTGCCTAGTCTGGTTTGAGTGTATCTCAGGAATGAGAATTAATTTTCATAAGAGTGAAATAGTGCCTATTAATGTGACCCAAACAGATGCTGGCAATATAGCTAGGACTTTCAGTTGCCCAATAGGTGACTTCCCTATTATGTATTTAGGGGTTCCTTTACACTATGATAAGCTAAGAAGGGAGGATATACAACCTTTGGTGGACAAAATCCTTAAAAGAATTGCAAGTTGGAGAGGGAAACTCCTCTCACATGCTGCTAGGTTAACCTTAGTTAGGACATGTCTAGCAAGTATTCCTGTGTATCTGCTTTCCTTTATTAAATTCCCTAAATGGGCAATAAAGATCCTTAACACTCATATGGCCAACTGTTTATGGAATGATAGTGATGGAAATCACAAATATCATTTGGTAAACTGGGATAGTATAAGTACGTGTAAGGAGTATGGAGGTGTTATCGTAATAAATTAACAGGTTAATTAATGGGCCGCGAGTGAGTTGGGCTTAATGAAGAAATTAAAGGAGGCTTACGAATCGGCTCCTGCGTGAGCGTTTGGGCCATGTGGGCCATGTATCTTTAGATTTAGTTCAGTTTGAGTTAGAGATAGAGTCCGATATGGACACGTTAGTTTAGATTGTTGTCCAAGTCTCCGGACTATAAATATGTACTCTAAGACATTTGTCAGGGGAGAACGTCATCACGTTTTGCAAACAACAACTCTCGGCGCACCGCCACCCCTAATTCTAGGGTTTCGTTCAAGTAAGCGCCATGCTGCCCTGATCGCTTCTTGCGATCAGGGCAGTGTTGTTCTTGCTTGTACCTTGGTATTACTCGTACTGAAGCATTTTTTATGGCGAGTAGTGCTAGTTATCCTGATTTTCGTAGCATGATTTTTAGTAGATTCATCGTGCTTTTGTTGCTTATCATCTACGAACATCATGTCATCTCTGAGCGATCATGTTTTAATCTTATACTAATTCTCGTTGCATGGAATTAGTCGCGTAGAGATGACACTCTGCTCCTTTTTTATCTAGTAAATCTAATCTATAATGGTTAGTTATTATACTTAAGAATTGGCGTAATATCTGCTAGTTTAGGCCTTGCAAACGGGTTGGACGATCCGGCGATGTATTAGATGCTTTGCCTTGATCTTAATAGGGATTGATCCTGGAATTGGCTTTCGCTTGTTCTTAGGCCTCTTTTCTGGTCAAAGTTCGGTTATCTTTTACGCTCGTTAGGTCTAACTACGTGTAGGATGTTCCGATCTAGCAGTGAAGTTTTTAGCGTCATGGATTAGATTAGCTAGATTTAATCGAAGCAGTTTTTGCAGTTATTTGCTTTATTCATTACCATCTGGATATGTAGATCCAATATGACACCGGGACTCGATCGGCTCTTTAAAGCCGATGCAAGAGTCGTCCCGGGGAGCCGACCAAGGCTCGGACTAATGTTTACACGTGTCTGTGCTTGTAGGCAAATCGTCAAAGGCACGTTCGCACCCTCCTGATCGGGTATAGATCAGGTGGCACGCCCTGCATCTCCGGAAGCAACCGTGTGTGCCAGGATCTGGGCCGTTGACCGAGGGACCGGTGCTAGCCAGTGCCCTGGCAGCCTCCCGGCTCCTCGTGTTGCCTGTCACTACTCGCCGGTGGGTTTTGACCGACAACATATTCTGGCACACCCTGTGGGACCCTCATCAGCAACAACGTCCACCGCCGGAATGACTGGACCTCAGAGCCAAGCGCCGGTCACCAGCCCTGTCACGTATGAAGAGCTGACCCCCGAGCACAAGCAGAAATACGATGAGGTCAAAGCTCAGTTCGAAGCCGATCTCATCGGATCTTTCGAGAGGACCCGCAACCACGGCATCAGGTGGAAGGGGTTCTCACCCGAAGGCGCTCTCGACAATGTTGACTTGTCCGTACTATCAGAGGAGCGCACCAGGGCCCTGCGCCAGGAGATGAACTACATGGTGACTCACACGCTTCATCGGCACTCAGAAAGCCTGGTGAATGAGCTTGAGCATGTGGCACATCGTGTCGTCCAGGAGGTGATCAAGAGCCAGTACTCCCCATCAGGACCAATCCCGGGGAGTCACAGGGGAGAGGACTCACTTCAGTCTAGGCCACTAATATCGTATTCGCTCATGAATCCAGGTCCGCAGGCTTCGCCGATCTACGTCATCTACAAGATTGGCGGTGATCCCGGGGAGGGCCAGTTCCTGAACGAGCCGCCTAAGGAGATCCCGCACGGCTACACGTGCGTGTACATACCTGACAGCATCAGTCCAACGCACGTGGGACATCTGGTGGGTACAGGAGCTTCAGGGGCAGATGCGGAGAAACAGGCATGGCTAGCGAAATACGCTACCGGGCCGAGTGCTGAGCCCTCGGCCCCAGGAGTTCTTAGTGTGGATCAGATCAGCGCAATACTAGGGGATCAGTTCGGCATTCTGCCCAAGAGAAAGGCGATCGGCTATTCCAAGCTGTACCCAAGCGAATACGACTTGATCCCGTTACCACCTAAGTATCGGCTCCTGGATACTCAGCTGTACCCAAGCGAATACGACTTGATCCGATACCTAACTCAGCTCGGGATGATTTCGGTATCGGATCCTCTGAGGGTCCGGTTCTTCTGGTAGTCTCTCACGGGCTCAGCCTTTGGATGGTACACATCATTGGCCCCAGATTCGATCCGCTCTTGGAGGCAGCTGGAAGATCAGTTCCACACCCAGTATCACTCAGAGGCTGCTGAAGCCGGGATTGCCGACCTCGCCCAAGTCAAGCAGAAGCGAGGGGAAAGTGTGTCGGAGTACGTGTAGCGCTTCAGAGAGGTTAAGAATTGATGCTACTCATCGCGCATCATAGAAAAGGAGGCAGTCGATCTGGCAGTCCTGGGGCTCGCTAAGCCGATCAAGGATATGGCTTTTCAGTTTTAATTCACCTCTCTGGCGCACATGGTACAGAAGCTCACGACGTATGAACACTATCACCGTGAGCTGTACCAGGAAAAATTCAAGCGCCATGTGAATATGGCCCAAGCAGATGATTCTAGCGGGGAACAAGAAGTGGCTGTGGCAGAGTGGACCCGGGGGGCAAACCCTGTCCTGTGCAAGTGGGTCAAACAGAAGGGGCTTGTGAAGGGCTTTGATTTTGACGTGGCCAAGGCATAGCAGATATTCGACTTACTACTCAAGGAAAAACAGTTGAAGCTCCCAGAGAATCACAAGCTGCCAATGACGCAAGAACTGCAGGGGAGGCTGTACTGCAAGTGGCACCACTCGTTCACCCATGCCACGAATGACTGCAAGGAGCTACATCAGCTGATCCAATCGGCCATTGAGCAAGGCCGATTAATTCTTGCCCAACACACGATGAAGGTGGACAGTCAACCATTCCCACAAGCTAACGTGGTGGAGCTGTCGGATTTTAGACCTGAGGGCCAGAACTTGGCGTTCCAGATTAACATGGCGGGACCCATGCGCCGCCATGACGAGTAGAGGAAAGAGAACGCTTCTGGCAAATGGCCCCAGGATGAAGACGAGTCAGAGCAACAACATATTACTAAAGAACGAGTCCGTCACATCCGCAATCAACTCCCAGCTTCCAATCGGCTTCTGGAAAAATACCAGTATCAGTACAAGTTGCGCCGCCGATATGAATCGGAAGAGGAGTATGACCACCGCACAGGGAGGACGTTGGGGAGGCACCAGGCTATACGCGACCACTGGCATTGCCCATTCTTCAGGTGCTGTTCGAATTCCAGCATGAGCCGATTGCCTACTATCGATGATTGCTTGGAGTGCAGGCCTCGGGGACGCCAGCCAGGCGAGTCGTCGGTGCTCCAGCACTTGGGGCCCAAAGCACGTCACGATGATCATATTGAGCGGCCATCTATGGATGATCTTGAGCTAGAAGGGGAAGATAAGTATCATCGTCCACGATGGTGTCCTGACGGGCTCAGCCGCTCACAGAAGCGCAGAGTGCAGCGCTTGCGCAATCTTGAGGAGGCAGAAGCAAGGTACCTAGACGTGCTGAGGAAAGCGCGTTCGGATCTCGCGGGGCAAGTCAGGCGCCTGCGAAGGGTGGAAAGGCGCCCTCCAAGGAGGGAGTGGCGCCCTAAGCAGCCAAGAGCCGATGAAAAGCCATCGGCTGATGTGAATATGGTGTTCGTGCTCCCGTCGGTGTTTCGGGCGCCCCAACCGAAGGAACTGGCCGTCGCGCGGCTGGATCTTGGCCCACAGCCAATCATCTTCGAGAAGCCCAAGGAGAAAAGCTACAAGCACCTAAAGGGATTATATCTCAAGGGCCTCATCGACGGCAAGCCTATGAACAGGATGTTGGTCGACACTGGCGCCGCGGTCAATCTAATGCCGTACTCAGTACTGTGCCGATTGGGTCGTTCTGCTGCTGATCTTATTAAGACCAACGTGATGCTCAATGATTTCAACGGCCAGCCGTCGGAGGCACAGGGCGTCCTCAATGTGAAGTTGACAGTTGGCCGCAAGACCGTCCCAACCTCGTTCTTCATCGTCAACAGTAAGAGTACATACACAGTGCTGCTTGGGATGGATTGAATTCACGCCAATTGTTGTGTTCCTTCCACGATGCACCAGTGTTTGGTCCAATGGGATGGCGATGAAGTGGAGGTGGTCCGTGCAGATGACTCCAGCGAGGTTTCGCTCGCAGACATGAACGCCTGGGACAGGGAAGGGTAAGAGCCGATCTCAGGGATCGCGCTGGAAGACTATGATCGGATCGAAGCGATAAAAAACGGATTGAGGCTGGTCTTATCCACTGGCCTCACAGAATAAATACATCCTGGCACGCCACGGAGCCTAGCAGGTTTAGAGAGGCCGGTCCCAGCGACCGGCCCCAAAAAATAGACAATTCTTGTTTAGAATCAAAACTGTTACATTGCAGACAGACTTTAGTCTGCTCTAGCAGTTGGTTAGTTAAGGAGCATTCAGCTTTGAGGGGTAATATAGAGACGGCCGGCCCAGGCGGTCGGCCGAAAATTTTCTTTTGCCATCTCCCCATGTTTGCTGTCGACGTGGCAGATGATGACGAGTCGCCTTCGTCCACAGTCGATTTTACAGGCGACGGCAAGTTGGGGTACGGGTTTACATCAGCTGACGATTTGGAGGAAGTTGATATCGGTCCCGGGGATAAGCCGCGACCAACATTTATCAGTAAGAAGCTAGACCCGAGTCTGCGTGAGCCAATGATAGCACTGTTGAGGGAATACCGGGATTGTTTCGCGTGGGATAGAAGCATCGTCGAACATTGGCTCCCGCTTAAGAAAGGATTTCGGCCGTTTCAACAACGAGCGAGGCAGATGAAGGCTGAAGTCCTGGAGGAGGTCAAGAAAGAGGTGCAAAAGATGTTGGACGCAGGGTTCATCAGGCCATGTAGGTATGCTGAATGGATCTCCAGTGTGGTCCCTGTACAGAAGAAGGATGGCCGATGGAGAGTCTGCGTGGATTTCAGAGACCTCAACAGAGCGACGCCAAAGGACGAATATCCGATGCCCGTGGCAGAAACATTGATCAACGCCGCTGCCGGTCACAAAATGCTGAGGTTTATGGATAGTAACGCCGGCTACAACCAGATCTTCATGGCCCTAGAGGATATAAGCAAGACCGCGTTCAGAGTACCAGGCGCGGTCGGCTTGTTCTAGTACTTGGTTATGACCTTTGGATTGAAAAATGCCGGCGCAACGTATCAACGCGCCATGAATTACATTTTTCATGATCTCATCGGCAAGCTGGTAGAAATCTACATTGATGATGTCGTGGTCAAGTCCACATCGGCTGGGGGGCATCTGGAAGATTTGCGTAAGGTTTTGGAGCGGACTCGGAAGTTTGGGCTCAAAATGAACCCGAAGAAATGTGCCTTTGGCGTATCGGCCGGTTAGTTCTTAGGATTCCTGGTACATGAGCAAGGAATTGAGATCGGCTTGAAGAGTCAAGAAGCGGTAAAGACAATGAAGCCGCCTACTACGAGGAAGGAGTTACAGAAGCTCATCGGCAAAATCAACTTTGTCAGACGATTTATCTCCAATCTGTCTGGGCGTATCGAGCTGTTCATGGGTCTGGTGAAGATCAAGTCCGAGGATGAGTTTCACTGGGGGGCAGAACAGCAGCAGGCTCTTGATGAAATCAAGGAATATTTGTCGAAGCCTCCAGTATTGGTTTCGCCTCAACAGGACAGGCCTTTCTACATATACCTGTCCGTGGGTGACACTTCCATCGCCTTGGTTCTGATTCAGAAACATGACGATCAGGAGAGGGTTGTCTTCTACCTTAGCAGGCGCTTGTTGGACGCCGAGACCAGGTATCCTGAGATTGAAAAGCTTTGCCTTTGTTTATTCTTTACATGTACAAAGCTTCGACATATTTTACTCTCGGCGGAAACGATCGTCATATGTAAATAGGATGTCATCAAGCATATGCTGTCGGCTCCTATTCTAAAAGGCTGACTAGGAAAATGGATGTTTGCATTGTCAGAATTCGATATCCGATATCAACCTGCAAAGGCAGTCAAGGGACAGGCACTGGCGGATCTCATTGCAGACAGGGTCAACACTGACGTGTCTGCACTTTTTGTATGTGCCTGGGCCATGTTTTTCGATGGATCGGCTTATGATAATGGGTGCGGCGTAGGAATTCTTTTGGTATCGCCTCGTGGGGCGACTTATTCTTTTTCCATCAGGATGGCTACTCCATGCACCAATAATTTAGTAGAGTATGAGGCCGTTCGCAAGGGGATGGAATTACTCCTGGAAGCTGGTGCAGAAGCAGTGGAAATATTTAGGGATTCGAAACTGGTGATTTCTCAGCTCACGGAAGAATATAAATGTGAGAGCGAGCCTCTTTTTCCGATATGGATGCAGTGCCGTGAGTTGATCTCACAATTTAGGTATATTAATTTCCACTGGATACGAAGGACTTTGAACAGCGAAGCCAATGACTTGGCACAGATGGCTTCCGGATACAAGGAAACAGCCGATGGGGTCGATGTAGAGGTTCAGTTTCTAGAACCCGGAGACTGGAGAGCCGATATCTTCGATTATTTGAAGGATTCGGCTCGGGGGGCACCCAGAAGGATAAGACTCAAAGCTATGAAGTATGTTCTGATAGGGGACGACATGTTCTACAGGACTTTGGAAGGACTGCTGTTTAAATGTTTGGGGCCTTCGAAGTTAAATAGGCTCTTACATGAGGTTCATGAAGGAGCTTGCGGTACTCATCAATCGGCTCATAAGATGAAATGGTTGATTAGACGATCGGGATATTACTGGCCTAACGTGCTTGAGGATTGCTTTAAATATTACAAGGGATGTCAGGCATGTCAGAGATTCGGCAAAATTCAGATGGTGCCGGCATCAGTTATGAATCCTATCATTAAGCCATGGCCGTTCAGGGGTTAGGCCATGGATATGATTGGCCAGATTAACCCGCCATCTAGCAAAGGTCACCAATGGGTGTTAGCTGTCACGGATTATTTCACAAAATGGGTGGAGGCGGTACCCATGAGGTCGGTGGCATCGAAAGATGTGATCAGTTTCGTTAAAGAGCACATCATTCATAGGTTTGGGATTCCTCAGACCATTACGACCGATGGAGGATCGGTGTTTATATCGGAGGAATTTAGAAAGTTTGCCGATGACACGGGGTTCAAGCTGATCAGATCATCCCCGTATTATGCCCAGGCTAATGGACAGGCTGAAGCATCCAGCCAGAGCCTTATCAAGCTAATCAAAAGGAAGGTCGATGAATATCCTAGGCGCTGGCATGAGGTGTTGTCAGAGGCTTTGTGGGCATATCATATTTCGTGTCACGGAACCATCAAGACGTCACCATACCATCTGGTCTACGGTCAAGACGCTGTGTTGCCATGGGAGATCACGACCGGATCAAGGCGTGTTGAGTTTCAGAATGATCTATCGGCTGAAGAGTATGCAGCCTTGATGAGCGATAATGTGGAGGATCTTACAGAGCTAAGACTTTGGTCGCTCGAGAAGATCAAGGAAAAGAAGGCTAAAGTTGCTCGTGCATACAACAAAAAGGTCAAGCCGAAAGAATTCCAGGTTGGAGACCTAGTTTAGGAGGCAGTGCTACCATTGGGAACTAAAGACAGGAAGTATGTTAAGTGGTCTCCTACTTGGCATGGACCGTACAAGGTTAATCAGGTCCTGCCTGGAAATGCGTACATGCTTGAAGAATTAGATGGTGTCAAGTTCCCTGTAGCCGTCAATGGCCAACACCTCAAGAAATATTTTCCGAGCATGTGGGAAGGCGACTAACAAGAGCCGATGAGATCCATCTGGCTGCATTATAAAAGGCCAACACGTTGAGTTGGCCAGTAAAAAAAAGCAAAAAATGAGATAAGCCAACACGTTGAGTTGGCCAGTAAAAAAAAGCAAAAATTGAGAGAGGCCAACACGTTGAGTTGGCCAGCAAGTAAAAATTATATGAGAAACAAGGCAGCCGATGTGTAACCATCGACTTAAGATATTTTTAATAGATACGGGTTTCAATTTAACAGGCAACATTAAATGTTTTCTGAATTATTCTACTAGTTCAGAAATCCTTCTATGGCATGGATGGCTTCTGCGCGTATGGCGTCGGCTCTTGTTATGACTGCTTCGTCGTCTTTGTCATCGCCCGTTACTATCTGTTGACTCATGGTGTTGATTTCTGCAAGCTCTGCCCATATTTGCTCGGTTATTTCTTGGGCTTCTTGCTTGGAGTTTGCAATCGAGGCTTTCTCCTCTTGGATTAGTTTCTGTGTGGTGCGGACTTTTTCTTCGAGTTCTGCCAGTTCTTTCTCCAGGAGGTTGAGTAGACTTGTACTCGCTGAGATATCAGCTTTGGCATCCAGAGTTGCCTTCTTCTGGTTTAGCATCTTGCACTTTTTAGCAATGTCGGCTTTCAGAGGAATTTGAGAATGCCTTAGTTCTATCCTCTGTTGCGCTGCTTTCACCTCTGCCCGAAAGAAGGGAAGATGGCCAGCTGGCCAGAGCTTGATTCGAAGTGACTCTGGGAGTTGGGATTCTATCTGCTCGAGAACTTTCTGTGTTTCGCTGGAGTCATCGACCAGGATACTGATTGGAGCAGATAGCAGATTTTTGATGTGTTGAAGCTGATCCGCGAGGTCAATCGACTGCTGTGGTGGTGGTACCTTCGCTCCAGGGGCGATCAAACCCATTGATGCCGGTTAAAGGAGAGCAAATCTGAAATATTGAAGCCCTGTGGAGATATCAGAGTTAGTTTTGGGAGCAAGGTATAACAATAGAGTTATCGGCTAATTTAGAATCGGATCATGCGGTGTTACCTGTTGTGAGGAAGAAGCGATAGTCGGTCCGAGTGTGATCGGCTCAGTTGGGGCAACAACAGTGACATCGGCTGTTGCAGTTTCTTCACTGTGAATTTCTGCTGGGATGATGGGTGGTTCTCACTGTTCTTGGACTTCAGTTGTTCCAGTATTGACTTCATGAGCGGCGGTTCTCTGTTGTGATGGGCTTCCAGTGCTAAGGATGTCTTCAGTTGTGTCCTGGAGGAAAGATTATAATCAACCAGAGTACATGTGCATAAGAAAAGAATTTTTCAGAAAAGTTTTGGAGAGTGAATTACCTGGTTGGTATTGAATTCTGATCGATCTGAAGGAGGCTGTGCTGTCTTCTTGATGATTCGTTATGTGAAGATCTTCCTTTTCTTAGTTGGGACTCGGGGGGCAGCACTTCCAGAGATTTTTCTCCGCTTAAAGGACGACTGGGGTGAGTCTGGTTGAACAGTCATTATCACTTTCTTCATTGGCGGTGATCCCTTGCAAAAAAGAACATCATGGGCGGTTGGGAGAAAGTGGAATGGCTCCCCGTTACTGGTCATGGGTTCTGGACCATCTTGTTGCTGTAAACAAGGTGAGCAAGGTAAGCCAAGTAAAGCAATAGAAGGCTTAGAAAGAATATGTGCATGGATCCAGTACCTCTACCTCGGGGATTGTATATTCAGGATCAATTTGTTGCAGTAGAGGGCCTAAAGGTCTTCTGAATACATGAGTTTTCCACATTCCCCTCCATGTGTTAAAGCCGGTTGATGAGGGAGTAAAGGATAGATCGGCTGGTATTAGAATGTGGAGACTGTCAAACATGCTGTAGCATCTTGAACTGGTAAGACCGTCAGGTAGATCGGCTCTACTCTCCACCAAGTGGTGAATATGAAAGTGGGGAGGGACTTGTCCTAGGTTGAATTGCCGAGCTGCTATGACTAGTTGATAGGTTTCATAACCTGGTTTGATGATTCTGTTGGAAGTGCTTATGCCGACAGGAAGGAAGCCAGGTCGGATCATTAGAGAATATAGATGTCGAGTGCTGTTGTCATCGGCAAAGCTATCCAGCCTGAAGGTAGTTGGGTTCTCAAAGGCTTCAGATTCAGTGAATGTAAAATAGAGGGGATTCTCTAGGCCTTTGTAGAAAACTATAAACCATTTTGCTGCATCTGTTGAGTTCAGTTTACTGCTAGGGAGGCTGAATAGGGCTTGGCCATAGCTGGTGCATCTAATTGGCTTGCCATTCTCGTCAGGAAAGGAATTCTTGGCTAGGCTTTGAAAGTTTGGAATCTGGTGCTGGAAGTAGAGTTGTGCCCATAACTGAATGAACCACCAAGGGCCTCCAGTTCTGAGTTTCCTTTGGCTGAGCAAGCTAGTTGTCATCAAATGGAGACATCTGTATGTTTCTCCAAGGAAAAGCTTGCCTAGGCTGGTGCGGATGCAATGGGCCAGATGGTAAGCCAAAGGAAGATAATTCTTTGTTGGGACTAAGGAAGGGCCACAGAAGATGAAATATTCTAACCAAAGATATAGAAAGGCTGTGTGTTCCTTTTTACCTACTAGACCTTTCGTTTTCATGTGCTGGTTTATGTAAGTGCTCCAATTTATGCAGTCTGTTTTAGATGAAAGTTTGAAGGGGACTTCTACCATTCTGTGAGCTGCAAGATCAGGGGCCCTAATGTCTAGGCCAGTAATCATGGTAACATCTAGCAGAGTAGAGGTCATGGGTCCATGACCAAAGAGGAAACAGTTCAGAGCGTCGGACCAGAAATAGCCGATGGTCTTCAGAAGGTTTTCATTTTTATCTAGGGGGGATAATGATAGACTGAGTGCATCAGCTATGTTCAGTTCTTGCCACAAGGGCATATAGGTTTTTTGCTACTCTGCTATACCATGTAATCCAGCTTTCAGGTGGATTAGGCCAGGCTCTTAAGCAGTCGGCCCAGGAATTTAAATTGATGTCTTGACTCATGAAAGGGATTCTATTTGCTTCACAGGAGATTGGATCCGTGGGATTTTCATAAGCTCGTGGACCAAGACAAAAGGAGTTGAGATTGGAAGGATGCGGCAAAAGGATGTCTGAAGCCTGGAGTTTAAAAAAATTCAGAAATTTGTATATGGTATCATATTTCAGAGCTTAATTTATTCAAAGGATTGATGAGCTGAAAAAAGTTGAAAGGATGGGCTAAATATTACCTTCAGGCCGAAGATTGCCGTATCGACGTTTGGAGATCTCGCTGTTTGAGCTTCAGAGTCCGCCATGGTTCAGATCTACTAACTTAGGGTTTGGTTGTTTTGCGGGCTCTGCTTCAAGTTTTGGATGCTGTGAGTTTTCGTTCAAACTTATGAAGCGGCATTCTCGAACTGCGCTCGGATTTGGAATATCAGTTTCGAGTTGGGTTCAAAGAGGAGGGGATGTTCTGTTCTTATACTGGTTGCTTCCAATTTTGAATTCCATCGGCCCTTGGTTATTGGTAAAGCTCGATGCGGTGTCATCGGCTGTTGAAGGGTTGTCCGAGCAAGAAACCAAGAGATGAGGGACTTTATTCATTAGAGGTAAAGTCTTTACAGGGGAAAGAGCCGATTTGGCAAAGGAACGAATCCTTCGGCTCAATCTATGCTACAGTACTACTCCTACAGTACTTCCTACCACCCGTAGGTGCCTAATGCCTACGGCGCTTGGGGCCTCGCGTCGGCACGTCTCCGCCGCTGCTGTCGTTGCCGTCGTCGTCGCTGCCGCTGCTCTCGACGGCGCTGCTACCGTTGCTGGCTTCGTCGTCCCCGCTCCAGCCGCTACCGCCGCAATTACTATTTTCCTTGCTTTCCTCCTCGGAGGAGCCAAGGAACCGGAAGGCCCTTTCGGCCATCGAGTCCTCCTCAACAGAGGAGGAGTCGATTTCTTCTTCCAAGGAGGAGTCGGCTCCGTCCCAGGAGAAGCAATTGTCGCTGTTCTCCTCCGGCTCTTCCTGGAACAGGAGCCGGAGGTCTTCGCCGTCGGTCTTGGGTTCGTCGTCCTCGGAGACGACTTCGAAGTCGAACTCCTCTGCGTCCCAATGCAGAGGAGCGAGTGCCTCGTGCGCCGCCATCGGATCATACTCTGGTGTCGGTTCCTGGCTCTCGGAGATGGGGTCGAGGGAAGAGGCAGAGGAACTCGAGGAAGAGGGGGAGAGAGGAGAGCCGATTGAGTTGGAGCCAGAGGAGGAGGAGATCGCCATGGCTACAGGAAGTTGGGGTTTTCTGCGCTGTTGGCTGAGGGAGCAAGATGAATTTGTGGCGAAAGGAGTCGGTTCAGGGTGAGATTAAATAAGAAAAAAAATGGAAGATGAATCGGAAATTTCACATTCCACGAGGAGCCAGTTGCAGAGACGTTGTGTCTTCCATGGTGGTTATAGTGCGTTTTAATGAGCATCAACGGGAAGATGAAGTGACGAAGTGGTTTTGGAATTATCATTGCCAAAACCAGGGGGCATTTGTTATCGCCATAAATTAACAGGTTAATTAATGGCCGCGAGTGAGTTAGGCTTAATGAAGAAATTAAAGGAGGCTTACGAATCGGCTCCAGTGTGAGCGTTTGGGCCATGTGGGCCATGCATCTTTAGATTTAGTTCAGTTTGAGTTAGAGATAGAGTCCGATATGGACACATTAGTTTAGATTGTTGTCCAAGTCTCCGGACTATAAATATATACTCTATGTCATTTGTCAGGGGAGAATGTCATCACGTTTTGCAAACAACAACTCTCGGCGCACCGCCACCCCTAATTCTAGGGTTTCGTTCAAGTAAGCGCCATGCTGCCCTGATCGCTTCTTGCGATCAGGGCAGCGTTGTTCTTGCTTTTACCTTGGTATTACTCGTACTGAAGCGTTCTTGATGGCGAGTAGTGCTAGTTATCCTGATTTTCGTAGCATGATTTTTAGTAGATTCATCGTGCTTTTGTTGCTTATCATCTACGAACATCATGTCATCTCTGTGTGATCATGTTTTAATCTTATACTAATTCTCGTTGCATGGAATTAGTCGCGTAGAGATGACACTCTGCTCATTTTTTATCTAGTAGATCTAATCTGTTATGGTTAGTTCTTATACTTAAGAATTGGCGTAATATCTGCTAGTTTAGGCCTTTCAAACGGGTTGGACGATCCGGCGATGTATTAGATGCTTTGGCTTGATCTTAATAGGGATTGATCCGGTAATCGGCTTTCGCTTGTTCTTAGGCCTCTTTTCTGGTCAAGGTCCGGTTATCTTTTACGCTCGTTAGGCCTAACTATGTGTAGGATTTTCCGATCTAGCATTGAAGCTTTTACCGTCGTGGATTAGATTAGCTAGATTTAATCGAAGCAGTTTTTGCAGTTATTTGCTTTATTCATTACCATCTGGATATGCAGATCCAATCTGACACCGGGACTCGATCGGCTCTTTAAAGCCGATGCAAGAGTCGTCTCGGGGAGCCGACCACGGCTCGGACTAATGTTTACACGTGTCTGTGCTTGTACGCAAATCGTCAAAGGCATGTTCGCACCCTCCTGATCGAGTATAGATCAGGTGGCACGCCCTGCATCTCCGGAAGCAACGGCGGGTGCCAGGATCTGGGCTGTTGACCGAGGGACCGGTGCCAGCCAGCGCCCCAGCAGCCTCCCGGCTCCTCGTGTTGCCTGTCACCACTCGCCGGTGGGTTTTGACCGACAACAGGAGGACTAGGTGTTCCTAACCTCAGAGACCTAAACATCTGTCTGCTAGGCTCCTGGATCAGGAGAAATCAGGCTGATAATGGTAAACTTTGGAAAGATGTGTTTGACTTCAAATATAAGACTGATAGGCCTAATATTTTCTACACTAGTGAGGGTAAAGCCTCACATTTCTTTAAAGGCTTCATGTGGGCAGCAAAAGCTGCCAAGATGGGGTTTAGATGGAAAGTAGGGGACGGAAAGAAAATCAAGTTTTGGGAAGATAACTGTCTAGGTTCTTCAAGTTTGGCTGTTCAATTTTGGGATTTGTATGTGATAGTAAATGAAAAAACAGGTACTATACAGGAGCTATGGGATGGTGTGAATTTGAAGTGCACTCTTAGGAGAACAGTAGGAGATAGATTAGAAAGAATGTGGATGGAGGTAGTCTAGCTTGCCTCCACAATCAGCTTATCTGATGAGGAGGATAGTATGATATGGCAGTTCACCACAAATGGGGTTTACTCCTCTCAGTCCCTGTACAAAATTATTAATCATAGAGGAGTTTTACCTGTTTTTGTTTCAGATGTTTGGATCCTAAAAGTTCCACCCAGAGTTCACTTCTTTCTGTGGTTGTTATCAAAAAACAAAACTCTTACTAGAGACAACTTACAAAAGAGGAAGGAAGTGAAAGATAAAACCTGCTTGTTTTGTGAGGAGAGAGAGACTTGCAACCACCTCTTCTTTGAATGTGTTGTAGCTACCAGAATGTGGGACATGATTTCACAAGCTGCAGGGATAGAAGTAGGGGGTAACTTTGAGAATGTTGGTGCTAGATGGTTATGCAATAAAAGATTTCTGTTAATTAATATGATTAGCTCTGCAGCTTTATGGGCTTTGTGGAAAATGTGTAATGACATGTGTTTTCAGAATGTGCAGTGGAGAAGTATGGGGGAGATCATGGGGAAGATTGTTGGACTCCTACAGAATTGGATAATTCTGTGTCCTATGAGCAAAAAGGAGAATCTGAAGAACTTCATAACAGGTTTAAAGCGGCTCGCAAACAAGCCAGAGATGCTGCAATGAACACCTCAAGATGGGATGAGAAGCTGATTGCTTTCATCAGCAAAAATGCAACTAACTGGGAGATGGAGAAGATCCCACATGAAATGCAAAGCTGGATATCGCAGGAGAAGGACGTGGAGGCTGCCCAGCAAGCTGGGAAATGGTTTGATCTCAAAATGTTGATGTAAACCAAGGCTGAGTAGTGTTTGCAGTTTTTGCATAAAGTAGTGGTGTGCGTTTCTGATGCCTGCTGTACCGAATAGAGGGTCTGGGATAGCCGATGTGTGGCTGTGTCTGGGATAGCCGATGGTCGGCAAAATTTGTGCTGTAACCGTTTAACAGTCTTTCTGCTTTAAGTGAGACAGGGGCTATGGCCCTAGAACTCTAAAAAAATTATAAGAGTATTAAACATAGATTAATGACAAAATTAATTGCATAAGTCGTGGCTAAACCGCAAGATGAATCTATTAAGTTTAATTAGTTCATAATTTGATAATGTTGGGCTACAGTAACATGTGTTAATGATGGATTAATTAGATTTAATATAGATTTGACTATGCAATTAGTTGTACAATTAGCTTATATTTAGTCCTCCTAATTAGCATATAATGTGACGGGGCTGATTTAGCCCCTTTATTATCTCTCGATGGCACACCAGCAGATAGCTCTGAGAGTGATTAAGGACCCGTAGCAAAGCACTGGCATTACTGCTAGTAAAGATAAATAGCTAAAAAAGGTCAAATCAAGGGGAGGAATAATAGGTGGACAGCAGCAACCTCATCAATGGTTTGTGTCCTCCGGTTCCTGTGCAGAAACACGTTTGACCTAATAGATGTCCATGATGGTGCTTTGCTCAACAAACAAGATGCAAAAGTGTAACAAAATCAGATGTGATAGCACATAAGGAATTATTTTACATTTATAATGAAAATTTTTGTCAAATTAAACATGTATTGACTTATCACAACTTTGAATGAACTCAAAATGAATTCTTCTTGATAGAGAGTACATAAGAGACATATCTCAAAATGAACTCTTATTGCTTTATCTACTCTTCTTGGATAAATATCCTGAGTACTTTTTCTGTCAAGCCGTTCTTTACAGAGAATATATTCTCTTATGTAATGACCTTCTTTCTTTCTGAGTCACAAGTACCCAGTTCATTGTCTTTCGTCCTTCAAGGGCAACATAGAACTCTTTGTCTGAAAAGTCAATAATCAATACTTTAAGTTCTATTCTATATCACCGTTGGGCAGAAATAGAATAATCTTTTACATTAATTTTGTATCACCGTTGGGCAGAAACATAATTAATGTATGGAAAACTCAATAAACTTTAAAACCATATATCTGCTCCTCAAAATCAAATTCTCCCGTTGGTTCGAATTTAATTAGAGGATAATCAACTTTATTGCAGCGCAAACTAGAAAATACATTTCTCTAGTTTGAGAGCAGTTCTTTAGCTATTCTCGGAAATGGTCACTTTGATGCAACATTTACCGGAGACCTTAAACTTCAAAGTATGATTCATGGAAAAATTATAATAATGTTATCATCAATGTTGGTCAGAAAATAACAATACCATAATTAACTTTAAATTTCTCTTCCATGAGAAATATCTTTGTGATTCCTTTTGTAAGGACAAACCAATGCTCAACCTTGAGACTTCAATTGGCAAAATGATGCCAAAACTTAACTTTAACTTAAGACAACAGAAGCTTTTCTGAGACTTTAATCTTTAAATGTGTCTTTGACCCATAGGGAAAAACTCATTTAAGACCTTTAAACTATTCTTCCAATTAAATCTTCTCGTTGGTTCCGACTTAATTGAAAGATAACATCATTGTAGTAGCGGAAAACATTTTCTTTATAGTCACAATACTTTGTGCTCAGTTTCTCTCTAAATAATTTATCCCGTTGGTTCAAAATTGAATAGAGGTAAAACTTACTCAAAGTAGGCACTTTGATCATGCTCTTAAAATTTATTTGTCCCGTTGGTTCTAAATAAATTAAAGAGCAACAATATAAACTTTGCAGCGGAAACATATAGGAATATCTATTTTCAGAAGCAAAACTATGAACTTTGATCTCTAAACAATATACACATTGGTGCAAAATTGAATAGAGATCAAACTATAAAGAAATTCATTCAAAATTCTATTGAAAAAGCTTCTGAAAAAATAGAAAAAAAAACATTGAAAACCATCACTGTGCAGGCGGCCCAAACGCGAAAACAGCCCAGCCCGCTCAACGTGTGCGCGGCGCTCCCCGCGCCCAGGCCGCAACCTGGGCCTGGGCCGAGAATTTGGCCCCCGCGCGACCCTCGCCTGGGCCTGATTCAGCCCACGAGGCCTCGGCGAGCTCTCAGCCGTCGGATCTGATCTGACGGTCGTCCGCTCCCCCCGGCGGGAGAAAACTGGTCGGCGCCAGTTTCTCTGGAAACCCTAGCCCATTTCCACCCTCCCCTTTCTCTCACCACACGAAACGGCGGCGGCCACGGAGACGACTGCCATGCTGACCGCGGAGGAGGCGTGGCTGGCGCCGCCATCGACCCCCTCGCCGGCGCGCGCGCTCCGCCCATGCGGGAGCGCGCCGCCGTCGAGTGGCTTGGCGGCGGTGCCCCGAGCCCGCGCGCGCTCGTACCTCCGGTGAGCGGCGGAGCCCCGCTGGGCCGCGCCCCGGCGAGCGGCGGCTGCCGGCGGTGTTGGCGGCGGACGGTGAGTACCCGCCGCCCTTTGCTCTAGGGTTAGGGTTTGACGTCGTTTTCGATGCAAGATCGATGTATTCATTCTTTCTCTTTGATTCTTTCCCCTGTTTTCTTTGCGCCAAAATGTGCGCAGCAGCGGTGGCGGCGGCCGCCCGTGGCAGCCAGTGGAAAGGCGTCTGCGCCGCCGCTGTGTCTCTCGCCGGCGCGTGCGTTCGCCTGTGGGTGAGCGCGCCGCCGTCGAGCGGCCGTGCGGTAGTGCTTGAGCCGGAGCCCTCATGGAGGCAGTGGCCGGCGACATCCAGGTGAGCGCCACCACCTTTCTTTTTGTTCTCTGTGGTTAGGATTTGGCGATGCCTTTGTGCTTTTCTATTCTCTATATTCTTTGAGTTCATTCGAAATCGTTTCCTTTTAACTTTCCCGATCCGAGATCAGTGGTCTTTTCTTTGATGTGTTCCTCGATCCAAAATCAAGGTCTTTCTGTTTCTTTCGATCCGAGTCCGGATCTTTCCCAATCTCAATCTACACTCTAGATTGGCTCTTGATGCCATTGATAGCATTAGGATCGACTAGGTGTAGACCGGAAGATTACTTTCTTTCTCCAGGAGCCACTGCGGGTTCGTCGGTGAGGATCTGCGCTAGGGCAACGACGCGCAGTGCAGTGGCTGGTGTAGAGTGCGCCGGTGGAGCGGATGCTGGCGTGGTGCAGTGGCTGCGCTGGTGGCGGCTTCCCGTCGTTTCGGCACCCCGCAGATCGGATCGCGGTTATTTACCGTGGAGCAGTGGCAGCTGTGGTGAATCTTGTAACCCTAGCCACTGACCCCCACCTCCTATTTATGGCACTGTGCGACGGGGGCCCACCAGCCTCGCATTGGGCTGGACGCTCCCGATCAGAGCACGAGTCAAAGGCCCAGTTGGCCGTTGGGCCAACTGGTGGAGATCAACCCAACATTCTCCCCCTTGATCTCATCTTTACTTTTAACTTCATACATTTTACTTCTTTTCTTATTTCATCACAGATTAATGCATAGAGTAGCTTCATCGTCACGGTCAGTTGCCGATAGATTCAACAACTACAATACACGTCTCTGTTCTGAAATAGATTCTTTAGCTTTTGGGCCCTTTATTGTCCGGAAAACATAGGCTATACTATATACCCATGTCGACTGTGCGTTCTCTGTACACACTGGGCGGTAAGCCTTTAATGAGTGGATACACAAACACTTGACTGTCATTTAAACTCACAATGCATTCCAATCATGATTCTGGATTTTCTCCTTTACAACGTATAACTTTGTGTCAACATGTTTGGCACCACAGTTGACTCATTGTCATAGAAGCAAACTAGTTTAATGGTTATTGCTGCTGTCAACCATTATCAACTCCGGGTACAGGTTCCATTAAGCATTTTGCCTGTCCCTCAGCCTCGTATCATGCTATACTATATCTTTGCATCACATTGATCAGAATTGCTTTGTTTTGGAGCTTTTCCACACAAAACCTCCAAGTGTGAAAGTTAGCGACAATTGTGGATTTCGCTACACATTTCACATGTTCTACTTTTGTACTCACAATCTTTTGAGAGTACTTGATCTTTCCAACTTAGCATGAGGCCGACATTCTCAATTTTGTTCCAGTGATCTATATCTGGATTGTAGTTTTGCCAAAATAACCCGGATACACAAAATATGCCAGGGTAAGTTCTTTACTTGCGCGCCTATAAAGCTTCCAGCAGCTGAAGCATTTGGAACTATTTCCATTTCACATTGGTTCCTGGAATACTAAGGTTCCCAAAACTATTACCCTTGACGATACGAACAGGCATAAGTTTATTCATATGCATACTTCATTTCTTTAGAATCTTTTCCAAGTATGCCTTTGTTGTAACCATAATACCCCTTCCTTTTATCTTGATGAGTTTCAATTCGTAGAATGAAAACCCATCACTGAGATCAAAATTTGAGGACAAGAATTCTTTATCTATAACAATATTTTAACACCACCACTAGAAAGTAGGATGTTATCTTCATTTAAGATGTGGAAATCAGATTTCCCATTCTTTTACTTTTCCTTAAAAAATATTGCCCTCCTCAATCTCTCTTTAAACACCCAAAATTTCATATTGTTTCATTGAAACTTTAGATACCACCGTCTCATAGCTTACTTCAATCCATAGATGGATTTACTATTGTGGTAAATCATATGTTCTTTCTTTTCTTTGACTAAAACTTTTGTCACAAATTTTGCTTTATATCTTTCAACATTCCCTCTGGAGTCACATTGCGTTTGTAGGTCCATTATAACCTACTGTGATGTCTCTTTTAGGAATCATTTCTTTTTCCATGGTCTTAACCCATGGAATTCTTGTGACTTCCTCAAATGAGGTGAACAACCTCCATTTGATTTTCTTTACTTTGTATAGGGATGTTGTTGCTCCTTTTTGCCAAATGACAATGGTCTAATTAGATCCTGCATAACAAGATCCTTCTTTACTTTATTCATATTCTTTGAGAGCTAACAACATGTGTTGTATACAACATCAGCACGTATGAGATACTTGTTGTTCTTGAATCATTGAAGTGGACACGCATTCCTACTCCTCTTCAAGTCTTAGGTCTCTAAATACCATGCTCCCCCAGACTTTGCCATCTTTGGTAAAGATAGTGTATCCGTAAATCTCTTTGTTAAAAACTTTATATGTGCTATGTAAGCACCATCTTATTATCTCTGAGGATCGTCAAGCATGAATGCTGGAATTTAGCTATTTCTTTACATAGGGGTATCAATATAGTGACCGTTGTACTCCCCTGATGGTCACATTCATTCTTTAATAGATCATGTCTTGCTTTTCAATGCTCATTACAGGGGAGTATCTTTCTAAATGTCTCATATTTCTCCCCCTCGAAATGTGGCTTGAACTTTTCTGCCACAATTTCGAAAACTATTCATAACTCTTGTGAATGAGGGAATTTTTATTACTTCATCCACATGATTACGTCATGCAGGACAAGGTAATTTCTTAATTCGTATGTGAGTACTTTTTCCATATTTCATTTCCAGAACTCAACAGAATCCTTTATGACCAGTAATTTAGCGAGTCACGCTCGCATATCATCCTTATCTTGAGGTTCGCATTTAACTTTCCATTCTTCTTAAACTCATTAAGTGCTTAATCACTGTGACACAATAGAAGTGCCCGATCAATTTTAGAATAGCATAGGAGCTACTCCAAAAGTTCTCCCAGTATGGGATGCACCAAAAGCACATGAGTCATCACAACTCTCTCCCGTCATGCAGGATAAAACTATGCCAATTTTAACTGCAATGCGGGTATTATTCTATACTTTTCCTGAAAAAAATGTCAGGATTGGTTCGTATCAAATTCAGAAATAAATCTGAATATTCCATGACACACATGCTTAATCCGACGTTGGTCAAATTAAACATGTATTGACTTATCACAACTTTGAATGAACTCAAAATGAATTCTTCTTGATAGAGAGTACATAAGAGACATTTCTCAAAATGAACTCTTATTGCTTTATCTACTCTTCTTGGATAAATATCCTGAGTACTTTTTCTGTCAAGCCGTTCTTTACAGAGAATATATTCTCTTATGTAATGACCTTCTTTCTTTCTGAGTCACAAGTACCCAGTTCATTGTCTTTCGTCCTTCAAGGACAACATAGAACTCTTTGTCTGAAAAGTCAATAATCAATACTTTAAGTTCTATTCTATATCACCGTTGGGCAGAAATAGAATAATCTTTTACATTAATTCTGTATCACCGTTGGGCAGAAACAGACTTAATGTATGGAAAACTCAATAAACTTTAAAACCATATATCTGCTCCTCAAAATCAAATTCTCCCGTTGGTTCGAATTTAATTAGAGGATAATCAACTTTATTGCAGCGCAAACTAGAAAATACATTTCTCTAGTTTGAGAGCAGTTCTTTAGCTATTCTCTGAAATGGTCACTTTGATGCAACATTTACCAGAGACCTTAAACTTCAAGGTATGATTCATGGAAAAATTATAATAATGTTATCATCAACGTTGGTCAGAAAATAACAATACCATAATTAACATTAAATTTCTCTTCCATGAGAA
The DNA here is from genome assembly GCF_016808335.1 of Panicum virgatum. Classification (NCBI taxonomy): domain Eukaryota; kingdom Viridiplantae; phylum Streptophyta; class Magnoliopsida; order Poales; family Poaceae; genus Panicum; species Panicum virgatum. The sequence goes on along the minus strand of NC_053151.1, from coordinate 11,185,374 downwards.
ATATCTTTGTGATTCCTTTTGTAAGGACAAACCAATGCTCAACCTTGAGACTTCAATTGGCAAAATGATGCCAAAACTTAACTTTAACTTAAGACAACAGAAGCTTTTCTGAGACTTTAATCTTTAAATGTGTCTTTGACCCACAGGGAAAAACTCATTTAAGACCTTTAAACTATTCTTCCAATTAAATCTTCTCGTTGGTTCCGACTTAATTGAAAGATAACATCATTGTAGCAGCGGAAAACATTTTCTTTATAGTCACAATACTTTGTGCTCAGTTTCTCTCTAAACAATTTATCTCGTTGGTTCAAAATTGAATAGAGGTAAAACTTACTCAAAGTAGGCACTTTGATCATGCTCTTAAAATTTAATTGTCCCGTTGGTTCTAAATAAATTAAAGAGCAACAATATAAACTTTGCAGCGGAAACATATAGGAATATCTATTTTCAGAAGCAAAACTATGAACTTTGATCTCTAAACAATATACACATTGGTGCAAAATTGAATAGAGATCAAACTATAAAGAAATTCATTCAAAATTCTATTGAAAAAGCTTCTGAAAAAATAGAAAAAAACATTGAAAACCATCACTGTGCAGACGGCCCAAACGTGAAAACAGCCCAGCCCGCTCAACGTGCGCGCGGCGCTCCCCGCGCCCAGGACACAACCTGGGCCTGGGACGAGAATTTGGCCCCCGCGCGACCCTCGCCTGGGCCTGATTCAGCCCACGAGGCCTCGGCGAGCTCTCAGCCGTCGGATCTGATCTGACGGTCGTGCGCTCCCCCCGGCGGGAGAAAACCGTTTGGCGCCGGTTTCTCTGGAAACCCTAGCCCATTTCCACCCTCCCCTTTCTCTCTCCAAGCGAAACGGCGGCGGCCACGGAGACGACGGCCATGGCGACCGCGGAGGAGGCGTGGCTGGCGCCGCCATCGACCCCCTCGCCGGCGCGCGCGCTCCGCCCATGCGGGAGCGCGCCACCGTTGAGGGGCTTGGTGGCGGTGCCCCGAGCCCGCGCGCGCTCGTACCTCCGGCGTCCCGGACGACGAGCGGCGGAGCCCCTCTGGGCCGCGCCCCGGCGAGCGGCGGCTGCCGGCGGTGTTGGCGGCGGATGGTGAGTACCCGCCGCCCTTTGCTCTAGGGTTAGGGTTTGACGTCGTTTTCGATCCAAGATCGATGTATTCATTCTTTCGCTTTTATTCTTTCCCCTGCTTTCTCAGCGCCAAACCGTGCGGAGCAGCGGTGGCGGCGGCCGCCCGTGGCAGCCAGTGGAAAGGCGTCTGCGCTGCCGCTGTGTCTCTCGCCGGCGCGCGCGTTCGCCTGTGGGTGAGCGCGCCGCCGTCGAGCGGCCGTGCGGTAGTGCTTGAGCCGGAGCCCTCACGGAGGCAGTGGCCGGCGACATCCAGGTGAGCGCCACCACCTTTCTTTTTGTTCTCTGTGGTTAGGATTTGGCGATTCCTTTGTGCTTTTCGATTCTCTCTGTTCTTTTAGTTCATTCGAAATCGTTTCCTTTTAACTTTCCCGATCTGAGATCAGTGGTCTTTTCTTTGATGTGTTCCTCGATCCAAAATCAAGGTCTTTCTGTTTCTTTTGATCCGAGTCCGGATCTTTCCCAATCTCAATCTACACTCTAGATTGGCTCTTGATGCCATTGATAGCATTAGGATCGACTAGGTGTAGACCGGAAGATTACTTTCTTTCTCCAGGAGCCACCGCGGGTTCGTCGGTGAGGATCTGCGCTAGGGCAGCGACGCGCAGTGCAGTGGCTGGTGGAGAGTGCGCCGGTGGAGCTGATGCCGGCGTGGTGCAGTGGCTGCGCTGGTGGTGGCTTCCCGTCGCTTCGGCACCCCGCAGATCGGATCGCGGTTATTTACCGTGGAGCAGTGGCGGCTGTGGTGAATCTTGTAACCCTAGCCACTGACCCCCACCTCCTATTTATGGCACTGTGCGATGGGGGCCCACCAGCCTCGCATTTTGCTGGACGCTCCCGATCAGAGCGCGAGTCAAAGGCCCAGTTGGCTGTTGAGCCAACTGGTGTAGATCAACCCAACAAGCTGAACCTAAACCGTGCCTTGACCACGTCCGGACCACAGGTACTGGGATCGATCTGGAGATACAAGGATATGCAATCGTTGTCCTCGTAGGAACTTCCATTAGGGTAGTAGGGGATGGACCAGCAATGGCCGGCGGCGGCGAACGTGGCGGCAGTGATGAAGTCGCCATAGATGACTCCCTTGGTGTGGGAGTAGCCATTGACGGTGAACACGTGTGACCCAGACAGTGCCTTGGAGACCAACTCCGACGTGCCCTCCAGCGGGCAGCAAACCTGTTTGCGAGCTAGCACTACGTCGTCGGCTTCGGCGGCGGCGAATCAGTCGAGAGATTTATGTGAGATTACAGATAGGGAGAAGAAACCCTGAGACGACACGTCTAGCGACGTGTCCGAGCTGTATACGATATGAGTAGGTTATGTGCAGCAACATAACCAATGTTCCCTACGATCCCCCCATCCAATACGGCCAACGCAACATGAGAGACCAGACGATCGGCGGCCGCCGCCGCCGAACCTCACCACTCGACGACGACGACCTCCTCGGCAAGATCCTCGCCCGCGTGCCACCGGAGCCCTCCTCGCTCCCCCGCGTCTCCATCGTGTGCAAGCGTTGGCAGCGACTCATCTCTGGCGAATGGTTCCGCCGCCGCTTGTTCGCTCACCATCGTAAGGCCCCCGCCTTAGCATCATGAGGAACGACCTCTAGTTCAACCCGATCATGGAACCCCCGGACCGCATCGTCCATCCCCGGCGCTTCTTGCTGAGACACGCACTCGCCGCCGCCGGGCAGGCGATCCAACTGCTCGGCTGCCGCCACGGACGCGTGGTCTTCACTGACATGTCAGCTAGCACCGTCTTCATCTGCGATCCCATCACCGGAGGACATGCCAGGTTGGCCATCCCGCCGGAGCTTCCCAAAGTGTTCATGAATGGGACAGTGCTCTGCACAGCCAACGAGCAGGGCCACGTGCATGGCGCCTACTACTCGAGCCACTTCAAGGTGGTTTTAGTGTCCATATCCGAAAATGACTGTCGTCCGACGGCCTGTGTCTACTCATCGGAGACTGGCCAGTGGGAACATATCATCCGGAATGATGATCGTGAGCATCCATGGAGGATTGTTCAAGTCATTGGCTCCAGCATCCTTATTGGCCATGCCCTCTACTGGTTGATTACTTTCGAAAACCATTACATCCCTGAGCGCCATGGCATACTTGAGTTTGATTTGGATAGGCAGATCATACCTATTATGAAGGGACCTCCGATTAATCATATAGGCTCCAATGTTATCATCAAGACAGTCGATGGCGGTGTTGGCCTCGTGACATCGCCTTACCAGAAATTGGAGTTGCAGGTGTGGCATAGGAATGTCAATTGCCATGATGTTGCTACATGGGTGCTTTTTAAGACAGCAGACCTTCACAGTATCTTTGGGCTCCAGTGGCATGAGAGATGGCCAGAGCCAAGAAGGAGACATGGTATATTTGGGTACGATGAGGATGATAATGTAATCCTCATATATGTAGACTCAAGTTTGTGAGGAACGAGAGTACTCTATCCTGCCTGTGATGAGTGAATTGTCAACCGTACGGTGTGATCGTGCGCTTGGTCTTTGTGTTGCAGGTACACGGGCGTCGAGTGTCGACGGAGAGCTGCTGTGGAGGAGCTCAGGCCGGGCGGTAGCTATGGTGTCCATTCCTGGATCGAGGGCGCAAGCGGCGACGGAAGGCGGGTTTCTTGGTTTGCGCCACAAAACCAAGGAGGCGGACGGCGGTTGAAGACGCCAAGTCGTGGAGGCACGGGCGTCGGTCTCGGGACGGACGGAGGCAACGGGCGTCGACGGCGTCTAGGGCCTCGCTGCGGGCGAGGAGGTGACGGGCGTCGGGCGGCATCTAGGGCCGTTAGAAGGCCGAGGCGGGAACGACATCTAGGGTCACGGCGTGAAGGCGGGAATCTTCCCGCGCGTGAAGTTTTGGCGGTTTTTCTCAAAACCGGCCACCTACCCGGGTTTCGCGGACCCTCCAAAACCGCGGACCGGAACTTCGTCGACGTGGCGGCATCGCAGCAAAGACTTCAAGTCGAAGAAAGAAACTCCGCCGTCGATTTGTACAGCGGGCTGCTGCAGACCCGACCGGTCTGACGGATCTGGCCGCAGCAGCTGGGTATAAATACCCCCACCAGCCCGTGGCTGGGGGAGTCTCTTGAGTCTTTTTGTATTCTCTTAGTTTTTTCTTTTCCCTGCCCTTGCTCCAGGTTAGGACCAAGGACTCCAACGCAAACAATGGTTAGGGTTTAGCTAATCTCTCAATTTTAGTGGGTAGGATGATGGGCGGATGGCTCTAGCTTTGTATAGGTGAATTCCTCTGAAATTTATGAATGAAATCTTGTTGAGATCATCTATGTGTGCTGAGTATTCGTCCTCCCCTTCCTCTCTTGTGTTCTGGGTTTGATTTCTCCTCTTTTGGGATGCTTCGTGTTTAGAGGAATCAAGCCCTTGGATTCGTGCTTTGTTGAACTCTTTGTGACGATTCTGATGCATCTAGCCTAGTGCCAAACCCCCTGGAATCGCGAGTTCTCACGAATTGGAGGTTTTGTGTTCTTGAGAAAACCCCAATCCACTTTGATCTTCCCTCGAATTCTCAAGATCCTTTAATCTTTTGGGAGAGATCTCTTGGGGATATGTTCACGGGGCAGGTGTGAAGGTATCCTCCAAGTTTCGTTGGATTTAGACTTCGTTTGCTCGAGATTTGCCATTTGGAGCTTTGGTTGCGGGCTGTCTGGGAGCGACCGGTCTGACCGGTCTGGAAATTCAAATTCCAGCCCGACCGGTCTGACCGGTCTGTGCTAGCGGTCAGACCGGTCTGACTCAGCAGAGCTGCTGTTTGGGGAGTTTTTCCGTATTGCTTCCGTTTCTCTTCCTAGGGGTTTTTCTTAGAGATAGCTAGTCCATAGCTACTCTCTCACCCTAAGTTCGAGGGCTTGTGGTAATTTTCGGGATATAGGCCGACGGATCGATTTCGAGAGAAATTTTGATCGGCTCCCATTCACCCCCCCTCTGGTCGCCAGTTTCGGTCCCTCAGTTTGTTCATGCTTCAACTTGACACGATGCAATTCAAGATGCATTATAAAAGATTAGGGAGAAGGTATCTTAGTATCTGTCACCCTTTCAGGAGTTTCTACACTGCAGGTGATTCCTCATCCGTGGTCCTAACATTGTAGAGAAAACACCAACCTAAATTTTTTTTCATGCATGGTTCTAGTATGACTATTACATTGTGCAACTTAAGATCAATAGCAACTAAAACTAACTACAATAGCTGCCATCTTTTATAAATTTCCCTTTTCTACAGAACTGTTATTTTTTTAGAAAAAGATAATAATCCAGCCTCTGCAACCGCACACAGCCAACAGACACAACTGTTATTAATCTTGTTTTCAAAAGGTAGTGTTACTAATATTCTGATTTTGTCTTATGATTCTGGGACAGCCACTGCAGCAGGTGGAAGTCATGGAGATGAAATATTGCACGAGTCATAAGATGGTTTCTTGGGTTTGGTTTACTCTGTCAATTTGCCAAAAGAGGTAAGGATATATATCATCTAATATGATTTATTAGATTCATACTATGTGATTTTTATGGGAAATATCATGCAAATCGTAGGTAGACTCAGTTGGGTTTAGTTACCTCAGGATAAACAAGCTAGTAGCCTAAGTTCATTCTGTCATTACTAGCTAGAACCAGTACCTCCAACCACACTAACAAAATACAATTAATATATACTCTCTCCGTTTCAAATTATTGGTCGTTTGACTTTTTAATCTCAAGTTTGACCGCTCGTGTTATTCAAAAAAAATTGTGCAAACATAGTCAAATTTAAGTTATTCTTGAAGAATTTTTATTAACAAAGCAAAGCACAACAAAAAATATGATATTTTGCACAATTGTTTGAATAAGACGAGTGATCAAACTTGGGGTTAAAAAAGTCAAAATTAACTATAAATTGGAACAGATGGAGTATAATCAATTATTAAAACTCAAAATATTTGGAGGATTTACCTTGGTGTCTGTTACATGGTTGTTTTATTGCTGCCCTGATCATCAATAATCTGTAAACATGTGTTGCTGATTTAAGCCTCTGTTATTCTACATAGGTGCTAGTATTTGGTTCTTTCTGACGTATCGGAAGTGGCGCAAAGGCGTGAACTCGGTAACGAGGTTCAGCGGCAAGTCTTAGTTTATTTCAGATTAGCGTCGGATTGGATTTCGTTTGTTAAACTCCATCTAGATATTATTGTTCGGTCGTTGGTAATCCTGTCTCTTTTTATGAAGACGCAAAACAGAAATAAACAAGCCAGGAGTACAATCTGATCTACTTCCTCGATCGTTCGAATTCGTCTCCTTCTTTTGGCGGCGGAGTCTGATCTGCACACGACGTGCCCACCCTTTTCTCTTTCCTATTTCATGTGAGATCACAAAGGAGACGGAACATGAAACGACACGCCCGTCCGCATGTCCGATCTGCAGTTCTGCACACGACGTCGACCGGTCGACGCGTCAAGGCTGCCAAAAGGGCATGACCGACCCATGATTCGGTGAATACTCCCAACTCCGTCGATTCCCCAGTTCGCCAACATGAGCGACCAGATGACGACCGGCCACCGCCGTGGCACCTCGCCGCTCGACGACGACGACCTCCTCGGCGAGATCCTCCTCCGCGTGGCCCCGAAGCCCTCCTCGCTCCCCCGCGCGTCCCTGGTCTGCAAGCGCTGGCGGCGCCTCATCGCCGACCCGTGATTCCTCCGCTTCCGCGCACACCACAGGAAGGCGCCCCTCCTCGGCTTCTTTGACTGCCGCCTCATCTTCCGCATGCCCTGCCCCACGGAGATTGATTTCGTGTTCCGCCCTGTCCTTGAACCTCCAGATCGCATCCCTCCCCAGCGCTTGTCGCTTGGACGGGATCCCGCTGGCGCGGCGCGGTCGATCGAACTGCTGAGCTGCCACCACGGTCGTGTCATCTTCCTCGACGAGTCGGATAGTCATATATCAGGCCTCAGAGTCTTCGTCTGCGATATATCCTATAACTGGAGGCCATGTCCGACTAGACGTCCCGCTGGAGTTCACCAACATGTCCATCAATGGGACGGTGCTCTGCGCTGCCAGCGGTGAGCAGGGCCACGTGCACGGCGCCTGCCACTTGAGCCCCTTCAAGGTGGTCATGGTGTCCATGTCTGAAAACAATCGTCGTCCTATGGCCTGTGTCTACTCATCGGAGACTGGTCTCTGGGGAAATATCATCGGGCATGATCATCCATGCACGATTGTCGAATTTCATGGGCCCAGCACCCTTGTTGGCAACGCCCGTTACTGGGTAATTTCTTTCCGAAGCGAGGACGAAGAGTATGAGTATGATGATGAGGAAGAGGATCTGGCTGGTTACATGATGCCTGCGCCCAATGGCGTACTTGGGTTTGATCTGGAAAGGAAGAGGCTTGCATAAATCAATTCTCTGGTTGTTGGGTTATCAAGGCGATGAACGACGGTGTTGGCCTCGCAACGATGCCTTGTCAGACCTTGCATCTGCAACTGTGGTATAGGAATGTCAACTGTCAAGATGGTGCTGCATGGGTACTTTTTATGACAGTCGACTTGTATGATTTATTTGGGATTCAGGAGCATGAGAGATGGCCATAGTCAGGAAGTATAGATGGTATGATGGGATACGACGAGAAAGATAATGTAATTTTTGTATCTGTGGAATCCAGTGTGTTCTTGCTTTAACTTAGCTCCATGCAATTCAAAAGCCATTATGAAAGGATTGAAAGAAAATACGATAACACTACCAGCAGGGCGTCCGGACATAGCTGTAAAAATCGGACGCCCTGCTGCTTTCGTGGTAGTGCCACCTCTACCTCATATGCCTTGCCACACGCCACCTCATATGCCTTGCCACACGCCGAGCCTTCTGGCTCCTCTTTTTTCTCCATGTGAACGGGCCCACCTGAATCTCCCTTATCCTTTCGCTTCCTTTCTTCCCCAAGACCCCAACCACACAAAGCATCTCTGGCGCAGCACTGCAGCAGTGGCCAGCGGTGCCGCCGTGAGGCAGCGCGGGTGGGAGGGCGCTCCCTTGCGCACGCTCTTGCCGTGCGACCGCCGGCGAGAAGCTGCTCCACTGAGCGCCGGGAGGAGCGCCTCCACCGTGCGCCGCTCCTTCACCGCAAGGGTGAGGGGCCGCTCCCCGCGGCGAGGAGGGCGGGCGAGCGCCGCCGGCTCCGACTCCCCCACGGCCACGAGGGGCGGGCGAGCTGCACCAGCACCGATCCCCTGTGGCCCGCGGCAAGAGCGAGGGGCCCGCTCCCCCGCGACGAGGAGGGGCAGGACAGCGCCACCGGCTCTTGCTCTCTCGCGACGAGGAGGGGCGGGCGAGCGCCGTCGGCTCCGACTCCCCGCGGCGACGAGGGGCGGGCGAGCTGCACCAGAGCCGATCCCCTGTGGCCCGCGGCAAGAGCGAGGGGCCCGCTCCCCCGCGGCGAGGAGGGGCAGGACAGCGCCACCGGCTCTTGCTCTCTCGCGACGAGGAGGGGCGGGCGAGCGCCGTCGGCTCCGACTCCCCGCGGCGACGAGGGGCGGGCGAGCTGCACCAGTGCCGCGTCGGGCCACCACCTGCCGTTGCTTTCTTCTTTTTCCTACAACATCGTTCTTCGAGTTCGTCGGGCTGCATCAATCGACCTCCGGCTAGCTTGTAAGTACCATTTTACCGAGTAAATCCTAGGGCTTAACCTCCAAGCGCATCGCTGTGGTTTCGTCTGGTTCTTTTATTCAAAATTTAGCGATATCTGCTAGATCTGCAAGTTTTCGTACCAACTCTTGTAGTTTTAGTATTTATCACCAATCTATCCAGCTCGAATCAAGCTTTGCCGGCTTTTACTGTTCTTATTATTATCAATCTATCTGAGCAGCCGATCTAGATCTGCTTCGGGTGTCATCACGTAGCGTTGAGTAGATTGTTTTTTCGGCTTACGCACTGCTTACATCATCAGAATCGGCTGATACAGCTGATTCTCAACATATTTGCACTTTGGCTGCTTTCTAGCGTGCCGATCCTAATCTACCTCGTATCGGCCGATCCGGTAGATACGCGTGTTCTGAAGACCCCATTGGTTCCCGAGCCCATCTTCTCATATTTAATGATTTTCTTGTCTTCCTTGTCAATCAATAGGTCAGATTGACTGGCATGTCTCGCACCGGGGAATTCGTGTGTTGCCGCGCAGGGGTCACGTCCGATTTTTGTGTAAACACACTTTTAGCACGCCCGGTGGGACCCGAAGAAATCAACATGTCTATACCAAAGCCATCAGAGGTTGATCTGGATAACATTCAAGAAGTCACGGAAGATCAACTTAAAGCAGAGGACAAGGCCGAGCTCGACCAACGCATGAAAGAGTACAAGAAGTTGTGCTTATTGTTGAAAGGGATCGAGGGTGTGTCCGAGCGACCCAAGAGGGGGAGGGGGTGAATTGGGTCACTAATCGCCTTCTAAAAACTATGGCTCCAACTAGTGCATAAATAAACCTATCACGTCCTACACAAGCTAGTTCACACTAAGGTTTATTTATGCGATCCTCTACTTACCTAAAAGGAGGTTTGCAACCTAGTTCCAATCCTAACCAAACTAACTAGGAAAGGTAAAGGCACACAAGCAATGCGGAAATGTAAATATGGTAAGTAATGAGGTGAGGGCAAGAGGGATGCAAACTCCCGAGAAGACACGTGGATTTATCCTGTGGTATCGGTAGGCCAAAAGCCACCCCTAGTCCACGTTGGCCTGCCACCAAGGCAACAATGGCCAAGTACCGAGTCTCTCCCGATCACCGTCTTGCACTAGGCCACTAAGGCACACCGGCAAGAAAAGGCTAAGTGCACCTAGTCACCAAGACAAGGTCACCGCCACCGTCTCTCTCGGTCACCACGGCACCGTCTTCACTACGGAGCTTCTCCACCAAGTAGGGGGTCTCCTCTTCTCCCGCACAAAGTGTCGGCACCGCTCCACACCAAGTCGGAGGGTCGTCGACAAGTACACTTGCTTAGCTATGGCTAAGACTTCTCTTAAGCTAGCTCTCTCAAGAACTAAGCCTATACAAGTGCACAGAGCACTCTCTCAAAGCTTCTCACAAGCTAGATATGGCACTAAGCTCTACTAGGATGGTTGGTGATGATTGTTTGCTTGGGCAGCACTTCCTTCAACTCTTGAGGCTTCCAACCCTTCCAATCCTTTGCTGCAACCGGCCTTGGGGGGTATATATAGCCCACACACCCCAAAAGAGCTGTTGGAAAAGTGGCTGACAAAAAGCACAATCGTCGGTTAAACCGATGATTTACTTTGTGTCATCACCGTTTTAACCGGTGAACACCTTTTTCTAACTAGCCATTACACTTCAACGGCTACATTAATCAACCGACGTTCTGCAGCTTAATCAACCGGTGAATGTAAAATTGTCGTCGGTTTAACCGGTGAACATATCCTGCAGAGGCTCTGAAAGTTGGTCCAAAAACCAGTCCAGATCAATCGATGCTCACTAAGAAATCATCGGTTTAACCGGTGAATTGATATTCCAGAGGCTCTTCATCTGCCAATGCACCGACGTATGTATTTTCTTCAACGTCGGTTTAACCGGTGTATAGAAGTGTTTCTGTTTATCTCTTGACGGCTTTATGCATTGAGTCTTCGTCGGTTTGTTCAACTTGTTTTCTCCATATTTTCATCCCTTGGACCTAAAGAGCTGTATATAATCAACTAGAACACATACATTAGTCCAAATGTTGGGTTGTCATCAAATCACCAAAACACATATGAGGAAATATGGCAACCATGGCATGAGAGACCATTTCCCTAAGAGGGGCCATTTTCCTTACAATCGTCTTACGGCCTCACTAAGAGCAGAGCTATCAAGAAAAATCCTCTTCCAGGACCTCAGCATGTTACGTTTACATCAGATCCTGGAAAGCTGCAAGATATGGTGAATGAAGCTATGCATAGGACTCTCATAAATCAATCAGGAGTTTTGACCAATACTATACAAAATAGTCTAATAAAAACCCTGAAAGAGGGACTGCAGCAAGGATACATGGGACCTGCATAATTTCAGCCTGGCCAGTCCAATGTGAAGATTCATGAGTACACATCGGCTTCTCAGCCGACTCTTAACTAAGACACTGAAGCTTCCCCATCAGAGCCAACTATTACTCTGCCAATGGTGACAACTCAAGCAGGGTAGTCAAGCAATCAGAATCCCAGTTCCTCTACTCCAATGAAGACTCCATATATCCCAGAGAGAGATTCAGATGGGAAACTCAATGGATGGGGGATGCCTCCGGATTTCTTCACGCCAGATCAGTGTCAGTCCTTCCAAACACTGCCTCAATTGGCTCCAAAGCCATGCATCCTTTATCATATCCAGCAGCGTTTGGTAATACAACTGGGACAGCTCACCTTCACAAGGATGGGATCTCTTTCACCTATTTCGATCACAGGACAAATACAATGCAGTGTTATGAAATAGCTACCATACATGCAAGCATGATCCGACCACTTCAACCAAGTCAAGGTTCCCCTCCACCACAGTATGCATCGGCCACTCGGTGGACTGTATCCCAAACTATTCCAGGCACTCAAGCACCATAGTATGCATCGGCCACTCGACCGACTCCATCTCAGACTGTTCCAAGTGGTTATGCACAACAACAAGTGTCGGCTAATCGGCCGATTCAGGCCCAACCAAATGTGCAACCAACTCAGGGATCTCTAGTACAGCAACATGCAGCTATGGATCAGAGGACACCACCTCAACAGCCAAACCTCTATCAGACCTTGCAATAGTTCCTGAATCAGCAATTGGCTAAGCTACAAATTACAGATTCAGGACACTTGTCTCCAGGTCAACCACCGCAAAGTCTTTTGGCAAGGCAGCCGATTGAACAGCCTCCAAGTCCATACAGTCCAGTGGTTGGTCATTCACCCAGCTCAACATCATCATGCCCCTAATCCAGTGTTGAGTTAGTCAATCCCACAACATCAGCCCATGATGAATCCATCGGCTAGACAGCCGACCTTACAAGATCAGCCTGAGCAGTCAAATGTATAGCCTCAGCAGAATCCGTCGGCTAGTCTTCAGCCGATAGAACAGATATCTGCTCCCCGCGAGATGCAATTTTGGTGCCCGACACTGTTACCAGGTGTCGTGGAGCCACACTTCAAACTGAGGGCAAAAGAGGACTGGAAGGCACCACCAGTCGAACTGATAGAAGGATACGTGTCGGACTCATCCGTAGAGGCGGACCAGGAGGACGACGAGGTCGGCGGACCAGAACCACCACTCGGAAGCTACCGATCTCCAAGGTCGACGTCACCAAGGCCGCCAAACTAGAGGCAGGGAAGAAGGGGAAGAGAAAGCGAGATGGGGACGCTGCCCCGGCGGAGAAGGGGCCGACCAGCATGACCATTGAGTCGTCGGTCGATACTGCTGAGGACGAGCCGAGATTGCCCAGTCCAGAGACCAAGCGCAAGAAGGCAGAGCTGCTGAAGGTCACCGAGGAAGATGCTCGTCGATACAAGGAATAGCTCAAGGCCAAAGCCGGAGCAGAGCGCAAGGTGCCCATAAGGCCGCCTCCTCGGCCGCTACAACCGAAGCTGAGGAAGACCTCAAAGTAAGTGCTTACTGCACTGGTATCTTATTATTTCTTCGCTACTTTGTACGTGCCAATCGTGATGAAAGGCGGTCCTGCAGACCTGCAACCCCTGCACCAAGCGGGTGTGCAGAGAGTTCCGCTAGCGCATCCGCCACAGAGAAGGCGACCGCGAGATCCGCTGGCCAACCTTCTCCTGCCAAGTCGAACGCTGGTGGCTTAGACCAACCAAGGCCAGTCTAGGCGGCCCCTTCGTGGCTACGCAGGACATCACCCCGGTCCAACCACAACTGGAACCGCCGTTGCCAATGAGCGACCGAGAACAAGCTCCGCCAGACCAGGAGGTCCACGAAGACGTCCCTCCCGCCGATGATGATGAAGAGCTGGACTTCACGAGGACTCCATTCGAGGACGACATCCTGGAGGACCAGAAGGACCTCGAGAGGGTGAAGGAGGCCTCCCGCGTGACGGGCGAGGCACAATATGTGAGTAATCACAACCCATAAAGGCTTATCGGAGTTACGTTTTATGTTGTGCTGATCTTGTTGCTTCAGGCTTTGGCGGAACGAGCCCGTGCCAGGGCCCACACGATCAAGGGGGCAGCCAAGATGCACCTCAAGGTTTCAGCGCTTTAGGCCGAACTGCAGCGTGTCAAAGAAGAGGCCGCCGAACAGGTCCGGCGGGCCAAAGGTGAAGTAGCCGAGCAGGTGGCTAAGGAAGTGGCTAAGGCAAGGCGGGAGGCAGATGCCATGCTGGCGGCAGAAAGGGAGAAGGTCGCGGATGCCAAGGCCGACCTAGAGGTCGTCATTGAAGGTGAGCTCGTGCTCAATTCAATTCCGCACATAATCCTGCGTGTAACACTAACGCCGAAGCTTCTGTGACCGTAGGGGCCAACAAAAAGGAGAAGAAACTCCAGGACGACCTGAAGGAGGCAGAGAAAACCGTCGAGGCTCTCAAGGAAAGCACCAAGGCCGCCCATGACAGTGAGTATGTCATGACCCGGAAGTTATTGTACGAAAAGCAAGTCAGGAGGGACTTGGAGATCGACCTCGTCGTTGCTATGCAGACCCTGCAGAATGACCAGATCACAATTGCAGGTCTGGAAGCAGAGATGGCGGACCTGCAGGAGGCCGCCGGGTACAACATGGACATGGTCGTTCCCCGGGTGAACCCTGAGGAGTCGTCGACACTGCTGGATCGCCTGATAGTGGCGCCTGACCGCGTGACGGAGCTGCTGAGGTCTACAGGGACCACTGCAGCAGTTGGCGCCCTATCCTGGGTGAAGTTGCATTTCCCCGACGTAGATGTGGGGAAGCTCATGGACGGGCCCAACGAGGACGCCGACTTACATGCACTAGAGCTGGAGGTCCAGGCCGGCGCCGAGAAGGTCGTGGAGCACCTTGACCTGTGAAGACATTGCTGAACTAGGTGTATCAAACTGTATATATAAAAACTTTAGCTGGAGCTAAATTTTGCTATGTCTTGTTGAAGAGAGCGTTTCCCTTGTTATGCCAAACACGCATTATGCGAACTCGAGAGCTTTAGAGTTGCAAAAATATTAACCCCGCTAAGCACTGCTCACGGAGAGGACGGCTTACCACAGACTACACGGCTCACCAGGAAGGCTTACGTGTGGGCGGCGCACGAGGGTCAGATTTTGCAACCAAAAAGCGTCGAATGCTCATAATGAGGTATAGGCAATTAGAGGGACAACGCACAAAGCAATCTTGGTCCCCCCAGGTCTGCGGACCCTTAGGTTGGCGTGGCCAAGCCCCCGAGCGTGTCGAGGGAAGGGGCAAAACAAAGGAAAACATAGAGGTCGGCTTAAGGTCTGCCAAAGGAACTTTATTTATTCAATCACTACAAACAAAAGTAAAGGGTACATAGCTTTTTTATTGGAATCTCCTAAGGATAGAAGCGCCAGAGATGCTCTATATTCCATGGGTTTGGGACGCCGGAACCGTCCCCCATTTGAGCCGGTAGGTGGCAGGTCCGATGACCTCTGTCATGATGAAGGGACCCTCCCAGGGTGCTGAGAGCTTGTGCATGCTGTCAGTCTTCTGGATTCGCCGGAGCACTAGGTCGCCAACGTTAAAGGAACGCTCCTTGACGTTCAGTCATGATAGCGATGGAGCTGCAGCTCATGACGAGCATGTCGCATGAGGGCGACCACCCTATGCTCTTCTAAGCTGTCGAGGTCGACCTGGCGGGTCTTCTCAGCCTCGCCTTCGTCATAGTGCTGGATTCTGGGGGCTCCAGATGCGACGTCCGTGGGGAGGATAGCCTCCGACCCGTAGACCTGGAAGAAGGGGGAAAACGCTGTAGCGGAACTGACCTGAGTCCGGAGACCCCATATCACATGCGGTAGCTCGGCCAACTAGCGAGTAGCATATTGAGACGCGTCATCAAAGATGCAATCTTTGAGGGATTGGAGGACCATGCCGTTAGCTCTTTCGACCCGGCCGTTGCACCTTGGGTGCACAACCGAAGTGTAGTAAATGTCGATCAGGTTGTCCTGACAGAAGTCCCAAAACTTGGAACCGGTGAAGGCCGACCCGAGGTCGGTGATGATCCTATTAGGAACACAAAAGCGATGAGTGATCTCTTTGATGAATTTTGCAGCCTCGGAAGACTTGACGCTTGTCACAGGCTTGACTTCAATCCACTTGGTGAATTTGTCCACCGCGACAAGGATGTGCTTGTAGCCTCCCGGGCGGTTCGAAACGGACCTACAGAATCCAGGCCCCACATGGTGAAGGGCTAGGACGGCAGTATGGTTCGCAACGCCTGAGCTGGCAAGTGCTGCTGTTTGGCAAAGAACTGGCACCCTTTGTACCTTCTAACGAGTTCTTTTGCGTCGGCCATGGCCGTGGGCTAGTAGAAACCGGATCTAAACGCCCTGCCGACTAGGTTGGCGGAGGTCGCATGGTTGCTGCATTCGCCACCATGGATCTCGACCAGGAGCCCGAGTCCTTCTGACCGCAAGATGCACCTCATGAGGACGCCAGTTGAGGCGGCCTTCCTGTAAAGCTCTTTTCTGATAACGACGTAGCTAGCGCTACGCCGAGCGACCTTCTCATGCTCTGCCTTATCTTTTGGCTCCATTTGATCAGCAAGGAAAGCTATGAACGGCGCGCGCCAGTCATTCTCCGCGTCGACCATCATCACGTCCTAGGTGGAGCTGGAGGCCTGTTGGGGGGGACCTTCCTCCGGCTGGTCCGGATCCAGCAACTTGATGGACTGCTTGCGCAAGTCTTGTACGAACAAGTCGGCTGGGACCAGATCGCGTCTAGAGCCTAGCTTGGATAGGACATCTGCGGCGACGTTGTAGTCGCGAGTCACATGTTGGAACTCGATTCCGTCGAAGTGACCTTCAAGCTTGCGCACCTCAGCGCAATACGCGTCCATCATCTCTTTCACGCAGTCCCAGTCTTTGCTGACTTGCTGTATGACGAGCTTGGAGTCGCCATAACCGATGAGGCGCTTGATCCCGAGGGACATGGCTATACGGAGCTCGTGGATGAGAGCTTCGTACTTTGCTCCATTGTTGGAGGCCTTGTAGTGGATCTGTAGGACATACTTGAGTTGGTCTCCCTAGGGAGATATGAACAACACGCCAGCGCCGGCTCCTTCGAGATTAAGGGCGCCGTCAAAGTACATTATCCAGTGCTCCAGTTTCTCCGTGGGAGGAGGTTGCTGGATTTCTGTCCACTCGGAGACAAAATCCGCAAGGACCTGCGAGTTGATCGCATGTCTGGGGCAGAACTCGAGGTCAAATTCGCCCAACTCCACAGACCACTTGATGATGCGACCATTAGCGTCGCGGCTACGGAGGATCTCCCCTAGCGGGAAGGCCGAGACGACGCGTATCTTGTGGGATTGAAAGTAATGACAGAGCTTCCTCGACGTGATGAGGAGGGCATAGAGCAACTTCTGGGGTTGCGTGTACCATGTCTTGGCATCGAAAAGGACTTCGCTGACAAAGTATATCGGCCGCTGCATAGGGTAGGGCTGGCTGACATCCTCTCGCTCTGCGACGAGGACCGTGCTGATCACATTGGTGGTTGCGGAGATGTACAGCAGGAGAGTTTTCTTATCGGCTGGAGTCGTCATCACTGGAGGCGTGGTAAGGGACTCCTTAAGCTTTTCTAGGGCCTGTTGCGCTTCGTCACACCAAGTGAACTTGTCCACTTTCTTAAGTAGCCTGAAGAAGGGTAAACCACAGTATGCATCTTGACCTCATTGTCGATGTAGACCTCGACATTGTCGACGTAGACCTCGACATTTCTGTGGAGCTGAGACTCCAAACACTTCTGGATTGTCTTCTGGTAGGTGGTGATGGAATAAGTCTTGTACTCTATAGGACAGCATCTTGACCGCTTTTAGGAGCATCTAGGACATCAGTTGTGCTGCCATATAGGACAGCATCTTGGACTGCTTTTAGGAGCATCTAGGACAGCATCTTAGAGGCATCTTAGACTAGCATCTAGGCATATGCTTGGCTGCCTTGGCAGCTATAAATATGTATCCCCAACCCCTTGGGTTGGCATGGCATTGTGTGAGTGTTTGTGAATACTAAAACCAGAAAATTGCCCCAACTCTCCTAGTGTCATCCTCTCTCAATGAGAGTAACAGTTCACCTACTAACAACTGGTATCAGAGCCAGGTTATCCTGCAGCCTAAACATCTCTTGCTCCCCTCCCTCCTCAGCCTCGCAGCAGCCCTAGCTAGCAGCAGCAGCACCTGCTATTCTTGCTCACCCTCTTCCCTCTGTGCAGACAAGCAGTAGCTCGTCTGATGGAGGAACCCCCCCCTCCCGCAACAGCAGTAGTCCCCCTGCAGCGCGCCATGTCCGCAGGACACTCTCAGCACTCGGTCGCCTCGAGCGTGCGGCGCCGGCAGGAGGCCGAGCTGGCTGCAGCAGAGGAGCGCGAGCAAGCAGCGTCAGAGACCGCAGTAGCGGCAGAAAGGGCGTCGAGGCTGGTAGCAGATTTGTTTGTGAACGTGTGGAGTTTTGGAGATGATGAGCAAAGCTCGGGCTCAAGGCAAAGGTATAAAATAGGGGTTTTGTATTTTACCGGTCACAAGGTGTTTAGTGGATGAAAAGTGACCGGATTTGTTGGATAGATAGCCGTACTATCAAGAGGGGTCGAGTACTCGTGCTTGACAGGTCGTTAGTGCCATTTTGCTCAAAATATCTAGGTGCATGCATGAGGGCTAACGACGTTTCGAAAAGATTTGAAAAAGATCAAGTTTGAGAGCTGACTGCACAAGCGTGGACAGTCCGCTCCATGGATCGCGGACAGTCCGCTCCATGGATCGCGGACGGTCCGCACTCGTACCAGAGAGCATGTTTGGTTCTGGTGGAAATTAGATGTGACTGGCAGACAGTCCGGCCCAGGTGGGCGGACGGTCCGCATCTCTAACTCAAATTGTACCAGAGAGGGTGTTTTCTCTGGTTGAGGTTATGATTTGTGCGGCGGACGGTCCGTCCCTAGGGCTCGGACGGTCCGCCGGCTATTTGACAGTTTGTACTAGAGACATTGTTGTCTCTGGTGGATTTCATGGATGAACGGCGGACGGTCCGCCCCTAGGGCGCGGACGGTCCGCTGGCCTTTTTCAAAGTTGTACAAGAGATGATGTTCGTCTCTAGTGGTGTGGAACACATAACTGCGGACGATCCGCCCCTGGGGCGCGTACGGTCCGCCAGGGCTGTAACAGCTAGTTCTGACACGCATTAAATGCACTCTGACTCATTGGTTTATAACGACGGACGGTTCGGTTTTTGAACCGCGGACGGTCCGCGACTTCGCAGAAAAGAGTGTAACGGCTAGTTTTTGAAAGGATGTCTATATATACCCAATGCCCGGCCATTGGGTTACTCTCTTGGCCATTTGGATTGCATACTTGACACTATAGAGCTAAGGCATCCCTCTCACACACACACTTGCTTAGAGATTGCATTCTTGAGGGTGTGAGGGCTTCCTAGTGCATTGCATCAAGAGTTTGAGCTTTGTGGCACTAGGGAAACTTCAAGAAAGTGTCATCAACTTATTACTCTTGGGAGTTGCCGCTCCCTAGACGGCTTGGAGAAGAGGATTTCGTGGAGCTCCTCTGAGGAGATTGTTGAGGAGCGCCGATTTCGGTTGTGAGAGGTCTTGTGCTCACCTCACCGAAGTGGTGAAGAGCAACTCTAGTGTAATCGAGGTGTGGAGCGGTTCCTTGATTCAAGCGGGCTCAAGATCAAGAGGTTCTTGATAGAGGATCGGTTGATTCTTTGAATCCACCTCAACGTGGATTAGGGGTGACCGGCAAGTCATCGACACCACGGGATAAATTCATGTGTCAAGCTTGGTTACCTCTCTTGCTCACTTTATTTCTTGTTTTTACTTTGAGCAATTTACTTTACTAAAGCTTGTTTTGTATCTTGTCACCCTAGGTTGCAAACCCATCTAGAGATAGTAGTAGCATGACATAGGGCTTTCCTTTGTTACTAATTAAATTTCTCTAGTGTTGTTGGTTTTAGATTTTAAACCGCCTATTCACCCCCCATATAGTCGGTGTTCTTGATCCTACAAGTGGTACCAGAGCTAAGCACTCCATTAATTGTGGATTTAACTATCTTGGAGTAGAACAATGACTAGTGATAATGGGATTCATGTTGGGAAGCCACCATTCTTTGATGGGAACAATTATGATTATTGGAAGACTAGGATGTCGGCTCATCTCAAAGCCATGAGTAGAAAGCTATAAAGAGTAGTAAGTGATGGATATGTCATTTTGGACCCAAAGAGTTTGACACCCCTATATGAGGAAAATGAGATACTAGATGATCAAGGGGTTAATGTGCTCTTTAGTGCTCTTGATGTGACTGAATTTAATAGAGTCAAGAGCCTCACAAATGCAAATGACATATGGAAGAAGCTCATGGAAATTCATGAGGGCACATCAAGTGTGAAGGAGGCCAAGTTATATTTGCTTAAGGGCAATTTTAGTGAATTTAGCATGAAGAAGGATGAGAGTATAGCTGAGATGTTCAACCGGCTAAATGACATTGTGAATGACCTCAAGGGTCTTGGATTTGAGGTACAGGATGCAGATTTCAACCACAAGTTTCTTAGATGTCTTTCGGAAAGATATGACACAATTGTGACCTTACTTGTAAGGTTAAATGTGAAGACCGCAACTCCCACACAAATATTGGGAGAAGTTCTCACCCATGACATGTTCAAGAAATCTCAAGATGAAGCTCATGGGGGAGAAATTGATATGAAAAAGAAAAGTGTGGCATTCAAAGCTCAAGATAGCAAAAATGAAGAAGAAAGTGGGTGCCAAGAAGAAGAATCGGATGAGGAGATGGCTCTTTTTGTCAAGAGATTCAATAGAATGATGAGCAAGAAGAACTTTGGCAAGAGGGATCAATCATCAAGAAAAAATCATTTTGTGGACAAGACTTGCTTCCAATGTGGTGAAGTAGGTCATATCATTGTCAATTGTCCAAACAAGAAAAATGACAAGAACAAGAAGGACAAGAAAAATGATGAAAAGAAGAAGAAGTTCATCAAGAAGAAGAAGAATGGCCAAGCTTATTTTGTTGAATGGGATTCCGATGCATGCTCCGATGATGATGATGATGATGACAAGCCATCCAAGGGAGTTGCTGGGATCGCCATCAATGAGGCTCCATCACTCTTCTCTACATCACATTGTCTTATAGCAAAGGGTGGTGCAAAGGTACAACAAGATGGTGAACTTGATGAACTTTCATATGATGATCTTGTTGAAATGCTAAATGATGCCGATGAATTTATGACTAAGGAAAAGACTAAGTTAAAAGACTTGAAGTTGAAGTTTACTTCTCTTCAAGATTCCTATGAGGAGCTAAAGACTTCTCATGAGAATCTCAAAGAAACTCATGAGAAGCTTGAGGAAGCTCACAATGCCTTGCTTAATCATGAAAGAAAAGCAACATTGAACATTGGTATTAGTTGTGATTTAATTGATGATAAATCTTGTGGCTCTAGCTCTACTAGTTCTTCTTGCACCAAAATTGATAACCCATCTTGGAATGAATCTCTCATTATGGAAAATGATTTGTTAAAGAAAGAGATTACTTGCTTGACTAATGATTTGAGAAAGTGCTATGATAGTAGAGCCAAGTTTAATCATTGTTGGGCAAGCCAAAAGTTCACCTTGAACAAGCAAGGGTTTGGATACATTCCTAAGAAAGGGAAGAAGGTTTTTGTGCAAACCAAAACTACTTTTGTGAAGAGTAGTGGTAAGTCATATTGTGAAAAATGCAAGAATGTTGGTCATGTTGAGAAGAATTGCACAAACAAGAAAGTCATATCTTTTGATTCAAGTTACATTGTTATGAAAATTTCAAATGGCAATGTTAGTGCAAAATTTGTTGGGATATCTATAGATAGTGCTAAAAAGAATGCTATTTGGGTGCCAAAAGTCTTGGTCACTAACGTTCAAGGACCCAAGAAAGTTTTGGTACCTAAAAGAGTTACTTCTTTTTTAGGTGAATTACAAGTCCAGAGGAAGACATTAGGTGCTTGATAGTGGATGCACTCAATACATGACAGGAGATCCAATGATGTTTTCCTCTTT
This sequence comes from Panicum virgatum, assembly GCF_016808335.1. Lineage (NCBI taxonomy): Eukaryota > Viridiplantae > Streptophyta > Magnoliopsida > Poales > Poaceae > Panicum > Panicum virgatum. The sequence continues at coordinate 11,164,023 of NC_053151.1, read as the reverse complement.
AGATGAGAATGTGGTTGGCTATAGTGACATCATCTTTGGTGACAATAGCTGGGGCAAAGTCAAAGGAGTTGGTACAATTCCTATCTCAAGTGATCATTCTCTTTCAAAAGTATTGTTGGTTGATTCTCTCAAGTTTAATCTCTTAGGGGTCACTCAACTTTGTGATTTTGGATATAAGTGTAGTTTCACTAAAGATGATGTTGTAGAGACTAGCTTGGATGGAAAAGATCACAACTTTACGGGATTTAGACATGAGGATGTATATCTTGTGGATTTTACTACTAAAGAGGCAAACTTGTCCACTTGCTTATTCACTCAATCATCTTTGGGTTGGTTATGGCATAGAAGGCTTGGTCATGTTGGCATGAAGCAACTCAACCGACTTTTGAAGTATGACTTAGTAGTTGGGTTGAAGAATGTGAAGTTTGAAAAAGATAAGTTATGTAGTGCATGTCAAGCCGGAAAGCAAGTTGCAAATGCTCATCCCACTAAGAGTGTCATGTCAACCGAGAGACCATTGGAGTTATTGCATATGGATTTATTTGGTCCTACAACATATAGAAGTATTGATGGAAATTGCTATTGTCTTGTGGTAGTGGAAATTGCTATTGTCTTGTGGGTTTTCTTTCTTCATGATAAGGCCGATACATATGACACATTCAAGAAATTCTTGACAAGGGCCGAAAATGAATTTGAGCTCAAGTTGAAGAAAGTGAGAGTGACAATGGAAGTGAGTTTAGAAACACAAGAGTTGAATAATGGTGTGATGAGAAAGGAATCAAGCATGAATTCTCAAACAAGTACACTCCAGAATAAAATGGTCTTGTTGAGAGGAAAAATAGAACCTTGATTGATATGGCAAGATCAATGCTCTCCGAGTACAATATTTCGGATAGCTTTTGGGCCGAAGCAATCAACACGGTTTGTCATGCCTCTAATAGATTGTATTGCCATAGATTTCATAACAAGACCCCATATGAGTTGCTCATTGGAAGGAAGCCAAATATATCATATTTTAGAGTGTTTGGTTGCAAATGCAATATTCTCAAGAAGGGAACTCGGTTATCAAAGTTTCAAAGCAAATGTGATGAGGGTTTTCTTCTTGGATATTCATCTTGTAGCAAGGCTTATCAGGTCTACAACAAAACACATGGCATTGTTGAAGAAGCATATGACGTTGAGTTTGATGAAACCAATGGGTCTCATAATGAACAAGAAAATCTTGATGATGTGAGAAGTGATGGTTTGAGAAATGCAATGAAAAATATGTCAATTGGTGATGTTAGACCAAGAGAAGAAGATGGAGATGAAGATGGTCCTTCTATCTCTATTAGAGTTAATCCTTCAACTTCTATCTTAAATGATCAAGCACAATCATTTGTACAAGATTCAAGTAATGATGATTCTCAAGTACAAGATCAAGTTGGTTCATCTAGTGCACCTTCTCTATCAACTAAAGAAGCCATTGTTCCTCAAAGAATTCATCATATTCTTGCAAAGGATCACCCGGTGGATCAAATCATGGGTGATATTAGTAAGGGTGTCCAAACTTGATCTCGCATTGCTTCATTTTGTGAACATTATTCTTTTGTATCTTTTCTTGAACCTAACCGTGTATACGAAGCATTGAGAGATCCGGATTGGGTGAATGCTATGCATGAAGAATTAAATAATTTCTCCCGGAATCAAGTTTGAGATCTAGTTGAGAGGCTCAAGAATTATAATGTTATTGGCACTAAATGGGTCTTTAGAAACGAGCAAAATGAAGATGGAATGGTTGTGAGAAACAAGGCAAGATTGGTAGCTCAAGGCTTCACTCAAGTCGAAGGTTTGGATTTCGGTGAAACTTTCTCTCCCGTTGCTAGATTAGAAGCTATTAGAATTTTATTAGGTTATGCTTGCTCTCACAACATAAAAAATTTTCAAATGGATGTGAAAAGTGTTTTCTTGAATGGCAAGATTAGTGAACTTGTTTTTGTTGTGCAACCTCTCGATTTTGAAGATCCCAAGAAGCCAAATCATGTATACAAGCTCTCTAAAGCTCTTTATGGTCTTAAGCAAGCTCCACGAGCTTGGTATGAAAGATTGAGGGACTTTCTTATCTCTAGGGGCTTCAAAATTGGTAAGGTTGACACTACTTTGTTCACTAAAGAAATTGGTAAGGATTTATTTGTTTGTCAAATTTATGTTGATGATATTATCTTTGGTTTAACTAACTTAAGTTTTTGTGAGGAATTTGGTGAATTGAGTTTCTTTCTTGGACTTCAAATCAAGCAACTCAAGGAAGGCACCTTTGTGTGTCAATCAAAATATGTGAATGATATCTTGAAGAAATTTGGTATGGAAGATGCAAAACCAATCAAGACTCCTATGGCCACCAATGGGCATCTCGACCTAGATGAGGGAGGTAACCATGTTGACCAAAAGCTTTACCGTTCTATGATTGGTAGTTTGCTTTATTTGACCGTATCTAGGCCCGACATCATGTTTAGTGTTTGCATGTGTGCATGATTTCAAGCCGCACCTAGAGAATGTCATTTGACCGCCGTCAAAAGGATCTTGAGATACTTGAAATATACTCTTAATATTGGTTTATGGTATCCCAAGAGTGCTCATTTTGATTTGGTTGGATTCTCGGATTCGAATTATGTGGGGTGCAAGGTTGATAGGAAAAGCACATCCGGTGGTTGTCAATTTCTTGGAAGATCTCTTGTATCTTGGTCATCAAAGAAGCAAAATTCCATGGCTCTTTCAACCGCCGAAACGGAATATATTTCGGCCGGAAGTTGTTGTGCACAATTGTTATGGATGAAGCAAACTCTTCTTGGCTATGGTGTGAAATTTGATGAAATTCTCTTGTTGTGTGATGATGAAAGTGCCGTGAAGATTGCTACTAATCTGGTTCAATATTCAAGAACCAAGCATATTGATATCCGCCATCATTTTCTTAGAGATCATGTGAACAAGGGTGATATCAAAATTGATGGTATTGGCACTGATGATCAATTAGCCGATATATTTACCAAGCCTTTGGATGAATCTCGGTTTTGTAAGTTAAGAAATGAGTTAAATATCATTGACTTCTCAAATGTGGCTTGAAAACTAGCACATGTGGCATATGGTTCTTTCATGCACTCTTTGTTTCATTTTTCTGGATTTTTGAGGTATTTTTGAGCCATTTATGAGTTTTCATGATTTTACTCGGTTTATTTTTGAATTCTTGTTGTAACTTGCTCATATGAGTCTTTTGAAGGTTTTCATGCAAGATTTGAGATTTTTGGATTTTTATATGAGCAATGATCCCAAATTGAAGTTGGAATTGAGAAAATTGGCAAAATTCTGGGCTGTCTGAAATTTGGAACAGCGGACGGTCCGCGGGTAAGAGGCGGACAGTCCGCCGTTCATGGGACATGTTCACCAGAGGCTCTGCAGAGAATTTCTCAACCGCAAAATTACAATGCGGACGGTCCGCCAAAGGACCGCGAACGGTCCACTTTTCATCGGTTCATCCGGCAAGCTTCGGATGCACCGGTGGTTTGCCACTGAGCAAGGAGCGGACGGTCCGGCGTAGGTCTACGGACAGTCCGCCTGTGTTGGGAAGAATTTGCCAGAGGCAGTTTCAGTCGGGTGTCAGTGTAAAAATTCATGGGCGGACGGTCCGCCAGGATACCACGGACAGTCCGCGACTAGACAGAATGGTGGGGTCGACCAGACTTGACTTATAATGGGTGTCCCTCTCACTCCCCCCTCCACCAAACTGCACATCTCATCCAAAAGCTCTATCTCTCTTTCTCTCTCAAGCACGTGGGGGAGACGACAAGGTCAAGGCTTTTTGGCGTGGTTCCCGGACGGTCCGAGAACTTCCCCGGACTCTTCTCAAGATTGTACATCATGTCCTCTCAGTATTTTGACGAATCCCTAACTCTTGTTCTTGGATTTCTTTATTGGAAAGAGTTAGTGTTAGATACTCCAATCTATTTTTGGACCATGGATTCTTGAAAATACTTGGAGGATCTTGTTCCTAGTGATGAGGAGATGCTATAATTAAAATTTGGTTGGTGGATTTGAATCAAAACTCAAAATATGGGTGAATCAAAGTTGGGGGCGATTTTGTGTTCCTACGCAGAACAGATGGGTCGTGGACAGTTCCCCTGCTGAACACGAACGATCCGCCGTGGTGGTTCATGAACCGCGTACGGTCCGCGTTCAGAAGTGCGGACGGTCCGCCAGTGTCAGATTTTTCAGATGCCTGCTGAACTGACTTATATCATTATGGATTGGTTCTATTGCTTTAGTAATTGTTCTTATGGTTAAATCTTGATCTCAGACCACCCCGGAAGACACTCAAGGCCACTACTTCCAAAATCAAGAAGGTTGTGTCTTCCAAAAGACAAAGAGACAGTGATGACTCTGATGATGTGGATTACGCTCTCAATCTCAGTGAGATGGCTGCAGCATCTTCAGTGGGTAATGTTGGTGATGAATCTTCAGAGGAAGAGACTGAGGAAGTTGAGGATGATGTTACAGATCTGATGGGGCTAGATCTTCCTAGCCGACAGTTGACTTTGGTCATCTAGTTAAGAAGAATGTATTCAAACATCAGACCATTGACTTAGGCTATATGAGATCACAAGAAGTCATGTCTGATCTAGTTGATAGATTTGAGGCTATGGGGTTGGCAAATTTTCTGCAACATAGATGTGATTGGAATGAAACAGTCATACGTCAGTTCTATGCCACCTTAGATATCAATATGGTAGAGGAAACATTTTGGTGGACAACTGGGAAGAGAACTTATTTTGCTATATTTGCACAGTTTGCTGAGGCTAATCAGTTGGATTATGATTTCATCACTAGTGAGCAAAGTGTGAATGTTGTGTTAGAAAACCCTCTAGATGAGAATGACTACCCCATGTACTATGAGCCTGCACATCTTGGTATTGCTAGAAGCTTTGGGGGCACTCAGGGTTTGAGGCATCATCCTACAGTGATTAAAAAGATTGTCAGAGTCACATTCATGCCTAAGAGTGGCAACAAGGACAAGATTAGAGGGCTCTATTGGAATGTGATATCTCATATCATGAACGGAAATAGAATAAATGTCATTGCTCTTATTATGGATCAGCTTGCAGATTTAAGGCTTAACATGGAGATGAACTTATATTTTGCTCCATATATTATGTCCATCATCAAGGTCAAGTCTAGCTTCAGAGGGATATGTGAAAGCAAACACACTCCTTCCAGGCCATTCAAGAATGACAATACTTTTCTTTTGAGGCCTTTGACTCCTTTCCCTGGAGATGATATGGATGCTGAAGCACAGGGGCAGGATGGTGCTGATGATAATGATGATGATGCTCACATGGGAGCAGCTGCAGCTCATCATGCTATGCCACCACCACATCCTCCAGTACAGCAGCAGTGGGCTCCTCCAGCTGGCTACTTTGACCCTTACTTTGCATCCATGCAGGAGAGCATGTCCTCTCAGATTGCGGGGTTGGCTAGTCAGATGCAGAATCAGATGAACCTCAACTTCCAGAACATGCAGCAGTAGATGTTCCAGCCCATGATGGCTCAGATGCAGGGGGTTCAGCAGAGTTTACACTCAGACATAGCAGCTCTTGACTCACGCTTTGAGGATTTGCCCTCTTCTGAGCAGTTTGAGCAGTTTGAGCAGAGGCAGGAGCAGCTAGAGCAGCGTTTTGATACTTTCAGCACAACCTTCATCGGGTTTTCTGACCACTTCTACTCAGTATTTCTGGCTCCAGTGCCGCCTCCAGAGTTCTACCCACACCAGCCGTTCTACCCACCACCACCTCCTCCACCGCCGATGGATTGACTTTCTTGGCAATTGATGCCAAAGGGGAGAAGGAGCTTTGGAGTGCTCGGATCTAGGGGAGCTCATGGACTTCTCATGGAGATCATTCACTTTCGGCTTCCGCTTGCTACTCCGGTTTATTTGTGTTGAACTATTGCATTACATGTTTATGATTTGTGTTTTGCATGAACTCGGTTTGAGACTTGTGTTTGGATTTGAACATTTGGTTTGTAATGTGTGTTTAACTATCTTGTGGTTGTGAGGTTGTGTTAACCAAGCTAAAATTCATATATATATATATATATATATATATATATATATATATATATATATATATATATATCTTGTATCTTGTCTGCCTCGATTTCCACTTGTAGGGAAAACTCCGTCAAAATTTTCAAATATACATATGTGCTCTAGGTATTCATGCAAATTTATATGCACATATCAAGGGGGAGTTCTCTCTACTCATCGAACTTGGTGAATTTATTCATACTATATTCTGAAATTTTCAAGAAAAATGAGTAAGTTCTTCCAAAGTTCAATTCCAAGTCCACCTTATGCCGAGTGTATAAAGTTGACTTGAACACTTTTATCACTCCAAAATTTAGTGTTGTCATCAATTACAAAAAAGGGGGAGATTGAAAGCATCTAGGCCCCTAATTTGAGTTTTGGTAATTAATGACAACGGTTTGTGGATTAACGATTTCATTTGAGATAATAAGTATAGTTTGATCCACGGATGAAAGAGATTTGGTTGTGAACGTGTGGAGTTTTGGAGATGATGAGTAAAGCTCGGGTTCAAGGCAAAGGTATAAAATAGGGGTTTTGTATTTTACCGGTCACAAGGTATTTAGTGGATGAAAAGTGACCGGATTTGTTGGATAGATAGCCGTACTACCAAGAGGAGTTGAGTACTCGTGCTTGACGGGTCGTTAGTGCCATTTTGCTCAAAATATCTAGGTGCATGCATGAGGACTAACGATGTTTTGAAAAGATTTGAAAAAGATCAAGTTTGAGAGCTGACTACACAAGCGCGGACAGTCCGCTCCATGGATCGCGGACGGTCCGCACTCGTACCAGAGAGCATGTTTGGCTCTGGTGCAAATTAGATGTGAGTGGCGGACAGTCTGGCCTAGGCGGGCGGACAGTCCGCATCTCTAACTCAAATTTTACCAGAGAGGGTGTTTCTCTGGTTGAGGTTATGATCTGTGCGGCGGACGGTCCGTCCCTTGGGCGCGGACGGTCCGCCGGCTATTTGACAGTTTGTACCAGAGACATTGTTGTCTCTGGTGGATTTCAAGGATGAACGGCGGACGGTCCGCCCCTAGGGCGCGGACGGTCCGCTGGCCTTTTTCAAAGTTGTAGCAGAGACGATGTTCGTCTCTGGTGGTGTGGAACACATAACTGCGGACGGTCCGCCAGGGCTGTAACGGCTAGTTCTGACACGCATTAAATGCACTCTGACTCACTGGTTGATAACGGCGGACGGTCCGGTTTTTGAACCGCGGACGGTCCGCGACTTCGCAGAAAAGAGTGTAACGGCTAGTTTTTGAAGGGATGTGTATATATACCCAATGGCCGGCCATTGGGTTACTCTCTTGGCCATTTGGGCTACATACTTGACACTATAGAGCTAAGACATCCCTCTCTCACACACACTTGCTTAGAGATTGCATTCTTGAGGGTGTGAGGGCTTCCTAGTGCATTGCATCAAGAGTTTGAGCTTTGTGGCACTAGGGAAACTTCAAGCAAGCGTCATCGACTTGTTACTCTTGGGAGTTGCCGCTCCCTAGACGGCTTGGAGAAGAGGATTTCGTGGAGCTCCTCCAAGGAGATTGTTGAGGAGCCCCGATTTCGGTTGTGTGAGGTCTTGTGCTCACCTCACCGGAGTGGTGAAGAGCAACTCTAGTGGAATCGAGGTGTGGAGCGGTTCCTTGATTCAAGCCGGCTCAAGATCAAGAGGTTCTTGATAGAGGAGCGGTTGATTTTTGGAATCCACCTCAACGTGGATTAGGGGTGACCGGCATGTCATCGACACCACGGGATAAATTATTGTGTCAAGCTTGGTTACCTCTCTTGCTCACTTTATTTCTTGTTTTTACTTTGAGCAATTTACTTTACTAGAGCTTGTTTTGTATCTTGTCACCCTAGGTTGCAAACCCATCTAGAGATAGTAGTAGCATGACATAGGGCTTTCCTTTGTTACTAATTAAATTTCTCTAGTGTTGTTGGTTTTAGATTTTAAACCGTATATTCACCCCCCCTCTAGTCAGTGTTCTTGATCCTACAGCACGGCGGCGCCCCTGGTGGGGGTGCGCACGGCGGCGGCGGCTGGGCCGACGGAGACCGTGGCCCCTACGGGGTCCAAACCGTGGTCAGGGAGGTTGGTCCTGGTGATGGGTGACCTACCCTCACCAAGACCAACTACGTCGAGTGGGCCGCGATCATGAGGATCAGGCTCCAGGTACGACACATGTGGGAGGCAGTTCAGTACGGCGACATCAACTACGATGAGGATCGACGGGCGCTGGACGCCCTCATCGCTGCAGTCCCGTCCGAGATGCAGTTCTCGCTCTCACAGAAGCGGACTGCCAAGGAGGCTTGGGATGCCATCGCTGCGGCACGCATCGGCAGCGACCGCGCCCGCAAGACCACTCTGCAGGCACTTCGCAAGGAGTGGGAGAACCTGGCCTTCAAGCCAGGTGAGGACGTTGATGACTTCGCTCTTCGTCTCAACACTCTATTGTAGAAGATGGTGCAGTTCGGCGACGACACCTACGATGAGGAGAGAGGCGTTGAGAAGCTCTTCCAGTGCATTCCCGAGAAGTACAAGCAGATCGCTCACTCGATCGAGACTCTGCTGGACCTCTCCACCATGTCGATCGAGGAGGCGATTGGTCGCCTCAAGGTCGTCGACAGCGATGAGCCACAGCCTCTCTCGGGAGGCATCTCCATCGGCGGGAAGCTTAATCTCACTCAGGAGTAGTGGGAGGTCCGTCGTGGTGACGGGAAGAAGGGGGAGCCTTCTTCCTCGATGGGTGGCCGCAAGCGAGGCAAGTCGTGCAAGGCGCGCGGAGACGCCTAGGCCGGAGTGCGGGGACGTGCCGAGGGTGACGCCTGCGGAAGCGCCCAGGGCGGCGCAGCCGGCAGGCGCAAGCCGGCACGAGACGACACGTGCCGCAACAGCGGCAGGCTTGGTCACTAGGCTAAGGACTGCCCGTAGCCCAAACGCAGCCAAGCCCACGTCGCACAGGCGGAGGAGGAGGAGGTGGCTCTGCTTGTGGCACACGCAAGCCTTGAGCTACGCCCAGCGGCATCGGCCACGGCGACCCTTTTCCACCTCGACGAGCCGAGGGCGCGTGCCTCCCTCGGCGACGGTCCCAGCTGCGACAAGATTGATGGGTGGGTCCTCGACACCGGCGCCACCCATCACATGACCGGCCGACGGGAGTTCTTCACCGAGCTTGACTCCAACGTCCGAGGCTCCGTCAAGTTTGGGGACGCCTCCGGTGTGGAGATCAAGGGCGTCGGTTCGTCATCTTCACCGCCGAGTCCGGTGAGCACAGGATGCTCACCGGAGTCTACTACATCCCCGCGCTGAGAAACTCCATTATCAGCTTGGGACAGCTGGAAGAGAAGGGCTCGCGCATTGAGATCAATGACGGAGTCATGAGGATTTGGGATCGCCATCATCGCCTCATCATCAAGGTAACCACAGGCGCAAGTCTGCTCTACGTCCTTCATGTGCAGGTTGCACAACCCCTTTGCCTCGCTGCTCGTCGGGACGACGAGGCGTGGTAGTGGCACGAGCGCTTCGGGCACCTCCATTTTGAGGCCCTGAAGCGGCTCGGTGCCAAGGAGATGGTGCGTGCCGATGTTACCTAGACATCAAGGTAAACGTGTTGCTTTTATAAATCGAGGGATTTACTTCGGGATTTCCCTCTATAAACGAGGGAATTCCCACTACTGCCCTCGATAAATCGAGGGTTTACCTATAATTGGAATTCCTCCCGATGGTCGGATACTTGGATCATCTATTTTAGTGGTTCCTTTGGTCACCTCTAAAATTATAGGATTGACAGGTGGAAATAAAAATAGCTTATAATGGTGATCAAGAACACCCATCTGGGAATCAAGATCCGATATGAAGGAGAACCTCTACTCCGACCGCATCAGGTTGGAGCAACCTGTTCTCGGGACTAGCTCTCCCCATCGGACTAGTCCAGAATCACACAAACCATTCAATGAGTGTCGTGGTCATTAGCCGTTAACACTTCCTTCTTTACTTAATTTGGCTTTTAAGTAGATTCGATACTTACTTGGTTGTTTCCGGTACGAGTTGGTTCAAGCTTATCCGACCCAGGCGACGATGGTAAAACGAGTGAAAACTCGTACAGTCGCAACTCGTACCTGTCATAGACTAGGTAACATCGGCAGAAGTTTACTTAAAAGCAACACGTTTTCTCCCTGAGAACAAAAAGCTTTACTGGGAGTGACGTTTACAGAAGCGGTAGCGCTGGTAACTGAGGCGAAGGCCAGCCAAAGAGGGTAAAAGCTCAAGACTAACAGGTATGGATTATCGGATCCCATGTCCAGCCCATAAACCGACCCCCTATAAGTAGGGCTTCCACCCATCTATAAAAGGCAAGGGGTCGGTTGTGAGTAAAAGAGGATAGGAAACAAGAAGGCGGTCACCGGGCAGCCTATTTGTGGAGCAACAAATGGGCTCCTGCGAAAGCGAAACGACACTGGCAAGGTACTAAAACCAAGCGCCCTCCTTACTTTCCACATTTTAGCTTAGGTTCTAATTCATTAACCATTCTAGGTAAGCACCTATTCTAAACAAATAGATGATCCATACAATTAATCAAACATCAATATTAATCATCAATTCCATCATTAAGTGGGTGTAGCCTCATGTGGATAAGCAGTCTCATGTAGATGCAAGAAACAGACGATCCGATCGATTTTATAACCTTGCAAGGTGGACCTAAGCACTCGGAAGAATGCATACCCCAAGAATGTCAAATAAAAGCGAAAGGGGGTATACACCGACCAGGCGTTTCCCGTCATTCTTCGGGTCGGGATCGAATACTACAGTCTTAGGTACATGGTTTACTGGTACGCCAAATGAAATACGTCCAGACTCACACATGCACTACAGGTTGCAAGCAAGGGGACGCATCCCAAGATTAGTAGGAGTAAGATCCCTTACCGTGCCAATCGGGTACCAGGCTTACTAGTCCCATTCCCGACAAGTGCTTAGTACTTTCAAACGCTTAACCAACAAGAGCTACTCGGCCGGAGCCGAACCCATGCTCTCTCTACCACTGAGCATACCAGGTTAACCATTCTTATGATTCCAACATAAGAAACCTATATCTCGCGAGTGACGAACATCACTCGACTTTTACTGGGTCCTTAGAGCATGGCAACTAGCTACTATGCTAGTATTTGAACATAGGTACTTAGGATCATGCATCTAGGGTTTCAATTCAACTCCTGAAACTTAAATGCACTAACATCAACATATCATAGTGTAATAGTTAGAAACATAGGATTATGCTCTGGTGCTTGCCTTCTTCAGCAAAGTTAGTCGGGAGCCCCTCCGAACTTTGGTTCGGGCCTTGGTAGGCCTGAACTGCGTTCACTCCTCCCTCGGTCTCTCCTTCTCCGCGCTCCGGAATAAGCTCATAGCTACCGTCAGGGAGTTCTACACGAGATGCACATGCATAAGATTTACTTGATTTAAAAAGGAACAAGGGTACATTTCTGAAAATTAAGGTTAAACATACGGCGTATGAGTGGCCATATTCACCTTGACAAACTTTTATTAAACTTTTCTTTACAAAAGAAAAGGTGGGTACGTGTGAAAATTATTCTTGTTTGATGGTGATTGTGTACACATCTATACATTATTAACATATTAAACTTCACCAAAGTAAGGGGTGCTGTTTAGGGTAGATTTTGGTGAAGCTTGACTCTCATAGTTCAAGTTGTACTTAAGTGTGATCTTTGTTTCCCTTTTATAAATTCAATTGAGCTTGATTTACTTCAAAAATTAATTCTGAAGATTACATCAACAATCAATCAGAGATAAAATTCACATAAGCACATGGTATAGCATAAAAGCTACTGCCCAAAATTTAGATACACAGGAGCTATAGATTAAGCAGGAAAAATCTATCAAGATGCATCGGCTGAAACCATAAATAAATCAAATAAAAACATCCAAGCATGATTTTGACCTGAAACTTTTACAGAGGCATGAGCAGAGCATATCTAGTCTATACACCAAAAATCAGATCAAGAGTTGCAATTTAACTTGCTCAACAAAAACTACTCGGATCTAAGGCATGCATTTATTTGAGCAAGTAAAACATGTCTAAAACTATTCATCTATTTATCATAGGTGCAACTACATATGGAAGCTTCTGAAAAAAAAGCTACTATTACTGAACAGATAAAGCAGAACAATTCATACAAGAAGATACTGACAGAAACAGAAATAAAATCATAACTAAATCTATATCATGAAGTTGGGTGCCATCTTTCTACACAGATCTACACATGAGCATATACACAACATATCCCATATCCAAAAATCAGCTACAGAACAACCATAGAATTCAAATTATATCAAATCTACTCAAACTGATGATTTGAATCTAATTCAAAAACTAAACATCAAAAGCATACATATGCTTTGTAGAAAAGGTAGCATTCCTCACAAGGATTCTATAACATTTGAGTTTTCATTTTTCTGATTTTCTGTGATTTTATACGTATTTTACAAATTCTCAGCTTATTAGATTAGATCTGGAGTTGTGAGTTCACAACTGGGTCCTCGGATATATACGTTCTGGTCCTTAGAAAGATGTTTTCTTCACAGATCTACCCTCTTCCTTACAACCAACCCTCTGCATCTTATACTCAGACCCCTGGAACTATCCCACCTTTAAACATAAATCCATCATTCTTGTGCATAACCCCCTAGACTTCTATTTCCTTCACAACCGTGCCCTCGACCTTCGTCTTCCTCGGAACAGAGCCAAGCACGGCATGAGAAAGCGCTGTGGCGCGGCTGCACCGGTGAGGGAGCTCTGTCTCCCATCCCGGTGACTACCCCTGCACGCTCCCTTCCCTACTTTTTCCCCCGAATAACAACCCTAGACTAGGGCGCCATGGAGGGGTGGCGGGAACCGGTGGCGGCTACGGGAACGTCCGTGGAAACTCATCTAAAACAAGGAAACAACGAGCTCTTCATGACCGATGGCTCACCAAGGTTCGGTTTGTGCCGTTTGTTGGCGACGAAGACGGCCGAAAGGTAGGGTTCCACTGCGGGGTAGGTGGCGGCGGCTTGGAGCTTTGGGCGGCCGTGAGATTTGGAATGCCCGGCGGCTTTGTCGACGAAACACGGCGAGGAGTGGTCCGGCGGGTAGCTAGGGAAGTTGTGGTCTCGTGGGTGCAAGGAATTGAAGGATGGTGGCGTAGGGGCGACCAATCGGGCTGGCGAACTGGTGGTGCGCGTCCATGGCGCGACACCCTGTAGGTTGCCTTTTATAGGACAACATCTTGACCGCTTTTAGCAGCATCTAGGACATCAGTTGTGCTGTCATATAGGACAGCATCTTGGACTGCTTTTAGGAGCCACATGGTGAAGGGCCAGGACGGCAGTATGGTTCGCAACGCCTGAGCTGGCAAGTGCTGCTGTTTGGCAAAGAACTGGCATCCTTTGCACCTTCTAACGAGTTCTTTTGCGTCGGCCATGGCCGTGGGCTAGTAGAAACCGGATCTAAACGCCTTGCCGACTAGGTTGGCGGAGGCCGCATGGTTGCTGCATTCGCCACCATGGATCTCAACCAGGAGCCCGAGTCCTTCTGACCGCAAGATGCACCTCATGAGGATGCCGGTTGAGGCGGCCTTCCTGTAAAGCTCTTTTCTGATAACGACGTAGCTGGCGCTACGCCGAGCGACCTTCTCATGCTCTGCCTTATCTTCTAGCTCCATTTGATCGGCAAGGAAAGCTATGAACGGCGCGCGCCAGTCATTCTCCGCGTCGACCATCATCACGTCCTAGGTGGAGCTAGAGACCTGTTGGGGGGGGACCTTCCTCCGGCTGGTCCGGATCCAGCAACTTGATGGACTGCTTGCGCAAGTCTTGTACGAACATGTCGGCCGGGACTAGATCGCGTCTAGAGCCTAGCTTGGATAGGACATCTGCGGCGACGTTGTAGTCATGAGTCACATGTTGGAACTCGATTCCGTCGAAGTGACCTTCAAGCTTGCGCACCTCAGCATAGTACGCATCCATCATCTCTTTCACGCAGTCCCAGTCTTTGCTGACTTGCTGTATGACGAGCTTGGAGTCGCCATAACCGATGAGGCGCTTGATCCCGAGGGACACGGCTATACGGAGCTCGTGGATGAGGGCTTTGTACTTGGCTCCATTGTTTGAGGCCTTATAGTGGATCTGTAGGACATACTTGAGTTGGTCTCCCTGGGGAGATATGAACAACACGCCAGCGCCGGCTCTTTCGAGATTAAGGGCGCCGTCAAAGTACATTATCCAGTGCTCCAGTTTCTCCGTGGGAGGAGGTTGCTGGATTTCTGTCCACTCGGAGACAAAATCCGCAAGGACCTGCAACTTGATCGCATGTCTAGGGCAGAACTCGAGGTCAAATTCGCCCAACTCCACAGACCCCTTGATGATGCGACCATTAGCGTCGCGGCTACGGAGGATCTCCCCTAGCGGAAAGGCCGAGACGACGCGTATCTTGTGGGATTGAAAGTAATGACAGAGCTTCCTCGACGTGATGAGGAGGGCATAGAGCAACTTCTGGGGTTGCGTGTACCATGTCTTGGCGTCGACAAGGACTTCACTGACAAAGTAAATCGGTCGCTGCATAGGGTAGGGCTGACTGACCTCCTCTCGCTCTGGGACGAGGACCGTGCTGATCACATTGGTGGTTGCGGAGATGTACAGCAGGAGAGTTTTCTTATCAGCTGGAGCCGTCATCACTGGAGGCGTGGTAAGGGACTCCTTAAGCTTTTCTAGGGCCTGTTGCATTTTGTCACACCAAGTGAACTTGTCCGCTTTCTTAAGTAGCCTGAAGAAGGGTGGACCTTTTTCACCGAGCTTGCTGATGAAATGACCTAGAGCTGCCATCATGCCCATGAGCTTCATCATGTCCTTCTTGCTGGAAGGTACCCGCATGTTGTGGATAGCATCGACCTTGACTGGGTTAGCCTCGTGCCTCTGTGGCTGACCATGAAGCCCAGAAGCTTGCCAGAGGGTACACCGAAGACTCATTTCGAAGGGTTGAGCTTCCACCGGTAGGCCCGGAGGTTAGCGAAGGTCTCCGCATGGTCAGTGATGAGGTTCTCTTTCTCCTTGGTCTTGATGACCACATTGTCAACGTAGACCTCGACATTTATGTGGAGCTGAGACTCCAAACACTTCTGGATCGTCTTCTGGTAAGTGGTGATGGAATAAGTCTTGTACTCTATAGGACAGCATCTTGACCGCTTTTAGGAGCATCTAAGACATCAGTTGTGCTGCCATATAGGACATCATCTTGGACTGCTTTTAGGAGCATCTAGGACAACATCTTAGAGGCATCTTAGACTAGCATCTAGGCATATGCTTGGCTGCCTTGGCAGCTATAAATATGTATCCCCAACCCCTTGGGTTGGCATGGCATTGTGTGAGTGTTTGTGAATACTAAAACCAGAAAATTGCCCCAACTCTCCTAGTGTCATCCTCTCTCAATGAGAGTAACAGTTCACCTACTAACAACTAGTATCAGAGCCAGGTTATCCTGCAGCCTAAACATCTCTTGCTCCCCTCCCTCCTCAGCCTCGCAGCAGCCCCAGCTAGCAGCAGCAGCACCTGCTGTTCCTGCTCACCTTCTTCCCTCTGTGCAGACAAGCAGTAGCTCGTCTGATGGAGGAACCTCCCCCCGCAGCAGCAGTAGTCCCCCCGCAGCGCGCCATGTCCGCAGGACACTCTCAGCACTCGGTCGTCTCGAGCGTGCGGCGCCGGCAGGAGGCCGAGCTGGCTGTAGCAGAGGAGCGCGAGCGAGCAGCGACAGAGACCGCAGCAGCCGGAGCAGCCGCAGCACCCTGTAGGTTGCCTTTTACAGGCGGTGGAGAGGAGCAACGGCTTGCAGCCGGAGCTAAGCAACCTGCGCGGAGTGAGCAGCACGGCAACGAATGTGTGGCGCATTGTCGCACAAGAGGAGGCAGCGGTGAACGCGTGTCGTGCGAGCAGACCGCGGCTGCCGACGTCGCACTGCCAGGTCACCGGTTTGGTCGGGCAACCCGTGGGCGACAGCTGTTTTGGCCAGGCAGCTGGACACTTGGCGGTCTCGACGTCCATGCCGGTGGCACTGCCGCGTGGCGCGTGTGGCGGCAGGCCGCGCTCTCGGCGTGCGTGGGCGCGCGACGCCGCGCTTTGGAGCACCAGAGCGCCGGGGTGTTCGGGTCAACGACTGTTTGACTGGCCAAAACTCCAAATTTTTGAACTGAAATTCAAAATTTCCAAAAATAAAAGTTGAATATGGGTGTACAGGATAAAACTTTTACAAAGGGCGACATAGGGTTTGAGCTGTGGGTTGGCCGGGAATGCCAGATGAAGCTGGCAGGATGCAGAGCTCGGTAGAACTGTGCATCCAACCTTTGACCGAGATTTTGGAGGTCTTCCACTTATAATTTGAAATACCACCAATTGACAAAGTTGTGTTCCCGAAAAAACTTGACAACTTCTATAAAGGCAGAAAAGAGAGTTCTTATATAAATTTAAATTTAAAAACCATACCAAGGTTTAAACTGCTATGGTTATTTGAAATTAAAACGGTTTGACTTTGTTTTTGAGAGCTTTCCACTCATTTTTGGGACAATAGTTAAATATGAAAGTTGTTAAGTTTGAAATTATATACAACTTCTGTATTGGATGATTTTTATGTTGTTATGTAAAATATTCTTTTATTTACAGCTTAAGCAATATGTCAATTTAGGACATATTAAAATTCGAGTTTGTCATTTCATGTGCTCAAGTTTTTTTGAAATTGAGTCCTCGGTCATTTAGTTATACAATTTAGATGTTAAACACTTGAGATTTTGTTTGAGCACCATTTCATCAAACTTTTTGACCTTGAGGATTAAAGCCTTTAGAAAGTGGATCTTGTTAATTAGTGTTTAATTCACTTTCCTGATCCTGGATTACTGTTCTCTAAACATCAGGGATGTTACACGACGCGGGTAGCGGCGGTCATCCTTGTGGGCCTTCTTGGGCTCCTCCGAGACACCCATGGCTTTCTTCAAAGCCGAGCAATCACGGAGGAGGTGTTTTGCCCATTCATGGAATGGGCAGGAGTCATTAAGGGTGTCGTAGAATCACTCCTCGAGGAAGGTCGACGGCCATGGGCCATCGGTGACCAAAGCCTCAGCTTGGCGCTTGCGGGGCTTAGAACCACCATTAGCGGTGGGTGCCTGGGCAACCTGAGCATCGACCAACTGCCATCCTTGCTGAACTGGTTTACGACCGCCTTTTGGGTGTCGACCAACTTGTTGACGATCGCCATCAGGTCGGCTATTGTTGTAGCGCCAGCCTCGTGGAGCTTCTCGAAAAGCTGGAGGTTGGTGACGCCTCTCTTGTAATATTGGATGACGTCATCATCTTTGACGCTAGCCAGCTTGTTGCGGTTCTCAAAGAACTGATCTGTGTAGTCCCGGAGGGTCTCCTTTGGCCGCATGGTAACCCGACTCAGGTGGTGAGTGTTGCTAGGTCAGCTATAGGTAGCCTGATAGTTCGAGGTGAACAGCTGCGAGAGGCTAGCCCAGGAGGTGATGCACCCCGCGGGGAGGTTGTCCAGCCACAGGAGCAGCATTTCTGCCATCGCCAGCGGGAAGTAAGCCGCCATGTGGTCAAAGGTGCCCCCCGCAGCCTGGGCCGCGATGGTGTCGGTCTTCAGCCATATGTTGGGGTCGGAGCAGCCATCGTACTTGTCGATGGCTGGCTTCAAGTTGGCCGGGTAACGGAGGGACTTGAGTCGCACCGAGAAGGCCGGGAAGTTGTTGATAGCCAGGGCTTCCTGATCATCATCTTGGTCGGCACGCGGGCCCCTGGGGGCGACGTAGGCATTGTCAGGGACACCGTGACGCAGCTCGTAGTCCGCGCGATGTCATAGCTCCTCCTCTTGACGCCTACGGTCCTCGGCTTCCATGTAGCGCTCGACCCAGTCCACGGCTCCCGGAGGACCGTGATTACGGTCATACTCAGATCGTCGGCGAAGTTCCACCTCCTCGCAATGACGCCTGGCTTCCTCGAGGTTGTTACGAAGGTCGCGCCCGTCGCGATCGCGGTTAGGCTCCTCTGGGATGGCTTGAAGGGGAGGGTTGGGATCCTCCCAAGATCGACGGGATCGACTCCTGGAATGCCGTGAAGATGCGGACCTGGAGGCAGACGGGCCTCTGCTTCCCTCTTCCACCTGAGCTGTAGCGATGCGGACGTGAGCGAGGATTCGGCGAGCCGCCGGTGTGTCCTCCAACTGACCTAGGCCTACAAGAGCAGCACCTAAGTTGGCCTGGGTTGTGTTGAAGACCTGGTGGCCGGTCTCCTCGATGTCCCACCGGAGGTCTCGAGCGCAAACAGGTTGACGTCGCGGAGGTGGGTCGGGCTCAGGATTCCGAGGTGGCGGCCAAGGCGCCTGGCCTGCAGGGAGCGGGCCATTGCCGCCATTAGCGCCGTCAGCATTGTTGGCGGCTTGCTAGTTAGTCTGCTGACGAGCTTGCTCAGCGGTGGCTTCCTCCTGACGACGACGAGCGCGTTTGGCGTTGGAGCCGATACACCGGGCTTCCGCTGAGTCCATTTCGCCATCCCGCGGAGGGTCGTCGGCGGTGACCACAAAGATTTCACATCCCGGAGGGGTGAGCAGATCATCGTACTCTTCCCCATATTCATTGGGAAAGAGAGCGATGTTAGCAAGCTGGAACACCCCACAATCCGGGAACTCTGGGTCTGAATAGCTCTGCCCAGAACGGATCTGGAACAACTCTGGTATACGGTTAGCATAGATGTTGGCTGCACTATGTATGCCAAAGGGCATGCGGGGCTGGTTGTAACACCCGGTTTATAAAAGGACATAAACCAAGCAATCATATACGTGCCAGGATCAAGTCACACGTATATACAACAGAATGAATAGTATATCACAGCACATATCACGTAAAAAGACATAATAAAGCGAGTACGAAAGTTATTTATTATATTAATGACAAAATGTCTGATACAGTGGAAGTGTAGAATACATATACGAAGTCTCTCGGAAGCTGGGCACCACAGGGACGTCGACTGGGAGACGAACGCCTAGAAGTTCTTGTACTCCTGGTAGCTCCGGGTGAACTCCCTCGCGTCGGCAGGAACTGAGCAGCAGTAGAGTATCCCCAAGAGGAAAAAGAGTAGAGTAGGCAAGAGTGAGTACACAACTTGTACTCAACAAGTATAACACAAACTATGAGGCTCTAAGGTTGGCTGACTCAACTGCATTAGCTTTTAAGTCTTGGCAAAATTTTATTAAAGCTATTTACTACAAGTTGGTGAATTACCATAAACCCAGTTACATAATAATTAATCAAAATTAATTAAGAACTGCTAAGAACCAAACCGAACCAAGCCACCCGGGGAAACCTGCCTCGTCAAAGGAAGATAACCCCACTAATCAAAAGGGATCTGGGCCGCTCATGACCGTGAGCACGGCTAGTATACCAGTTTTACACTCTGCAGAGGTTGCACATCTTTACCCACAAGTCGTGAGCTACGCTAGTTGTTCATCACACTTCCTTAGGTGAGATGACTAACAAACTCACTACGAGGCCGTTACAATGGACACGTTGGTAAGGTGTAACCACTAAGGAATCAGGCTCCGCAACGATGGTGACCACCTCGAGGGGTACTCAGACCAAGCCTCGTAGCGCAGGGACCATTGAAGCTCCCCACCCCTCCTGCCCCGTCGGTAAGTTACTCCCGAACCAAAATGACCTAATTAGTAAGCCAAGACCGTCCCATTCCAGTCTTGTGGTAGCACTGTTGTCCCAGGTTGTCGCTCTATGAACCGGTCCTTATGGAGAGTGGCCAACCCAGCAGTAAGCACCGTGCTGGCCCCCTAAACCATGTTTCTAACAAAAACCAATTTTTAACGAGACGTGAGCCACTCAAACGGGCCACTTCCAGAATTAAGTTACATATACCATTAATCAAATTAATTAAAAAGGACCAAGTATGTTATAGTGCGGCACCTAGCACAACTAACCAAAATACAACCCAAGGGACATATATAAAGGATAAATGTGGCTAGGAAATCCTTATAGGCATACAGTATTAAAATGCAGTATGAAAATGTATTTAAAGTGATAGGTGTTGTTCATGTTATACTTGCCTTCCTCGTACTACTCCTACTACTGCTCAAACTGGACAGAAGACGGCTGCCCCGGGTACTGGTACTAGGGCTCCTCAGATGGATCACCGTCTACTCACGAACACATGGCCAAAAGCAAGGCACACAGCATAAACATACATGCAAACAATAGCAAAAACTAAGAAATAGTACAACAATACATGAAAACAGCAAACAAAACTAGGCTAGAACTAATCTACGCGTTACAACGATAGCGTGGACATAAAGAACACTTAAAACGGAGCTAGAATGCGAAAACTAGAGCAAAAACAAGGTCCAGGGGCTTAACTGTAAGAAAAATAGAGTTTCTGGGGTTTTCTGCAAAAACCGAGGACCTAAACATAATTAACGGTTAGATTCAGGGGCTAGCGCATAAAAACGCGTGGGCTAGACTGCGGGCGCTATACTGGGAAAGTCAAGGGGTCTAAGTGTTAAAAACAGGGCCAAACTGGAAATATTTTTGAATGTGGGTGGACTGCGGGTTGATTTCAAGGAAGTTGGGGGGCTATTTAGCAAAACATCCGGGCCGAAGGGGTATCTTCGGATTTGACCCGTTGGATCTAGATCCAGTGACTCAGGTTTGATGGATCTTAGATCTAATCCTGGGCGTCGGTTCAAGATCGGGTGGCCAGGGTGATTTGCGGGCGACGGCGGCGGCGGAACGCGCCGGAGCTCTCTGCTCCGCGGCGGCGCAACACGGGCTCGCCGGAGTTCGGTCTTGCGGGTGTTCCCGGGCCTAAATCAACTAGAGGTTTGGCCGGGGATGATCAACGTTGAACGCATGATCCACCCGTGGCAACGGCTGGGCTCGGGGAGGTTCAGGGGCGCTGATGCGGCGGTGGTGGCGGCTCTGAGCGCCGGGGGCCCACCGGAGTTCGAGCGTACGCGACACCAGGTCTCCTTTCTGGGCCAACAGGGATCGGTGAGCTAAGGTATGTGTGCGCTAGACCAAAGCGGGGCATGGGATGGACTGGACTGCGCTGCAGAGCGTCCGCCACGGTGGACCTACGGCGGTGAGGCGCCGGCGTGCGGTGCCCGGCCCACTGAGGAAACCGAGGTCTACAACATCTAGTGTAAAACAACCAGAGCGGAGAGTGGAAGCTTACCGAGGCTAGGATTTGAGTGGGGAGGCCATGCAGGGCGGTCGGCGACGAGGACCGGCGGCATCGGTGGCGCGGAGCTCGCGGAGGAGTCGACGCAGGGGATTTCCGGGCTCTTGGTCTCCATGGTTCGGCGCGTGGTGGTCCGGCGAAGGAACCACGGTGGTCAGGGCAGTCCGAAATGCTCCGGCGGCGTGGAATCGCCATGGCGGTCCGAGCTCACCTGAGCTGCCCGCCATACGATTCCCGGCGCTGTTGGGGTCGTGGTCGAATCAACGGCTGCAGTGCTGCTCCTGAGCGCATGACGGAGCCACGGCGAGGTTCTGCGGGGTGGGGGTGTAGCGCAGATGCAGGCCTACAGCGGCGCAGGGGCACAACGCGGTGGAGCACAGCGGAAAGTGAGGGGTAGGGGCTCTGGCCGGCGTTGGAGGCAAGGTGCGGTGCAGGGCGCCAGGCTGCGTTTAAAGAAGGCTGTGCTGTGATCTCGGCGTGCGTGTTATGGAAGGCAAACGCGGGGATTGCGGCGGCGAGCTCGGGCGTGGATGGCGCAAGGAATCCGGATCGCGCGTAACAGCTCTGTACGATCCCGGGGCTAGTGGTGTAGCTTCAAGAAGGGCGAAAGCGCCAACGAAGCTGGACGGTGGGCCTGCAGTAGCGGGGTGGTCCACGGCGCAGAGAGGAAGGAAGCTCGGGCGCGGCTGGAGGTTGAAGAAAGGCAAGGCTGGCGCGTGGGGCCGGTTTGTTAGTGTCGGAGAGGAAAGGGAAGGCGCGGAGCGGCGCTACCTGTGGAGGAAAGACGCCGACAGCTGGGCCGCGGGCGCGCACGGGACGGAGGCTGTGCGTCTGACCTGTGGGACCGCTGGGTCGGGATGCGGGGGGAGCGGGCGCTCGGTCTGGTGCGCCTGTCAGCGGGCCCAGGGAAGGGATCACGCGTGCGCTGCGCGGTCTGCTTGAGTGGGGCGCCGACCCGTGGGTCCGGGGTTGCGCTGAGGTGCACGCGGGCGGAAGCTGCTCGAGCGACTGGAGTGTGGACCGCGGGAGGGGTTCGGGTCTCTGACGCGTGGGACCAGGGAAGCGGTGCGTTGCACGCGGGAGCGGGCGCTGGAGTATGGGGTCTGTTGGCAGGGAGCGGAGGGGAAGCGCGCGGAGAGGGGGAGAGGGCTGTCGCTGACGGGCGGGACGTGCTATCAGCGGCACCGAGCGAGCTCGCGGCGCTGCCTGCGGAGGGAAGCGCTGGCTTGCTGGGCCACGGGCGGGAAGGAAGGAGGAGGTGGCGGGCTGGGCCGAAGCGGGGTGAGGGAAGAAGTGAGCCGGGTTGCTAAAGGGTTTGGGTTTGGGTTTTGGTTTTGGGTTTCCGGTTTCCTTTCCTATTTACTATTTCCTTTCCTCTTTTCTATTTCAAACCAAACTCAAACTATTTGAATTCAAATCGAATTTGAATTCAAACTCCTATGCACTAAAACAATTAAAACTTATGCACCAGCATGAATGCACAAACAAGTTAGCCCTAAAATAAATTTTAATTACTTTATGAAGAAAAAATAAATTATAAATGCAAGGCTAAGCAAATTAAATCCTAGAAAATTAAATAAAGCCAATTAAATTTATTATTAAATGCTCGTAATAATTAGGTCTTTTTGGTTTGGAGTAACTTACCTGCGGGGCAAGGGTGGTAAGCTTCTATGGCCCTCGTACTGAGTGGCCTCGTCTGTGGTATTCTTGACGCCCACTAGACCTGCTCCATAGTCGCCGATCCAACCCTTGCGGTTATTCCTTACCAACGAGATTCTTTGTAAAGGCCTCGTAGTGAGTTTGCTAGTCATCTCACCTTAGGAAGTGTGATGAACAACTAGCGTAGCTCACGACTTGTGGGTAAAGATGTGCAACCTCTGCAGAGTGTAAAACTGGTATACTAGCCGTGCTCACGGTCATGAGCGGCCCAGATCCTCCTTTTGATTAGTGGGGTTACCTTGGTGGTTTCGGTTTGGTTCTCAGTGGTTCTTGGATAATTTTGATTAATTACTATGTAACTGGGTTTATGGTAATTCATCCACTTGTAGTAAATAGCTTTAAATAAAATTTTGCCAAGATTAAAAGCTAATGCAGTTGAGTCAGCCAACCTTAGAGCCTCATAGTTTGTGTTATACTTGTTGAGTACAAGTTGTGTACTCACTCTTGCCTACTCTACTCTTTTTCCTCTTGGGGATACTTTACTGCTGCTCAGTTCCTGCCGACGCGAGGGAGGTCACTCAGCGCTACCAGGACTACGAGGACTTCTAGGCGTTCGTCTCCCAGTCGACGTCCCTGTGGCGCCCTGCTTCCGAGAGTTTCTCGTATATGTTTTTACGCTTCCGCTGTATCAGACATTTTGTCATTAATGTAATAAATAACATTCGTATTCGCTTTATTATATCTTTATACGTGATATGTGCTGTGATATACTGTTTATTCTGTTGTATATACGTGTGACTTGATCCTGGCACGTATATGATTGCTCGGTTTATGTCATTTTATAAACCGGGTGTTACACTGGCCCAATGCCGACCTGGAGGCGGATTGAGTACGCTCACAAATCTTTGGGATTTCTGCGACCATGTCCGTGATGCGATCGAGCCCCGCAACCAGATCGCAGGGTGTGGGTGGACGGGGTTTCACCAGCAGATCTGGCATGGAGGCGGTGAGAGGGATCTCTCCAACCTGCCGAGCAAGAGCGGCCGCCGCCGCCGCCACATCTGAGGTGAGCTCCCGGGGTGCCGAGGCTTTTGGTTTGAGGGGTTTGTTTTTGCCGAAAAGCAATAAAGAGTAAGTCCTTATTTTCCGATTTTAGCTTTCAAGTTCTAGTTTGATTAACCATTCTACATTAGCATCTATCCAATAGCATACATGGTGAAAACAATTATTTTTCATCATTCAACCATATTCCTCATAATCAATGTTCCACTTCTTACTCTATGTGGCAAAAGGGTTAAGCAGTCCCAAACCGTGAGAAGCGGACGATTCGAATCGAATTTGTTAACCTGGCCAGGCAGACCTAAACACACGCATGAGAACCGAGTCCCCACGCAACATTTCCCCTTTCTTTCCGGCTTGTGGATCAAGGTCACCCCCTTCAACTACAAGAGCCCCACGCCACGGTCGACGCCAGGTCGCGACCACGCTTGCACCCGCATGTGGCCGCATGAGAAACAACGTTCCAAGAGGGTGAGGGAAAAGTCCACTCCCCGGTCCGATCAGGTACTTAAGCTTACCGATTACCATATTTCTCGGCATGTGGTTAGTACATTCAAACGCTTAACCACCACTACCGCACATCGCGGCCTTATCCAGTTTCACTAAACAGATGGGGTATCACAAGTACAACAACCCCGCCCGTAAACCTTATATTACAGTGTGTAGTAAACATCCAACTCCTATAATTCTCGCGAGTGACAGGAAATCACTCGACTTCTACCGAATCATTAGCATAGCCAACTAGCGATCTACACATACTAGTGTTCAAGCATAGGTACCTAGGATCATGCAACTAAGGTTCCAAACAATTCCTACAAACTTAAATGCACAAGTAGATAGGAATATAAGCAGTTGCATAAATTTAAATTAGGTAGGACATGCTCCGGGGCTTGCCTTCCTGAGCGGAGCTAGCCTTGGGCTCTTCTGAACTCTAGTTCAGGCCTTCAGTGATTTCAGTTAGGTTAACTTGAGCTTCACGCTGCTCACTCTCGGACTCCGGCACTAGCTCGTACATACCGTCGGCGAGAGTAGTCAAATCTACACGAATGCATATGCGTGAGATGTGGTGATGGTAACAATCTTAATTTAATTCACTATAGAGTTGTAAAATATTTTTTTACATCTCCTTGGGCAATCATTTATAGAGTATTATCTAGATTAACTATTTCTTATTAAGTAAGTGGGGGTTTTGTTATTTTTAGAAAAGTTATTTTCAAGTGCAAGCATGGAATATTTAAATCAGCTGATGGGTATAGCTTCTGAAGATGAAATTTTTATGGAGAGTCAATTACTTAATTGCAAACTTGCCATAAAATTTTCAGCAATTTTAACTGAGCATAATAATTATTAAAAATGCATTAAACAGCCACTGCTAGGATTAAGATTCATTTATACAGAACAAACCCTACAAGTAAAGATGCTAAAATTTTTACTGAGTGCTCCTAAACTGACGGTGAGTCTACTGTAAAAATTTCAGATTTAAATAAGCATTACACAGGGCATGAAAAAATAGCACAATGTATAGCTGCATAGATCAAAACCGAATTCCACAGACTGTTATAGCAAGTTCCAGAGCCTCAACTCTTACCAGCATGGTTATATACTCAAATTTAACCCCTAGAAAAAAATTATTAGAATTTTTCATGTGCAGGAACTATTTTTCATGATTTAAGGTATCTATCCTCACCAAAAATCATTTGGTCCAGTTGGGTTTAACTAAAAATTCTCAAACTTTTTCTGTAGACTCTGGGAACAAAAATACAAGTACTGTAAAATTTTGAACCCATGAAATATATCATAACAACTTGGATAAATAAAACTATCTATCCTAGGCATAAAGCAAGACCTAATTAAACCTATAGCTAGACATGCCAAAAGTCCACTAAACTTTTACACAAGGCTATGCATATAACAGGTAACACACTGACCAAAAATTGTCAACAGATCATGCTTGTAACTTGAGATCTAATAAAAGCTATATTTTCCTTGTGTTTTAAATAAAGCAATAACTATTGAGAAATTTAAAAAGTACATGTAACAAAAGTTGTAGATCTCTTTTCAAAGATTCCATAACAGTTGAGTTTTATTTTTTCTGAATTTTTTACATTTTTTAAACGAATTTACAAGTTTGCTGTTTTTCAAAACAAAAGAAAAAGGAAACGGGGTTTTGCATCTAGGCCCTTGGAAAGAATTGGGGGCTCGCAGATAAGCCCTTGGCCGGCGTTGGAACAGGGGAGGCGGCGGCGGTTGTTTCCCGGCGAGGAGGAGGCTCGCCGGCGGCGGGGATGGCGTCCAGGGGTGAGAACTAACCGAGCTCTACCTGTGGGTGGGTGATGTGGTCGACGGGGATGGCCGGAGCAGGCGCGCCGCGCAACGCATAGGGAGCGGCGGCGGCGGCGCTCCGGTGGCCTGGGGGTGGTCGAGGGGTCGGGGAGCTTCACGGCGGCGAGGAGAAGCTAGCTAGGGGGTTGATTTGAGTCGGGGAGGGGCGGAGCAGGGAGTTCCGCGGCGGGCGGGCGGCCGGCGGCGGCTCTATCCGCGATGGCGGCACCCGGCGGCGATGGGGATGGGCGAGGCCTAGCCGCAGAGCTTCACCGCGGCGAGGAGGTCCCGTTCCGGGGTTCAGTTGGGACCGAGGGGCACCGGAGGTAGGGGCTCCACGGTGAGCTCGAGCAGTGGCGGCAATGGCGGGGCGGCGGTGCCGTTCTGGCCCAGGGATGGCTCGGCTCGGCTTGGGAAGGGAAGGGGAGTGGAGTGGAGCGGGAGGGTGGAACGCCCTTTGGCGAAGCGAATGGGGAGGGGGAAGCTCGGCAGGAAAGGGGGGTAGAAGTAGAGCGACTTCGGCGCGTGCGGCGTCGCGGTCGCGTGCTTGCCGAGCGGCAGTGATGGCCAGCTCAATGGCGCAGAGAGGAGATCGGGGCGCCGCAGCGTGGTGGCAGCAGCGGCTGGCGTGGCATTGAAGGCCGGCCGCGGGCGTGTGCCATGGCATGCGCGGTTGTCGCGACAGCGGCGTCGCAGAGCGCCATGAAGCCGAGCAGGGGCGCAGCGAGGACGGCGTGCGCGCTCAAGTTGGGTAGGGAGTCAACGGCGCGGCATGGCAGCAGCGTCAACCCAGAGAGAGGGAAAGGGGGAGAGAGAAAGAGAGTAGAGAGAGAAAGAGAGAGTCAACATTTTGACTTGATCCAAACTCAAAATTTTCCATGGGATCTCGAAAAATTTTGAATACGAAAGTTGTTCAAAATTCAATTTCCTACAACTTTCCTTTCTGGCAAAACTTCATTTGAGCAACGATTTGAAAGTTTAAAATTTGAATTCAAGTTTAATGAACCCACTGTTTTTCGGGGTTAACTCCAAATTTCATGTTATAACTTGAGAAACTTTGAATACGAAAGTTGTTTATCTTGTCAAACTCTACAACTTTCGTTTTGGGCAAAAGTTCATTTGAGCCAAGGTGTGAGAGTTGACTTTTTGGTTCATTTAAACGGATTTCGGGCTTTTAAGTAATTGAGAATTTTGGGGGTTTAATGTGTCATTTTATGTTAATTGCATGTTTTAAACAGTGCTAAACACCGGAGGTGTCACAATAAGAGAGTGCCAAACCTGCCATGTTAGGGGGCACTATAGCACAACATGCCCTCAGAACCCAAACAGAAGCAGAGCGGCCGAGAACAAAGCCAAAAAGAGAGGTGCCAAAACTGTAGGTTGGACTCCAAGAAAAAGAGGTCGCCCAACAATAAAAAAGGACTAGATGGGAATCAAGACGAGGTGCAGAGTGAGGAGGATGAGACACAGCAATCTGAGTGCACTATGGCCGTGGAGGAGTTAGCAACACACACGGTGATTGCAAGAATTAGGAGGGCGACAACTTGCCATGTTGATTACCGGGACGAAAGTGATCTGAATGACTATGAATCTGACTGAATCTCCAATGTAATATTTCAATTTTATCTTATTTTATAACTCTGTGTAAGTTAAACACAATAATATGGGTGATCGTGAGTTGGTATGGGTCTGAATGACTGTGTGACTGTTCTGAAAACACTGGACCCACATGAGGCAACCAATTGCAACATCGTAGTTGCGCTGATTGCAACAGTATGTATACACTGGATAATAGTTGAATCTGTGTTATCTGTTTAGCTCTAGACATACAATGTTATCAATCTATCTTGTTTTATTATCATATAACAGTTGCTACTACTCATATACAGGTTTGCAAAGTTTGCCATCATGCTGGTTGCAACATAGAAAAAAAAAGGAGTGTGGAGATGGTCAGTTGCAACTACGATTGCAATCCAGTTGCAACTGTAACATATACATTGGTTGCAACTGCGAGTGATACACTGGTTGCAAATCGTCAAAAAAATTTACACTAGCTGCAACTCTAAAAGATATACTGGTTGCAATCCAGTTGCAACTATAAAATATACACTGGTTGCAACTCTAAAAAAATACATTGATTGCAATTGCGAATCATACACTATTTGAAACTACGATTATAATCCAGTTGCAACTCTAAAAGATACACTGGTTGCAACTGCAATGACTGGGATTTTTCAAACAAGATTGGAAACTGCAGTTTAGAGTACAATTACAACTAGATGAATAGACCAGTTGCAACTGAACCAGCGCGCTGGTTGCAACCTAAACAACATTACTGGAGTGTGCTTCCAACATTACTGGTATACAGAACCAAAACACAACATTAAAAGTTTCTGGCTACTGCATAACAGAACTGATTGTTTTTGCATGAATCTAATTGTTCGACTGACTACTATCCCATTCAATTGGCACCGGACATCCACCAATTCTAAACTTATCCAGCGATTCAGGCAGAGCGACGGACAGTGTCAGCGCCTTGCTGGCCTATGACATTCTGTTCTTGATCCATTATAAAAACCACTGAAAAAAATGGGAATGAAAAAAACATGACGGCGTAAGCACATGGTACAGATCTCATAACCAAATTGCTAACCATCACACTAAAACACAGTACAAATAGGAACAAAAATAGTTGCAATACACACTAATGCTGCAACACACATGAGTGTGTGTGGTTGAATTCAGATAATGAAAAAAAGTCAAAGTGGACCGAATTGCCACATGCGCCATAAGCCAGTTGCAACAAAACTGCTAAAATAATTACTATTGGGCCAGTTGCAACAGTAAATTTAAACCAATAACTAGTTGTATATGGGCACAGTTGCAAAGACAGGAATGATGTCTGTGGGTTGAAAGTTAAAATTATACAGTTGTAACTTGTTTCATGGACCAGTTACAACAACAAATCTAAGTCAAAATGTACTGTGCATATTAGCAACATTCCAAATTAGCTAATGAAAGAGAATAACAATCACAGCAACAGATTGGGACACAAAATGCTACCATGCATTTGCAAAAACAGATATTACAAAATGAATGCGCGCATCAGATTGCAACAGATACCACTGTGCATTTGCAACGCTGGACACATCAAGATTGCGGTCAAAAAAATAAAATTAACCCCAAATGCTAATCATAACAAAAATCACGAAAATACACTGAATATGTGTGTGAGAACGAGATACTATGAACCTACACAAAAATTTGTGATTATAAAACCACGAAACACTACCAAAACCTATGAAACCCAACACAATACGGTTGGGATAGGGAGGGCAGCGGGGAAAATGAAAACCCTAGAAGATGAAATCGGAGCAGCAACGGGGATGGAGAGGCATTGTTGGGATGGGCGACGCGAATACCTCGAAAGGATGGGATTGAAGCCGACGAAAATCACAAAAACAATGCAGTGTGCGACGGGACTAGCGGACACAGGCCGCAGAAATGAAACCCTAGCATAAAAATTGGAGCAACGAAAATGGGGATTCGAGAGAAGAGGATGAGATGGGGGAGCAAATAGCTCAAGGGAGATGGTCGGAGGCGACACCGAGGAATGAAATAGCGGCAACGACTCGCGGACGAGGGCGGCACTTGCTCTGACTGCGCGAACCGTCCGAAGATGAAGCCGTTGAGCGCGCAGTGAGGGCGACAACTGCTAGATCCTGTGTCGAGAACGCACGGAGCAATCCCCCAAAGCGTGCGTCGTCATGCGCGGGATTCGCCGCGAAGGATCCCGACGAGCACCCGTCTCCTCTCTATCGGCGACGGCGAAGAACGGAGGAGCCCTGCGTGAGGGAGGAGGAGAAACTGAACTGAGTGGAGGAGTGGGGTGGGAACTGGGGAGTTAATGCCATGGAGGTCAGGACAGTTCGGCGCGCAGGTTGGTTCGGGGCGGTTCGGCGCGCCTGGTCCGTCAGTTGGGCCTGGGTGCATTCTCTGTATAGAATGCACCAAAGTGCATAATACATATACAGTGTGTGTGTATATATATATATATATATATATATATATATATATATATATATATATATATATATGCCAGCGCTATTCCATACCCGAGCCTTCCGTTTTCCACAGAGCTCACGCAGCGCTGGTTTTTTTTCCTTTTTCACGTACGCACCACCTGTGCCCGGTTCCACTTTTTTTTTTTCCTTTTTGACGTGAGGAAGATAGCAGCACAGTTTGTTTTCAGGTGGGTCCAGATAAATCGTGCTCATAAATACAACGTGAATGTGCTTATGAGATAAGCACGCGGTGGAAAAAATATACAGTGCAAGAATAATAATATGATCACAAATAATACCATGAATACACATGTGCCTGTTTGAATACAACCATCCTGCTATTGCGATATAAAATATAGCTTTTACAAACCGTAAGAGACAAAGAAATATACAATATTGTTGTTGAAATTCCTAACTACATTGTAGCAGCATGACAACATTGCTTTTCAGGTACAAAGTTTCCAATTCTGATAGGTAACTTTGCAATTGGTACAACATCTCTATATATTTTTGTTGCTGCATTCAAGGTCATGTAGAGAGAATTAAGATCTGTCACCATAGTTTCCTCTGAGGCCAAAGATCTTATCACAACTCGATCTGAATTCTTGGTTGCCTGAAAAGCTAAGGTGGTTGGAATTTTGTGCATCACTGCTGCTCCCACGTTCCTTCTTCCTGCAGTTGCAACTGCGGGAGGAGGCTTCATCCATACCTGCACAACGATCCAAGCAAAATTGTTTGTTATCCATGCACAGGATAGAGGAAGAAAATAAAATTAGAAAAATGGCAAGCATGAGTACAACCATATCAGAAAAAAGATTGCTAACTTCTAGAATGACACATGCATCTGGCAGAAGGATGCTCCAAAACAGCATTGACGACCAACCAGCATTGAGAATGTTTGTCCGAACATTTTGTCTCACACATATGGACATCAGCAAAAACTAAGCAGCATTGGTACATCCCTACCTGAGCTCGAGGAACCTGAACCTGGCCATGAGTAGATCCACCATGCTACTAATGTACTAGTGGAAATCAGGCACTGCATGTCGATTGGTCTCTGATCGGCATGCAGGAGAAGACAAAAAATGTAATGGTAAGAACAAAATTGAAAACTGAAAATTGGATAACAAAGCAATTTCTGCACCACGTCTTGATTACCAATCATAATCTGACCATGCACATACTACATGTCCAGTCCATTAAGATGCAAAAACTAAGAAACCTCGACCAAAGAAATACATGTATACTTATAATTTCTATATTACTGGGAGATTTCATCAGATGATCGAAGCATTGCAATTGGACTAGCTACTTAGCTAGGATGTACACAGGTTTTCAAAAAAAACATATGTGCACATCTAGGTTGTATCACTTTGAGCATCCTATAGCACCAAGTATTAATCAAATAGCTGAACCCAAAGAAATAGAGGTTTCAAACCAAATACCTGGTCCAGTTCAATTGACACATACAGATCATAGAAACAAGAATCCCATCATCTTGGTCACAATACAAGCTTTGGCACCCACCTATGGTGCACGTTATAAAGAGAGCAATCTATATTTATAAAGCTGATTCAAGCTAAGAAATGAAGGATTTTGTTGGATTCATATGAGAGGACCCTGAAATTCATACAATGACTATTGGGAAGAAATGATTACCGCCGACAATTAGGAATGAAGCCTTTCTTGCCCTCTGTTAGCCTGCTTCTGATTAGTGCATCAAATTGGGAATTGAGAACAATGGTTGACAATCCAGAAGACACATGAACAGGAGCATGGATATCACCTCCCCTAAATCCACAGGATTAGTGCACTATCATCAGTACCATCCACCGTATAATCTCAAATGCTGATATGAGGGAATTAAATAATTAATCCATCTTCTCCGTATAGCATAACCAGAAAAAAAAACATTGCCATTAACAATTAGCTATATCCTACCAGATTTGTTATTGGTTTCCAATTAACTATACCCTACGAGCATTCCCACTGTCAAGGATTGTACGAGATTCAAGTGTATACATCACTACCGGAATCCGCGTCTTTGCCGTGAGCCAGGTGCTCATGGCAAAGGCCCATTTCCTCTCGGCATAGAGTTTGCCAAGAGGAAGCACTCGGCAAAGCGCTCTCGGCAAAATTTGGCCGGCAAACAGCTCTTTGCCGAGAGCCGCCCCCCGGCCCCACGGCACACGTCTGCCGTCAGTGCTCTACGGCTCTCGGCAAAGAATTTTGAAAAAAAAAACAAGTCCACCGGCAGGGCACCGCGGGCCCACCGGCCGGCCACCGGACCTCCGTGGCCGCCGCCGCCGCCGCCGCCACCAGGTCATCACCGCCGCCGCCACTAGCACCACCACAACCACCACCACCACCACCACCACCCCCACCCCCCATGGCCGGATCCAGAAAACGGAGCTCGCCGACGCCACCACCACCACCAGAGCCGCCGCCGCATGCCACCACCAGGCCGACGCCACCACCCGGCCGCCGCCGCACGCCACCACCAGGGAGATGAGAGAGAGAGGGAGAGAGGGAGGGAGGGAGGGAGAACCTCCAGATCTTGCCGCCGCCGCCGCGAGGAAGGAGGTCGCGCCCGGCCACCGAGGGGAAGGAGGTCATGCCCGCCGCCGCGAGCCTCCAGATCTTGCCGCCGCCGGTGAAGATCTCGCCGTTGCCACCGGATCTCGTCACCGGGGAGGAAGCAGGGGCGTCGTCCGCGGGAGGCCGCCGCACCACTCCTCGAGATGCGCCGTCGCCTGCTCCTCGAGATGCGCCGCCGCCACACCTCACCCCGCCGCTGCTCCTCACCGCCGGTGAGGGGCGAGCAGAGGGGGGAGGGGAGGGGAGGCAGAGGAGGGGGGCGCCGACGTCAGGGGAGAGGAGGAGAGGAAGGAGGCCGCCGGAGGAGGAGGTGAGGTGGCGCGGGAGGGGAGACGGAGGAGGAGGGGAGGTGGTGCGGCAGGAGGAGGAGGGGAGTCGGAGGAGGAGGAGGGGAGATGGTGCGGCAGGAGAGGGAGGGGAGCCGGAGGAGGAGGGGAGGTGCTGTAGGAGGGGAGGGGAGGGGAGATAGGGTTACGGGGGGGTGCCGGTGCTTTAAGGGGAAGGAGGTGGGCTGTGGTGGGCCGAAGCGGGCCCCCCTCCGAAGTTTGCCGTGAGCCTGCCCTCTTGCTCACGGCAAACTCTCAAGTTTGCCGAGAGCCAAGCTCACGGCAAAGTCAGTTTTAATCATTTTAATTATTAAAAATAGCAAATAGATGTGAAAATTTTCCAACACTTAACATGACACCAGTTATGTTGTATATTACTTATAGAAAAGTTTTTGTAGTCAAACTCAAATTTGAATTTCTCTAAGACTCCAAACCTAATGACATTAGTTCAAATTCTTAGAAACTTCTCGCGAGATGTTCTGTTTTCTAAACAGCGTACGTGTCGAAGTGTTCAAAACATTCTCAATTTTTTACCACAACCTCCACATATGATATCATGAGCAGTTAATAAATTTCATGATTTTCAAACTTCATTTGAATTTTATACAATTTTAAAACATTTCTACCTCACGATCTTCATCATGATCAGAGAACAAAATACTTGAAAATTAGCTTCATTTCATGTATATGGTCTTAGAGGTGTCTCATCAACATGAATATCATTTTTTCACCAACTTTACTCTATGATTTCATGCACTTGCAGTTCATATCGGACGTATATGAAAAAATTACCTAGATTGAAGTAAAATTGTTAAATATAGCAAACAGAGCTAAAATTGTGCCAAATTTGAACATAAGTTTTGTATAAGTGTATGTTGATGATAAAAAGTTTGGAGCTGAGAAAGTGATGTTTTTAACAATTTTTTGCCGTGAGCCGACGAAATGCACTCGGCAGATAAATGTTTGCCGAGAGCTAGCCGGCTGGCTCACGGCAAACATGCCGATTTGCCGAGTGTTGTGTCTTTGCCGAGAGTTTTTTTTTTTGGACTCTCGGCAAACACCTTCTTTGCCGAGAGCCCAAGGAGAGGCTCTCGGCAAACCCCCCAACTCTCGGCAAAGAGGCGATTTCCCGTAGTGCATACTAAAACGTTGCATACAAGTTATAACTAAAGTGCCAAGTAAGGAAATTAAGTTTTAAAATGCAATACACTACTCAATTAACAATCAAGAACATATTAAAGCGGGCAACAACGTTGCTGCACATGTGACCTGGTAGTTGAGCACTCCAGAGCTGAAGATCAATGAACATCATCTGAATGGGAGGGCACTGGATCTACACATACAACAATTACAAATATAACTCGGAATGATTTACCAGCTATGGAAAGGAAATAAGCTTTTAACATGGATAAACTGGCTCACCAGAAGACTCCATTAGTGAGTAGGAAGGCTGAAACAACAGCAAGCCGACTGAAACAACTGGCGAGCAAATCCGAGGATGGCTGGTGATGCCCTTGACGACGGGATGGTGAATCGGGCAGACGGCAGCAAGATAGAAACTTGCACCTGCAACAACCAAGCGCCGTGGGCTAATTGTTGACCTTCAATCTCTGCTTATCAAACCTGCGAGGAACCACAATTATAGTTATGAAACAGAAAAATGGGAGGAAGAGATGAAATTAACATACTACTACCTTATGATGTTCACCGGAGCTCACCAGATGCAAAATTTAGAGTTTCTGTCCAAATGCGTGCAAATACCTGGCGGTGAGGTTAGAGTCGAGCTGGAGGAGCCGGAGACCGAGGGCGACGAACCGGTTGACATTCGTCCCCCGATCCGAGCTGGCGGAGGCGGAGGCGGGCGTGGGACCGGGGGCGGTGGCGACAGAAGGAGTTCCAGGCGTGCAGAGGACTGGGGCAGCAGCGAGGAACGGGTTCGCGAGCGAGAGGGGGGGCCGAGGGCGGCGATGCGACGGGGTGGTAGGCGGGTGGGGCGTGGGTGGTGGCGGTGGCGGAACGGGGCGCAGGAGGACGAGGGGCATGGCCAGCGGCAGTGGGGAAACGGATCCGGGACGAATGGTTTTCTAGGACCCATGATGCTCAGAGGAAAGGGCGACGTGGGGAAACCGGGGAAAGGAAAAACGAAAAAAAACAGGCGGGGTGCGGAGAGCTGTATGGCGCGTGGGAGGTCGGAGTCGGAAGCTATCTCGGGTATTCCATACCCAAGAGTATAGAATGTAAATACAAATATAGACACACACGGCAGTGCTATTCAAAGCAACCGGTCCAACCCAACCAACCAGCCGTGTCGGGTCGTTCCGCCGCGTCCGGGAGGACGAGGTCGCCGGCCTCGTCTCCACCATCGCCGTGACAGCGCTGGAGGAGCTCGTGAACGTGTGCGAGCGCATCGCCGCGCTGGTCACCAACTCCGTGGTGCGCGCTATGGTCGGGACAGGATCGAGAGGCAGGAGGAGTTCTTGGGGATGCCGAGGGAAGGGCTTGGTGCTGGTTCGGCTTTCAGCCACAGCGACCTATTCCCGTCGTCACGGCTCGTGAACTTGGTTAGCGGCGCGACACGGCGAGCGAAGGCGAATCACCGGAGGAATGGTGAGCTCATGGATTGAGCCATCGAGGAGCACGAGGAGCGGAGGAGTGAAGGAAGGGTAGGAAACGACGATGTGGGGGAAGAGAGCATAGTGGACGTGCTCTTGAGAGTACACAAGGACGGTGGCCTTGAAGACGTGCCTCTTTCTATGGGAACTGTTAAAGCTCTTATTCCTTGTAAGTTCAGTCCTTCATGTTTTTTGCTCCGTTGCACCATCAAAACAAAGTGTTTGCAACATCGGAAATTTTTAGGTGCAACATTGAAATATATGTGAAAAACTAATTAAGGAGCTGGACTCTAGGATAGAAACTTTCCACCGCAACATGAAGACTATGTTTCATATGTGGCTTAAACCGTGAAATATGCAAAAACAATAGCTGCAACATCGAAGATCAACTATTGAAATACATGTCGGAGTGTCTGATGTTTTTTCGATTCCGATCTCTGAACATCCTGTTCTTAGCATTATCGTAAATCTTATTATTTTCATAAATTTCATTTACCAATATAGCATTATGCAATATGTATGTAGGACCTGTTTGTCGGGGGAAGTGGGACAACAATCACAACACTGCAATGGGCCATGTCAGAGGTCATGAGGAACCCTAATGTGATGACCAAAGCTCAAGCTGAGCTTCGTCAAATTCTAAACGTGAAGCCAACAGTGACTGAGGACGATCTAGTCCAGATGAAGTACCCGGAGCTCATCGTCAAGGAGACTCTAAGACTACACCCACCTGGACCACTTCTTCTCGCCAGGGAGTCCAGAGCATCGTGCAAGATCCTCGGGTACGATGTGCCAAAGGGCTCCACAGTGCTCGTGAACGCGTGGGCCATTGGCAGGGATCCAAAATACTGGGAGGACGATGCTGAAACGTTGAGGCCCGAGCGGTTTGAGTGCAACACCATTGATTTCAAGGGGAGCAACTTCGAGTACATACCATTTGGTGCTGGGAAAAGAGTATGCCCAGGGGTGACGTTTGCACAACGGAACGTGGAACTCGCACTTGCTGCGCTTCTCTACCACTTTGATTGGAAGCTGCCAAACTTGCTGAAGCCAAGTGAGTTGGACATGACAGAGGAGATGGGCCTCACCATACGGAGGAAGAACGACCTGAAGTTGCATGCTATTAGTTGTGTGCCACTCCAATCGGCAAAATAGATATTGTAGCGTTCAGGATATTACATATCATGCGTGTTAATGAATTTGTAATTTCTCATGAATTCATACTGAATTATCTTCTATATGCATGATGGCAAGTATGATGTGTAACTAGATGGCAAACTATGTAATTTAATACTCTATTTAGACTCAAGTCGTGTACTCCCTTCGTCCCTAAAAGGAAGTCATTATATTGTTGATTCAAAATTTGTCTCACAATTCTTGTTATTGTTACCCCTTTGATCGAGTACATGCATGTGCATGCGACCATCAATCAACTTCAAATACAACAAGGTCGGTTCATGCGTGTTAATGAATTTGTAATTGCTCATGAATTCATACTGAATTATCTTCTATATGCATGATGGCAAGTATGATGTGTAACTAGATGGCAAACTATGTAATTTAATACTCTATTTAGACTCAAGTCGTGTACTCCCTTCGTCCCTAAAAGGAAGTCATTATATTGTTTGATTCAAAATTTGTCTCACAATTCTTGTCATTGTTACCCCTTTGATCGAGTACATGCATGTACATGCGACCATCAATCAACTTCAAATACGGCTAATAAATAGGGCAAATAAGGTCCGTCCATGCTTTTTCTTAATGAGTCCGAGTTTTTTCTGGAGTTACTTTCTAATCTGGATATGGAGGGAGTAGTTGGATTGTCCAAAGTCTACACATGCAACTGCTGATCGAGTAACCAGTTTGATCGAGTAATTCTAATTTAAATACTACATCCGTTCTTAAATATACAACACCATTGACTTTTTCCATTTGTTTGACTATTCGTCTTTTCTGCAAATATTTTTGCAAATCGATAAATCTACAAGTTAAATCTAAAGTACATTTGACAATAAACATAATGATATATATTTTACTTTAGTTAACTAACTCGTTCAATATATATTGATGGTCAAAGTTGGAGTAAAAAGTCAACAGCGTCATATATTTAAGAACGGAGGGAGTATAATTAATCATGTGGTACGGTGGCATTGATCTTTGTTTCAGGTTGAAATAAAAAAACTAGATCATGGGAGGAAACTCCATGGGCTTTGCTCTGATAAGAAGGTGCCGTGCTTTGTTCATATGAGTTTCATCGACTCCCAGAGTTCACCGCGAGAAGGTTGGCAGATTTAAATAAATTTGTCGTCAAAGCTATTGTAGGCATACATATGTTTTCTCAATTTGATAACAAAACAACCCTGCATTATTAATTGCATTTTCCCTAATAATTGTGTAGTTGGGAGTAAGATATATACTCATCTTTAAGGGCACTCACAGTGCAGACTCTACCCATGGAGTCTATACCTTGAAGACTCTATCACAAGAAATCATGGTCTCCAATGCAGAGTTTGTAATAGTAGTTTCTAAAGATAAAGACATTTATTATTCAACACAAATATTATAATGTGATCCACCCTACACCTCTCAACAATATCACCAGACGCAGCGGGTGGATGGAGTACG
Source organism: Panicum virgatum (assembly GCF_016808335.1). Taxonomy (NCBI): domain Eukaryota; kingdom Viridiplantae; phylum Streptophyta; class Magnoliopsida; order Poales; family Poaceae; genus Panicum; species Panicum virgatum. The sequence continues at coordinate 11,125,369 of NC_053151.1, read as the reverse complement.
AGATCCAAGACACATGCATATCAGTCTTGATGCATTGTCGACTCAGCATCTTGAAAAACACCAATATGAGAAAAAACTAAAAATCTTGCTCGTAATCTTGTGAAATTGCTGTGCCTATCTGTCCTTTTGTATTTATTATGCTCGATAGTTTTGCATGGACAGCTTGCATTGCTTGCTGGAGTACTCTATCAATCGACTGACTTATCAAGATAGCATAGTTGCATACTATACCGTGAAGTTGTTGGTCTTTAATTTCCTAATCTGATGGAGAAGTGTAAAGACCAAAGCAAATTCATGAAGTTTTGTTTGACACGCAACGATTAGCTAGATTAGGAAATTAGTGGGTCTCATGCTTTTGGGAGTGCAGCTCGACAGTTTCGCCTTCTGATCGAATGGTCAATAGCAGCTCGTGTTTTTAATAATCCGCAGATTTGTGAGATGCCCCATGCACCAGACAGTAAATAAATCTTTCAAGCAATGCTGCTTGGTCGACGTGACTTCATGTACAGGTGTCTGAAATCAAGCGGCCAGCCGGTGTCCTCAGCAGTAGCTCATCTTTCAGGTTCTGTTTCATCTGTTTGGTCTGTGCTCTCCCCTTGTACGTGCGGCTCTGTTTTGATGCTGTTCTTAAGTCATCACGACACTGTTTTTGTTTTTTCTGCTATCCTAACAATCAAGAGTTTTGCTCCAATAATGGTCCCATCATAAAATGACTCAGTTAGTATCAGTTTTAAGCAAGCAAATCAGAGTTAATTTGGGAAAGATGCCTCAGCCCAATGGGGAGCCATCTAGATTTCCTTTCATGAGTTAACGCTATATTTTTCAATGCGAGATAGGATCACTGATTTCTCAATGAAATCGAATCTTGTTGTTTAGTCTAATCATGTGTAAAACAAATGTTAGCAGCACTCCTAATTGCAGTGCTCCTTCTCTGCATAATTATTTAATCCTAGTGCATAGCACTGCCGGATCACGGAGAGGTGCCCACCGTCGCCGAAATTGGATCGGGATGCCGCCAGTCGCCACCGCTGCCCGACGACATCGGATCACGGCTCGCTTGGGGCAAATTGAGAGAGAAAGAGGAAGAGCTGCTTTCGTTGCCGATTTGGGCCTGTCTGGGAGAGCTCTGCTCCACCAAAATCCCTGGTCAGAGATGACTAGCAACGAAAGTGCCGCCGCCCATCCAGCAACCCTCCCACCGATGGAGAGCAAATGATGAGAGGAGAGCGAGAAAATGAGACGCAGGAAACCGGTGAGGGGTAAAAAGGGCTTCTGAGCATTTGGACTCACTACTAGGGAATCGACTTTTGGTCCTCAACATTAGTACCGGGTATTTTTACACCCAGTACTAATGTAGGCATCAGTACCGACTAGGAATGCAGGACCCCGAGCGTCCCCCGTGACCCAAATTAGTACAGGGTGTTGGTAACATTAGTACCAGATGAAAAGGATGCCCTGGTAAAAAAATTACGCATTAGTACCGAGCGGTAAAAACCTCCGGTACCAATGCCTAAGGATGGATTCGGATCGGATACGGATGAAATCGGATCCGAATGTCACCTTTTACCACATTTTAATTCGGATACGAATGCGAATGTGGATCTCATCGGATACGAATACAAAACGGATAGTTCGAATCCGGATACCTTCTCGATTTGAAATATAGAGCTGTCACGAGTGTCAGTTTATTGTGTCAACAATTTTATAGTAGATCAAAATCATTATACAAGTAGGGAGTAAAGGATTAGAAGATAGCTAATAAAAAAAATATAATTATCTATGTATAACTTTTATATTAAATATATAATACTAATTTTGAAGATAAAATAAATAAATATTTAAATACTTAATAATTAAGATATATAAAAAAGATTTTATCATTAAATAAATAATTAATTTGACTCTATAAATAATTTTAATCATGAAATAAATATATTAAATAGTTAAAGTCAATTTTTATATCATAACTAATTTTAATAAATATATTATTAGTTATCTAGGTTTCTAAATAATTTAAATAGTGTACATCATTAAGTAATTATGTATAAAGATAAGTTTAACATTGTCTCACTAGTCACTTTTTCTTTGCGGATACGGACGGATACAGATATTCCTCGAATACGAATATGGAATCGGATAGAGAAAAGTTCTCAAATTCGGATGCATCCATACGACATCGATATTAAAATCGAATACGAATACGAATACGAATATCTATATTTACATTTTAAACAAATACAAATACGAATAATTCGAATGTTCCGCCATCCGGATCCATCCTAACCAAATGCCTCCTCCCGTCCCTGCCGTGCACGACGTGGCCCCTTCTCTTTTTTTTATCTGATCCCCTCTCTTAATTCTCTCTCCCTTCTCTTTAACTCCCGCAGCAACGCATCCATCCTCATCCACACACTCTCCATCTGTCTCTTTCTCCCTCCCTCTCTCTCTCATCTCTCTCTTCTCGATCTGTGCAGGGACTGAGAGAGCGGCGGGGCACGGCCGGGCGGGCGGGCGCGGCCAGCCAGCGGTGCGCGGAGGCGCGGCGCCGCGGGCGCGCACGGGGCTGGGCGCCGCCGGCTCTCGGGGCTGGGCTCGCGGAGCTCCGGCAGAGGCCCCTCCTGGCAGCGCGTGGTCGAGCTCCGGGTGGGGCAGGAAGCATCCGAGCACAGGCAGGCGGGCTGCAACGGGCAGCGTCGCGGTAGGCGAGCGGCACACAGATGGAACATCTGCTGGGTGGCGGTGCTTGCGGTCCCGGTGAGAAAGCTGCAACACGCTGCTTCCCTGACTCCGTGCCCATGAAGTCCCCGTAGTGGTGTGGCTTCTTGCAGATCCATCCAGATCGATTTTCTTCCTCTTTTTCCCCTTCTTATTTTTCTTACAAAGATCGTGATGATCCAAAGGGTAGGGGTATACTGTCCAGGTCGAAGTGTATGTATCCGGTATCAAATTTTGGCCTTTCTGAAGTGTATGTGTGAGACTGAAATTGTGTGTGGTATATGTGTATGTGAAATTGTGAGATTGTGGTTGTGAGATCAAATGTATTGATATGATTCTTGTAATATGTATGTTGATAAAATGTGACTGTGATTCTTATAAGTTTCTGAAATTGTGATTGTGAGAGATGAGATGAGATGAGATGAAAAAAAAGGAAAAAGAAAAAGAAAAGAAAAGAAAAAAATGACGGATGGGAGGGGCCGACGGAGACGGAGGAAAGGTTTTAAATCGGCGGCTAAGATGTTTAGCGACAGGGTTGCCATTACGGCGTTTAGCGGGCTATAGCCAGTATTTAGCGGACTATAGCTGATTTTAGTGGGCTAAATACCATAGCTGCTGCTCTTTCTAGAAGCTATAGCAATCCATAGCAGAAACTATAGCAATCTATAGCGGAAGCTATAGCCGGCTATTAAAAACTTTGGACGGAGGGCACGTTAGTACCAGGTCTCATCTACAACTGGTACCGCCTAAAACAAAACAATCAAAAGGCGGGCCAGCAGAATCCCGACCTCTTTCCACCACCACCCAACAGCAGTCAATAGTGTTCGTTTAATGCTCCGTGTTCGTTGGCGTAATGCTGTTCCTCCTCTACTGAGGTTCACTTTTGATTGTTCGTTGGCGTCTCAGAGGTTCACTTTTGACACTTTCTATGCAAATGTAAAGTTCTTTGGTATACCGCCGGCTTTGCGTACTAATGCTCTGGTCCACGAGTTCATAGATACGGTGGGTACCAGGTCTGATCTGGAGCCTATCAACTATAGAGCCGTCAAGAGTCAGGACCTCTTCTTTGCAGTGAAGGTCAAGCTAAATATAAACTCCAAGGGAGTAGACCGCATCACGGTCAAGAGGCAAGGACAGGGGGACTTAACTGCTTTTGTCCACTACGAGAAGATTTTCAAAATATGTACCTTCTATGCAGATTTTTTCCATAACTCCACAGCCTGTCCAAAAAGAGAGGACATGAGATTTCAGCTACGCATGCAAGATAAGTTGGATGAGTTGCCTTTTGAGATTTATGGTCGATGGATGACTGATTATGATAAGCTACCAAGAGATATCATAGAACAACAGTTAAGTGAGTCCCAAATGATTACTCCTCTCATTAGGAGAATGCAACTGAAGTACAACTCTCAGCAGATCATGGAGTCTCAGCAAATACTGAACACAACTCCTTTGCTTATCAATCAGTCTATGCAAGACCGACAGATGCCTAATTAGGGATTTCAGTTGGAACAAGCTAACCAAATCCAGCAATCCAAACATGTTCATAATGATACTCTAATGGAAGAGAGGCAGCCAGCAAAAGGGAAAACTCTAGACTTACAATCAATTACAGCCCCTCATGGAAATCAAGGTCAAAGCAACATAGCCAAGGGCTACCAGCCTAACCAGTTTCAAACGGGAACGGCCATGACGCAGGGTGGAATTTTGAACCACCAAGGACAGCAGGTGCAGGGGAATCAGCAGCAAGAGTACATGCAAAAGCAACAGGAGGACAATCCAGGCAACTTGGCTCTTCTTTCCCCTCTCACCCACCAAGATGCTGCTAATGCCAAACAACCCCCTATTTTCAGCACACAATCCTTTATTCCTGTTCCATCTTATAGTGCAGACAATGACATACAGGGCCCATCTCTACAGGAATATTTCCACACTATGCCAAATATTATAAAGCCAAATCTTCTTGTTCCTCATTCTTCTATGCAAGCCATTCTTCAGGGTCATCCTCTCCCTCAAGCTCACACCTCCATTCCACCATAGCAGAGCTCTGTCCAAAATAGAGAGCTGCCCGCAGAGAAGGTCTTCAACACCAGTGTTGCCCCTACAGCAATACTTCATGGATCTCCTATTTTGTCTGAAATCCCAGCTCAATTTCCTCATACAAATGCTTCTTCTATGCCAACTAGCAACCCGCCTGACACAGGCCACGCCCAGCATCATCACTACCCGCCCCTCTCGCCTGCTCATTTTGCAGCTGGCTCATCACCTCCAAATGTGCTTGATGGATCGTTCCATGTCGGCACCACCACTGCACAGGCCAATGCAAGACCTCAACCTAGGAGCTTCAGCTCCAAATCTAAAGGAAGCTCAAGAACTTGCAAGATTCAGTCTCTGAGCAATGTTCAAGCTAAAGTTTCGGGCCGTCGCCGGCCTAGGTCTCCTTCGGTGCAAGACTCAGACAGATTCCAGTCGCCACGACACGTAGCTGGTCCCAGTGCTCCCAAAGGAGGAGGAGAAGTTCGTACCAACTCCGGCAGAGGCAGACTGCGCAATAGGCCTAGCGGCTGGGATGAGGGCCCTCCTGTCCTCGGTGGAAAACTCAATCCCGCTCACAGGAACTCCTCTTCAGGTACTGGCTGCTATCCCAGTGGAGGAGCTTCTACTCAAGCCCATCCAGGTCAATATTGCTCTGTTCCTGGCTTTCCTGCTGGCAGTGATGTGGAGGCAGGCTTCAACAATCATGCTGAAGAAGATGCTTAAGGTCCAGCTGTTCAGGCCAATATTTGCCTCTCTTCTGCAACTAAACAGCATTCAGGGTCAGCAATGGGGAGAGATATCAAGAGGCAAGCGCTTATGGCTGATAGTGGACAACTTGGTCCTTCACACATTTCTATCAGGGGGATGGGTGTGGATCCTGTCCATATGCCTTCTGCTCCCTCAGGCCAGGCAGTCAATGCAGTTCAAGGTCAGGATGTCCGTGCTCATATTCTTCTACCTAGTACTTCTGGCCAAATCAGCGGAGTTGTTCTGGAAATGCCTCAACGGGCTTTGGTGCCATGCCCAGAGGCGCCACGAGAGCCATGAGTCTTCTAGCTTGGAACTGCCGAGGATCAGGCGGGAATCTCGGCAGTCCTAAAATGGGGCACCTTTCCCGCCTTGCTGTGTCTACAAAAGCTCAGGTACTTTTCATTTCTGAAACTAGAAAATAGTCAGTTAATAAAGCTAATCTGCTTAATAAGTTTTGCTTTGATGATGCTTGTGTAGTCCCTGCAGTAGGTCTTTCAGGTGGTCTCTGGTTGCTGTGGAAAGGAGACTTCAGTCTAGATGTCGTCCAAGCTTCTGATAATCTTATCTTAGCTAATGCTGTATATAGGCCTTATGCCCTGAACTTTAGCCTTATCTGTGTGTATGGTGACCCGCATCATGTCAGAACTGATGCTATCTGGCAGGCTATCTTCAATTTTGTTGTAAATAATCCTGATGTGCCTGTGTTATGTATGGGTGATATGAACAATATTATGAATGCTAATGAGAAGCTTGGTCCAAATCCTGTTAATGCTAGAAGAGTTTCTAACTTCTGTCATTGGATCAAACAATGTTCTTTATTTGATTTAGGTTTCAATGGTCCTGCTTACACTTGGTCCAACAAGAGGTTTGCTTCTACTCCAACTTTTGAAAGACTTGATAGATGTTTAGCTAATGCTGAGTGGTGTTCTATTTTCCCTTCTACTATTGTTTTTCATCTGCCTATGATGTATAGTGACCATGTCCCTATTTTGATTATGCTTCAAACTAACAGACCTAAAACCAAAAAACCTTTTAGGTTTGAAAACTGGTGGGCTCTCGAACCTGATTTTCATCATGTGGCTGCTCAAAGTTGGAATAAATCTGCCCAGAGACCTTTTCATCTTAAAACTAAATATTTGGCCTCTGATCTTAAAGTCTGGAGAAAGAAAAAGCCTCATATTAATGATCAGCTTCTTACAATTGAAAATGCTATTTTTCAGGATCAACTAAAACCTATTCCTCTTCAAAATCACAATCTTCAAAAAGATCTTATTCATCAGCATCATCAAATCCTCTTAAAACAAGCTGAATTTCATAGACAGAGAGTCAAAAAGGTTTGGGCTATTAAAGGTGATACTAATACTAATTTTTTCCACAGGGCAATTATAAGGAGAGCAACCAAAAATAGAATAGCTTATCTGACACAAGAAGATGGTTCTCCTGTCACAACTCAAGATCAAATAGCTTCTGTGTTTTACAATTACTTCAACAAATTGTTCTCTTCTCAGAGCACTACTTTCCAGGTACCACAGCAGCACAATGTTGAGGAAGCACCACCAATACAGGATGAATATACAACCTCTGTTCCAGACAAACAAGAAATTTGGAACATTGTTAAAAATATGAGATCAGATGCAAGTCCAGGCCCAGATGGTTTGAATGCAGGTTTCTATAAAGTGGCTTGGCCATGGATTGCTGATGATGTAGTTCACCTGGTCCAACAGTTCTATAATTCAGCTGAACTTCCTCAAGGTATTAACTCTACTTACATAGCTCTTATTCCAAAGACCAATGCTGCTCATACTCCACATCAGTTCAGACCTATAAGTCTTTGTAATGTCATTTACAAAATCATCACTAAATCTTTAGCTGAGAGGATCAAGTTGCATTTGCCTAATTATATTCACTCTTCTCAATCTGCTTTTATACCTGGTAGGCATATCACTTCCAACATAATAGTTGCTCAGGAAATTGTTCATTCTTTCTCCCTGGCCACTTGGAATGAAAAAACTTTCATGTTGAAGATTGATCTGGCAAAAGCCTTTGATAGAATACAATGGAATTTTATTATCAATGCTCTCAAGCAAAGAGGTTTTAATGATCATTTTACTAATCTTATTCAAGCCTGCATCACTGCCCCTGTTTTTTCCATTCTGGTTAATAGTCAGCCTTCAAACTACTTCAACTCCCAAAGAGGTATCAGACAGATGCCCTCTTTCTCCTTATCTTTTTGTTCTAGCTATTAATGATCTGTCCAAAAGGTTGCAGGTGGCCATGGTAGAAGGTAACATTCAAGGAATATCTCTAGGACCATCTTGCCCTCCCATTCACTCTCTTCTTTTTGCAGATGACTTACTAATTTGTGGTCAGGTCAATGATTACGAACCTCAGACGCTAAGAATTATCATTCAAATTTTTTGCAACTTATCTGGTCAAACACCAAATTGGAGTAAGTCTTCTGTTCATTTCAGTAAAAACTGTACCATTCATGACAGACAAAAGGTTCAGGACATTTTCCCTGTTCAAGAGATGAATGCCAACACTATGCATCTAGGTCATCCTTTGCTTTTCTCATATAAAAATAGATCCAATGCTTACTCTTTCATTCTTAATAAGTTCAGAGCCAAATTATCTACTCTTAAGGCCAATAAAATTAATCATGCTGGCAGACTTGTTTATATAAACTCTGTCCTGTCTTCAATTCCAATCTATTATTTAACAAACATCCTTTTTCCTGAGAATTTTCTTGACAGGATTGAGGCCATTATGAGAAATTTTTGGTGGGCTGGTCACAAAGAGGAAAATGATGGTACTAATCCTATTGCCTTCAGATCTTGGGATGATATATGCAGGCCTAAAAAGCTTGGAGGGCTTGGAATACGAAAGATTCATACAGTTAACAAGAGTTTAGTTCTCCATTCAGCTTGGATGGTAGTTTCAGGTAAAGATCCTTTCCTTTCTTCAGTTTTAAAGGCTAAATATTTCCCCAACTCAACTTTCTGGAAATGTTCTAAACATGGGTCAAAATCTGTTTTCTGGAGTTCTATTCAAAATGTTAGGCAATTCCTTTTTCAGAATTCTATTTTTCAGATTCATCAAGGAAATATTAACATTTGGACAGAACCTTGCTGTCAAGGATGGGACAACATTCATAGCCACATACAACTCCCTGTTTCTGTTAATCCTATTCCTAATCAGGTTAAAGATCTTTGGTATCCAAGCACCAGGGACTGGAATATACCTTTGGTTCAAGAATTGTTTGATCTGAATTTTCAGGAATTTATTTTCCAAACACCCATAGTACACCTACACGAAACTGATAAACTTATATGGAAGCCAGCAAGAATAGGTATATGCTCTTCCAAGGAAGCCTACAACTTCATTTCAAGATTGAACAATCATCAATTGCCGGATCAAGGGTCAAGAAGCATTTCTGCTCCAGCTCTAGACCTTATCAATAGAATATGGAAGAATAAAAAGGTACAACCAAAACTCAAAGCTTTTATGTGGAGACTTATCAGAAATGCTGTTGCTACAGCTGAAAGAGCCTCAAGATACTCTACAAATATAAACAATCTTTGCAATTACTGTGGCCAAAAGGAAAATGACATGCATCTTTTCTTTCATTGTTCTCTGCCTAGAGCAGTTTGGTTTTCTGCTAACCCCTCCTTAAGAGCTGATCTTCTTCCAAATATTGAACATGGGTTGCAGGATATTTTACCCTATATTTTTCCTCCTCATACAGATGACAGTCACTTGATCAGTGTCATCACAACCTTGTGGTACATTTGGAGAGCCAGAAATGATAATCGTTTTAATAATATAACTTGGACAGTCCAACAAGTCCACTTTAATATTCAAGCTGAAATCTCTGTGATCACTAACAGTCTTTCAGAAAAGTCCTCAATGAATGATGACCACAACCACTTGTCCAACCAGGATGATACAGGAGAAGGAAGTCCACATGGGGAACAACAGGATACAACTACTTCTTCAAACACTAACAATATTTCTTGCTATGTTGATGCTGCTATTCCACCTAAACATTTAATTGTAGGAACAACGCCAGCAGGGATAGGAATCTATATCACAGGGGATGATCAAGCAACAAGACTTAACATAAAGATACAAGCACAAATACAGGATGGAGTTAACCCTTTGATGGCTGAAGGTCTGGCAATGGAACTAGCTACAAAAATCACAACTATCATGGGTTTGCAATCCTATTCTATTTTCACAGATTCTCAAATCTTGGTTGAAGCTTTGAATCCAGGATCAGGGAAGGCAAAACCTCCTCCGTGGAGACTCAAACCTACTTTATCTACCATTCAAAATCAGGTTCAAGGGCATCAAGTCTCTTTTTCCAAAATCAAGAGAACTTTGAATGTTGAAGCTCATAAACTGGCTAGGAAAGCTAGGCAATCCTTTCAGCAGCAGGTTTTTACAAGATGCTCTAACTGTTTTCATAACAGTCCCTGTGAGCTCTTGCATTTGCTCTGTACCTAGTCTTGGGGAAACTTTAGGCTCTTGTATGTTTCATGTGAATAATCAATAAAGAGCCTTGACTTGATAAAAAAAAAAACTGGTACCGCCTGGCAGTACCGGTTGCGCATCCAGTACTAATGGCCTTCTGGACCCGGTACGGATGCCTCTTTCCCAAGTAGTGAGTAGTGACTGGACGTTTGGATTGATTGGCCCTGTGCAACATTAGGGCACGGGTAGGGTCGGGCCCAAACGGGACTCGGGTGGGATTAAATGATAATTAATGACGTGTCTGCTTTAAAATTAGTGCTAATTTTATGAAAAAGACCACCGGAGCACCTATTTCATGAATTAGAGACATGTCTATGTAAACTTATTAAAAATTCAAAAGGATGTGGATATATATATATATATATATATATATATATATATGCATGCATATGCGTTCCTCGTGCACAAAGATCATTGGCTCTAGCACTGTATCCTTATCAATCGTTGAGAAAAGAAGTGACAGTTTGTAATACAATAATCATATTGCAATGGCAGCCAGCTCTCCTTCCTCCTCGTCGCTCTCATCCTTCTCCTCGTCCTCGTAGAAATCGGAGCTGCGGTTGCTGATCTCCAGACCGGGGACATCGATCTCAGCGTCGATCAAGTCCAGCACCCACTGCGGGAGAGTGGCCCGGAACTCAAGGTCCTCCTGGGCATAAACCCCCCTGGCCTTGTCCGATCCTGCCTCAGCAACGGCCGGAGTCCCTGCCCCTTGGCTATGTCCACCAACGGCGTCCACCGTTTCACCGTCACCACCGACGGAAGCCACCACCGAATCAGCAGGCCGCTCCTCACCATTATTCGAGCAGCCGGCAGCCAGCTCTTCCACCTTCATCATCATGGTATTATCCTCCTCGTCGGTCTCGTCGTCTTCCTCGTCGTCCTCGTAGAAATCGGAGCAGCGGTTGCTGATCTCCAGACCGGGGACATCGATCTCCGCGTCGATCAAGTCCAGCACCCACTGCGGGAGAGTTGCCGGAAGGCCGGAACTCGAGGTCCTCCTGCGCGTAAACCACCTTGGCCTTGTCCTCTGGCCGCCTGACAACCAAGCCACCTTGGCCATCGCCACCAGCGGCAGCGTCCACCATGTTAGCAGGACCCTCCTCACTGGCCACCGGCGGCGACGCCATCGTCTTCCCTTCGGTAGAGCACCGCCCCTCCTCACCAGCCGCAGCCGCCTCCGGTGGTGAGCACTGCCCGGTCATTGGACACCTCGAGATTCCTTTCCTTCTCTCGGCCGCCGGAGATCGACAACGAGTCTGCCACTGTTGGAGAACGGCACATTAGCGCCGGTCACAGGACGGCTTAGTGCCGGTCCCTGTGGCCGGCACTAAATGGCCGGCACTAACGTGACAGACGTTAGTGCCGGCTACTCTGACCGGCACTAACGTGCGTGTGTTAGTGCCGGTTCGTAATACCAGCCGGCACTAACGTGCCCGCCCCCGCCCGACTCCTGACAGCAAGGTTAGTACCGGCTGATATTACTAGCCGGCACTAAATGTTTTTTCTTCTTTTTGTTTCTTTTCTTTTCGTTTTTATACATATGGCTATGCGTATTTCTAGCGTATGTGACTACATAGTCGTACTCTTTGCATTGCACAGTATTATTAGAACAGAATATTACACTAACATTATATATTTATATATATATATTTGTCATGTATGGAACACTTAGGAATTCAAAAGTACATGAGATATTACAAATTATTGCGCACATCAACTATAATAACGTATCAGCTTCCTCGTCGTCGGATCTTCTTGGGCGACGCTTAGACGGAGATCGCCATAAAATTCGCCCTTAGGATTTATGACTTCATCGAGTAGAAATCCGCATATAGCTTCTTGAATTGCCCTGATCCGAGCGATTTCAATGAGTTCTTCTTTCATCCGCCAACGCTGTCACATTTTTCGATAAAAACATGAGAATAAAAAATAATGAATTAAAATAATGAGCAGATGTGATTGTGCTCACGTACATTGAATGCCTCCACTGTCATTTGCCCTTTTTCACTTGCAAAAGAGTTGATCCACTCGCATACGTAGTATCCACATAAGTTGTTTCCTTGGCCCTGTCTCCAACACTATGGACAAACGTGGGTTACGATATAGAATTTTTCTGATGTTTATTGCGAATGACATTAGTAGCGAGAGTATATTCATACCGGAAAATCAGTCACCCAATGAAGAGGCTCGATTTCACCTATGGGCAAGCCTATGTGTTTGTGGAGGTAGCGACCCCATGCAGTATTTACCACCTCGATGATATCTTGGTACTTTGATTTATCTTGCCTTAACGAGTCATACACCAAGACCTTGTGCTCCTCAATCCGAATACAAAGCAATATCCAATGAAAGCTGTGCATATACATACGCATAACCAATTAATGTTGATTATAATAGTTATTAAATAGTATTATTAATACGAAGGGATTGAAAAAAAAAGTCTAACAAAGAACGACTCACTGATGGTTGTATGGCAAGAGAATGAAGGGACACATGCTATTTTTACGCAACCCCCTGTATATAACATTGACTATGTCTCCAGGATTTAGCGCTAGCGATTTCTCGTGTATAATATCGGGGTCGAAGAACCCGACGTTATGGAAGTTCTTCTTTCGGCAAATTTGAATTTTTGACCTACGAGACACAAGAAAAACGGGGATCAGTCAACACACAAGGCTAAAATAATGAAACGAGAGACAATACTTACATGCACCATACACTGACGAGGGACTTGTGAAGGGCATCTTGATGGTATAAATCGTAGAGTGATGCAAACTCGATATATACATCATCTGCCCCCCCCGCCAGAAATGCTCATCTTTAATCCGAGCTGGGAACATCTCTAATTTACTAGCTTTAGATTGCATGGCATACCATTTGTGTAACTCGGCCATTCTCGTTGGTAGGAATGGTAGCAACTCTGGCCATATCAAAGGTTCACCAAGTACAAATTTTTTCCTGCCGCGGGCATTCTGTAGGACCTCCCCAAGCAATTGAGCCCTTGTTAGATCAGTTTGCAATATCATCCCAGCCATGGTCAACGGATCTCTTGATTCATTGGGACAGTCTTCATGCGGCACTATCAACGGAGGGATCGATTGTTTGGACTGCTCTCCGAGCTGGGGAACGGTCTTTGCATTAATCAGGCGATTCTTGGGGTTGCTGTAGCACTTTCTGATCTGCCGATCATAATCCGACTCTCTTTCTTTCTCCTTGGTGGGATCTTTAATGAAGTGTTTAACAAAGTGTGCCTTTGCAACCGGATCTATTTCTGGCTTCTTGTTCGCAGCCTCCCTCAGTAGCTTGCGCTTCAGCAAGAAGGTTTGAAACGATTCTTCTGCCTCTTCCTCTTCTGGAGCCTTCTTTTTCTTCTTTCTTTGCTGCTTTTGAGATGGCTGGACCGAAGGTACCGTGTATGCCTTCTGTCGCTGACTCTGATTCTGTTGTGCGGCCTGTGATGATGCCGGAATTGGCTCACTTTGTGCGGCTGGTGATGGCGGATCCATGCTGGGGTCCCGTGCAGGCGGTGGAGAAGGTGGGCCAACACTAGGATTCCTGTCAGCTGGCGTTGGTGATCTTTGCCTTGAGCACCGAGCGGAATCTGTGTCTGCTTGCACCAATCTTATGTCGCGCTTTGGCCACGCGATCCATGTGTGTACGGCATGTTGTAGTTCTGTTTCTTCAGGACTTATAGGGATCGGGAGGTCCATGTCTTCCCAGCGTTCTTCAGTAATTCGGTCAACAAAGACTCTGGCGAATCCTTCAGGAATTGGCTGGCAATGTATTGTCCCGCCCTGTTCTTGGACTTCCGCATAACCCTCAGCACAAACTTTAAGTTTTTTCCCATAAAGAACCAGAAGCTCACATTGGGTCCTAACGGTGATGTCGTCAATGGGGTCCCTCGGCCTGTCGGCACCCAAATTAGGGTGCTCCGTGGAAGCAACACTGCTACGACGCTGAGAAGAGGGGCTGATCTCCACATTGGCAGCTGGTTGGTCCGAGCGTTGCCCAACTGCTGCCTCAAGTGACATTATCCGGTTTTCTAGGCTATGAATCTTCTCAGCCACTACTGCCTTGCTTCTGCATCGGCTTCGGTAGGTTTCGAGATCTCCGAAAAAGCCATATTTCCATGGAACTACGCCCACACCTCGGGTCCGTCCAGTGTGTTCCGCATTCCCAAGAGCGTAAGTCAGCTCGTCATTCTCTCTGTTGGGCTGGAAGGTTCCTTCTTCGGTACGCCTCATTGCGTCCTCGAGTCTTTGGGCAGCCTCTCTTAGTACGTCGCTAGTCACAAACATTCCAGTGTCGGGGTCTAGTGTGCCTCCATGAGCATAGAAGTAATACCTTGCTCGTTTGGGCCAACTCAAGGTTTGCGGTACGATTCCTTTTACAATTAAATTATTTTCCATCTTTTCCCATTTCGGAATGGCAACCTTATAACCTCCGGGCCCAAGTCTATGGAAGTTTTTCTTTTTGCTAGCATTCACTTTGCCTTGAATCGAGGCTGCCATGCTGTCAGCACTGTGCTTATAATTCACGAATTCATTCCACCACTCTCGTTGCTTCTTCCAGACTTTATCAAAATCTGGTGTGAGGCCCTTGTTGACAAAGTTTGCCACCAATTTTTTTCTTGAACGAGGCGAACTGAATTGCCATCTTCTTAAATGCCCATCCCTTTATTTCGTCAGCTTTGCCTGGGGGAAAGTTGAAGTGCAACGACACCTCTTTCCATAACAAATCTTTCTCTGAATCTGGCACGATATCTTCAGGTCGATCAGAGACTTTATTTCTCTTCCAAAGCTTATACTTTATGGGACGGATTCCCTAACAAGATATCCCAATTGATTTACAAATGTTGTCTTAATTTGACCAGGAGCATGTTCTTTACAATCTTTAATAGCTCACAAAATCCCTTATCGGTTACACCATTAGTTGCCTTCCATTTCAGCATCTCCAGCGTGGTACCCAACTTCTTTTGCTCCGGTTTGCAATTAGGGAACAACGGCCTTTTGTGATCCTCCAACATCTTCTCGAACTTTAATGCCTCCTTCACAGTTTCACTGTCTTTCTGTGCATCAAGCAACGCCTGACCTAGCTCGTCAGGTGGCTCCTCTTGTGCAACATTTGCTTCACCCTCGTCCATTGGTTCATCTTGAAAGCCACCTGCTTCATGAACCCATGCCCAATCTGGAAGATTGTTATCACCATCGTCATCTTCTTCATTATCTTCCATCATAACTCCAACTTTGCCGTGTTTAGTCCAAAGGCTATAGTTACTCATGAAACCATTCAAGGCCAGGTGATTCCATAGAGTATCTCTTTTTCGGAATTCTTTTTTATTTTCGCAAATACTGCATGGACAACACATTAAACCCTTTGGCGACCTATTTGCCATTGCCGCCTTGAGAAAAGAATCTAAACCCTGAATCCACGCCGAGGTGCTCCGGCTTCCGTGCATCCATTGCCGGTCCATCTGTACAAATTACAAAAAAAATCATGCTCATTATCCCTAAAAAGTAAAAACAGGTTACTATGAAGTAATTCAAAAAAAATGTAAATGTGTCATAGTCCACCTATCTAGTAAATTTAAACTAAATAGCAAAATAAATTGGCACAATAACATATACACATGTCACCATGAAATAATTCAAAAAAACATTCTAAATGTGTGATAGTCAAACTATATAGTAATCATTCTCTAAAAAGCAACAAATCAATTCTACCTTGCTCAAATTAATGAACAAATTAATAAATCATGCCCATTTTCCCTCATCCTTAAAATCCTTAAAATTTTGCATAATAACATATATATATATATATATATATATATATATATATATATATATATATATATATATATATATATATGTCCCCGTGAAATAATTCAAAAAAATCATTCTAAATGTGTCATAGTCAAACTATCTAGAAAACCTTCTCTAAAAAGTAACAAATTGATTCTATTTTGTTCAAATTAATGAACAAATCGGAAAATTATGCTCATTTTTCCTCAACCCTAAAATCACTATTTTCTTTATCTAGAAAGCATGAAACAAAAAATAAACACCGTGAAAGAAGAGTGAAAGAAGCTACTAACTTTTGGTGCACTTGGATGGGTGAAATCCTCACAAATTTGGAGGAAAATGGGCAGCACCTCCCCTCTAACACGCCATGAGAGAGAGGAGGAGCTCGGTCAAATGAAATGGTCGGGCTGGGGAAGAAGGAGTGCCTGGCTTATGCGGGGCAAGTTAGTGCCGATTGGTGGCTTTAGCCGGCACTAAGTGTGTACGTTTAGTGCCGGCTAGAACTACCAGCCGGCACTAATATGCAATTGACCAAGTTAGTGCCGGCTAAAATTCCCAGCCGGCACTAACGTGTCTTTTGACCGTTGTGGCAGACGGGCTAACCGTTGGGGGCTGGCACGTTAGTGCCGGCTGGAGTTTCTAGCCGGCACTAACGTGCCCGCTTTGTACGGTTCATGCACGTTAGTGCCGGCTCCTGTTGGACCGGCACTAACGTGCTGGTACCAATGTACCATTCTCCAACAGTGTGCCTGGATGGATGCGGATTGTTGTTGATGGGAAGGAACCAGCAGCGGTGCTGCTGCGGTTTATAGTCTACGGAAACCTGTATTTTCGTCGGTCGGGTTGCGAGTCGGAGTCGGCTCCATCCAGGGGCCCAATCCAGAATAGCAGGGGGCTCCCGCCAGCATACAAGCACGACGGGCCGGGCAGAGAATTGCTCAACTTATGAGCCTCAATGCTAAGCCTATCAGCGGAACCAGCCCAACAGTCCAACAATGCAAAACTGGGTCAGTACTCTAAATAAGATCAACACTGATTATGGCATAACTCGTATCTGTGTTGAGAGCTCCAAATCCTAATTCGTGGATTCTCCCCCACATGCATACAACAATTTTAGATTTACTATTAACAAATTTCTTGAAATATTTTAAATCCATAAATCTATATTTCGACAAATATTTGAGCTTTGTTATGGTAAAGTACCGGAATATACTTGGAAATACTTGTGCTACATGCAGTTACTTTCCTTTCTTATCCTTCTTATAAAAAAAGTCAATAAATTTGCACATAATTAAAAAAGGTATCATAATAATTTCTCATTAATTTTTTTTATACTTCCTGGCACTTCTCTTTAGGTACTTTTTGCTACTTCCACCGTTAGATTTCGTCGAATGGATGACTCTCGTTAATTTCAAACACTCTAAAATTTCCCAATTTGATAATCCAAGCTATTTTTTTCCAGGCTCGGGTACATATAAAGCTCACATAAATGTGGCTCCAACGTAGTAGATTTTTCCCTCGAAAGGAAAGCTAGGATTTGTGAGAGCGTACTAAACTAGACATCCTTTCGCTCCTTGTATCTTCATTATTCAGAGAAATCCAAACTCTCAAAACTGTGGCATGATGGCATTGAGCACAAGTTCACTGAGGATGTGTGGTCTACTGGTGGGCCCTAGCATTAAAACAATATTAGTAATATATATTCCCATTTTATACTAAAAGAATATTATTAGTAGTCATGGCTCGGAATCCTATATACTTTGCACGCATGAAAAAAATCGCGTGGTTTGTGATCTGCGATATACACATGTGTCGTTTATGATGATTAAAAATATTGTTTCAATAATATTATGGAGGCACAAGCAACTGAACATTATCTAATGAATTGTTTCAATGTATAATATTTTGGAGGCACAACCAACTGGTACTAAAGGTAACATCACCGAATCAGCAACCCGATACTAAAACTTGGTACTTTTAGTTTCAGTTTCATTGTACCGGTTGGAAACCAAATCTAAAGGGGGTTCCAACCCGTGTACTACCTAATAGATGGTTCTCTAGTAGTGAGGCATGACTACTAGTAGGACCAACCTTATCGTGCAACCACAAGTTCAAATGTACACTAGATATAAAACCAAAGACTATATCAAACTCTAAACATCCTTCTCTCCTTCCTCCTCCTCGCTCTCTTCTTCATCGATATCGTCCTCAATAAAGCCATTAGCTACAGATTTTAACATGCATACGACCTACATCATCGTATAGAAAATTGAACTTCAGGTTCTTCTACAAAGCAAGCCTCTCTTTCAGCAATGCTATAGTCAGCCTTCAACTGCTTCTTGTGCATTATATTCTTCCATCAACCACCTTAATTATACTTGCTTGCTTGCCAAACACTAATAATGAAGTTCCATCAACTTGGAATTGTAGATCCACATTCTGAGATTAACACATACAGTAACGGTAAAGTAAGAAAACAACTCTTTCCATTAATCAAGAGAAGAAAATAGAATATTTGATGTCTTTTACAAAGTCACTATTCTTATGCAAAAAATGGATGGTTTTGTTGAAGGAGGATGTCATGACATCGATGATAGGTTCCTTGAGCAAGCTTCTTAATTTGTTAATTTGTTCAATGCTTATTCCATTATCTAAAAAAACCTGGTGTTCAAAATACTTCTCGCGATAATGTGCTCCCAGCATTTCTGTTTTTATGAGTTCATGCATTTTAAGATTCGAACCTTGTAAATTTAACCAATTTACAAGATACATGTTATTATATAAGAGTGTCTCTAATTATGCTTGCGGTAGGGTTATCCATGTCACCAATAAACTGTATAGTAATTAACTTCTCCATTACTCTAGCTGCATAATGTTCTTCAAAATGGTCTGGATCAACATGTCATTTGATTGTAAATGCTCCATGCACACTGAAATATGTCTAGTAAATCTACCGACTAGCTAGTTGCTAGTTGTGTTCTCTCTCTTCATTTTATTCTCGCCGCCACATATATAGGACAAACTAATGATTTGTCACCTTATTCTAAAGTTAACTTGGCATTGTTGGATGTGCCTTAAGATGGTATAATTTGATTTTACAAGCTTAAATATGGTTGTGATTTTTCCTTTACCAAAATTGGAGTTTAAGACAAATCATGGGTCAAAAATATAAGTTTATAGTCAATGTCACGCACCAAATAACACCTTATATTTGAAATGTTGTATCGAATAGGCTTGAACAGAAAGGAGTGCCATAAATATTTATACAGAAAGTTAGTGTTAACAAACTACAAGAATCATATAGCTAATGATCCTTGAAGGGGATTTGCATACCATTTCGTTTTGACTTCTAGCTGCAGCTTTTTTGGAGTTTTCCCATAAAGATTGTGGCTGCCCGAATGTCGAACGATTGTTTGCAAATCCTAATTTGCTAGTTTCAACAGACTGAGGTAGCCTATAAGGTGTTTTATCTGACATATGATATAGTATATAGTGTTATCATTACAACAAACCATGAAACAAGGTGTTCATTTCTCCATTTAAATAATAAATAATCCATAGTGTTAAAAAAATAATAATTTCCTATTGAAAGATACCATCATCAGCTACAGTAGTGTCTCAAAAAATGACACATAAGTCACCTCTAAGAATCTACATAAATTCTTTTCTGCCTATGTGAAGGAGACAGTGCGAGAGGGAGAGAAAAAAAGCTAGCTTTTGATAAATACAGTAAAAAGAAAATCTCTAGCATACACCATTCAATCTTTGGTGGCCCAGCATCTTTATCTCCACTAATCATTGCTCTTTGTGTTGGGATCTGTGTTAGCTCTTTGAACGGTGCATAAAACTAGATAGTTGGAGAAATGATCATTTAAACTAGATTTTGTAGAGATGTGTGGAAGTGGCACATAATCTTTAAAGCTAGCGAATACATATAATTATTGGAGATGTCCTCAAAGTGTCCCTGGCCGTTCCATTCTTACATCTAACACATCTGAACTTTGACACTGAGACACGGGTTTCATCCCCATGACACTCAACATGCACAATTAGTTATGCATTGAGACTGGCCTAACTAGTACCACGACTCTATAGGCACTGCAACTGGCATTTTGAGAACACACTCCAGATGCATGTTATGGGACATGAATTCTGAAAGTACATACATATTTGGGGAAGAAGACACCTTAAATCTTGAGTCTGGTGGTACCTCACGCTCAGTATGATGTAGCTCCCTAGCCATGATTTCTGACTATATTGAAAAAATCAATGAGTTCGTCACCTCATACAAATCGATGGCAAAAAAGGTGTAAAATGAAAACGTACGTGATTCCCAAACAAAATGTGGTTAGTGGGATAATGCTATATACCATAGTAAACTTACATGCATTTTTGAAACACACACTCGACCTGTACAACACACATTCATACTTTCCATCCCACTAAGCATATCAATTATATGCTGTACATGTGGTCTCTTTCTTGGGTCACAACTCATGCAATCTATGGCAATGTCGGTACATACCCTCACTTGTTCCAACAGTATGCCCGCTGATGTTCCCATCCTGGTCTTCCAGGTTTCTAGAACCTAAAAAATTGAACATGCAGTTAGGATTCATGGATACAAAAGAAGGTTTTTTTTACAGTGCTTTTAAAGTACATAATTATACAAAAATTAATGATGATAAATGCATTAAATATTTTTGTAATATAGATGATGTTGTCCACTACCACACCATGTAAAGTATCAAATTAAAATTCAACTTGTGTATGGAGTAACAAAAATGACAAATTACATTATGGGGTAACTTGAACCAAATAGCATAGTATATAGGGTAAATTGAACCAAAACAGAGTTTAACGTGTTATATGGGCTTTCTCTATACTTGAAGGGAGTAATTTGGAAATTTTCCTATTTTTCATTCACTCTAAAATTTCTCAATAATTTATAGCATAGATACTAAAAGAAGTGTGTCAAGAAAAAATTATATCCACTATACTATAAATATTTTAATGCCAAATGATTATCAGGTTTACACTCCCGTACACAGTGTAACGACGTACACATGTGAGTAGGAAAATTGTCTCCTAAAAACATAAAATTTGCTTTATGTCCTGTCCATTACATGATACTGCATCATAGGGGTGGGAGTATATCTGGGTAGTACATATATTTAAATCATAATTTCTGCAAAAAAAATTGAGAAACCTTCATCATGGTGTGGTCTCGAAATGTTCTTACATTCTCAACTGCCGGATAACCCTTCTGCCCTGTTAATATCTCTGCGATTACTACACCAAGGCTATAAATGTCTAGCTCGCGCCTGATTTTTCTATTAGGCGCTTCTGGTGCCATATAGCCACTGCATGAAAATGTGTACATTAATGTGCAATAGAATTGCATTGTAACTCACACCTTCCATTTATTGAACATGCGTGTATTTAGTAAGATTCCAAGTTAGCTTACATTGTTCCATAAGCTTTTGAAATCGTAGCATGGGTTTGGTTTTCATCAAAGCACCTTGAGAGACCAAAATCAGCAATTTTTGGTACCATGTTATCATCTAGAAGTATATTGGCAGGTTTCAGATCTAAGTGAACAATATCATTTTGGTGAAGATAATGCAAGCCTTCACAAACTCCCTTGATTATTTGATAGCGCGCCCTCCACTCTAGTCCACAAGATGCGTATGTAATGGCAAGAAAATAAAATTGTGTAGTTCTGAAATATTTGAAATTTGTAAATATGAATGCAAGGAACCTCATATTCATTTTGCCATATGGTTCCACATGTACATTAATCTTCAGCAAAGATCAGAAATATGGAAAGAAACATTACTACCGGTGATATAATTATGAAGACACCCTTTTGGTAGATATTCAAAGCAGAGCATCCTTTGTCATTCATCAGCCATGACAAGCTTCCCCTTATAGTCCGACATTTTTCCTTGTGTGTCAGAACAATAACCCAAAAATCGCACTATATTTTTGTGATTTACACCCACCAAATAGGTTACTTCCTGTTTGAAATTATCTTCATGCATTTCGAGTGAATTATTCAGCTTTTTTACTGCGATTGTCCCATTTCTAAGCATTCCCTGCAAGCCCGGACATTGTCTCAATTAACTATGTGAAGTTGAGTTTCTTGTCAATTTCAATCAAGACATGGTATGTAGTTTGTAGTTACAAAATCATACCTTATAAACCACTGCAAACCCACCTCTACCAATTACCAGATCATCTGAGAAATCATTTGTGATGTCTTTTAGAAGTGAGGATGGCAGGTACCAGTCCGATCGGACGAAGAGTTTTATCGAGCAGCAGACACTCCAGAATGTTTTTTTCGTAGTAGCTTCTGAATCCATTTTTAATTATATTTAAAAGGCGCCCTTCAAAAAGGAAAAATAATAAGGCTACATTAGTTCAAGCAGTTAGGATAAGATATGAGATGGTGGAAGAAATCATAAAGGACAAAATGATAAAATATGAGATAATGGAATAATAAATCATAAAAGACAAAATGGCAGATCATTGTAAAAAAGGAAAAAATCTTCAGATATGTGGTCTAGTCTCTGCACTGTTGATTGGAAATATGTAACAAAGGTAAAAGGATAAGGCTACATTAGTTCAAGCTGTCAATTGAAGCAGGGATGACCAAGAATATACTAAGAAAGTGGTTGGTGCATGTATTTTCATTTCAGTGTCAGTCAGTTGAAACAAGAGTCAACAGCGACAAGAAAATGCTTGGGATTTCTCCTGTGCAAATTAGTTATATCCTTGTAAGCATTTTGATTATTAGTAGCGTAACTATCACATTACAAAGATTGTGTGCTTTGAAGCTTTTCCGTATCTGAATCAACTAGTACTTCAATGGCTCTAGCCAACTTGGTTCAATTCAACTAGATTGCCTTTGCGAAATGCTTGCAGCAAACCCGTAGAAAGGCCTGCAGGTTCACCAGCGGTAAAACTAGATAAAGATGCAACAATAAAATATAAATGTATAGATCGGTCACGTACCTGCAGGAATCTCAACCTGCTCAACCTGTAGGTGGCAAAAAAAAAAAAAGAGTTCCAGTACAATCAAAACCTGCAACAAAAGAATGCAAAAGTTGGTAGAACAAGAAGGATATAACAAAAACATGTCAACTTTACATGGTTGGGAACTTGTGATGTAGGGCAAATCTGAACAGAATGAGCGAAAAAAAACAATAAACAGAATAAGTGCTACCATCAGAGTCTGGACCCACTGATCTAACTAGAGCTGGAGCGTACCAAACAAAAATAACGTACTGGGAACAGAAGTATGACATTACAAGGCCAATCAATACTCTTACAAGGTCAAAGAAAATAAGACTTATATTTTATATCCTTTCTATTATTATTTCGTCCGGAACAAAACATCCCAATCTTCTACATGCTTGTGGGCACACTAGACATCAAATCTGCATTACCAGCTCATCATCTACTTCAAGCTTGTGTCACGAATCAGAGCTCCTTGATAAATTAAGCAGAAGACCAGGAATTCTACACCATGCATATGGACATTCGAGCAACAGGAGAACTACATCAGGGGACGATCCATGGAGCTTGTTTAATATGTATGCTGAAAGTTCAAGCCTGAGAGTCTGAGACCAAAGCACGTACTGCGCTGGATCGAGACGATTTCGGCAGCTTCATGTGGATCCTTGACCGGAGTGAGACGGGCCGACCTTAATTAGCTAGAAGAGATACCGCGCGCAGAAGATCGCAATAAACTAGCTAGCCCTTGGTTGACTAGAGAGGAATAAGACGCATAGAGATACTTGGTTGCTGCACCAGTTTATAACGAACACCCAAAGTTTGGTGGCATCGTACTATGTAATAAATGAACAATGAATTCTTGCCGTGATTGAATTTTATAGCTCTGAGTGTCATGATTGAGTTTAATCTTACAACAAAGGGATAAAAAAGTACTCTCTCCGTTCCAAAATTATACTCCCTCCGTCCCGTAAAGAGTGTCCGTTTGGTCTTGTCTTTAGTCAAACCGTTTTATGTTTGACCAAGTTTATATAAAAATATATCATTATTTTTTATGTCTAACAAGTTTCATTAGATTCATTATGAAATATATTTTTTATAGCATATATATTTAGTGTTATAAACATTAATATTTTTTATTATAAGTTTGGTCAAACTTGAAAGTGCATCTAGGCCCCCAAGTAGATTTTGGTGAATTGTATGACAAAGTGATTAAAGGACTAACTTGGTTGCTAAAGATTGTGAGCAGGTTTTTATTGTATTATTCATGGTATATTAATGTTTCTCACATTTGTATGAATAAAGTTGGCTCACATCAAAGAAAGCAAGCAAGTGTGTGATCCCATGTTGCAAACTTTGAAGAATGACAAGCTTATGTAAAAATAATATTGGGGTATGATTCAAGATTGATTACAAGGTATCCAATACATGAGAAGGGTGTGTCATATATATAAGGGATCGTATAAAGATTTTCACTATAGAATTGTGCAAGGCTTCATGTGGTTATCATAAAAGGACATAAGGTTATTTCCAAAGTGATGGTCTTATAATTGGAAGCTTGCACGGTTATTCTTTGTCAATCTAGAACAAGCATTTGAAGAGGTTTTCAAATGAAGATTAAAAGTTGATGAAGCAAAGCCAAACTCAACATGGATTGGGTAAGTGATGAAGAGATCAACCGAGATGACTAGAGCGAGGTACTAAGCATCTGTGGTGTTTTGCTAAGGTGAAGTAACTAGTATCCGTGGGGTCTCGAAGTATCATATCCAAGCCTTAACCGAGGGAAGCAATGCAACTCATCTATATGTTATGATTGGCAATATGGAGTGGCTTAAGGATCCAAGTTTACATTCCTATGCTAGATTGAAAGATCTTAAGTCACTAGCTCAAGTATGGATGTGCTCAAGACATTAGCAATGTTGGAAGCCCTCAAGTGGAAAATGTTCAAGTATGGCAAGATTGAAGATATTCAAGCTCAAGAGATCAACTTGGTATTTTTATTTATCCTTGAGTATAGGAATGCCGTAATATCAAGAGGGATGCAACATTAGCTTATGACCAAGTCAAAAGTGCTCTTAGAAAACCTATGTGAGAAATAGCCTTGAGAGACTTTAAGTTGCTAACAACCCCTGAGAGAGACACACTCCTTAGACGTACACATCCTGTATTTTTGGGAAAAATACAGCTTTTGTCGGAAGTTCCGACCCTAGGACGGAAGTTCCGATAAGGGGTTCTCTGTCTCTGCTCGCACTGCCTTGGAAGTTCCGGCCCTGGGTCGGAACTTCCGATAAAGGCCTCTCTGTCTGGCTCTAACTTCTTTATCGGAAGTTCCGGCCTCAGGTCGGAAGTTCTGAGAACTGTGTTTCAGCTCTGTAATGGCTAGTTTTTCAAACACCGGTCTGACCGGTGTGCCCCGTCCTCTAACGGCTAGTTTTCTTGGAGTGGGGTATTTATACCCCACGTCCTTCTCAGGTTAGAGCTGCTATTCCTGGTGATACTACTGAGCTTCCAAGCCATTCTTTGACAAGCCAAAGCCTTTGTGGCTCTCCCCAACCTCTCTTTGTGAGATTTGTGTGTTTCAAGCCATATCCTTGAGTTGGGTTGAGAGAGTGATCTTGTGTGAGCCTTTGTGAGCTAACAAGAGCATCCCATAGCTTGAGCACTTGTGATTCGCGTCTACACGCATTTGAAGCATTTGTTACTCTTGGAGGTTTGCCTCCTAGATGGCTAGGCGTCTCCGGCTAGCTCCCAAGTTGTGGTGAGCAGCGGCAAGTTTGTGAGGGCTGTGATCTTGCCTCTTCGTGGAAAATATCACCTTAGTGGAAGGAGCAAAGTGGTTGAAAGAGACCCGGCTTGTTGAGGGGGAGTTGAAAGAGACTCATATCTCAAGCAAGCTCCTCAACGGAGACGTAGGATTCACTTGGGTGTGAATCTGAACTTCGGGGAACAAATCCTTGTGTCTCCTTTGTGGTTTGCCTCACTTGTGGTTTTTTAGCACATTTACTTTGCTTTCGCTTCGATCTACTTTGGTATGCTTGTCTTTGAATGCAGGGATCATTACCCTGCTTGTGATCATCTATCAAAGGCACTCTACAAATTTGGTTCGTGCTAGAAGTCAAGAGGAGCTTGAGCTGCATTTGCTGTGTTCTCTGTGCTACACCGGTCTGACCGGTGTAGAGGACCGGTCTGACCGATGCCTTCTGCACAGTAAGCCAGGACCGGTCTGACCGATCACTGCCACCGGTCTAACCGGTGGTGCCTGGTAGTTCAAGTTTTTGGGGAGAAAAAAGTTTAAATTGGTCGTCTTGCCTATTCACCCCCCCTCTAGACGACATCAAGGTCCTTTCAAAACTTCAAACAGTTTGACTGAGAAGAATGCAAAGTGGACACTCTTTGCGGGACGGAGGGAGTAGGTCATTCTAACTTTATTGGAAAGTCAAATATCTCAGGTTTGATCAAATTTATACAATAAAGTACTTACATTTTTTATGCCGAATAAATACTATTAGATTCTTCACTAAAATATATTTTATAGTATACATATTTGGTGTTATAAATATTTGTAATTTTCTCTATAATCTATAAGTAGATATACTAAATGGCTAGCTTTGGAGCTCTCTCGTGAATCTTGGTCCCACATGGGACACACATATTGTTATGTGGAATCCGTGGGACTCACGTACTATTCAGGTGGAACTCACATAATATTCAAATGAGATCCACACAAATTGGTTGGTAGGACAAACGGTTCTATTGAGTGGGTCTCGTGATTGGGAAAAAACTTATGTTTTTTGTATTATTTCAAAGCATAAAATATATTTCCTATGCACTATTTTTGCTTCATAAACTCGCAAATTATGATTGAATTATTTATTCATTGCTAATTTTACCTTTTACCCCTACCAAAACCAATAATCAATGTAAACCAATCCATCATCTATAAATCTACTAAAACCCAAAAGGTAGTAAGTTCCTACACAAAAAGTTATCTGTACCGACCTGTACCAAAATAACTAGTATTGGTGCGTTCTCACATTTTGAGCTACGACTATACCGATTTAATGTAGCTTTTGGATTGATTCAATACATCATGATGATGTTGTTTTGAGCATAATAGAGGATAATATTTTTTTCATTATTACTTTAGGTTAATCTTTTTGGTGCAGGCACGAATAGCGTGCCAATCTGGCTAGTTTTGTCAAACATAGAATGTTTTGACTTTTCAAGAAAGGTGAAATGACCTACAATTTGGAACGAAGAAAAAAGTTGTGTTGGAAATGCTCGGTGCCGTACTAAGGGGATGCTGGTTTGTAAGTATATGTGAGCTAGAGTAGGCAGTGAACTTGTTGCTTGATCAATGTACAGTTTGATCCTAAAATCTGGACGTGGTTCATTGGCGCGATGACGAAGCCGAGTAAGGGTAAGTTTATCGTTACAAGTCAGCATTCTTATAGGTTCTATGTGAAGATGATAAGAGAGATAGAAGTAGTTTATTTGTGTCGTGAAACAATCTATGTAGCCTGGTCCCTCATGTCACATGAGGGTGTTTAGATACCACGAGCTAAACTTTAGCCCCCGTCACATCGGGTGTTTGATACTAATTAGAAGTATTAAATATAGGCTAATTATAAAACTAATTGCATAGATGTGGGTTAATTCGCAAGATAAATCTATTAAGTCTAATTAGCTCATTATTTGACAATGTTATGCTACATTACCCATTTGCTAATGATGGATTAACTAGACTTAATATATTCGTCTCGTGAATTAGCCCAAGACTTATGCAATTAGTTTTATAATTAGCTCATGTTTAATTCTCCTAATTAGCATCTGAACATTCGATGTGATGAGACCTAAACTTTTTAGCCCAAGGATCAAGCACCCTAAATTCTGCTGAGAAAAGCACAGACGCCATGTGGTACGGTATAGGTTGGCGCTGTGCGTACTATGGCCCCGAGCCCCTGATAATTCGCTTAGGTGGGAACAAACCAACGCACATGGGCTCGTGGTACCCGACGACCTTGACTTGAGCCCTGTACGTACGTGCTCATCACTGTGACACTCTGTGCTGTAGTGTTTAGTTCTCGTCCCTACTTAATTTGTCACACCTGATATCACCTACAGGCAGGGGCGGATTTAGGCCCCGGGCCACCCGGGCCATGGCCCGGCGGCCAGGGCGCTAGGGTAGGGGCAAGCGGCGTGCGGCGGCGCGCCGGCTCCGGGACGTGGCCGAATCCTGGATCCGCCCCTGTGTCGTTCCAGGGGCGGATTTAGGCCCCGGGCTAGCCGGGCCATGGCCCGGGGCGTGGCCCGGCGCCCGGCGGTCAGGGCGCTAGGGCAGGGGCGAGCGACGTGCGGCGGCGCGCCGGGCCAGGGGCATGGCCGAATCCTGGATCCGCCCCTGCCTACAGGATTAACTAGGATGTGATAGGGATTGATCTGCCCCTTGTACTATCTTGCCTCCAAAAGTCTTGTAACTCTCATGTATACCATCAGGTTTTAATACAATTAAGCCATCTATTATTCTATTATAATCTATCATTTCTATATGGTATTTCAAATTTAGACTGTTTCCTGAGCGAAAAAGCCTCCGCTGCCTCATGCTCCGTCCCATAGAGATTGATCCCTACTGGCAGCACCGGGAGGACGATGGATTTTTTTATTTTAACCTTTTTTAATCTAATATTTTAAAAATAACCCCTCCTGAACTAAATTTTGAGGGAGTAGCCCTTTTCGTCGCGCCAGGCCGCCTGGCACGACTCCTTAATGAGTCGCGCCATAGCATCTGGCGCGACTGGCCCGCCACGTCGGCTTCGCGCGCGCGGGCGGGCCGCGCTGGCCACGACGTGGCCAAGTGAGTCACGCCAAATGCTCTGGCGTGACTAAGTCGCGCCAGGCGCCATGGCGTGACTCACTTGATATACGCTGGGCCCGCCGGCCCCCTTCTTTCTTCCTCCCCCATTTCCCCACTCTGCTCCCAGACCTAACCCGAGGTCTTCCCCTCCCATGGCGCCGCCCCCATCCCTCCCCCTCTAAATCTACTCAATTTGTCACCTTTTTTGAAGGGAAAACGGTGGGAAATTGCTCCAGGAAGGTAACTCCTCCACTCTAACCATTTAGTTTTCATGGATTCCATTGTTTTCATTGGATATGAGGTGGTTAGGTTTTGTGTATGACTAGAGTTGGATAGGTTGATTGAGTACGAATCAAGTATGATTAAGTGTAGTGTATCGTGCAAGTGACCGATGTAAACCCCTTTTTATCATGTAGTTTCTCTTGCATGGTAGGATTTAATAGGGAAAACTCGTGGTTGGTGTAATCAATTTTAATTTGTGGTTGTGTGTAGATGGAACATTTAGTTCGTATTTTTTCTGGTGGCACGGTTGATGACAATGGGGAGTTTGCAAGCATGAGGCAATAAGTAGCAAGATTTGATAGTCCTCCAACATTTGAAGATATTAAAATCCGAGTGAATTCTTTGTTCAAAGTTGGAAATGAGGATGAGGAAATAAGGATTCATGGAAGATTTGATTCCGGTGATAAAAGAAGTCACTATGTGATGATGCCTATTGCATGTAGTGATGATTGGTTATTTTACAAAGATTGTGTGAAAGAATCTCAAGTTCGTTGTGCCGAGTTAGTTGTTGATGTTTGCTCTCGGGTTATGTCTCCACATAGTGATGAGCCCATGGAACATTTAACTCAAGAAGATATGGTACCACACAATGAGGTAGAAGAGGAAAAGGATGATGAAGAGGGTGGTGATGATGATGAATCTTGTCATGATTCAGATGGTGATGACGGCTATGATAGATGTAGGTTGAATAATAATTTTGACAATTACGAGGAGGATGAGGAAGAGAATGAGGATGATATATCTGTGAGCTCCGAAGAAGAATAAGAACCTGCTCATGTTAGCCAACCACCTCAAGTTAGCCAACAAACTCCAGTTTGTAGAGGATCGGTGTATACTCTTTCTGGATTTCGAGTGCTGGAATTCACTCCAACAGAGTTCAGGCGATTGGAAGCTGTACATGTTGATGTACCTGAAGTTTCTGTTTTCCATTCGGTTCCAAGGAAGGCATATTGTGATTCTGGGTTACGCCTGACCAAAGTTGATCCCGACAGTGGTCAGGTGTTTATAGAGAAGGGAATGCTATTCGATAAATTGGAAGAATTAAAGTTTTTCTTAAGGGATTACTCGGTGCGGCACCATAGGCCATATGATGTGATTCATTCATCGGCCAAAATGAAGTACACGGTTGCTTGCCAACAACGTTGTGATTGGAAGGTGTGGGCGCGTTCACTTCCTGATGATAGGAAAAAATGGAGAATCACAAGAGTTGTCCAACCTCATACATGTGGGACGTCGGAAGTGGCACTAGAACATTCTCAATGCACGGCTCGTTACATTGTGAGACGGATTGTTGGCATGCAATATCCATGCTGTGGGGTGATTGGCAGGATGCTTACGGTAGGGTGCCAAAAATCCTACAAGCAATAACACACTTCAACCCGGGTACGAAGTGGTGCACTTATACAACGGGAAAGGAGGAGCTTCACAAAGGTGTAATGAAGCCAGTTATGGAGCGGGTGTATTGGTGCTTCCCCCAATGTGTAGAGGCCTTCAAGCATTGCAAGCCGGTGATAAGTGTTGATGGCACATTCCTAACTAGAAAGTATAGGGGTGTTTTGTTGATCGCCACTGGGGTTGATGGTGACGATAGATTGCTACCCCTTGCATTTGCCTTAGTTGAAAGTGAGAATAATGAAAGCTGGTCCTGGTTCTTTCATTTGGTCCGTCGGGAAGTTGTGGGACGTCTAAGGAAGGTGTGCATAGTTTCGGACCGCCACCAAGGAATACTAAGTGCGGTTGAGGATTATATGGAAGGGTACCAACCTATCGTGAGTCGGTGGTGCATGCGACACTTTGCAGCGAACATATGGCATAGGCAGAGCAACAAGAAAGTGAGAAAGCAGCTAAAATTAGTATGTGCAGCAAAAGCGGAGAGGACATTTAACATTAGACTAGAGAAACTAAAAGAAATGATAAATCCGGAAGCAAAACAGTGGTTGGAAGAGCAAATGGTGAATAAGCATTGTCGGTACCCTGCAACTAGGGTACCCACTCCTACTGTGCCAAGACTCGCGTAGTTATCCGTAACTACGCCCTAAGGAGCTGAGCAGCCGGACCCCTGGGGTCCGACTCCATCTCACCGAACCAACGGTCCCGGATCCGCTTCCCGCTCGGGGACGGGTCCGGTGTCACCACATGTCCCAGAGGTGGAAATGCTCAGTACCTGTGACCGCGGACCCGGACCCCCGCAGGTGGGTCCGGGACCTCCACATGCCACCCGGACTCCCGTAGATGGGTCCGGGACCTCCACGTGCCTATCCGGACCTCCGTGAGCTCGCGACTCAGCTAGCTGCTCGGGAGGGGTCCGGAGCCGCCACATGTCACGCAGACGTAGGCGCGGACGCAAGACTTCCGCTGGAAGCTCCCTCACCCACATGCGACAAGATCTCCGGATCTGATGCATTGAAGGCCAAAGTGTAGTTTATAATACATCGCCGGGCCCACCTGTCGGGGCCCCGCTCAGTGTACATGCTCCCCTTGGACATATAAAAGGGAGAGCACACCCGCTAGAACACAGGTTCACACAGACATGCCAAGACTCTCACAACACAAGCTCGGTTTCACTCCGAACAACCCTGCTCTCAACCTCTTGAGAGCACAAGCAATACAACTCATAGTGGACATAGGGTATTACGCTCCGGCGGCCCGAACCACTCTAAACCTGCTGCGTTCATCGCGTTCTTACGCCTCTAGATCGAGCACTCCTTGACTGCCCCCAAGCACATCCTACACTTAGGATTAGGTGGGTGCACTATGCCACCTGGCTGTGGGTTTGCCTCCCCACGACATTTGGCACCCCAGGTAGGGGCAGCTTGGCTTTCGCTTGATCATCGGCTCGGCATCACCATGTTTCAGGTGGCGAGTGCCCGGGGGCCAGAACTCGCGCTGCAAGAGCCCGCGTCAGTAGGATGGCGACAGCGGGTCATGCTCTCCCAGCTCGTCATCAAGCAGGTCTGGGGGAAGCACAGCTTCAACAAATCCTAGCTCGCAGCATACCTGACTCATGCGAGGAAGCCTGCTCCGGCGGGAAGCCGACTCCGGTCGCACCAAGCCCGCTCCGGCGGAAAGCCCACACCGGTCGCACTAAGCCGACTCTGGTGGCTCTTTCCGATGTTAAGCCGACTCCGGTCGCACCCCCGACTCTACATCTCTGTAAGTCATACCCTTAGAGGCCCAGTAGGGAATAAAATCTTTTCCTTTGTAACTAGGTAGTACTTCCGTGTGGTCCAGTCCGGTGAGCCTCCCCCGTGGAGGGGTCCGGACCTCTGCTAACTAGGTTCAGGGAAGCGTACTCACCCTCCGAGTAGGTCCGGAGACGTGTAGCCACTTAGCCTGGTTCTGTACCCTAAGCCTGCATGCTCTACCTCCCTAGGGCGAGTACCGTAGTACCTAAGACTGGGGGCCCGGAGGTCCGGACAGCTCCGGCCTCATAAACCCATATTCTGGCTTACATCGCACATCTCATGTACATCTAGTTATAAAGGAAAAGTTTATTCTCAGTTCACCTTTAAGGATGTTACATTCTAATTTCAATCTACGCATTCTGTTTGCGCTAACTCCCACATGGCTTCTTACTCTTTTGCGGTGATTGTGGTCCGAATTAAGTTGGCTAGCTAGTGACTTAGCTCGAGACCCCTCATGAAAGAGAGGGGTTCGGACCCCTGGGAACCTGCAGGTTCAGGGAAGCACACTCATTCTCCGGGGAGGTCCAGAGCCGTGTAGCCGCTTAGCCTGGTTCCGTACCCTAAGCCTGCATGCACCACCTCCTGTGAATGAGTGCCGTAGTACCTAGGACTGGGAACCTGGAGGTCTGGACTTTCTCTTAACGTAAAGGTCGCCCCCTTGAGCTCCGTTCACTGAGCCTAGTTGTCTATCTCAAAGGATCACAGCCAACAGGATTTGGGACCCGAGGGCACGCTACTAAGTATCTACCTTGAGTCATGTGCAGGTCCAAATGTGATGATGCAGCAGGTGACCCAAAGGATGGACGACGCAGGATAAGACCCTTGCGGCGCGCACCGCTGGGCGCCAGAAGCAGCCAAGTTGCTCACAGTAGTGGCCCCACCTGCGGGTTCGTTGCCTCTCCCGAGGCGGGCCCGGGGGCCTATGTCGGTACCCTGCAACTGGGGTACTCACTCCTACTGTGCCAAGAGTCGCGTAGTTATCCATAACTATGTCCTAAGGAGCTGAGCAGCCGGACAATTGGGGTCTGACTCCATCTCACCGGACCAACGGTCCCGGACCCGCTTCCTGCTCGGGGACGGGTCCGGTGTCACCACATGTCCCAGAGGTGGAAATGCTCAGTACCTGTGGCCGCGGACTCGGACCCCCGCAGGTGGGTCCGGGACCTCCACGTGCCATCCGGACTCCCGCAGATGGGTCCAGGACCTCCACGTGCCTATCCGGACCCCTGTGAGCTCTCGGCTCAGCTAGCTGCTCGGGAGGGGTCCGGAGCCGCCACGTGTCACGCAGACACAGGAGCGGACGCAAGCCTTCCGCTGGAAGCTCCCTGTAACGACTCATTTGTTCCCATATTAGGTGTTGGCGCCCCTCCGCGCACGTACCCACTCCCCCCTTCGGTGGGATGAGCGGTATGTGTCGTACCTTCGCCGGGCTGGGATGCTTCCTCTTGCTCGAGTGGTGTGTGCGGGCCTCCCAGTGATGGATGCACCTCTGCTAACTACTTTTGTGGACCGTTGGAGGCCGGAGACACATTCTTTTCATTTACCTTGCGGGGAGGTCAGCATCACTTTGCAAGATGTGGCGATGATTCTTGGGCTGCCTTTGAAGTTGGGGGAAACGTTCCCCACCCTTCCCCGAAGGTATTGCTCCCATTTTTTCATCCTTTAACCGTGCACATTTGTAGATATTAGAGATTCTTGGTGATTAGGGTTTGGTTCTTCATTTGAAAAATAATGTCGTAGTTTATAGTTTTCTCATGATTAGGGCTTTCTCATGATTAGGGCTTCGGATGATTAATATGATTTCTAGGATTGAGTAGTGGTTCTTGATTTCAGAAATAATGTTGTAGTTTATAGTTTTCTCATGATTAGGGCTTTCTCATGATTAGGGCTTCGGATGATTAATATGAATTCTAGGATTGAGTAATGGTTCTTGATTTGAAAAATAATGTCGTAGTTTATAGTTTTCTCATGATTAGTGCACACAACTCCAATAATTAATTTGTGCCAGTTATTCTCCCAACTCAGTTATTTTGTGCTTGGGACTCAGTTATCCTTGTCTGACCAGTTATTCTGGTATGCGGCCTACGACAACATCAGCAAACCGAGATCCACACGTGAAATTTATCTGTGTTTGCTTTGGTGGAGCCATTCAAATATCAAAGTTCTCACCAAATCCTATGACATTACGGAAGAAGTTCTCCAAGATGATTCGCTGGTTAGGTGGGTGTCTGCCCTGTAGCAACTGTGCGACCCATGTCATCTGCTTCTCCAGCACCAACCACGACAACCCCGTTGTCACCATCAACTACTATGGCAATACTCCAAGGGAAGGAGAAAGTAGTGGTCACGGTAGCCAGCTGGAAGGAGGAAGCCAAGGTCGCGGTAGCCAACAAGATGCTTTGCCGGATCTTATATCGATGTAATTGCTGGAAAGGTCTTGTGAGATAGATTTCTGTTGCCTGATCTGTATGCATGTACATCTAGAGTATCTGTTTGCGTGCTACAGAGTATGTGATTTGTTATGGACTTGTTTGGTGATACTTGTGAGCTTAGTGGTGGACTTGGTTTGATTTGTGGAGTTGTGATGATATCTGTGTACTATATGTGTGATATGTGTACTTGTTTGGTGGTATATGTGATATTTGAGACATTTGTGTGATATATGTGATATTTGAGCATCATCAATTTGAACAGGACTCGAGTTGCGCCATTCTTCAGTAGGCTTGGCCGCCATTGGAAGCTATGAACAACAGAATATATGAAAAAATACAAAAGAGTATAAGGAAATTGTAGAATCAAAGAGATCATTTATATATTCATGGTATAAAATATTTCTAACTCCAAAAAAATAGAGTGAGGCCGGCCAGCCACGTGGCGGCTTTGTTTATTCTTTGATGTACATCATAGAGTGTCAAAATAATTCATTCATACTACAAAATTTGTATTAAAAATAAATACACTGTCTCACAATTATTTTTGTCACTCTCTTCAGTTTTCTTACATATTCACAATTACTTTCCTGTCAGACGGGTGATCCTGGCCAGGTAAGTCTCCTACAAGTGCCTTCATTGCCTCCATTTGAGTAGCTCTAACACCCAAAACCTCCGTGCTCGCGGATGACACATCATTCTCAACGTTGGGCACCTTGTGTGGCAGATCGGCAACTAGGGCCTGCATTGCCTCCATCTGAGCCTCCTGAGCTAAATCCTCCATCTTTTCCATTTCTTCCATCCTCTTGTTTCTGAAAATATTCTTCCCATGAACCCTTTCGGTATTTAGCTTCCGGATCAACAGTAAAACCTTTCTTTGCTCTTTCCTCCCTCAACCTCTGCCTCTCCATCTCCTCCTCCTTCTCCTTCTTCTTCTCATAATTTGCCAAAAGCTCCCTATCTGTGAGGGGCCGTGGGTACTTGCTT
The DNA here is from genome assembly GCF_016808335.1 of Panicum virgatum. NCBI lineage: Eukaryota > Viridiplantae > Streptophyta > Magnoliopsida > Poales > Poaceae > Panicum > Panicum virgatum. Next base: position 11,089,776 of record NC_053151.1, on the reverse strand, counting down.
CGGTTCCTCCTCCAATAAACAATGCAATCCTCAAGAGTCGCCTTTTCTGCTGCCTTCTTTCCATACTCACGCCGTAGGTCTTGGAGTACAGGCCCTGACAGAAATGACTCAAGGGGCAAAGTAACTTGGCAATCCTTCCTTATCTTCAGTTTTCTATTTAAAGTGTCTCGAGATTTCCAAGGCTCTTTTGTTCTGCCCAATTGCAACATTAGCTCATACCGGCCTTCGAATCACTCCCAATCACATGTCCTTCCCTCCTGAAAAATTATTGAGAGCCAAACATTCAGAAATGTTTGGATACCAAATACTAGCACAATGATAGAATCATAAGGAGTTTCAACTTTGTGGTTAATATACGAACCCAATACTCTCCGTAGCTATTGCCACAGTAATATCCATAGCCAAGCTCAGAAGGAACTACGCCTTTTGTGGCCAGAATACCACACTTGCATCGAAGACTAGGAGTAGTTGTACATGGCCATGGCTTCTTCGCACTCTCAAATTCTCGCACTTCCTCTTCTGTCGGCCAATGAGATCTAGGACCATAAATATACTCATTGAAGTCGCTGGCCATCCATCCTGCATGACACATAACATTAGAGAGCATCTACTCCTGCAAAATTAAAGAATCAATGCTACGCTACATGACACTTACTCTAGTCTTTAGCGAGCATCTAAAAAAGGGAGTGAACTTTGCAGGGACACCAATATTAGGCCTTTGAAGTTTGGCACGAACACCGCAATGACATTTGGGAGGATTGTTCACACGATATATAGCAGCTTCTTGCTTCTCTTCCTCTGTCATAGGTGGTGGATTTGGTGGGGGGAGGGACCCATCGTGTAAACTCATTGTACGCCCACGACTCTGACCGATAATAAGGGAACAGCCGAATTCTAGGATCGAACTTATCCGGACCATCGATCCACTGAAAGAAAAAGCAGTGGCAAGGATTCAATGAATCATTCGACTTGCATATGTAGAATGCTCTACCGGCCGTCTTGGGATGCCTCGATTGCTTCACCTTTGCCAGCTGATTGCCCGGTTCACAATGACAGAATGGAACTGGAAGGGCAGGAGGGACTGGGGCATCCTCATCACACTCGGATGGGTACTGTCCACCACCAAGCAGCTTGTACCGGGCATCGCTCATTGCCATGTGCACTGCAGATACATAAATTCAATTGCCATGTGAAATAAAAAAAACTTATGGAAACAAAAACAAAATAATTATGTAAACAAAGTATATACTAATTAAGCACAATATACCAGCACTCAAAATATAATATGTACATTCCTAAAACTATGGAATAAAATTACATGTAACTCATATTAACATCCCCACCACTCAATCCTAGAAATCATATTAATCGATGCATGCACGTACTACCTCACGTCCAAATCAGGAGCAGAGTACCATCTAAGTATCATCTAAAATCCTAATCATAATAAAACTATCAACAACACCACCATTTCTCATATCAAGAACCTAACCCTAATAAAAAAAACCACCAATAACTACAAATGCACACGGTTAAACAATGAGATATAAGGGGCAATACCTTCGGGGAAGGGTGGGGAATGTTTTCCCCAACTCCCCCCCCCAAAAAGGCCGGATTTGGGGGGATCTGGGGGGGGGGGCGGTGGCCGGCGGTGACCCCTGGACGACCTCTGGGCGAGGAGGAGTAAGCGAAAGAAAGGGAGGGTGGGGGAGAGGAGGCCGGCGCGGGCCCTGGACATTGGCCTTGTCGCGCCAGCCCGCATGGCGCGACAGGGAGGGCCACGTCATCGCCGTCGCGGTGCTGCGCTGGCTCGGGCCGCCAGCATGGCCACACTGTCGCTACACATGCAATGGCGCGACAGAGGCTATCTGTTGCGCCATGCGGCCTGGCACGACCAAACGGGCTACGCCCTGCAAATAAAAACCAATACGGGTTAAACTTAAAATATTATTAAAAAAGGTTAAAAAAAATTCTCTTGCACATTGAGTTCTTCCAACGGTCATTGCTCCTCCATCTATTTTCCTTTAACTTGATTCACTTTTCCTTCCTCTTTGGATGGGGTAGTAGCGACAAACTCAATCCTATCTCCATGCGGGCTGGTTAAGAGCACTGACTTCTTGGCACACAGAATTATTCCATCACATCCGCCTAACCAATCCATTCCAAGTATCACATCTATTCCACTAGACATTAGAACTACTAAGTCAGCTTGAAAATCTATTCCCCTGATTTTAAGATTGACCCGAGGGCATACATGGGTGGCTTTCATTTCACAGTTCAGGGAACCAACCAGCAAATGTGTCTTCATAGAACTCATAGGTATATCATGCTTTGCCACGAATTATTCAGTAATAAATGAATGTGATGCTCCAGAATCAAATAAAACTGTTGCAGGTTTAGAGTTGACAAGGAACGTACCCAGCACAACACCTGAAGCATCTTGAGCTTGTTCAGCTGTCACGTGGTTCACTCTACCACGCACGTAGTTCTGTTGGCCTCTGTTACCTTGAGGAGTTGAGTTCCCGATGCGACCCTGAGATAATGGTTGTCCGGGCCTCTGGCCATTGCCTTTCTAAGGAGTCTGCATGTTGCGCTTAGGATAAATGTTGGCATAATGTCCCAATTCTCCACAATTGAAACAACCATTGGGTCGAACTGGGCTATTGTTTCTCACTGGGGCACCTGAGCGATTCTGATGCGGACTTGGAACATGTGGTGTCTGTTGGTTGATATGCTGGGGTTGTTGAAACGAGCGTTGAAACTGCTGATTCTGTTGATAACTTCCACTTTGTCCACCAGAGCGAAATGAAGAACCTTGTGGAGTGCGGTAACGGGGGCGAGTGTTGCTGCTAGACTGTCCATGAGACTGAAACTTACGCTTATGTTCACCAAGTTCTGCACGTTTGTTTTCGAGGCCTATGGCCTTATTCAGTGGTGTCTGGAAGTCAGGGAATATGTGACTCTGTAGCTGATAGTTGAGTGGCCCTATCAAACCATCCAGAAACCACTCTTGCCTTTTTGCATCTGTATTGACCTCGTCAGGTGCATAGCGTGACAGCTGAGTGAATTTATCCAGATACTCATTAACAGACATGCTGCCTTGCTTAAGAGCAAGAAACTCTCTCTGTTTAAGCTTCATCACACCAGATGGAATGTGGTGTGCACGGAAACTATCCCTGAATTCCTGCCAAGTAATGGTATTGGGAGCAGCATGCGCGACAGTATACGCATCCCACCAATCAGCTGCTGGACCCTCCATGCAGCCTGCAGCGTACAACACCATCTCACGATCATTGCATTGAGTCATCTCCAGTTTCTTAGTAATGACCTTCAACCAATCATCAGCATCCAAAGGATCGGTTGAATAGGAGTATATGGGAGGGCGATGGCTCATGAATTCCTTATGCTTATCTCTAGGTGGCTGAGGTGCTACTGGTGGTGGCTGGTTCTGCTGGGCTTGCATGTTTTGGACAGTGGCGGTGTGGTTCTGCAACAACTGCATCTGGGCTGCTAGGAACTGCTGCATTGCTGGATCCATTGCTGAATTGAACGGTGGAGGGGGTGTTTGGTTTTGTTGATTAGCAATATGAGCACGAACAACAGGTTGAATGTCTTGACCTCCTCCTGACCTGGTGTTTACCATCTGATTGTTAGATAAATGTATTTCAGATAAGAATATTGAAAGATAATCTCAGAAAGATAAAGCAGCATGAACTTCCAAACTAAGACAGATTCTGTTGGTCTCAATAAATCATATGTAATTCTCAGTAGTTCTGTCCAAAAATTATGAAATTTCTCAAGCATATGTAATGTGAAATTACAAAACCAACCCAACTGGAATCACCTCAATCGGAGGTCTAGAACTCAAGGTATAAATTAAACAACGCAGCTGTGTCAGCAGGGTTTTACAGATTCTGATAGCTCCATTATTTTGTACATATCTTCCTGAATATATACCTCATGGTATTGAATTTTTGACAGAAAATCATCCACGAAATTTGTGAACTGACCCAACTGGTTTTGCATCAAACGGAGTTCTGTAGCTCGAGATAAAATTAAAACAGTGCTGTTGTGTCAGAGAGCTGCGCGAACAGATTTTGTACCAACCAAGCTTGCATGATAGATAAAGCAGAGGATAGCTCAGATTTAGACCCAAACTAACTTTATTAACTTAACGATTTCTTGTTGCATTTGTGGCCATCACTCCACAATACAACTCACACAAACAAAACTCCAAATCAAACATGTGTTCAAGCATCAAGCATTAATACAACGATCGTCCTCGCAGGAACGTTCTATCGAAACAAAACTGGTAAAGGGGTAGTGTCGGTACCCCGCGACAGGGGTACCCACCTCTACTGTGCCAAGACTAAAACACATGCGTAGTTATCCGTAACTACGCCCAAGGGACTTGAGTAGCCAGACCCCTGTGGTCTGACTCCATCTCACCGGGCCAATGGCCACGGATCCACTCCACCACAAGGATGGGTCCGGTGACGCCACGCGTCCCAGAGGTGGAGATGCTCGGGGCCTTCGAGCCGTGGATCCAGGTCCCCAGCCGGGTCTGGGATCGAGACTCCCATGTGCATGACCGGACCCCTAGCTGGCTCTGGGTTCGCCACGTGTCCTCCCGGACCCCGCGAGCCATGGCTCAGCGCTCCGCTCGGGAGGGGTCCGGAGCCGCCACGTGTCCCACAAACCTGGGCGCGGGCGCAAGCCTTCCGCAGGAAGCATCCCCGCCACGTGTCTCGCAGACGCGGGCCTGGGCATAAGCCTTCCGCTGGAAGCTCCCTCACCCACCCGCATTTAATACGGGTAGTGGAGGCGTGCTCTGCCGCCGCAGAGGCATGACAGATCTCGACAGGCTGCACTGTAGGTCGCGAGTTACCGAGGTAAAATAGTGGAGCTGCAGGCGCCGCCCACGCCTCCACGATAACCAGAGGCAATAGCTCGTCTCTCCATCATGACGCCTGCGCCGTCAGCACGCAGTCTACGTATCAGGCTGTGCCATCTACGCCGCAACCTATCTCACATGCGCCGCTCCGACAAGACGGGGCGATCAGGCAACGGGCAGGGGATCGATGCCGGTCTGAACGCCCACGCAGGCAAGACAGAATCCCAGAATAAGATCTCCGACGATCGTAGTGCTACAGGAATAGGGATCTATGCTATTCCAGTCTATCTCACTGGGGCCACCTGTCGGGACCCAGCCTTGTACTTGCCACCCTTGGACTATAAAAGGGTAGAACAAACGTAGTACAAAGAAAAAAGCTCTCCATTCACTCTCCCCTGAGACTCATCCACACTCAAGCAATACAAACACACAATGGACGTAGGGTATTACGCTCCGGCGGCCCGAACCACTCTAAATCCTTGAGTGTTCTTGTATTCATGCATTAGATCAGGCTAATCCTCTAGCGCCCCCCTGAGTTCATACTTCCTCTGGGTTAGGCGGGTGCATTACGCCACCCGGCTGGTGATTTCCACCGATAGGTAGGCATTCTAAGAACTTAGTCTAGAAGAGACCGGTGGTGGATCGAGGTGACAGAACAAGAACCAAACTCAGTTTAGAATAAAACAAATAGACAAACTTTTAACAAAGAAAAAAAAATTAGTTTTTTATGCGTAAATAAGACAATTTTGAAAGATGACATGGCTTTCTAGAACATGAATCCTTAATTTCGACCATTTCTAGCTTAAGGCTGCGTTCTACAGTCAACACTGCTCTCATACCACTCTGTCACACCTGATTTCCGAAGAGAAACTAAGTGCATCTCATATGTGCGCCAGGATCAGTTTACACACATATGATAGACGTCATGAGTGAAATATCCATAACAGTATTCAAAACGTACAAGGTTTAGTAACTTTATTACAATATTTTTATTACACTCAGACGGTAGACTCGAAGGTCTTTAACTTGAACAAACGATAACTATACGAAGCATCTCCGTCTTCAACTTCCACAGGCACTTGACTGGGGATCGCTTCCTCAAAACTCATCATAGCCACTGAAGTACTCCTCCCCATTGTTCTCCTATGAACAGCGGGTAAGTAAGAGTGAGTACACTTATGGTTGGTACTCAGCAAGTGGGGGAAGAAGCAAGGCTATCAAGGATAGGCTAAAGGCTTACAGCAGTTAGCTTCTGAGGAATGTCCGGACTCAGACGGGTGCCCCGGTGGCTGCGGTGGGCTACGCCGCGGTGGCAGATCACCTCCGCGTGGCGGCCTGGCCATCCAAGTTCCGCCCACACCTGCCGGAGAAGTACGACAGTACGACTAACCCGTCGGAATTCCTGCAGGTCTACATCACTGCCATCACGGCAGCTGGCGGGAATGACGCCGTCATGGCGAGCTACTTTCATGTAGCTCTGACCGGGCCAGCCCGGACATGGCTCAGGAACCTCACCCCTGGGTCGATCCAGACCTGGGAAGAGCTCTGCGCGAGTTTCTCCGCGAACTTCGCCAGTGCTTATCAGCATCACGGCGTGGAAGCACACCTCCACGCTGTGAGGCAGAAACCCGGAGAGACGCTCCGGACATTCATCTTGCGCTTCACCAAGGTACGGGGGACTATTCCTCGTATTTCCGATGCATCTATCATTACTCCTTTCCGTCAGGGGGTACGTGATGAGAAGATGCTCGAGAAGCTCGCGACGCGTGATGTGGAGAGTGTCACCACGCTATTCTCCCTGGCCGACAAGTGCGCCAGGGCCGTTGAGGGCTGTGCATGGCACTCAGCCCCTCAAGATGGGGCCGCCCAGGAGGGTGGCTCTGGGGCCGCTGCCCAGAACAGCGGCAAGAAGAAGAATTAGAAGAAAAACCGCGGTGGCGGGGGGCCACATGCTGGTGCTGCGGTCGCTGCTGCAGCGGCAGGAGGGCAAAGCGCGCGTGGCAAGCGCCTGCGCCTGCAGGGTAGCGACAGTGGCTCTTGCCCTGTCCACCCCACCAGTCGCCATAGCGCCTCCGAGTACCGCGAGATCTAGAAGCTCGCGAAGCGCATCAACGAGCGACGCGAGCAAGCCGCCAAGGATGGCTCTCCCCCGCGCCAGTGACCTGGCAAGGAGAGGGCCGCCGACGGCGAAGCCTCCGCCGGAGACAGGGAGCTGGGGTATCAATCCCCCAACAGGGAGCTGAAGAGCCTCATCAGCCAGCCCGACTCCGACTCCGGCGGCGACGACGAGCATCGAAAGAAGCTGTACATGATGTATGGCGGAAGCTGGGAGCTTGTCTCCCGGCGCGACGTGAAGACCCGTCGCCGAGAAGTCCTCTCGGTGAAGCCTGGGGTGCCAAAGGCAGTGCCCCACCAGCGGTGGAAGAACACCGTCATCACCTTCAGCCCCGACGACTGCCCGGAGAACATGGCGGCGGCCGGCTTGCTTCTGCTCATCGCCGCCCCTGTCATGGCCAACGTGAGGCTCTACCACATCCTGATCGACGGAGGGGTGGGCCTCAACGTCATCAGCTATGCAGCCTTCAAGCAGCTGCAGATCCCAGAGTCCAAGCTGACTCCCTCTCACCCATTCTCCGGAGTGGGCCCACAGCCGGTGTTGCCTCTGGGGAGCATCACTCTGCCGGTCACGTTTGGGACCGAGGAGAACTTCCACATGGAGAACGTTCAGTTCGACGTCGCGGAAGTTAACCTCCCGTTCAATGGCATCATTGGCAGGCCGGCCCTCTACCGATTCATGGCCATTGCCCACTATGGGTATTTGGTCCTGAAGGTGCCGTCCCCTGCTGGCGTCCTCACCGTGCGGGGGGACCGAACTGCTGCCCTTGCAGCGGTCGAGAAGCTGCATGCCCTCGCAGCAAAAACCGCACGCCTTGAGGAGGGGATCCCTCTCCCTCGCGTGCCAAGACGCCTGCAGGTCGGAGCGGACTCCTCCCAGACTACCCGCATCGCGGGGAACCTGGGGGAGAAATAGGAAAGCGCGCTCGTCACCTTTCTCCGAGAAAATGTGGACGTGTTCGCATGGGAACCATCACAAATGCCCGGGATCCCTAGGGAGGTGATCGAGCACCATCTGAAGATCAACCCCGACGCCAAGCCGGTGCGTCAAAAGCCTCGGAAGCAGTCCATAGAGCGGCACAACTTCATCCGTGAAGAGGTCCACAAGCTGCTGCATGCTGGCTTCATCGAGGAGGTCCACCACCCCGAGTGGTTGGCCAACCCGGTCATCGTTCCCAAGGCAAACAGGAAGCTTCGAATGTGCATCGACTACACCAGCCTCAATAAGGCATGTCCTAGAGATACCTATCCACTCCCACGTATCGACCAGATCATGGACTCCACCTCCGGATGTGACCTTCTGTCGTTCTTAGATGCTTACTCTGGATTCCACCAGATCCATATGTCTAGGGAAGATAGAAAACACACTGCTTTTGTAACAGTGGATGGGCTCTATTCTTATGTAGTTATGCCCTATGGTTTAAGAAATGCCTTACCTACGTTTGTGCGAGCCATGGGCAAAACTTTTTGTGAACTGATTAGGGACATAGTAGAGGTGTACGTCAATGACATCGTGGTCAAGACTAAGAAAGGGTCGACCCTCGTGGAAGACTTGACCCTGGTCTTTGACAAGCTGTGTACCACGCGCACGAAGTTAAACCCAGAGAAGTGTGTCTTTGGAGTCTCGGCAGGGAAGTTGCTGGGGTTCCTGGTTTCACACCGGGGCATTGAAGCAAACCCAGACAAGATCAAAGTTATCGAAGTCATGAGGCCTCCCTGCCACATCAAGGACGTACAGAAGCTGACGGGTTCGCTAGCTGCCCTTAGCCGCTTCATTTCGAGGCTGGCTGAGAGGGCGCTTCCCTTCTTCAAGCTGTTGAGGGGGTCCGGTCCATTTTCTTGGACCGAAGAGGCTGAGCAAGCCTTCTAGGAGCTGAAGCAGCATCTCACCTATACCTGTACTAGTAGCCCCGGAGCCAGGGGAGACGCTGTTTTTGTATCTTGCCGCAACTGCAGAAGTGGTCAGCATGGTGCTGGTCGCTGAAAGGACGGAGCAGATCCCCCAAGGGGATGCCGAGGTTCCGTCAGCAGAAGATGATGGTCCGACCATCGAGGAATCAGCAAGCGTTCCTGTGTCTGGAGGTCTGGCCTGACCCCAGCCAGGAGAGGAGCCAGAAGCGCTGGGGCCCGGGGGCCCGCAGCACAGGAAGCTGATGTGGTAAAGGAGGACGAGCCGGGCCCATCTGTTAGGGTCCGGACCATCCAGAAGCCAGTCTACTACGTCAGCGAAGTCCTCCATGAGCCAAAGGCCAGGTACCTCGAGGCGCATAAGCTCATTTATGTTGTTCTTATTGCGTCCAGGAAACTGTGCCACTATTTTCAGGCTCACAAGGTTGTAGTGGTGACCTCTTACCCATTGAGAGCTATCCTCCACAACTCTAACGCCACTGGCAACTTCGCCAAGTGGGCTGCGGAGCTGGCTGAGTTCCACTGGACTTCCAGCCCCGTCACGCGATCAAGAGCCAGGTCCTAGCAGACTTCATCATAGAGTGGACTCCTTTACCAAGCTCATCCGGGGGTCCGGACCTCGATTCCGGACCCCCACAGCCGGAAGCCAAGGCGCCAGTCTTCACCAAGCCACACTGGACGCTCTTCTTCGACGGATCCGCCCGCGAGGATTTAGCTAGAGCTGGGGTGTTCCTTACTGACCCAGGCGGAGATCAAGTGAAGTACATGGTGCGCCTTGAGTTCAAGGCCACCAACAACATAGCGGAATATGAAGCTCTGATCTTTGGTTTAACCGCCGCCCTGTCTCTGGGGATCCAGTAGCTCCTGGTGAAGGGAGACTCTCAACTCATCATCAAGCAGGTCCGGGGGGAGTGCGGCTGCAACAACCCCCAGTTCGCGGCTTACCTCATCCATGTGAGGAAGCTCGAGAAGGACTTCGATGCCTTGGAACTGCAACATGTTCCACGCGACCTCAACAAGGCAGCGAATGAACTCTCTGCGAGGGCATCCACCCGGGCATCCGTGCCTGAGGGCGTCTTTGAAAGATGGCTGCTGAGGCCTACCGCCCAGCCTGCCGAACTGGGCGAAGGGGGTCAGACTAGCACCTCGAAGCTAGCGGTCCCGGCGATCCTCCATCTCTAGAGACCGCCAAGGATTGTGTGCACTACTGAGGATCCCGAGGACCTCGAAGTGCCACTTCCAAATTCTTAGGGGGGTCCCGATGCATGGATCTCCGAGATCCGGGACTACCTGAAAGACAACATCCTTCCTGAAGAACATGTGTCCGCTGAGCGCATAGTGCGATTGGCTAAACGCTACATGGTGGTAGAAGGGGATCTCTATCGCTGTGGCGCCAATGGCATCCTCATGTGGTGCATTACCTGGGAAGAGGGTCGTGAGTTGCTCATGGAGATCCATGGAGGCGAGTGTGGAAGTCATTCTTTATCCCGCACACTGGTCGGTAAAGCCTTTCGGCATGGATTTTACTGGCCAAACGCACTCTAGGATGCAGCTGAGCTGGTAAGGTCCTGCAAAGCATGCCAGTTCCATGCAAAGCAAATACACACACCGGCTCAGTCTCTGCAAATGATTCCGCCCTCCTGGCCGTTCGCCGTATGGGGGGTGGATATCCTAGGACCATTTCCCAGGGCCGTCGGCAGGTATTGGTTCCTTTATGTCGCCATCGACAAGTTCACCAAGTGGCCGGAAGCTACTCCTGTGATAAGCGTCACCCAAGGGTCAGCAGTTGCCTTCCTCAAGTCCATTGTGTTCAGGTTTGGTGTCCCGAATCGCATCATTGCAGATAACGGGACCCAGTTCAGAAGCCGACTCTTTCAGGGGTACTGCGAGGACATCGGCATCCAGCTATGCTTTGCGTCCGTGGCACACCCCCGAAGCAAGGGTCAAGTTGAGAGGGCAAATGCGGAGATCCTCAGGGGGCTCAAAACTCACACTTGCAACTGCTTAAAGAAGCATGGAGCGAAGTGGATCAGCGAGCCTCCGAGCGAGCTGTGGGGCAACCAGACCACACCTAGCCGAGCAACTGGGGAGACCCCGTTCTTTCTGGTCTATGGGGCAGAAGCCTGTCTTCCCCCAGAAATTCTCTTGGACTCTCCGCGAGTCCAAACTTTTGATGAATCTGTGCAGGAACAGCTACGCCGTTAAGACGTGGACCTCGTCGACGAGCGAAGATGGTGAGCTGCAATCCGAAACGCACGCTACAACCAAGCGCTCTGGTGTTATTACCAACGGTTCGAGCATAGTAGGGAGCTCCGGGCTGGGGACCTGGTCCTGAGGTGAATCCTGAACCGAGAAGGGCTCCATAAACTTTGCCCTAGCTGGGAAGGACCCTTCAAGGTAACAGAAGTATGCCGGCCCGGATACATTCGCCTTGCCACAGAAGAAGGAGTGCCTCTACCCAATCCATGGAACATTGAGCACCTCCGTAAGTTTTACCCTTAGGTAGGATGGGGAATTTCTTCCTTTGTAATATGGTAGTAGCAACGTGCGGCCCAGAGCGGTAGAAGTCCGCTCTCATAAACCCGTCCTCTGGCATCCATCGCACAGACTGGTAGCGCCTACGAGTGGCCCAGAGCGGTAGAGGTCCGCCCTCGTAAACCCGGCCTCTGTTCACCACACAAGCCATATGTATCATGTATAAGGAAAGATTTACCCCCAGTCCTATCTTTGCGTCAATTTTATTCCTCGGCTTCTTATCGTCTTGCAATTTATTTTCTTCTAACCCCCATGTGGTTCCCTGCCCTTGTTGCCACGTTAAGACCCAGACTGAGTTGACTCGGCCGGTGACTTAGCTCGGACCCCTTTTCTGAGGGCTCCGGATTCTCAGGGACCTAGTCCGGAGAAAGGTTCTTGTTTCCTGGGGTGGCCCGGAGTCGTGTAGCCACTTAGCCTGGTCCTGTACCCTAATCCTACATACTCCACCACTCTGCAACGAGCACCCTAGTACCTGGACCTGTTGTTTCTGAAGGTCCGGACCTCATACAGTTTAAAGGTCGGCTTCCTAGAGCACCGTCCACCGGGTCCGGTTGCATATCTCAAGGGGTTCGAGCGCGACAGGGCGGGACCCGTGGGAATGCTACTAAGCATCTATCTCGAGTCATATGTAGGCCAACGCCCTGACTTGGTGGTAGTCAGCCTCAACACTTGAGCCTATCTACCAGGGGGCCAGAAGCCGAGGGGCGTTGCGATGCTACATACGACAAGATCAAAAAGCAGATGAACAACAGACAGCTAAGTCTAAAGTTCCATTCCTCAACTTCATGAAAAATACATTGTTTTTTACATAAAAAGCAAAACAAAAATCTACTGCTGTGATGGCCGGGAGGGCTCCGTCTTCTTGCAGGCTCTCCTCTTCAGCATCGACAACGATCTTGACGACCTCTTGCACGCCTTCCCGGGCGATCCGCTCGACTCCGTGGTGCTCATGGGGAAGAACACGCCGGCCGACTCCGTGGTGCTCATGGGGAAGAACACGCTCATCAGGCGCTGCAACAAGGCCTACACCGACAAGACTGGGAACCACACACTCGGCCAGCTCCAGTCCATCCACGACCTCTGCTGTAGGGGAGCGATCTGGCACTCGAGGAAATTCCCAAGCGTGTGCATCGAGGTGGCTAGCTCCCTGATCTTGCCCAGCACCGGGTTGAATTCCGATGGCAAGGACGGCTTGGTCCTCATGTTCTTGCGAACGGAGGGTGGCTCGGCAGTTGGCAGGACGAGGCGCTCGCTGACATCGATCCTGGCGATTACCCATTCGTAATGCCAGAACTCCCACTCCCACTTTCCTCTAGGTCTCGAAGCGACGAGGATGGCCAAGGGGAGCCATTGCTGCAGTGGAGCCAGATGCAAGGGGGAGATTGCGCGAAGGTGAAGGGGCGCAAGGGCTTGGGAGGAGAAGGCAAATGCGGAAGCATGGCCGTAATCTGAGGCGGAGCGCCCTATAAATGCCTATCTCGCCCACTCGCCCCGAACTGTCGCGCAAGACGCCCAGCAACGCTTACACTGGGTACTAGCCGCCCAAACCATGACAAAGGGGGCCTGGGCCCACCTATCATGAAAGGAGGGTGGCAAGCCAAGGTGTGAAAAGGCGGGATCTAAACTGTCACGCACTCATTAAGCCTGCCTGGCGGAATCTGGACCGTCGCACGCCACCCAAAGCGCGGTCAAATCAAAGTCCCTTCGAGAACTGCTCCGGAGGTTAGTAAACCACTGGTCTGCAATCTGTGGCGCATAATCCGAAGGATAAACTCCTGCAGTACACACAACAGAGTGCTGGAAGCAACCAAGTTGCTCGGTGCAAGATCACAGTAGTGGCCCCACCTGCGGGTTCGTAGCCTCTCCCGAGGCGGGGTCAGGGGCCTCTATCGGTACCCCGCGACAGGGGTACCCACCTCTACTGTGCCAAGACTAAAACACATGCATAGTTATTCGTAACTACGCCCAAGGGACTTGAGCAGCCAGACCCCTGTGGTCTGCCTCCATCTCACCGGGCCAACGACCACGGATCCACTCCACCGCAAGGATGGGTCCGGTGATGCCTCGCGTCCCAGAGGTGGAGATGCTCGGGGCCTTTGAGCCATGGATCCGAGCCCCCAGCCGGGTTCGGGACCTTCACGTGCTCATCCAGACCCCCAGCCGCGTCTGGGTTCGCCACGTGTCCTCTCGGACCCCGCGAGCCACGGCTCAGCGCTCCGCTCGGGAGGGGTCCGGTCCGGAGCCGCCACGTGTCCCACAAACCTGGGCGCGGGCGCAAGCCTTCCGCAGGAAGCATCCCCGCCACGTGTCTCGCAGACGCGGGCCTGGGCATAAGTCTTCCGCTAGAAGCTCCCTCACCCACCCGCATTTAATGCGGGTAGTGGAGGCGTGCTCTGCCACCGCAGAGGCGTGACAGATCTCGACAGGCTGCACTGTAGGTCGCGAGTTACCGAGGTAAAATAGTGGAGCCGCAGGCACCGCCCACGCCTCCACGATAACCAGAGGTGACAGCTCGTCTCCCCATCATGACGCCTACGCCGTCAGCACGCAGTCTACGTATCAGGCTGTGCCATCTTCGCCGCAACCTATCTCACAGGTGCCGCTCCGACAAGACGGGGCGATTAGGCAACGGGCAGGGGATCGATGCCGGTTTGAACGCCCACGCAGGCAAGACAGAATCCCGGAATAAGATCTCCGACGACCGTAGTGCTATAGGAACAGGGAATATGCTATTCCAGACTATCTCACTGGGGCCACCTGTCGGGACCCAGCCTTGTACTTGCCACCCTTGGACTATAAAAGGGTAGAGCAAACATAATACAAAGAAAAAAGCTCTCCATTCACTCTCCCCTGAGTGTTCTTGGGTTCATGCATTAGATCAGGCTAATCCTCTAGCGCCCCCCGAGTTCATACTTCCTCTGGGTTAGGTGGGTGCATTACGCCACCCGGCTGGTGATTTCCACCGATAGGTAGGCATTCTAAGAACTTAATCTAGAAGAGACCGGTGGTGGATCGAGGTGACAGAACAAGAACCAAACTTAGTTTAGAATAAAACAAATAGACAAACTTTTAACAAAGAAAAAAAATAAATTAGTTTTTTATGCATAAATAAGACAATTTTGAAAGATGACATGGCTTTTTAGAACATGAATCCTTAATTTCGACCATTTCTAGCTTAAGGCTGCGTCCTACAGTCAACACTGCTCTGATACCACTCTGTCACACCTGATTTCCGAAGAGAAACCAAGTGCATCTCATATGTGCGCCAGAATCAGTTTACACACATATGATAGACGTCATGAGTGAAATATCCACAACAGTATTCAAAATGTACAAGGTTTAGTAACTTTATTACAATATTTTTATTACACTCAGATGGTAGACTCGAAGGTCTTTAACTTGAACAAACGATAACTAGACGAAGCATCTCCGTCTTCAACTTCCATAGGCACTTGACTGGGGGATCACTTCCCTAAAACTCATCATAGCCACTGAAGTACTCCTCCCCATTGTTCTCCTCTGAACAGCGGGTAAGCAAGGGTGAGTACACTTATGGTTGGTACTCAGCAAGTGGGGGAAGAAGCAAGGCTATCAAGGATAGGCTAAGGATTACAGCGGTTAGCTTTTTAATGTTGGTCAAATTTTATTAGCAAGCACCTAGTTACTAGATATAAGTTCATGCCAACCCAATTAACTTTTTAGAAAAACATCTCATCTCAAAACCATAAGAAACAACGATTTATTTCCATCTTTAAGTTTGATTATCATGTGAGGGTCCAAGCCGCTCTTAACCGTGAGCACGGCTAATCGATCAGTTTTTACTCTGCAGAGTTTATACACTTTACCCACAGCTCGTGTCCCCCATGTTGCCCGGGTTAGCTAGACCCTTAAACACTTCCGAGTTGGGTGGCTTGGGGTCCACTTCGTAGCCTTTACAAAGACATGCAAAAGACCAACAACCCGCAAGAGTTACAGTTCAGTGCGGACCATAACCCTCCCTAATGATCAGCACCTTAGCTAAGGCTGCTACCCCAGGAGGACTGGGCTATGCCCCTGCAACTCCGAACCCCTTCTGCTCCTTTCGGATAAGGTTATCAGAACATTCACACGCCTAATTAATCGGCTAAGGTCAGAGCCATATGACATTGTGGTTGCACTGTTTTCTTAGGTGGTTCTCCATGTTCCAATTAAAAATAAAGTGTTCTTGCATTATCCAAAACCATCATCATTTAAGCATAAAGCCTTTGTCAAGAAAAATCACTTTATCCAACCCAAGCTAAGCAACTAAGCATAATCTACCCAAAAGATTTATTTAAACTAGGTTGTTCTAAGGGATTCATTGTAAAAAGACTAGGCAAGTCCTTAATAGGCATTCCCATCAAATTTATGCAATACAACAATAAAAGTAAAATTAATTATCATGGAGTTAAATAGGATGAAGTAGAACATGCAGAAGGAGAAGACCACTTGCCTTGCTTGCCTAAAAACTGAGATTCCTCTTTCTCAAGCAACTGCTCTTGATCAACTTCGATCGGCTGCTGTTGATGTTCACTAACGCCCCCGATTTGTATACCGCAAGCGCACGGTTCGTGGTAGCTTTTCCCTTAGAGTATTCCTCCAAGGTTTATCAATCCGTGGATCGACAATGAACTTACTAGGGTTTTCCATTTAATCTAACGGATCTATCCTAACATGAAGCATTAATTGCATATAAAAGGTGAACCTTTGATAGATATGAGTGATGTACGAAGGTTGATCTCATCCATGAACATCAGTAAGGATAAAGCATGACCGAAGGCATGACTAAACCTATCACACGCATTCTAGTTGTAGTTCTAGCTAAACGAGTAAGATCAACATGCATCTCATCCAAAGCCTCTTTAAATCAAAACCTCCAATCCGATCCCTCGATACCCAACCTACTTAGTGGCAACGGCCTGTCACGACGCCACCCCTTTCAACGGGATACCCTGAAGCAAGTCGAACCCCCTTTGGGTAGATCCGGTATGAACTCCTAGCCACCATAGCTACAAGAACACCCCATGCAATCTATCTCGAGAATAGATCTAGGAATAAGCGCACCCAAAGCAAGAACGAAATCGAAAGAGGAGAGACATGATCGCTAAATAGATCGGATGACATGAAGACATTACTCACATAATAGATTCGTTTGGATCGCCACCACCGCGTATACACCATTGACGACTCCAACTAGCTCATGAACTCCACCATGACACAACCACGCAGGGAGGCCATGGCGGCTAGGGATGGCCTAAGCCATCTCCTAGACAACTTCGAAGACTTGTGGCGGCCGTCGTCTCCCTCCGGTCTTGGCCCTAGGTTTTCGTCGAGTTCTGGTTGGATGGATACTTCGAGTTGAATAAGGTGCGAGCTATTTATAAGCCGAGGAAGCCACCGGTCGAAGGGGAAGGCAAACCGCCTCAGAAAAGGGCTGGGCCGGCTGGCCCCATGGGCCTAGGCCGGCCTACCCCTTTTCGGGCTCGCCTCGGTCTCATTTTTGGCGTGTAGACTCCTCGCATCTTCTAGAGTTTCTGTCCTTCACGATTGCACCCCTTTGGACGTTGTTATCTTGGAGATATCTTCGAGGAAAGGATAGGATAGGGAATCCTTCCTTAAATCTTCATTTGCTTTACTTAATCCCGAAGTATCTTGATCTCATCTTCGTGGGCTTGGTCCTTTGGGCTCTCTTGGAGGATGG
Organism: Panicum virgatum; assembly: GCF_016808335.1. Classification (NCBI taxonomy): domain Eukaryota; kingdom Viridiplantae; phylum Streptophyta; class Magnoliopsida; order Poales; family Poaceae; genus Panicum; species Panicum virgatum. The sequence continues at coordinate 11,072,605 of NC_053151.1, read as the reverse complement.
ATGTGCATGAATGTGCTTCGAATCAACATGGGCTTTGGTCCTTCCTTTGGGCTTTGGCCTTCGTCTTTCTCCGTGTTAGCGCTCGATCACGGGCCTCATCATTTCATGCTCCAAAATAGGCCAAAAACCTGCAAAAACGAAGTTCCTCCAAAATATATGTGCATATGTGAAAATAACCAAAAATTTGGCCGGGGTTAGGACGGTTAGTGATTTTTATATTGAATTCATGCCATTATCAAGGATAAACAAGGGATAAAATGGGTACTTAAGGAGCGCCAACATTCCCCCCATGCTTAAACCTTGCTCGTCCTCGAGTAAGTCCAGGAGCTTTGCTTATAAAGAAATCAGCATTGCCCCTCAATGTCCTCGCTGCACTTAGTCATACATAACAAGACATATTGCTCTCTCAAGTATTTAGCATTTAAGTTCATGTTGTGACCGGCTACTTCTTCATTATGGAAGATAGACTAGCAATTAAAGAACAAGCCACAATAATAAATAAATGCAATGCTCTCAAACTTAAGCGAACTTCAAACCTTTACCTTGTTTCATCGTGAAGAGTTTTCAAAAGAATGCATATCAAACATAAGTGAGGTTTTCTTGCAAAAGATCATGGAAATACTCATCTCATCAAGTCGCTCAAGCCTACATTAGATTCTTTTCAACCTATTCTACTCATATATAAAAGTGGAAGGCTTATGTGGAGCTTGGTAGGTAAAAACAATCCTAGCAAAACATTATATCTGAAATATTGTCAAACTAAGAGAGAGATCTAATGGGATTACCGAGACTAGTCAAAAAGGCCATTGGAAAATAATGTTGGAGAGGGGGAAAGATGAAACACACACATTTAGATAGGTGGACATATGCAAGTGGCAAATGGATGATCCCGAGACACAAATGAAGTTCTCGTTATCGGATTGCACATGGTTGGAAGATTTGAGTATGGAATAATTCTTCAAAGTAACTTGGAAAATTAATGAAACCAAAAAGAACTAAGGAGCATTTTATTCTTCTCTTTTTTTCATTTTTCTTTTTTTTTCTTTCTTTCTTTTTGCTCCTTAGAACTTTTGATAACATAGAATACTTACCCAGCCATCCTCCCATGCTTGAACGAATGCTCGTCCTCGAGTATGAATAGTGGGAGAACCAACTAGCTAGGGTAAGTATCTCAAATTCACCTTCTTCGTAAAACCGCTTGAAGGTGTGTTCCAGGATCAAAACCTTTCCCTCCCGCATACTGTCACTACACGAGGATAATCGGTAACGAACAACAAGAACACGATAGTTGATGTACTCTAGGTAAACCATGCAAGAGCAAAGCAAACCCAAAGCCAAGTCGCGATTCTATTAGGCATCAAAGTATCTCCGGGGAGCCTTGTCTCCCAAAACTTTTCTTTATATGGTGCCCTTGATTCTTTTGATTCCTTCAAAATGATAATCCATACTCAAATTGGGTTGTGGTCAAGGAGGTAATCACAAAAAGATATTTTTGGTTTAGGGTGGATATCCAGCGAGATTTGCAAAATTCTCGAAGTGGAAACTCACAATGCATGGATAGATAGTCTAGCAGAAAGAAGCTTACACAAAAAAATGGAATGACCAGCTTCTTAGTCTCATACCAAAGAAATCTATCTTAATCCAACTCATCAAAATATAAGTTTGCAATCTAAAGGTTTCATCATAAAATAATATGAATGTATAGGCTTTGGTAGGTAGAACTTTGCAAGAGATTCACAAATGTAGATAGCATAGGAATTAAGTTTTCAAATTAAACAACAAAAGGTGTAAGGTCATCGGTAGACTTAAATCAAAGAGCAACATAGAATATGTGGGTTTAGAATTTAGTCATTTAACCTCCACAAATAAAAGAGCCTTATTTAATCATTTTAATTCCATTTAATTGAGAGCAAATGGTCAAGTCATATACAACATAGCGTAGGTAAAACAAAGCAGCAACTTTCATCATTTTTCCATAAGCATAAGGCATTGCCAAAATGTATCAATGTGGTGAGCACAAAGTGATGGTGATCCTACACTTATTGAAAATAAAAACAAAACTAGGTTGTCCTCCTAGAAGCCATGTTATTATAGGGAGAGATATACAAAGGTTGTATCTTTGGTTGAAGGCATATATGTACAAGCATTTAGAAAAAGAGAGAGTTGAGGAAGAATTACCGTCCTTCTCGATGCTCGTAATGAAGTGTAGCGCGGCCTCCCCCATACTTAAGCATTGTGCTAAGCATGGAAGAAGAATCATGAGCATCTTGTGGCAACTGTGATTATCTTACTCCATGAGATCTTTCTTCCTTGTCCACGAAATCCTCCCCCATGCTTAGCATGATGCTAGGCGTGGAAGGAGAAGATGGACCATCTTGAAATTCTTGAAGTCCTTCCCTCATGTGTATGAATATCATCTTCAATGTGTCTTCACCTTTGTTGCCTCAATTTCCTTCAACTTCTTCTTGTACTAAGTCATGGTCCCAATCATTGCTTCACGTCATCGTCTCCACCTTCAATTCCTTGTTGTCTCATTGCTGCTGCATCTTCACAAATTTTTCTTTCAATTTCCAGAACAGAACCTGTACTAAAACATTGCTCCATTGCGAAGTGCACGAATTTTTCTTTCCAACGAGTCCTTATTCGCCCAAAATTGATTCCGAACAAGAGAGTTATGTTCATTTTATCCAAGCGCTGCAATCTGTCCCGACGAATTTCAGAACGCGCAACATCCAATGTTCTTGCCATATCTCCTTGTACGGGTCTTCAAATTCATTGATCTTGAATGCGTTGGAATGGGAATTTGATGGAGCTTCTGAATATCAACTTTTTGCTTCTTGTACAGCTCTGAACATGTTCTCAAATTGGTGAAAACAGCTGCGTCCTTCCCGGGTTTCGACGATGTTGACGATCTTGATTGAAATTCTTTTGGTCTTGAACTCATGGGAGCGCTTCTTCATACCTGCAAAACATTTTAAACACACACTACCCCCGGGGTGACGGTCGGGAGTAGAAACAAATGCCAACAAACCTACCATTCCTATGATCTCAATTTGTGGCAAAGTTAGCTTAGCGAAACTAGTGAGTGTACGTGTGTGCTAGTGTAAATGCAAATGAGAGGAAGGTATATAAACAAAGACAATGTTTACACCTAGTTCTAAACACCATGTTTACAACTAGGTTGCCGAACTTCTCCATAGCCACAAAGACTTATTTAACAAAGGTCAAAACACCATGTCTATCCCAAGATCAATAGGCCTTCATAGCACAAGAAAAAAAAATAAAGCGCATTGCAAAGCTTATAAACCAACCAAATGCAACCTCATAGCTTGGTAACTAAATGATGATGGTCTTCAATCATGTCTAAACGCCATGTTTACACAAGATTGCAAAAAGGAAAATGCTCACGTGAAGCATTAACGTGGATATGAAAGCTTTCATCAATAAAGTTGAGACCAAGCTAGCAAAATGAGTGCATGAACAATGGAATGGACGCAAAGTGCAAATGCAAAGTTAGCAAAAACAAGTGTTAGCAGGGTTGAAAGGACCTTTCGATGTTGTTCCGCAACTAGCTTATTCAAAAACAATTGCTAAGAGTGACAAAAAGCCTTCGCGGCACTTCATAAGAAGTGAGGCTTTTGTCAATGAAAAGGTTATTTATCGAAAAAGGATCAAGCAACCGAGCTAACAAGGTTTTAGAAGTAGGTTTATGGGTTTCCTATATTTTTGGCTTAAAACAAAAATTTTGAAGAGAGAGAGTGTTGGGTATAGAAATTCTATCTAAGGTGGTTTCAAAAAAAACTAGAGAGAAACAAAAGTTAGATTTTTTTTTGAATGAAAAACATACCCTATGGTTTTAGGATTGCTCTATGAGTGATTTTCCTAAGGGTTTTAGGATCTCAAAAGCGAGGCTAGTCAATGTTTTTAGAAAATGTTTTTTTTAAATGCAACATGCAATGCAATACAAGGGTGAAACGAACAACATGATATGCAATGCAACACGTGGTGGGTGAATAAAATGATATGACATGATGAGGTGGTCTAAAACAAAACAAAAAGTTAGCCTAAGTTAATTAGCCATAAGTTTAGAATCAAAGGGTGGTGCAATGCTTCATAAATCTCTCTAAAAGGGACACAAAGAAAAAGACTCTAAACACTAATAGGCACACAAAAAGGTCTACAAGTTTCCCAAGATCAAATAATAAAGTGCTCCCTCAATAACATTTAGAATGAACAACATGAAGTTGTGGTTCTTATTAGAGCGATGGTACAATGTTACTTGATATTCCGATTAAAGATTGCAATGTAGACGGTCATATTAATATATAAAATAAAAGATCGGGTTGCCTCCCGCAAAGCACTTCATTTAAAGTCATAGAGCTCGACTTTCTTACATACCTTCTCATTGATGCGAAGCCATGGTCCTTCATGCAAGAGGTGAAGGTGTTCCATGTAGCTCTTATTCCACTTCCCATGTTGGACATGATCAATCACGCTTAATGGAAAACTTGCCCAATCGTCTCTCACATCATCGTCACCTCCTTCTTTGCTGTCCTTCGTCGCTACCTTTATTTTCATGAATTTTCCTCTCTGTCCAGATTAGAAGTTGCACCAACCAATTGATCCAATGCAAGGTGCACGAAATCTTCTTTCCAACAAGTCTTCATTTACCCAAAACACATTCCAATTGAGGGAGTTATGCCCCTTTTTCCCCGTTACTGCAATCTGCCTCGTGCTGATTTCAGCACGTGCATCTCCGATGTTTGAGACATAGCTCCTCCCGTGGGTTTTCAATTGTATCGATCATGGATGCGTTGAACCGAGGACTTGATGGAGATCCTAAATATTCAACTTTCTTGCATTGCAAATCTCTGGACTCGTGCACAAAATTGATGAGGCTTAGCGCCTCCGTTCTTGAAACTTGAAGATGTTGATGATGGTGTTCAAAATTTTGGGCACAGTTTCCCTCCTCATCATTTGAGTTTCTTGTCCTGCATGGTTAGTGAAATTCGGGGCTTCTCCCGACATGTGCTCTTTTATGTTCATGAGCTTGACCAAGCGCAAAGCAAGATCGAGATTTGCAATTATTTGTAAACATATGCAACATAATCACATCCTCAATTAATTTTCATCAACAAGACATGGTGTAATTAAATGCAGCATGTGTTTCTTGCATAGCACAGAGCTCATTATTAGGCAAAGGTTCTTTAAGCATGAAATCAACCTTCTCAAGAAACTCTAGCCAGTCATCATGAAAAGAACAAGGCATAGAATTTAAACTTTCATCCCGACTATTGGTTCGAGCATGAGATTTTTAAAGATTATCAACAAAACCAATAGAAGCTTGAGAATTCACTGTATACCTTAGCCTCGGAGCTTTTTCATACTCATTGGAGTCGTGGTGCTTTGTGCGAGATGTCATCTTGATGCACTCTTCGTGGTCCGTCGTGATTTGCTTCTCACGTCTCCATGTGTTGAATGTTGCACTCTTGTAATCCGACGTGGTTTGTTTGCAACATCTTCATTTGTCTAAGGTCGACCGCTTGTGCCTTCATTTGCCAATGTCATTGGGGTTCTTCCTCTGCTCCAAGCCTCTGAATTTTATCATGTACGCTTGATGAAAACATCGCCCAAGCTCCTCTTCATTGTAGAATCGTCATCTTTTCTATCTTGTTCTCATCGCGTTGCTCCTGCCTCTTCTTCGTAGAATTTCTCCTGTACACTCAACAGAACATATACCAAAATATAGATCTATTGAAAATTTAATGAAATTACCTTTCCAACGAGTGGTCACTCGCTTTAAACGGAGTCCAAACGAGAGAGTAATGACCATTTTATTTTAGCGCTGCGTGCTGTCCAGAAAATTTCAGAGTACACGACTTTTGATGTTTTGGTTATAACTTCTTGTGAGAAACTTCGATTGACTTCATTCTTGATTCGTTGGAATCGGAACTTCGTGGAGCTTTTGAATATCCAAAAATATACTGCAATTTTCTTCTGAGGTCGAGCAGAATATTGATGAGAATAGTATCTTCTTGTGAATTCATCCGAAGATGTCAATGATCTCAATCATGTGGTCTTTGGAGCGTCTTGTCGTGCGTCCTTGGCTTCAAGGTCATCACCATTGATTTACCAGCACATAGCATGGCTTCAATGATGTGTCTTCTCCATGATTCTTGCTTTACCCAAGGTATCGGGATTAGTGGAGGCTCCCGTGCTTCGTGTTGATGATCTGAGCGGTTTTCTTCCTTGATAGCATCACTCGACTAGAAGTATATCGAGCATCCCACTGGAGAAGATAGGTGGTGTCATGATTCTTCTAATCTTGTTGCCTCCAGCTTTGGTCAACTTCAAATCATCATCTTTTGTGCACTCGTCCTTCCAATCATCCTTTGACATCGTCATCACTTTCTCCGTTGTTTGCTGTTGCACCTTTCTTCATTGAATTGCTCCTTTGTCCAGCGCAGAACATGTACCAAACTCCAAGCTCATTGTGAGGTGTATCAAATCATGTTTCCAACAAGTGGTCATTTACCCAAATTGGACCTCGGATGAAAATGTTATGCTTGTTTTACTCCGGCGCTACGCTTCATCCCGAGAGATTTCAGAACGCGCAGCGTTGAAAGATCTTTCCATAACTCTTCACACCGATCTCAAAAATTAATGATTTTTGATGCGTTGGAAAGAAGACTTGATGGAACTTCATAATAATCTATTATTTCCTAATGGTACATATCTGATCTTGGACGAAAAACTCATCACAACAGCGACACTTCATAGATGATGATGATCCAATCACACGATTTTCTTTTCGGACATGCTTCATACCTATTGCTTGAGCAAACAAATCTTCCCAAAAACATTAGTCTTTAAAATCAATTGACACGGTGGCGTACCTTATTTATCATCTTTTGCTTCAGGGAGTGGGGACTCGATAGTGGATGCTGGGCCACTAACAAAAGTTAGCACCTACCACTAAAGAGCGAAACTTGATGTTATTCACATCTTGTCGAAGTGGATCTAGGGTTTTCGATGTTGATGTCGAGAACTCCTCGATCGTCTTGTCGTCGATTGTCGAAGTTTGTTGGAGCGGGTTGTGGACTTCTCGAAATCCAAGTTTGGTGTCTAGCTTTTTCCACCTGCTTTCAAGGACACAAACAAGAAAACAAGAGTATATGCAATAATAAAAATTAGGGTTAGTCCAAAAAACAAGATAGATCGCCCTAGGGTTCGAGTTGCCGATCCCCGGCAACGGCGCCAGAAAAGCTTGTTGACGTTCACTAACGCCCCCGATTTGTATACCGCAAGCGCACGGTTCGTGGTAGCTTTTCCCTTAGAGTATTCCCCCAAGGTTTATCAATCCGTGGATCGACAATGAACTTACTAGGGTTTTCCATTTAATCTAACGGATCTATCCTAACATGAAGCATTAATTGCATATAAAAGGTGAACCTTTGATAGATATGAGTGATGTACGAAGGTTGATCTCATCCATGAACATCGGTAAGGATAAAGCATGACCGAAGGCATGACTAAACCTATCACACGCATTCTAGTTGTAGTTCTAGCTAAACGAGTAAGATCAACATGCATCTCATCCAAAGCCTCTTTAAATCAAAACCTCCAATCCGATCCCTCGATACCCAAACTACTTAGTGGCAACGGCCTGTCACGACGCCACCCCTTTCAACGGGATACCCTGAAGCAAGTCGAACCCCCTTTGGGTAGATCCGGTATGAACTCCTAGCCACCATAGCTACAAGAACACCCCATGCAATCTATCTCGAGAATAGATCTAGGAATAAGCGCACCCAAAGCAAGAACGAAATCGAAAGAGGAGAGACATGATCGCTAAATAGATCGGATGACATGAAGACATTACTCACATAATAGATTCGTTTGGATCGCCACCACCGCGTATACACCATTGACGACTCCAACTAGCTCATGAACTCCACCATGACACAACCACGCAGGGAGGCCATGGCGGCTAGGGATGGCCTAAGCCATCTCCTAGACAACTTCGAAGACTTGTGGCGGCCGTCGTCTCCCTCCGGTCTTGGCCCTAGGTTTTCGTCGAGTTCTGGTTGGATGGATACTTCGAGTTGAATAAGGTGCGAGCTATTTATAAGCCGAGGAAGCCACCTGTCGAAGGGGAAGGCAAACCGCCTCATAAAAGGGCTGGGCCGGCCGGCCCCATGGGCCTAGGCCGGCCAGCCTACCCCTTTTCGGGCTCGCCTCGGTCTCATTTTTGGCGTGTAGACTCCTCGCATCTTCTAGAGTTTCTGTCCTTCACGATTGCACCCCTTTGGACGTTGTTAACTTGGAGATATCTTCGAGGAAAGGATAGGATAGGGAATCCTTCCTTAAATCTTCATTTGCTTTGCTTAATCCCGAAGTATCTTGATCTCATCTTCGTGGGCTTGGTCCTTTGGGCTCTCTTGGAGGATGGATGTGCATGAATGTGCTTCGAATCAACATGGGCTTTGGTCCTTCCTTTGGGCTTTGGCCTTCGTCTTTCTCCGTGTTAGCGCTCGATCACGGGCCTCGTCATTTCATGCTCCAAAATAGGCCAAAAACCTGCAAAAACGAAGTTCCTCCAAAATATATGTGCATATGTGAAAATGACCAAAAATTAGGCCGGGGTTAGGACGGTTAGTGATTTTGATATTGAATTCATGCCATTATCAAGGATAAACAAGGGATAAAACGGATACTTAAGGAGCGCCAACAGCTGCTCAACTGAGATAGGCACGATATCTACGAGCACACAAGAAAATATACAATAAATAAAACAATACACCAAACAGTTCTAAAAGCTATAAACACACTGATAAAACAAACGGGCTCGATGAGACGATCGCACAGACACCAAGAACGCTTAAAACGGATCTATAACGGTAAAGATATGATCAAAAAAAGGTTTAGGGGCTTAACCGTGAAGAAACTAGGCTTCCAGGGACTTAACAGGAAGAAACCAGAGAACTCAGGGGCCTAAACGAAGAAAACAGGACCTATCTGCAAGGATCTTTCTATGCCGGAGGATCTAAACTGGCTGGGCCGACGGCCTGCTGCTGCGCGCGAGCGGGCCGGTAGGCCGAGCTGCGACCTGGGCCGAGAGAAAAGAAAGAGGAAAGGGGCCTGCTGGGCTGGAAAGAAAGAAAGAGAGGGAGAGAAAGGGGTTTGGGTTTTGGTTTAAACTTTTATGAATTTTGAAAACCACACAACATCAAACAAAACCATGCAACTGAAAATATGATGCACAAGCACTTGTTGCTTCTAAAATTATAGAAATGATATTTAAATATTTAAAGGCCAAATTTATTTGATAATTTAATTAAATCCTTAGAAAATTAAATCTAAAACATCATGTTGCTATGATTTATTAGTGATGGAATTTCGGGTGTTACAGCTGTGGATGTGAAAAAAGCTGCTATGAAATGTGAGTTGTGAGAAAGCTGAAAGCCGTTTGGCTGGAATAGCTGTGAGCTGTGAAAAAAAACTGCTTTTTGTTGGGAAATGTCTGTAATAACCCCTGAAGTGTTGAGAGACCGTTTATATTCAAATTGATTGCAAAATATTGTTTTATTCACTAATTTGTATGCAAATTATCAATTTTTGGAAGGAAATCTTAATTTTATTTTAAAATTTCCATTCACCATTAACATATGGTCCACACATGAATACAATTATAGAAAAGAAAAAATTATCTTTTTCTTTTCTCTCTCTCATTCTTCTTTTATTTTGCTCTTTTTCCTTTTTTCCTTCCCATTATTTCTCTCTTTCTCACATCATCTATCTTCCCGTCTTCCTTATCTGTTTCCCTGTTACTCGTCGTCCTCCTCTCGTTAGGCTAGCGGCACCGCCACTGTCCTCCACCCCCGCGTGCGAGGAGCAGCTGCGGGCTACGACGTAGTTGCGGCGCGGGGAGCGGCGGCAGCCAGCGGGCGCGTGAGGAAGTAGTAAGAAACGGTGTGTGGTGGAGGGAGCGGTGGCGTGTGGGGGGGGGGGCGGCTGCGCGTGGTGGAGGGAGCGGCGGCGGTGGTGGAGCGAGTGATGGCTGCGCGTGGTGGATATAGAGGGTTGCTGACCAGGGAGTAGGGGGAGGTCCGTGGCCGAGGTCACCCGCCGCGGACAGGGGCGAGGAGAGCTGCTGGCTAGGGAGGTAGAGCCCGCGGCTGGAGGTCACCTGCCACCTGCCGGAAGATGAGGAGGAGGGGCGCCGCACGGCCGCGAGAGGAGGAGGCGCCACTGCCGTGGGAGCATGCGCGGCCTCGGGTTTTTATCGCGGGGAGGGGATCGGCAGCCACAGCTAAAAAAAGCAGGGTCCGAGTGGTTGTGGAGATTGCACTAAGCAAAATCAGCTTTCACAAAAAGCCAGTTGTGGAGTGGTACCTTTTTGGTTGGGCTTTTGGCTTTTTGGAAAAGCCATAGCCAAAAAAAGCCTAACCAAAGGGACCCTCTGACTAATTGGAGGCTTCTTTTGAAGCCTCTACATGAAGCCCCCGAGGAATCCTAGATAGACGCTCTAACAAGAGAGAAAACTCATGGAAACCTCCACATCAAGCCACCTAAGAATCCTAGGTGGACACTCTAAAAAGAGAGATTCTAAAAATTCTAAAAAAATCAAATTTCTTTCTAAAATTATCCACCTATGCCATTATGAAGAATTAAAAAATATCCCCCTATATTTATGTCTAAATTACCCACAAATGCCACTAAAAAATTAAATCTAAACATAAATATTTTTGCTTCAAATAAAATAAAAAAATGGTCCAACTATCCTGTCCTGCCGGTCATGTGTAACGCAACTAATCTCTTGCTCTTAATCTCCCTCGAATATTTAAATCATAAAAGAATCTATCGTTATAGGATATTTAGTTAATACAACTAACAGACAAACTAGATATACGTACGTGCATATATATAGCGATGCCTGCCAATCAAATGTATGTAGTCAATATTTACCTTGAATATTTCCCATCAAAGAACGGTGGCTTCCCAACATGAATCTCATGATCACTAGTCATTGTTCTATTCCAAGATAGTTAAATCCGCAATTAATGGAGTACTTAGCTCTAGTACCACTTGTAGGATCAAGAACACCAACTAGAGGGGGGGTGAATAGGTGGTTTAAAATCTTAAAACCAACAACACTAGAGAAATTTAATTAGTAACAACGGAAAGCACTATGTCAAGCTACTACTATCTCTAGATGGGTTTGCAACCTAGGGTGACAAGATACAAATCAAGCTCTAGTCAAGTAAATTGCTCAAAGTAAAAACAAGAATTAAAGTGAGCAAGGGAAGTAACCAAGCTTGACACAAGAATTTATCCCGTGGTGTCGATGACTTGCCGGTCACCCCTAATCCACGTTGAGGTGGATTCCAAGAATCAACCGCTCCTCTATCAAGAACCTCTTGATCTTGAGCTGGATTGAATCAAAGAACTGCTCCACACCTCGATTCCACTAGAGTTGCTCTTCACCACTCCGGTGAGGTGAGCACAAGACTTCTCACAACCGAAATCGAGGCTCCTCAACAATCTCCTTGGAGGAGCTCCATGAAATCCTCTTCTCCAAGCCGTCTAGGGAGCGGCAACTCCCAAGAGTAACAAGTCGATGGCGCTTGCTTGAAGTTTCCCTAGTGCCACAAAGCTCAAACTATTGATGCAATGCACTAGAAAGCTCTCACACTCTCAATAATGCAATCTCTAAGCAAGTGTGTGTGAGAGAGGGATGCCTTAGCTCTATAGTATCAAGTATGCAGTCCAAATGGCCAAGAGAGACACCCAATGACCGGGCATTGGGTATATATAGACATCCCTTCAAAAACTAGCCGTTACACTCTTTTCTGCGAAGTCGCGGACCGTCCGCGGTTCAAAAACCGGACCGTCCGCCATTGTAAACCAGTGTGTCAGAGTGCATTTAATGCGTGTCAGAACTAGCCGTTGCAGCTTTGGCGGACCGTCCGCTCCCTAGGAGCGGACCGTCCGCAGTTATGAGTTCCACACCACCAAAGACGAACATCGTCTCTGGAACAATTTGAAAAAGCCCGGCGGACCGTCCGCGCCCGAGGGACGGACCGTCCGCCGTTCATCCTTGAAATCCACCAGAGACAACAATGTCTCTGGTACAAACTGTCAAATAGCCGGCGGACCGTCCGCCGCACAGATCATAAGCCCAACCAGAGACGAACATCCTCTCTGGTACAATTTGAGTTAGAGCTGCGGACCGTCCGCCCACCGGAGCCGGACTGTCCGCCAGTCACACCTAATTTCCACCATAGCCAAACATGCTCTCTGGTACGTGTGCGGACCATCTGCGCTCCATGGAGCGGACTGTCCGCGCTTGTGCAGTCAGCTCTCAAACTTGATCTTTTTTAAATCTTTTCAAAACGACGTTAGCCCTTATGCATGCACCTAGACATTTTGAGCAAAATGGCACTAAAGACCCGTCAAGCACGAGTACACAACCCCTCTTGATAGTATGGCTATCTATCCAACAAATCCGGTCACTTTTCATCCACTAAACACCTTGTGACCGGTAAAATACAAAACCCCTATTTTATACCTTTGCCTTGAGCCCGAGCTTTGCATATCATCTTCAAACTTCACATGTTCACAACCAAATCCCTTTCTTCCGCGAATCAACCTATTCTCATTATCTCGAATGAAGTCGTTAATCCACAAACCGTTGTCATTAATTACCAAAACTCGAATTAGGGGCCTAGATGCTTTCAGCAGCGGCAGCCAGCGGGCGCGTGAGGAAGTAGTAAGAAGCGGTGTGTGGCGGCGGCGGCGGTGGTGGGGGGAGCGGCGGCTGCACGTGGTGGAGGGAGCAGCGGCGGCGGTGGTGGAGCGAGTGGTGGCTACGCGTGGTGGAGAGAGAGCCGCTGACTAGGGAGGAGGGGGAGGTCCGCGGCCGAGGTCACCCACCACGGACAGGGGTGAGGAGAGCTGCTGGAAAGGGAGGTGGAGCCCGCGGCTGGAGGTCACCTGCCACCTACCGGAAGATGAGGAGGAGGGGCGCCGCACGGCCGGGAGAGGAGGAGGCGCCGCTGCCGTGGGAGCATGCGCGGCCTCGGGTTGCTATCGCGGGGAGGGGATCGGCAGCCACAGCTAAAAAAAGCAGGGTCCGAGTGGTTGTGGAGATTGCACTAAGCAAAATCAGCTTTCACAAAAAGCCAGTTGAGGAGTGGTACCTTTTTGGTTGGGCTTTTGGCTTTTTGGAAAAGCCACAGCCAAAAAAAAGCCTATGACTAATTGGAGGCTCCTTTTGAAGCCTCTACATGAAGCCACCGATGAATCCTAGATAGACGCTCTAACAAGAGAGAAAACTCATGGAAACCTCCACATCAAGCCACATAGGAATTCTAGGTGGACACTGTAAAAAAAGAGATACTAAAAATTCTAAAAAAATCAAATTTCTTTCTAAAATTATCCACCTATGCCATTATGAAGAATTAAAAAATAACCCCTTATATTTATGTCTAAATTACCCACAAATGCCACTAAAAAATTAAATCTAAACATAAATATTTTTGCTTCAAATAAAATAAAAAAATGGTCCAACTATCCTGTCCTGCCGGTCATGTGTAACGCAACTAATCTCTTGCTCTTAATCTCCCTCGAATATTTAAATCATAAAAGAATCTATCGTTATAGGATATTTAGTTAATACAACTAACAGACAAACTAGATATACGTACGTGCATATATATAGAGATGCCTGCCAATCAAATGTAGTCAATATTTACCTTGAATATTTCCCATATTTAAATCATAAAACAATTACAATTACAAATTCTTTTATAAGCCAGGCGAAAGATTCAAGCCACCAGTCACCATGCAGCCAACAATATTTTTCTCTCAAAACAAATTAGCACCAGCCACCAGCCAACCAAACAAACGCATGATGTAATATACTGATCGCTACAGTATATACTGATCACCCCCACATGCATACAACAATTTTAGATTCACTATTAACTAATTTCTTGAAATATTTTAAATCCATAAATCTATATTTCGACAAATATTTGAGCTTTGTTATGGTAAAGTACCGGAATATACTTGGAAATACTTGTGCTACATGCAGTTACTTTCCTTTCTTATCCTTCTTATAAAAAAAGTCAATAAATTTGCACATAATTAAAAAATGTATCATAATAATTTCTCATTAATTTTTTTATACTTCCTGGCACTTCTCTTTAGGTACTTCTTACTACTTCCACTGTTAGATTTCGTCAGATGGATGACTCTCGTTAATTTCAAACACTCTAAAATTTCCCAATTTGATAATCCAAGCTATTTTTTTCCAGGCTCGGGTACATATAAAGCTCACATAAATGTGACTCCAACGTAGTAGATTTTTTCCTCGAAAGGAAAGCTAGGATTTGTAAGAGCGTACTAAACTAGACATCCTTTCGCTCCTTGTATCTTCATTATTCGGAGAAATCCAAACTCTCAAAACTGTGGCATGATGGCATTGAGCACAAGTTCACTGAGGATGTGTGGTCTACTTGTGGGCCCTAGCATTAAAACAATATTAGTAATATATATTCCCATTTTATACTAAAAGAATATTATTAGTAGTCATGGCTCGGAATCAGCAACCCGATACTAAAACTTAGTACTTTTAGTTTCAGTTTCATTGTACCGGTTGGAAACCAAATCTAAAGGGGGTTCCAACCCGTGTACTACCTAATAGATGGTTCTCTAGTGGTGAGGCATGACTACTAGTAGGACCAACCTTATCGTGCAACCATAAGTTCAAATGTACACTAGATATAAAACCAAAGACTATATCTAACTCTAAACATCCTTCTCTCCTTCCTCCTCGCTCTCTTCATCGTCGATATTGTCCTCAATAAAGCCATTAGCTACAGATTTTAACATGCATACGACCTACATCATCGTATAGAAAATTGAACTTCAGGTTCTTCTACAGAGCAAGCCTCTCTTTCAGCAATGCTATAGTCAGCCTTCAACTGCTTCTTGTGCATTATATTCTTCCATCAACCACCTTAATTATACTTGCTTGCTTGCCAAACACTAATAATGAAGTTCCATCAGCAGATACAATATATCTGATCTCCTTTATTAGAGATATTAAGTTTGGACTCAGAGAATCAACGTAGATTAGATTCCACTGATGAATCAAACAGTAGTCATGATTGCTATGATACATTATGTGATGACCAAACCATGTTCAATGCCACGCAGTTGATTACGAAGGCAACGAAGATTAATACACGCTTATTGACACAAGAAATTACTGGGATGTTCATGGGAGGGGCCAGGATATCTGCATGCTAACAAACATAGAGCGAGATGCGAGTGTACGGATAACCTGCTGCTGTCTGCCTAGCTCAGTGGAATAACATAGCCAGCTCCCCTTGGTCAATGAGCTTCAGAAGTGTTGGCGCGTCACAAATATATTTGCCATTGATGGAGAGAACTGGTAATGTGTACGACTGGTAATTTGCCAGCGCCCTTAGCTCTTTCAAGTAATCAGACCTGTCCAACAAATTCTTTTCAACAAAATCGATGTGTCGTAGTAACTGGAGTGCTGTGCGTACCTTATTACAGTTTTCAAATGTCTTCATTATGCCTCCGAGGGTCGTAGTGTAGAGGACGACCGTTTTCTGATAAATTAAGGATAGAAGAATAAGTTCATTAATTGAACATGGAATTGTAGATCCACATTCTGAGATTAACACATACAGTAATGGTAAAGTAAGAAAACAACTCTTTCCATTAATCAAGAGAAGAAAATAGAATATTTGATGTCTTTTACAAAGTCACTATTCTTATGCAAAAAATGGATGGTTTTGTTGAAGGAGGATGTCACGACATCGATGATAGGTTCCTTGAGCAAGCTTCTTAATTTGTTAATGTGTTCAATGCTTATTCCATTATCTAAAAAAACCTGGTGTTCAAAATACTTCTCGCGATAATGTGCTCCCAGCATTTCTGTTTTTATGAGTTCATGCATTTTAAGATTCGAACCTTGTAAATTTAACCAATTTACAAGATACATGTTATTATATAAGAGTGTCTCTAATTATGCTTGCGGTAGGGTTATCCATGTCACCAATAAACTGTATAGTAATTAACTTCTCCATTACTCTAGCTGCATAACGTTCTTCAAAATGGTCTGGATCAACATGTCATTTGATTGTAAATGCTCCATGCACACTGAAATATGTCTAGTAAATCTACCGACTAGCTAGTTGCTAGTTGTGTTCTCTCTCTTCATTTTATTCTCGCCGCCTCATATATAGGACAAACTAATGATTTGTCACCTTATTCGAAAGTTAACTTGGCATTGTTGGATGTGCCTTAAGATGGTATAATTTGATTTTACAGGCTTAAATATGGTTGTGATTTTTCCTTTACCAAAATTGGAGTTTAAGACAAATCATGGGTCAAAAATATAAGTTTATAGTCAATGTCACGCACCAAATAACACCTTATATTTGAAATGTTGTATCGAATAGGCTTGAACAGAAAGGAGTGCAATAAATATTTATACGGAAAATTAGTGTTAACAAACTACAAGAATCATATAGCTAATGATCCTTGAAGAGGATTTGCATACCATTTCGTTTTGACTTCTAGCTGCAGCTTTTTTGGAGTTTTCCAATAAAGATTGTGGCAGCCCGAATGTCGAACGATTGTTTGCAAATCCTAATTTGCTAGTTTCAACAGACTGAGGTAGCCTATAAGGTGTTTTATCTGACATATGATATAGTATATAGTGTTATCATTACAACAAACCATGAAACAAGGTGTTCATTTCTCCATTTAAATAATAAATAATCCATAGTGTTAAAAAAATAATGATTTCCTATTGAAAGATACCATCATCAGCTACAGTAGTGTCTCAAAAAATGACACATAAGTCACCTCTAAGAATCTACATAAATACTTTTCTGCCTATGTGAAGGAGACAGTGCGAGAGGGAGAGAAAAAAAGCTAGCTTTTGATAAATACAGTAAAAAGAAAATCTCTAGCACACACCATTCAATGTTTGGGCCCAGCATCTTTATCTCCACTAATCATTTCTCTTTGTGTTGGGATCCGTGTTAGCTCTTTGAACGGTGCATAAAACTAGATAGTTGGAGAAATGATCATTTAAACTAGATTTTGTAGAGATGTGTGGAAGTGGCACATAATCTTTAAAGCTAGCGAATACATATAATTATTGGAGATGTCCTCAAAGTGTCCCTGCCCGTTCCATTCTTACATCTAACACATCTAAACTTTGACACTGAGACACAGGTTTCATCCCCATGACACTCAACATGCACAATTAGTTATGCATTGAGACTGGCCTAACTAATACCACGACTCTATAGGCACTGCAACTGACATTTTGAGAACACACTCCAGATGCATGTTATGGGACATGAATTCTGAAAGTACATGCATATTTGGGGAAGAACACACCTTAAATCTTGAGTCTGGTGGTACCTCATGCTCAGTATGATGTAGCTCCCTAGCCATGATTTCTGACTATATTGAAAAAATCAATGAGTTCGTCACCTCATACAAATCGATGGCAAAAAAGGTGAAAAATGAAAACGTACGTGATTCCCAAACAAAATGTGGTTAGTGGAAGAATGCTATATACCATAGTAAACTTACATGCATTTTTGAACACACTCGACCTGTACAACACACATTCATACTTTCCATCCCACTAAGCATATCAATTATATGCTGTACATGTGGTCTCTTTCTTGGGTCACAACTCATGCAATCTATGGCAATGTCGGTACATACCCTCACTTGTTCCAACAGTATGCCCGCTGATGTTCCCATCCTGGTCTTCCAGGTTTCTAGAACCTAAAAAATTGAACATGCAGTTAGGATTCATGGATACAAAAGAAGGTTTTTTTACGGTGCTTTTAAAGTACATAATTATACAAAAATTAATGATGATAAATGCATTAAATATTTTTGTAATATAGATGATGTTGTCCACTACCACACCATGTAAAGTATCAAATTAAAATTCAACTTGTGTATGGAGTAACAAAAATGACAAATTGCATTATGGGGTAACTTGAACCAAATAGCATAGTATATAGGGTAAATTGAACCAAAACAGAGTTTAACGGGTTATATGGGCTTTCTCTATACTTGAAGGGAGTAATTTGGAATTTTTCCTATTTTTCATTCACTCTAAAATTTCTCAATAATTTATAGCATAGATACTAAAAGAAATGTGTCAAGAAAAAATTATATCCACTATACTATAAATATTTTAATGCCAAATGATTATCAGGTTTACACTCACAGTGTAACGACGTACACATGTGAGTAGGAAAATTGTCTCCTAAAAACATAAAATTTGCTTTATGTCATGTCCATTACATGATACTGCATCATAGGGGTGGGAGTATATCTGGGTAGTACATATATTTAAATAATAATTTCTGCAAAAAAAATTGAAAAACCTTCATCATGGTGTGGTCTCGAAATGTTCTTACATTCTCAACTGCCGGATAACCCTTCTGCCTTGTTAATATCTCTGCGATTACTACACCAAGGCTATAAATGTCTAGCTCGCGCCTGATTTTTCTATTAGGCGCTTCTAGTGCCATATAGCCACTGCATGAAAATGTGTACATTAATGTGCAATAGAATTGCATTGTAACTCACACCTTCCATTTATTGAACATGTGTGTATTTAGTAAGATTCCAAGTTAGCTTACATTGTTCCATAAGCTTTTAAAATCGTAGCATGGGTTTGGTTTTCATCAAAGCACCTTGAGAGACCAAACTCAGCAATTTTTGGTACCATGTTATCATCTAGAAGTATATTGGCAGGTTTCAGATCTAAGTGAACAATATCATTTTGGTGAAGATAATGCAAGCCTTCACAAACTCCCTTGATTATTTGATACCGCGCCCTCCACTCTAGTACACAAGATGCGTCTGTAATGGCAAGAAAATAAAATTGTGTAGTTCTGTAATATTTGAAATTTGTAAATATGAATGCAAGGAACCTCATATTCATTTTGCCATATGTTTCCACATGTACATTAATCTTCAGCAAAGATCAGAAATATGGAAAGAAACATTACCGGTGATATAATTATGAAGACACCCTTTTGGTAGATATTCAAAGCAGAGCATCCTTTGTCGTTCATCAGCCATGACAAGCTTCCCCTTATAGTCCAACATTTTTCCTTGTGTGTCAGAACAATAACCCAAAAATCGCACTATATTTTTGTGATTTACACCCACCAAACAGGTTACTTCCTGTTTGAAATTATCTTCATGCATTTCGAGTGAATTATTCAGCTTTTTTACTGCGATTGTCCCATTTCTAAGCATTCCCTGCAAGCCCGGACATTGTCTCAATTAACTATGTGAAGTTGAGTTTCTTGTCAATTTCAATCAAGACATGGTATGTAGTTTGTAGTTACAAAATCATACCTTATAAACCACTGCAAACCCACCTCTACCAATTACCAGATCATCTGAGAAATCATTTGTGATGTCGTTTAGAAGTGAGGATGGCAGGTACCAGTCCGATCGGACGAAGAGTTTTATCGAGCAGCAGACACTCCAGAATGTTTTTTTCATAGTAGCTTCTGAATCCATTTTTAATTATATTTAAAAGGCGCCCTTCAAAAAGGAAAAATAATAAGGCTACATTAGTTCAAGCAGTTAGGATAAGATATGAGATGGTGGAAGAAATCATAAAGGACAAAATGATAAAATATGAGATAATGGAATAATAAATCATAAAAGACAAAATGGCAGATCATTGTAAAAAAGGAAAAAATCTTCAGATATGTGGTCTAGTCTCTGCACTGTTGATTGGAAATATGTAACAAAGGTAAAAGGATAAGGCTACATTAGTTCAAGCTGTCAATTGAAGCAGGGATGACCAAGAATAAACTAAGAAAGTGGTTGGTGCATGTATTTTCATTTCAGTGTCAGTCAATTGAAACAAGAGTCAACAGCGACAAGAAAATGCTTGGGATTTCTACTGTGCAAATTAGTTATATCCTTGTAAGCATTTTGATTATTAGTAGCGTAACTATCACATTACAAAGATTGTGTGCTTTGAAGCTTTTCCGTATCTGAATCAACTAGTACTTCAATGGCTCTAGCCAACTTGGTTCAATTCAACTAGATTGCCTTTGCGAAATGCTTGCAGCAAACCCGTAGAAAGGCCTGCAGGTTCACCAGCCGTAAAACTAGATAAAGATGCAACAATAAAATATAAATGTATAGATCGGTCACGTACCTGCAGGAATCTCAACCTGCTCAACCTGTAGGTGGCAAAAAAAAAACAAAAACAAAAAAGAGTTCCAGTACAATCAAAACCTGCAACAAAAGAATGCAAAAGTTGGTAGAACAAGAAGGATATAACAAAAACATGTCAACTTTACATGGTTGTGAACTTGTGATGTAGGGCAAATCTGAACAGAATGAGCGAAAAAAAACAATAAACAGAATAAGTGCTACCATCAGAGTCTGGACCCACTGATCTAACTAGAGCTGGAGCGTACCAAACAAAAATGACGTACTGGAACAGAAGTATGACATTACAAGGCCAATCAATACTCTTACAAGGTCAAAGAAAATAAGACTTATATTTTATATCCTTTCTATTATTATTTCGTCCGGAACAAAACATCCCAATCTTCTACATGCATGTGGGCACACTAGACATCAAATCTGCATTACCAGCTCATCATCTACTTCAAGCTTGTGTCACGAATCAGAGCTCCTTGATAAATTAAGCAGAAGACCAGGAATTCTACACCATGCATATGGACATTCGAGCAACAGGAGAACTACATCAGGGGACGATCCATGGAGCTTGTTTAATATGTATGCTGAAAGTTCAAGCCTGAGAGTCTGAGACCAAAGCACGTACCGCGCTGGATCGTGACGATTTCGCGCCGAAGATCGCAATAAACTAGCTAGCCCTTGGTAAACTGGAGAGGAATAAGACGCATAGAGATACTTGGTTGCTGCACCAGTTTATAACGAACACCCAAAGTTTGGTGGCATCGTACTATGTAATAAATGAACAATGAATTCTTGCCGTGATTGAATTTTATAGCTCTGAGTGTCATGATTGAGTTTAATCTTACAACAAAGGGATAAAAAAGTACTCTCTCCGTTCCAAAATTATACTCCCTCCGTCCCGTAAAGAGTGTCCGTTTGGTCTTGTCTTTAGTCAAACCGTTTTATGTTTGACCAAGTTTATATAAAAATATATCATTGTTTTTTATGTCTAACAAGTTTCATTAGATTCATTATGAAATATATTTTTTATAGCATATATATTTAGTGTTATAAACATTAATATTTTTTATTATAAGTTTGGTCAAACTTGAAAGTGAATCTAGGCCCCCAAGTGGATTTTGGTGAATTGTATGACAAAGCGATTAAAGGACTAACTTGGTTGCTAAAGATTGTGAGCAGGTTTTTATTGTATTATTCATGGTATATTAATGTTTCTCACATTTGTATGAATAAAGTTGGCTCACATCAAAGAAAGCAAGCAAGTGTGTGATCCCATGTTGCAAACTTTGAAGAATGACAAGCTTATGTAAAAATAATATTGGGGTATGATTCAAGATTGATTACAAGGTCTCCAATACATGAGAAGGGTGTGTCATATATATAAGGGGTCGTATAAAGATTTTCACTATAGAATTGTGCAAGGCTTCATGTGGTTATCATAAAAGGACATAAGGTTATTTCCAAAGTGATGGTCTTATAATTGGAAGCTTGCACGGATATTCTTTGTCAATCTAGAACAAGCATTTGAAGAGGTTTTCAAATGAAGATTAAAAGTTGATGAAGCAAAGCCAAACTCAACGTGGATTGGGTAAGTGATGAAGATATCAACCGAGATGACTAGAGCGAGGTACTAAGCATCTGTGGTGTTTTGCTCAGGTGAAGTAACTAGTATCCGTGGGGTCTCGAAGTATCATATCCAAGCCTTAACCGAGGGAAGCAATGCAACTCATCTATATGTTATGATTGGCAATATGGAGTGGCTTAAGGATCCAAGTGTACATTCCTATGCTAGATTAAAAGATCTTAAGTCACTAGCTCAAGTATGGATGTGCTCAAGACATTAGCAATGTTGGAAGCCCTCAAGTGGAAAATGTTCAAGTATGGCAAGATTGAAGATATTCAAACTCAAGAGATCAACTTGGTATTTTTATTTATCCTTGAGTATAGGAATGCCGTACTATCAAGAGGGATGCAACATTAGCTTATGACCAAGTCAAAAGTGCTCTTAGAAAACCTAGGTGAGAAATAGCCTTGAGAGACTTTGAGTTGCTAACAACCCCTGAGAGAGACACACTCCTTAGACGTACACATCCTGTATTTTTGGGAAAAATACAGCTTTTGTCGGAAGTTCTGACCCTAGGACGGAAGTTCCGATAAGGGGTTCTCTGTCTCTGCTCGCACTGCCTCGGAAGTTCCGGCCCTGGGTCAGAAGTTCCGATAAAGGCCTCTCTGTCTAGCTCTAACTTCTTTATCGGAAGTTCCGGCCTCAGGTAGGAAGTTCTGAGAACCGTGTTTCAGCTCTGTAACGGCTAGTTTTTCAAACACCGGTCTGACCGGTGTGGGGCACCGGTCTGACCGGTGTGCCCCGTGCTCTAACGGCTAGTTTTCTTGGAGTGGGGTATTTATACCCCACGTCCTCCTCAGGTTAGAGCTGCTATTCCTGGTGATACTACTGAGCTTCCAAGCCATTCTTTGACAAGCCAAAGCCTTTGTGGCTCTCCCCAACCTCTCTTTGTGAGATTTGTGTGTTTCAAGCCATATCCTTGAGTTGGGTTGAGAGAGTGATCTTGTGTGAGCCTTTGTGAGCTAACAAGAGCATCACATAGCTTGAGCACTTGTGATTCACGTCTACAAGCATTTGAAGCATTTGTTATTCTTGGAGGTTTGCCTCCTAGACGGCTAGGCGTCGCCGGCTAGCTCCCAAGTTGTGGTGAGCAGCGGCAAGTTTGTGAGGGCTGTGATCTTGCCTCTTCGTGGAAAAGATCGCCTTAGTGGAAGGAGGAAAGTGGTTGAACGAGACCAGACTTGTTGAGAGGGAGTTGAAAGAGACTCGTATCTCAAGCAAGCTCCTCAACGGAGACGTAGGATTCACTTGGGTGTGAATCTGAACTTCGGGAAACAAATCCTTGTGTCTCATTTGTGGTTTGCCTCACTTGTGGTTTTCTAGCACACTTACTTTGCTTCCTCTTCGATCTACTTTGGTGTGCTTGTCTTTGAATGTAGTGATCATTACCCTGCTTATGATCATCTATCAAAGGCACTCTACAAATTTGATTCGTGCTAGAAGTCAAGAGGAGCTTGAGCTGCATTTGTTGTGTTCTCTGTGCTACACCAGTCTGACCGGTGCCCTCTGCACAGTAAGCCAAGACCGGTCAGACCGGTCACTGCCACCGGTCTCACCGATGGTGCCTGGCAGTTCAAGTTTTTGGGGAGAAAAAGTTTAAATTGGTCGTCTCGCCTATTCACCCCCCTTTAGACGACATCAAGGTCCTTTCAAAACTTCAAACAGTTTGACTGAGAAGAAAGCAAAGTGGACACTCTTTGCGGGACGGAGGGAGTAGGTTATTCTAAGTTTATTGGCAAGTCAAATATCTCAAGTTTGATCAAATTTATACAATAAAGTACTTAAATTTTTTATGCCGAATAAATACTATTAGATTCTTCACTAAAATATATTTTATAGTATACATATTTGGTGTTATAAATCTTTGTAATTTTCTCTATAATCTATAAGTAGATATACTAAATGGCTAGCTTTGGAGCTCTCTCGTGAATGTTGGTCCCACATGGGACACACATATTGTTATGTGGAATCCGTGGGACCCATGTACTATTCAGGTGGAACTCACGTGGGACTCACATAATATTCAAGTGGGATCCACACAAATTGGTTGGTAGGTCAAACGGTTCTATTAAGTGGGTCTCGTGATCTGGAAAAAACTTATGTTTTCTGTATTATTTCAAAGCATAAAATATATTTCCTATGCACTATTTTTACTTCATAAACTCACAAATTATGATTGAATTATTTATTCATTGCTAATTTTACCTTTTACCCCTACCAAAACCAATAATCAATGTAAACCAATTCATCATCTATAAATCTACTAACACCCAAAAGGTAGTAAGTTCCTACACAAAAAAGTTATCTGTACCGACCCGTACCAAAATAACTAGGATTGGTGCGTTCTCATATTTTGAGCTACGACTATACCGGTTTAATGTAGCTTTTGGATTGATTCAATACATCATGATGATGTTGTTTTGAGCATAATAGAAGATAATATTTTTTTCATTATTACTTTAGGTTAATCTTTTTGATGCAGGCACGAATAGCGTGCCAATCTGGCTAGTTTTGTCAAACATAGAATGTTTTGACTTTTCAAGAAAGGTGAAATGACCTACAATTTGGAACGAAGAAAACAGTTGCGTTGGAAATGCTCGGTGCCGTACTAAGGGGATGCTGGTTTGTAAGTATATGTGAGCTAGAGTAGGCAGTGAACTTGTTGCTTGATCAATGTACAGTTTGATCCTAAAATCTGGACGTGGTTCATTGGCGCGATGACGAAGCCGAGTAAGGGTAAGTTTATCGTTACAAGTCAGCATTCTTATAGGTTCTATGAGAAGATGATAAGAGAGATAGAAGTAGTTTATTTGTGTCGTGAAACAATCTATGTAGCCTGGTCCTCATGTCACATGAGGGTGTTTAGATACCACGAGCTAAACTTTAGCCCCCGTCACATCGGGTGTTTGATACTAATTAGAAGTATTAAATATAGACTAATTATAAAACTAATTGCATAGATGTAGGTTAATTCACAAGATAAATCTATTAAGTCTAATTAGCTCATTATTTGACAATGTGATGCTACATTACCCATTTGCTAATGATGAATTAATTAGACTTAATATATTCGTCTCGTGAATTAGCCCAAGACTTATGCAATTAGTTTTATAATTAGCTCAAGTAATTAGCTCATTTTTAATTCTCCTAATTAGCATCTGAACATTCGATGTGACGAGACCTAAACTTTTTAGCCCAAGGATCAAGCACCCTAAATTCTGCTGAGAAAAGCACAGACGCCATGGGGTACGGTATAGGTTGGCGCCGTGCGTACTATGGCCCCGAGCCCCCGATAATTCGCTTAGGTGGGAACAAACCAACGCACATGGGCTCGTGGTACCCGACGACCTTGACTTGAGCCCTGTACGTACGTGCTCATCACTGTGACACTCTGTGCTGGAGTGTTTAGTTCTCGTCCCTACTTAATTTGTCACACCTGACATCACCTACAGGATTAAATAGGATGTGATAGGGATAGATCTGCCCCTTGTACTGTCTTGCCTCCAAAAGTCTTGTAACTCTCATGTATACCATCAGGTTTTAATACAATTAAGCCATCTATTATTTTATTATAATCTATCATTTTTATATGGTATCACAAATTTAGACTGTTTCCTGAGCGAAAAAGCCTCCGCTGCCTCGTGCTCTGTCCCATAGAGATTGATCCCTACTGGCAGCAGCGGGAGGACGATGGCCATCGTTTGGCGCGTTTTAAAAAAATAGTTCTCCAATTTTTTCTTGTTATCAACTTTTTTGTTTCTAAAGTTTCTGACGACTTCTTCTTGTTAATTTTTGAAGATTTTTCTTCCAAAAAAATTCCTAAAACTTTGTGTTTATGTTTTGGTCTAAAGAGTATAACTTTATTGTTATACAAAACTTTTTGTTCATGCTGGACTTTTCCTCCCACAAGGCCAGAGAGCTAGCCTTTGGGGTGTACAACTATGCCCATCTTTCATGTGTTGGGGGCTTGGGGCTACTGTAGTGAGTCTTGTTCTGCAGTAAACTCATCATTAATACGAAGCACTGGAGACTATCAGAGGTGGTTGAATAGGAGCCAACAAAATTTCCTCGAGAGGGAATTAATTCTTATCCCAATTACAACCTGACACGACTCTTATTTGATTGTTAGGATTGCAGATAAAACAAAAACAGTGTTGTGGTGACCTAAGAACAGCAGGAATCCGTCAAAGCATTGCAGATGCAAAATGATACAGAGCACACGTACAAGGAGAGCACAGACCAAACAGATGAAACCGAACCTGATGAGTAGCTAGTGACTCCCCAGAGGTCTGACCAGCTGCTACACAGAAAAATGAGCTACTGCTGAGGACCGGCCGGCTGCTTGGTTTCAGACACCTGTGAAGTCACGTCGACCAAGTAAAAAAACCTCAAAAAGTTTAAGTGAAATAGGATATTGCTTGATGTATTTACTGCTGTTTGGTGAATGGGGGGTGGGTGGGGGGGGGGGGGGCATCTAACAACTCTGCGGATTATTCAAAACACGAGCTGGTATTGACCATTCGATCGGAAGGCGAAACTGTCGAACTGCACTGCATGAATTTAATTTGCTCCCAAAAGCATGAGACCATGCATCTAATCTTGCGTGTCAAACAAAACTTCATGATATTTCTTTGGTCTTTACACTTCTCCATCACGTACTCCATCAGATAAGTCACTATGCTATCTTGATAAGTGTAACGTCCAGCCTCCCCGAGACCGGGCTCCTTACATCTGGCAGCTTATATAGGACATAGACTGCCCTCACAGACCAACACAAGTTTTTTCTACATACTTTGTCCTCACTCGTGCGCACCCGGAAGGATTTCCCAATCGGTCACCCATCCCCAAATTGCTCCAGGCTAAGCACGCTTAACTTTATATTTCTTTGGAGATCAGCTTTCGGAAAAGAAGTTACAACTTGTTGGTATGAATATCCTATTAATCCTATTAAGTTCTGGACCGGCATATCACATCCTCACCCCCTTAAGAGACCGACGTCCTCGTCGGTTAACCCCAAGCCAGGAACGTCATCTCTTGGCCACGTCCGTGTGTCCAGTGCCAACGCCGCATATACCACGTCCGTGCGTCCAGTGCCAACGGCGCATCCCAGATGCCCGCGCACTAACCCGCCACGCGCCTGTGCACCATGCCCGTGCCCCTGATCCGCACGCGCCTGTGAAACCGCGAGAGTCGGCTCTGATACCATTTTGTAACGTCCCGCCTCCCAGAGGCCGGGCTGGCTTACATCTGTCAGCTTATATAGGACATAGACTGCCCTCACAGACCAACACAAGTCTTTTTTCACACTTTGTCCTCACTCGTGCGCACCCGGAAGGACTTCCCAGTCGGTCACCCATCCCCAAATTGCTCCAGGCTAAGCACGTTTAATCTTAGAGTTTTTTAGAGATCAGCTTCCGGAAAAGAAGTTGCAACTTGTTGGTATGAGTATCCTATTAATCCTATTAAGCCCTGGGCCGGGATATCACATCTCGGTACCAATTCGTACGTTCCGTCCACTAAAGAGGTGGTTTCTATATGAATGCAAAAGATTCGTATTATTATTTGGTTTGAGTATAGCTTTCCTTCGCTATTGAGTTGTAATTTAAACTTAGAGTTTATTTGGTGAGTTTCTTTTATTTTAAATTTACTGGACAATCATTTATAGAGTAGTTTTTAATTTAACTCATTTCCATAAAAGAGTTGGGTTGGGTTTTTCTTTTACTTCCTTATTCATAATGAAAGCTTGTTCTTTTTGTTCAATGAGTTATGTTTACTTTCTGGTGCTGAAAATTTTAGGGAGAGTTCTACTCTTTATTAAAAGTGTACCATAAATTTTTCAGATTTTTTCTACAGATAAATTAATGGTAATAATTTTGATAAACTTTCAATATAAATAATTTGGTTAAATTTTTCAGAGAGTTATATAAGGTTTTTGGTTCTCAAAATTTTTATGTAACCTATTATTGGTACTATAGTGCTTCAGTAAAAATATTAGCATTTTTCTTCACCAGAATATTTAGTTTTGCATTTACTTCATTTTAATCATGCAATATTTTTCCAGTGTATATTTTGTTAAGTAAATCTGTTAAAACTTTTTCTGTAGCATTTGTGTAATACTAACAGTAATGTGTGTGATTTTCAGAGATAAATACACTTCATAAATATCAGGACAAAATCAACAAGTTAAACATGGAATTTCATGGTTAAATCATATCTTCTGTTCTAGTCAAGATCTGGTTCCCAAACTTTGTATTCATGGTTGGTTACTCAAAAACATGTTTCAGTAAAAGTTTCACATTTTTTCAGCAAATCTAACTATATTCCATGATTTGTGGTTGTTTAAAGTGGATTAAAACACATATATAGCTAAACAGATCCATAAATCTCCAAACTCGTGGATTGAACCTTATTTACTAAGTTCAACTCCTAGAAAACATTTGATGTCCAGTACTATAGTAAAACATCCTGAACTTAAAAGTGAAGTTCTATACTAGATTTAGCAATGTTAATAATTTCACCTAGTTAAAGATGTGAACTGGGGCTCAAAATTTTACACAAGACTATACATAGCACAAGTTAGTATATATCCAAAAATAAGATTAAGTTACTGAGTAGAACTCCTTGAAACATTATAATCCATTTATTCTATTCTTTTTGGTATATTAAAAAGTATGCAGAAACTGAAAATGTTTATGTAACAAAACTTGTATATTTTATTCCAAGTATTCCAGAACAATTGGATTTGCATTTTTATGATTTTTCTATGATTTTCTACACATTTTTAAAGTTCACAGATTTTGAAAACTAAGGTTCATGTCGTTTTTATACTTTAGCCCCTGGAATCATTGTTTTGTTTTACGAATGGGTCCTTCGCCGGTCGGAAAAGAACAGAGCTCAACTACGGCGAGCTATTCCGGCGAAGACCGGCCTCGGCGGCGCGGGGATAAGTGAGGGAAAACGTTCAGGGGGTCAGTGCGAACCTAGGGGTGCTCGGAGTTGGACTCGGGGTGGCCGGAAAAGGGCTCGTCGGCGGTGAAGGGCGGAGCTCGGGCTCGGTGCTCGCCGACGAGGATGTTCGGGTGGCGCGGAATGTTGGTTCTTGGGCTCCTGAGTACCACCAGGACACGAGGAAGATGATTAGAGGGTCGGAAAATACAATGTAGGGCTGCAGAGGGTGGCTCACCGTGAGCGCTAGGTCACCGGCGGAAGGACAGCGGCGGTGAGGGTGTTCCAGGGGTTCGGGGTGTCGATTCTCAAGTGTGTGAGCACCGCTGGGTGGAGTGGAAGCTAGAGGCGTGCTCAGATGGGGCAATGTACTTGTGCAGGGGCAGTTCCACGGCGGAGCAGTGCTCACCGGTCAATGGCGGGGGCGGAAGGGAAATCTGGGTCGCGCGAGCTCGGCTCACCCGGGCTCTATTTACAGGCGAGGAAGCTTAATGGCGAAGGGAACGAGCTCCTGGGGGAGGTATATTTGACCGGGGTGCATGTCAGCGCGTCGACGGCGAGCGGCGACGGCGTCGTGCGGCGCTGGCATAATGCGGGCGGTGTGGCAAGCAGCCAAGTGGTCCTGGGGACGTGGCTTGCGCACGGGAGGCCAGCGGGGGTGCTCAAGGGCTTAACCAGGGGCGGGATTTGGCGATCCAGGGTGGTTTGCCGTGCCGGCGGCGTACGGCGCAGAGAGAGCGAGTGAGTGGAAGGAGAGAGACGAAGTCGAGGGTCATTTCGTGATTTCTGAATTTCTAGGGACTAAACTAAAAACTAAAATTTACTCCCTCTTCCTGGACTCAAATGAAAAACTTTTGAATACCAATTTTGTTCAGTTTCGCAAGATCTACAACTTTTGTTTCAGGCACTTTTTCATTTGAGCTTTAGTTTTTGAACTACATTTAAAATTTAAACTTGATCTAAAAAGGTTTGTTTTATTTCTAGTTTGGGCTGAAATACAAAGTCCCACTATCAATTGAGCACATGTCACTAATGGTTCCCTTTTTCAGCTCAAATTATTTTTGTGGGTTGTTTTTGAAACCAAACTTAAACTTCTAACTTGTTTTACTTAATTTTGTACATTTTTAGCTATATTTTGAATTCAAATAATTCTTTATTTCTTATTTGGCCTTTATAAAATTTTCCCTTAACTCTAATTATTTGATTTTTGTTTTCCAAAATTACTTAATTGAACTTTTGAACACCTAGGGTGTCACAATAAGTCACTCGATCCGTTGGCCGTTGCCATCCTTGATGGAGTACTCCAGCAAAGCAAGTTGTCCAATGCAAAACTATCGAGCATAAATATATGCAAAAGGACAGATAAACTAAGCACGGCAATGTCACAAGATTACAAGCAAGCTTTTTAGTTTTTTCTCATATTGGTGTTTTTCAAGATGCTGAACCAACAGTGCACCAAGACTACTGATATGCATGGGTCTTGGAATAAAGGTTAAAGATGAGTCTCTCTCTCTACACACACACAACTGCAAAAATATTAGGGAAAATGCAATTAATAATGCGGGGTTGTTTTGTTATCAAGTTGAGAAAGCATTTATATGTTTGCCTACATAGCTTTGCCGACAAATTTATTTCAATCTGCCAAGCTGTAGCGAAAATGGCCTCTCATGCCATATTTCAATATAATGTTTTGGCGATTGATGACACACACAACACTTGGACTAATATGATTGTTAAGATGATCATTCTCAGGCATTTAGTTTCAAGTGATGACAAAGAGAAGATAGGCGTAGCTAGGCCCGAAGGGCCGCCCCTACTAAAGGACAAGAATCGAAGAGACCGTGAAGAAAACCAAGTCAAAGAAATCAAGACAGAGATACTTTAGTATCATCGGTTAAACCGACGCTGAGAAAATTATATACGTCGGTGCATTGACTTGGAGGACACCAGGAATTTTGGTTTCACCGGTTGAACCGACATTAGAGAAATTGAATACATCGGTGCAATGGACCCAGAAGCTGAGGCAAGTTCTATACACCGGATGAACCGAAGATAGGGTCCTGGTGAACGTCGGTGCAGTTGTCCAGAGAGTTGGTTTTTCAGAGTTCACAGAACAACTACACTCACCGGTTAAACCGACGCAGCATCGGTTGATTGCCCGTACACGTAACGGCTAGTTTTTGAGGCGGGCAGTTTAGTATCACCGGTTGAACCGACGATGGCTTTTGGAGGTGCGTCGGATTAACCGGCGTTAAGTGTTTTTCTGGCAGCTTTTCTCCAACGACTATATTTGCTTGGGCTGCCTATATATACCCCCAAGGCCGGGTCATTTGAGGTTGCTGGAGACTATGAAAGCATAAGAGAGTTAAAGATCATCTCCAACCATCTTAGAACTTCATTGTACATTATATAGGCTTAAGCACACTTGTGAGAGTACTTAGTGCTTGATTAGGCTTAGTTCTTGAGAGAACTAGCTTGAGTGAAAGTCTTGCTGCGGCAAGCAACTTGTGTACTCGTCGTGTGACCCTCCGACTTGGTGTGGAGCGGCAACGACACTTTGTGTGGGGAAGGAGACCCCTCTTGGTGAGAAACTCCGATAGTGAAGACGGTGCCGTGGGTGACGCTTCGAGAGAGACGGTGGCGGTGGCCTTGTCTTGGTGACTTGGGGTCACTTAGCCTTTGCTTGCCGAGAGCCTTGGTGGCGAACGCGGTGATCAAGCGGAGAGACTCGGCATCACAATTGTTCGTGTTGGACAAGTGGCCGTGGACGTAGGGAGGGACTTGGTGTCCTAACCGAACCACGTTAAATCGTGTGTCTTGGTGTCTTCACGGGAGTTTGCATATTCTCTCCCTTACCTCTTTACTTACCGTATTATGTTTCCGTATTTACTCTATCTTGCGTGCATTTACTTTCCTAGTTAGTTTGATTAGGATTGGCTATAGGTTGCAAGTCTTTTGGGGTAAGTAGAGAGTAGCATAGATAAACTTTAGTCATAACTAGCATGTGTAGGATGTGTTAGGTTTATCTTATGCAAATAGATTGAGCCCTAGGATAGAAAGCGATTAGCGACCCTATTCACCCCCTCCTCCTCTAGGATCGGACACCCCGGTGATCTTTACACAAGCTTCTCGTGGTGGACAAGTAAGAGCATTGAACTCCGGGAGTCGATAAAACTCATAAGAACAAAGCACGGTACCTTCTTAGAACAAAGCCCGGGGAGTCTCCTCCCATGATCGAGTTTTTTATTAATTTCAGTCTGAAACAAAGATCAATGCCACCACATGCTTAATCATATTTAAGTTAGAATCAATCGGATCAGAAGTTGCATGTGCAGACTTTGGACAATCCAACTGGTTACTCCTTCCATATTACAAAGTAACTCTAGAAAAAACTCCTTACATTAGCAAACAAAAGTATTTACGGACCTTGTTTGCCTCTATTTATTAGCTGTATTTGAAGCTGATTGATGGTGGCATGCATATGCATGTACTCGATCAAAGGGGTAACAATGACAAGAATTGTGAGACAAATTTTGAAATAAACAATGACTTCCTTTTAGGGATGAAGGGAGTACACGACTTGAGACTAAATAGAGTATTAAATTACATAGTTTGCCATCTAGTTACACATCATACGATGTCATCATATCGGGTGTGTTTGGTTGGGCTGTGGATGTGAAAAAAGCTGCAATGAAATGTGAGTTGTGAGAAAGCTTAAAGCCGTTTGGCTGGAATAGCTGTGAGCTGTGAAAAAAAAGCTGCTTTTTGTTGGGAAATGTCTGTAATAACCCCTGAAGTGTTGAGAGACCGTTTATATTCAAATTGATTGCAAAATATTGTTTTGTTCACTAATTTGTATGCAAATTATCAATTTTTGGAAGGAAATCTTAATTTTATTTTAAAATTTCCATTCACCATTAACATATGGTCCACACATAAATACAATTATAGAAAAGAAAAAATATCTTTTTCTTTTCTCTCTCTCATTCTTCTTTTATTTTGCTCTTTTTCCTTTTTTTTCCTTCCCATTATTTCTCTCTTTCTCGCATCATCTATCTTCCGGTCTTCCTTATCTGTTTCCCCGTTACTCGTCGTCCTCCTCTCGTTAGGCTAGTGGCGCCGCCACCATCCTCCACCCCCGCGCGCGAGGAGCAGCTACGGGCTACGATGTGGTACCTTTTTGGTTGGGTTTTTAGCTTTTTGGAAAAGCCACAACCAAAAAAAGCCTAACCAAAGGGAGCCTATGACTAATTGGAGGCTCCTTTTGAAGCCTCTACATGAAGCCACCGAAGAATTCTAGATAGACGCTCTAACAAGAGAGAAAACTCATGGAAACCTCCACATGAAGCCATCTAGGAATCCTAGGTGGACACTCTAAAAAGAGAGAGATTCTAAAAATTCTAAAAAAAATCAAATTTCTTTCTAAAATTATCCACCTATGTCATTATGAAGAATTAAAAAATAACCCCCTATATTTATGTCTAAATTACCCACAAATGCCACTAAAAATAAATCTAAACATAAATATTTTTGCTTTAAATAAAATAAAAAAATAGTCCAACTATCCTGTCCTACCGGTCATGTGTAACGCAACTAATCTATTGCTCTTAATCTCCCTCGAATATTTAAATCATAAAAGAATCTATCGTTATAGGATATTTAGCTAATACAACTAACAGACAAACTAGATATACGTACGTGCATATATATAGAGATGCCTGCCAATCAAATGTAGTCAATATTTACCTTGAATATTTCCCATATTTAAATCATAAAACAATTACAATTACAAATTTTTTTATAAGCCGGACGAAAGATTCAAGCCAACAGTCATCAAACAGCCAATAATATTTTTCTCTCACAACAAATCAGCACCGGCCACCGGCCACCAGCCAACCAAACAAACGCATGATGTAATATACTGATCGCTACAGTATATATTTTGCGGATTGGTGTGGCACACAAATAACAGCATGCAACTTCAGGTCGTTCTTCCTCCGTATGGTGAGGCCCATCTCGTCTGTCATGTCCAACTCACTTGCCTTCATCAAGTTTGGCAGCTTCCAATCAAAGTTGTAGAGAAGCGCGCGGCAAGTGTGAGTTCCACGTTCCGTTGGGCAAGCGTCCCTGCACCAAATGGTATGTACTCGAAGTTGCTCCCCTTGAAATCAATGGCGCTGCACTCGAACCGCTCCGGCCTGAATGCTTCAGCGTCGTCCTCCCAGTATTTTGGATCCCTGCCAATGGCCCATGCGTTCACGAGCACTATGGAGCCCTTCGGCACATCGTTCCCAAGGATCTTGCACGATGCTGTGGACTCCCTGGGGAGAAAGAGTGGCCCAGGTGGGTGTAGTCTTAGCGTCTCCTTGACAATAAGCTTCAGGTACTTCATCTGGACTAGATCGTCCTCGGTCACGGTTGGCTTCCCGTTTAAAATTTGGCGAAGCTCAGCCTATTATATACCAGAAGGCAAGTCATTTGATCTCATTTTGGAATGTCTTAATTCCCAACTGAATAATTATTAACTTGTATGACTATAACAAACTTGTTAGGCGATTCACGCCCTTCCAGAGCACAACGGCAGCCACGGGATTCAAGAAGATTGGGCAGAGATCTGGACCGGATTAGCGGAGGCTTAAATGGCAAGATCCCAATACACATTCAAGAAGGGCTCAAATGCCCAGAGGTACCAATGCAAGCTGCAAAGTTTGCATCAGAAGGTGGGATCATAGTGCGTGGGCACGTACCGATCCTTACTTCCTGAAAGGACTACAAGCCGAAGAAGAATCAACATGATGGTGAAAGGACTGAAGACCATCTCAAGAACTACATGGGCAAACTAGCGGTGTGCATATATCCACTCATCTACTACCATAGTTCTTTGCATCCATTCTTGTCATCTCTTTTTCTGACTACATAATTGTGTTGTGCTAGGGGCAATTTGACAATGACACCACCAGTGAACCTGTCATGGCGGCATGCAGGGACATGCTGAAGTCGATACCGAGACAGGCGAGGTATTGGCTGAAGCAAAAGTACTTCAATGATGTTCCAGCAAATGCAGTCCTAACCAAATCTCCTGCGACCAATGTGACTGGCGCACAATGGAAGGCACTGGTTAACATGTGGTGTACCCCTGAGTACAGGGTATGATAGAACTTCAACTTGCCACTACCACATTTCCATGGACTGTGACTGATATGTTCCTCTTATTCATGTTTCTTACACGTGTTCTTATTATTGTAAAGGCGAGGTGTACTATAAACACCGGTAATCGAGAAAAGGTCTAAGTATCATCAGTGCACAGGATCTCGAAGCTACGTTGTACAAGCTCATCTTGTGGTAAGCAGCTGAACAAGTCATGATTTTGCTCTGTAGTTCATTTCATGAACCATTTTTCAATGCTAGCAGTTTAATTATGCCTATTTTCCAAACATATTTATAGAGGCAGAAGCATGCTCAAGAAGAAGAGCTAACTCCACTTGATTATTTCAAGTCCTTCCACTGTAGCAAGAATGGCTTCACCGCTCCAGTACAGGCAGCCATTGTAAGTACTTGTCTGCTTTTGCATTCTTCTTTGCAACAACACTAGAAATATTTGTGAGTATTATTTTTGAAACCATTCATTTTATTTCTTTTTTTAGGCTCGCATGGAACAAATTGTCGCCGAACCTCAAGGCGACCAACCAGCAAAGACTGCTGCTGAAGCAGTGGCAGAAGTTGTCCAATCTAGGACTTTTCGGGAGGTTGCTGGCATTTGCCTGCCCTCCAAGAAAAGGACGGTTGCTACTGCACTTCAGGTTCAGGAAATACGAGCTGGACTTGACAATGAGAAGCAAGGGGGGGGGGGGGGGGGGGGGGCACAACTGCTCCAGAAGATTGTTGAACAGGAGGCCGAGATGAGCGAACTGAGATTGAAGGCTGAAGAACAAGAGACAACATTGAAGTCTCAAACAGAAGAGCTTGAAGCTTTGAAGAAGAGCACAAATGGCATGCATACTCTGATCCAAAGCTTGATAAATTTCAGACAGTTTTATCCTCCTCTCAACTGAAGTGTAGTCCTGGTGAACTTGTGTTGCTGATGACTTCTGTTGTATACGTTCTATTGTTGATGCTAACTTGATGTACCCTGATTGTGGTGTGAATTATTATATGGAAGTGGGAAAGAGCTGTTTTTATGTCTGACTAGAACATTGCGCGGCGTTGCAGACAAATTAGCACTCTTGAACTCAAATTCAAGAAATTTTTCATGAGGGTAGAAATGCATCCTTTCATACTCCGTGGTGGAGCCCAGACTACCTCAGTATGGCATTCATGTATGCATTTTACACTTGATGTAAGATTTGAAATCACATCATCTCCCTGTTTCTTGTTCATTGAGAGCATATCATCTTTGTAGTTGTGTGATTCTACACAAATCTTACACCTTTTTTCAACCTATATTGCAAACAATGTTAAGGTGGCTGGAAAGCACATTCTAATAATAGAATTCAAACAAATGATGAGAATGAATACATACATTATTGGATAACTCAAGAAGCGCTTGAATGGCAATTTGATTCCCCTTGTCTTGAAGAGAGAGAATGTTGACTATCTCCATGTTATATTTGATGTTCGTCAAAAAGATAACAAATTTTATTTTATCTAGCTGGAGCATTTCAGAATGTGGAACTAACACTCGAAAACTTTTCTGGAATGATGCATCTTCATCTCTACCTATTCCTACTACTAGTCCTATAGAACAGGACATGATGTCAATATTAGAATCTCTGGGACATCTAGAACTTAGCAGGCATACATCAAAATCTCTGGCCATGTGATGGCACTGAATTTCATCTGATCTTGTCATTGGAAGGTCCACATCGAGATAGAAAAGAGATGGAGAATTGCATTCTCCAATTGAGAGCAGCTGACAGTATTGACTTACTGCAAGATTTTGTATTGCTGCACATGTTGCCGATCTTGTTTCTTCAATTAAGATCCCAGAATACACATCAACGAAGTGATTGGGCGAATCAAATTTGGAAGGAATATGATTCACCTAATAAGAGAAAACAATTCAGTTAATTTCTCATGCAAAAAGAACAAATTCTGCTATATTTTACATCCCGTAGGGGCTATAATTGGAGTTCAGTAGTTCCTCTAGAAAATTACTGACTAACAGCAACAAAGTTATATTATCTAATTGTATGCTCCAGGCTTAATCATCTCTTGTGTCAGATCACTGCCTGTTGCTCTTAGTGGGTGATACTGCTAGCTACAAGGGGTTTAGATTTGAACCGTTTGGCTGCAAATTCAGGGTTTTCAGAACGTGGTGAGCAAAACTTGGAACCACCCGGTGTCCCTACATAACCCATTCTTAAGATTGCACACAAAGCTTCATGGTACAGCAGAGTGACTATGAATTTGGGCAAAATCTTTGATCAGTAACAGGTGGCAGAGCTAGGATTAAAGCCAGGGGCCAATTTCATCCTAATATAAGAGCTACATAGCACAAGTGAAATATTATATAAAGCTAAAAAATAAAATTTCACTCGTGCTATGTAGCTTTTATATAACTAGAGTGAAAAAGCAATCACTGCAAACATGTCAAGGTCTGGAGAAGAATCGACAAAAGAATTGACATTAGGCATATTAGATCTTGCATATATACTAGCAGTATAAGCATTGCACCGCTATGGCCCAGGTTGGCCTTAACATAGCTCCAGCAGCTGTTGGTAACAACAAGGTTTCTGCTGACAGCTGTGAAGTAATTGATCTGGATATTTGACGTTGTGCAAGAGTGCAGACAGTTAAGCCCAGAAGAGACTCATCTTAATTAAGAGGGAACTCAAGAACAGATTCCTCGCTATGACTGCCATTGAAAAACTGCAAGCAAGACATCAATCTACAATCTCTTACATTAAGGCTGGGGATGTAAATTTCAAGTTTTCCTTCCTGGGTGTAAATGGAATCAGAAGAAAGAACTTCATTCAGAGTCTTGAAACTGAACATGGCACGATGCATCTACAAGAGGACTAGAGGGCAGTGCATTAACATTCCAGACCATTGCTAGGTAATACAAGGAGCCGAGAAGTAACTCTGAATTGGGATAATCTGCATATTCAGAGGCACGACCTTGACAGTCTGGAAGACAAGTTATTAGAGGAGGAAGTTAGAGAGGTGTTCATGGATATACAACCAGAAAGGCACCAGGGCCGGATGGGTTAATTGGGAAGTTTTTTGAAATCTCGCTGGCAGATCATCAAGGAGGATCTCATGCTTGCATTCCAATTTTTCTACAACCAAATGGCCAGCATTTCAATCTGTTCAATTCAACAAATATTGTCCTAATACCCAAATCACCGGTAGCTAAGAGTTTGTCGGATTTCAGACCGATCAGCCTGACTAGCAGCATCGCAAAGATCATTTCTAAACTGCTTGCTATCAGGCTTTCCGGTCAGCTCGGTATGCTTGAGTGATATCAATTTATATGTAATCGCAATCTACTATAAGTCTGTAACTCTGAATTGCTTCCTCCTCTCAAACGAAATTAGCAGTGTTCCTGCTCTTAGTTCAAAAAGAAAAGCAAAGACAGGAGTACCTTGCCAATGTAGAGATCATCGTTGAGCAGATCGTTGATTGTCCACGAAAGCAAAGCCTCTGATAAAAAATTGCTCAATGGCAGCAACGGTGCAGAGGTAGGCGGCGGCAGCGCCCGTTTCTTCTCCCCAGACTCCACTGTCGAGCAGGCGGCTGGATGCTTTCTTGCCGCCGACGCGCCGCCCAGGTCTACTCCAGCGCTGGCATTTCCTTCCTTGCAGTCCGGCCTGACTTGCCACCGGCCGTCGGCCGTCGGCCTGACTCCATCCTGCTGGGGAAAGCCTGCATCATCCCCTGCGGCACCATCCCGCTGGCGGCTCGTCGCTTGCTACACGGACTGATTGCCCGGGCCTCCAAGGCGGAGTCTTGCTTGCTCGGCGTTGCCTCCAGCGCTTCCACCGCCGCTGGCATTTGCTTCCTCGCCGTCTCCCTCGCCAGCTGGGACCCCAAGGCGGGGGCTTTCGACGCCGTTATGCGTCCCTCGGCCACCGCCCCAGCCTTCATCGCCGTCTCCCTCGCCAGCTGTGACCCCAAGGCGGGGGCTTTCGTCGCCGTTGTGCCTCCCTCGGCCACCGCCCCAGCCTTCCTCGCCGTTGCGAGGCCTTCCTTGCGGGTCGCCGGCTGCGGCACGACCCGGGCCCCCTTTCTTGCTCGTAGTTGTGCTTGCCTCCTCGGCGTGAGGAATGTTGAGTACTCTATACTACTTGTGATGAGTGAAATGTCAATCGTGCGGTGTGATCGTGCGCTTGGTCTTTGGATTGCAGTTACACGGGCGTCGAGTGTCGACGGGGAGCTGCCGTGGAGGTGCTGTGGCCGATGGACCGTGCGGTGGACGGCGGTGAAGCACAGCCGGGACCGGAGCTCGGACCGGGCGGCAGCTGTGGCGTCCACTCCTGGATCGAGGGCGCAAGCGGCGACGGAAGGCGGGTTTCTTGGTTTGCGCCACAAAACCAAGGAGGCGGACGGCGGTTGAAGACGCCAAGTCGTGGAGGCACGGGCGTCGGTCTCGGGACTGACGGAGGCGACGGACGTCGACGGCGTCTAGGGCCTCGCTGCGGGCGAGGAGGTGACGGGAGTCGGGCGGCGTCTAGGGCCGTCAGGAAGCCGAGGCGGGAACGGCGTCTAGGGCCACGGCGTGGAGTCGGGAATCTTCCCGCGCGTGAGGTTTTGGCGGTTTTCTCAAAACCGGCCAACTACCAAGGTTTCGCGGACCCTCCAAAACCGCGGACTGGATCTTCATCAAGACGGCGGCATCGTGGAGAAGACTTCATTCCGAAGAAAGAACCTCGGCCGTCGGATGAAATCGTGTACAGGGGGTGCTGCAGGCCAACCGGTCTGACCGGTCCCTAGCACCGGTCTGACCGGTCTAATCAACCGGTCTGACCGGTCCAGCGTACCGGTCTGACCGGCCCCGCGGGTATAAATACCCCTTCACTTGTGTTAGGTTAATTGCGGCTTTTGTATTCTGTTCGTGGACTCATTTACTCTCCAGGCCGCCGCCCCTGTGTCTCCCTCCCTCTGTTCCTCTCTTTAGAGTAGGTTTTGATCATGGTTTGTTGAGATCTTGGATTGGATTTGTTTGGGAAAGGAGGCCCTATCCTACTCGTGCCCTCAGGGCTTTTGATTCCGATGAGTTCACTCTTGTGTGCTGAGTTCTCGTCCTCCCCCTCCTCTTTCGCGCTTTGTACTTGAATTCTCCTCTTTTGGTGTGTTTAGTGTTTGGAGGAGACAAGTTCTTTGATTCGTGGTTTGCTGGACTCTTTGTGGCGATTCTGATCTCTCTAGCCAAGTGCTAAATCCCCTGGAATCGCGAGTGCGCTCGAATTGATGTTCTTTAGTTCTTGAGAAAACCCCAATCCCTTTTGATCTCCCCCATAATTCTCACGATTCGTTGATCTTTAGGACGAGATCTTTTGGGGATATGTTCACGGGGTAGGGGCGAAGCAATCCCCTAAGTTTCATCGTTTTTCGTGGTCGTTTGGTCGAGATTCACCGTTTGAATCTAAGTTTTCGGGGGTTTTCTGGGTGCCACCGGTCAGACCGGTAGGCAAGACCGGTAAGACCGGTCCAGCGCACCGGTCAGACCGGTCCAGGCAGATCAGTTCTGTAGTTTTTCCGATTCGCTTCCGTTTTGCTTCGTGGTTTCGCTCGCTCGCTCAAGGTCTTTTGTGTTGGGTTAGCTTTTCAATAGCTACTCCAAAATTTGGTCAGAACGCTTGAGGGCTTGGGCGATTTTGGGACATAGGCCGACGATTCGAATTTCGAAGAAATTTTGATCGGCTCTCATTCACCCCCCTCTGGTCGCCGGTTTCGGTCCCACACGACGACCGCCTCGACCTCCACCGCGGGCCGCCTCGCCGTGGCACTCTCCGCCCCGACGACCATTCGGACCTTCTCGATTCTCCATTGCTAGGCTGCAGGTAGAGCTGCCCAGCAACCACCGGCGTGCTCTCGTCCCGCAACCACCAGCGCAAGGCTGCTTGGGGGCAGGGAGACGCGGCGGCGGTGCGGGAGACGCGAACTAGTAATGTCGCAGCGGACAGCGGGGGTGTGTGTTTTTGCATATGGCCCTTTTCTAAACCATTTTTTACGATAAACCATTTTTTTCTTTGAAAACTGCTTTTGAAAAGGTTCAATTTTTAGAAATAATTTTTCTGCATCCAATGAATGAGATGTTTAATAAGATATAATTTGGTTCATGTTATTA
The DNA here is from genome assembly GCF_016808335.1 of Panicum virgatum. Classification (NCBI taxonomy): domain Eukaryota; kingdom Viridiplantae; phylum Streptophyta; class Magnoliopsida; order Poales; family Poaceae; genus Panicum; species Panicum virgatum. Next base: position 11,031,464 of record NC_053151.1, on the reverse strand, counting down.
TAGTTGGCTAGATTCAAAGAATAATATGCTGATTCATCTATTTTTTTCAACCATAATGCTACAATTTCACTCTTTATTTGAGATAGAGCACTTTCTTACACCCATGTCGGCAGGCTCATGTGCTAGCCTATGCACTTTCGTGTTGCCTAAACTTTTCCATTTTTACAATAGGACTCAAAGTGTTGGCTCTCTCTTTCTTCTTCAATCGCTGCTATTCTCTTTCGCCTAGGACCGCCACCCCTACCTTCTCAACTTCTCCAATGGCACTTGGTGATTGACGCACCACTTCGGGGAGCAGCATGCCGATGTCATGCGTAGAGGTAGCTCTCGGATTGATTGTTTGAGATGTGGTCTCTATGTGGTCAAGCTTCTAGAGCATGCGATCGAAGTCCCTATCACTCTATGTGATCTCTTTTACAAGTGACCTGACAACTTAAAGGTTAGTTGGATTGCTTCAAGTTTGTTGCTTTATTTGAGGATTGCATTGGGGTGATTTGGTGGGTCATGCTGCAAAAATGACAAGACTTGTGGATATTTTTAGTTGGAAGATGAATATGATAAATATATAGGTTTGTAGCATCCACAACTTTCAATGCAAAATGAAGCAGCGCATGCAATTCAGTTGTGTTCAGATAAGTGAGACCGTGAGATGGATGAGCAGGTTGGTGACTAACAGTGGTAAGATGAAGCTACAGATACGTGAGACGAAGCAGCATTTGTATGAAATGAAGTTGAAATTTTGCATGTGATTTAAAGCTCTGGATAATGGAGTCACTACCAGAAACGGCTAATATGACGTGTGCCAAATAGTTTGTCGTGTGCTAAAAGACGGGCACACGGCAAACAGCCACTTTGCCGTGTGCCCAAAATAAAACACACGGCAAACACCATGCACACGGCAAAATTGCCACTTTGCCGGCGCCCCAGGAACACACGGCAAAAACCAAACACACGGCATATTACTATCTTTGCCGTATGCCGCCCTCAAAACACACTGCAAACCTCGTGCATGTGCCACTCACGTGCGGAGGTGGCGAACGGAGGTGGACGGACGGGCGACGGAGTTTGACAGCGCTCAACTTTGCCGTGTGCCGCATGGGGCACACGGCAAACAGGCCACTTCGCCGTGTGCTACAGCTTGGCACACGGCCAACAAGACACTTCGCCGTGTGCTACAGCTTGGCACACGACAAACAAGACACTTCGCCGTGTGGGTTTTTTTGGCACACAGCAAACAGTTTGAAAATTTTGAATTTTCAAACTCGAAACTTTTTCTACACTGCAGAGACATTGCTTGGTACTCTGTATTAAAGTTTGGTATTTTTGTCGTAATGTTCACTATATATAAAAATTGTGTATCTGTTAAACGAATTTTTCGGATGAGTCAAATTTTGAACTGCAAGTACATAAAATAATAGAAGAAATTTTTTGGAAAAATGATATTCGTGTTTCTGAGTGCACAGTAAGACCTCACGTCGTAGTTGACATTGTCATTTCGAAAATGGTGTTCACAAAAAGTTCTCGTGAATGTAGAATCGAATAGTTGTAAAATTTTAAAAAATTCAAACGAAGTCTGAAAATTATGAGATTTGTCGATTTCTTATGCTATCATACATAGAATCTATGGTAAAAAATTGAGGGAGTTCCGCACGTGTTTGTCACGTACGCTGCTTATAAACTCAAACATTCCCGAAGAAGATCTGGGTAACGGTGAAAGACGCGGTTAAGTTAGTTGGGGCAAACACGTTCAAATTTGAATTTGGTTTCTACACTTTTTATATAGGCAATAGAGAACAAAAATGACTTCATGTTAATTTTTTGCATTTTTTTTGATCCGTTTGATAATTTTAACATATTAACTGTATTTATACAACTTTAATTGATATAAATTGAATTTGAACTATTAGTACATGAAATAATGATTTAACATGAGTGAAAAAATTATATTCATGTTCTTTAGTGAACTTTAAGGTCTTGTTTTCAATTTCAAAACAAATTTCGAAAATGATATTGAAAAATTTAAAAAAATACAAGTTTCATTTACATGAAATATAGAAATGCTGTGTTCGCCGTGTGCCTGGCATCTGGCACACGGCGAACTCATTACTTCGCCGTGTGCCCTGGATCTGGCACACGGCGAACCACCCACTCCCTCACCATTTTGAACTCCCTCTCCCGCATCCACTCCTCACTCCTCACCCACTCCCGACCCGCGCCCACGCCCCTGCGCCGCCCGGTCCGCACGCCGCCGGACCCCCGCCCACGCCGCCGCCGGACCCCCGCCCGCGCCGCGCCCACCCCGACGCCGCGGCCCACCCCGCGCTCGCCCGCCCACGCCCCTGCGCCGCCCGGTCCGCACGCCGCCGGACCCCCGCCCGCGCCGCGCCCACCCCGACGCCGCAGCCCACCCCGCGCTCGCCCGCCCACGCCCCTGCGCCGCCTGGTCCGCACGCCGTCGGACTCCCGCCCACGCCGCCGCCGGACCCCCGCCCGCGCCGCGCCCACCCCGACGCCGCGGCCCACCCCACGCTCGCCCGCCCACGCCCCTGCGCCGCAAGGTTGGCACGCCGTAGGACCCCCGCCCGCTAGGCGCCCACCCCGACGCAAGGGCCCACCCCGCGCTCGCCCGCCCACGCCCCTGCGCCGCCTGGTCCGCACGCCGCCGGACCCCCGCCCGCTGGTAGGTTGGTAGGTAGTTGTATCTCACTTTGCTGCTCTCGCCACCGTTGGAGAGTATTTTGGATAGAAAATTGTATTGCCTGTGATGATATATGCTATATATATTGACCTTGAGCATGAGTGTTAGTCGAAGTGTGTTATTTCTGTTCTATGGATATGCTTATCATGGTTGTCATGAAACCATGTGACACATCCATGCCCAAGCAACAACTTGGATGCGATGATGTTAAGATTGGGCTGGATGTGTCACATGGTTTAATGGCGGTCATGAATTTCTTTTAGGTTTCTTATGCTTCAAGTTCAAGGTCAAATGAATGGGAACATATCTGAGGCATGTTTGTTGGTTGTCGACCACTGTTCTGTTTTATTTTTGCAGAATTTGAAACTGAAATGTTCAATTATTGATACTATGTAGTTGTTTTTTGTTAGGAGAGGTTGTGTCACCGTTCTTGACTCGTCACTTTGCAGGACAGTTAGGTGAGTCATCACAGACTTTCATTTACTTATCTTGTTTGTGCTTCACGTAACCTAGACGTCTCCCGTTCGAAAGAGATACGGTTCGAAATATGCAGCTCTTTGCATATATGGAACCGTATGTGTTTCGAATTGTCCACGTCATTTGGACAGCCAAGGGTGTGTAGATATGGTTAGTTTTCATGGTCAACTCCGATCCGTGCCAGAGTTTCGGCATCACCTCCCTGTTGTTCTCCGGATACACAATCTCCTTGACAGGACGTGTATTTGGAGAGCAGCAGGGAGGTGCTGCCGAATTTCTGTCTCAGCTAGGAGTGGATCATGGAAACCAACCATATCTATGCATCATCGGGTGGGATTAGGACCTATCTTCACCTATTAGAGTTTGTTAGATATCGTGTATATGAAATCGATTTTTAAATTTCTCGCTCGTATGTTAAAGGATGGATGACCGTGAGTGGATGTACAAGGGCTGGCAGAGCAAACAAGAGTATATTGAGTTTGCTCTAAAGGTCAATGACTTTTTGGAAAAGGCATTTGATAGAGGACAGAGTAGAATGCCGTGTCCATACACCAAGTGTCAAAATAGGATACATCAATCACAACTCACTATGGGTAAACATATTATCAAAAATGGGTTTGTGGAAAACTATACCCGGTGGATCTGCCATGGTGAAGCCCATCGTGTGAGAGAAGAGGTAGTCAGACAATGCATCGATGATTATGATGCTGATGCCGGTTGCGCAGACATGTTAGCATACTTTCATGAAGCACACTTCGAAGAAGGACCTAGAGAGGAACCGCCAGAGCCTACGGCAAAGCAGTATTACGACATGTTGTCTGCGGCACAGAAACTATTTCACCAGCATACCAATGTTTCTCAGTTCGATGCTATTGCACGCGTACTGGCCCTAAAGTCTGAGTGTGGCATTAGTTGAGATGGCTTCGACAAAATGTTGACGGTTTTTGGTAGTCTGCTTCCGGAAGGACACATTCTTCCAAAGAGCTTGTACGAGGCACAAAAACTTCTTCGTAGTCTTAAGATGCCATATGAGAAGATACATGCTTGTCCGAAGGGATGCATATTGTCTAGGAAAGAACATGCAGACGCAAATTACTGTACAAAATGTAAATCATCTCGGTGGCTGGAGGTAGATTCTGGTGATGGTCAAAAGAAACAGCTCAAAATCCCTGTGAAAATCGTACAGTACCTTCCATTCATACCGAGAATCCAACGTCTGTTCATGACAGAGGATTCAGCACAACAGATGAGATGGCACAAAAACGGCAAACGCTACCGTCCTGAGAAGATGATACATCTATCCGATGGTGAAGCATGGAAACATTTTGACAGGCGTCACACAATGAAAGCTCTGGAGGCTCGAAATGTACGTGTTGAGTTGGCAACGGATGGATTCAATCCTTATGGAATGACGGCTGCCCCGTACAGTTGTTGGCCCGTGTTTGTTAACCCCCTCAACCTCCCCCCTGGAGTTATCTTTCAACGGCAGAACATATTCTTGTCGTTGATAATTCTTGGATATCCGGGGGATAATATGAGTGTGTATATGGAGCCTCTTATTGATGATTTGCTCCATGCTTGGGAGGAAGGTGTATGGACATATGACCGAGCTACAAAGACAAACTTCAAAATGCGAGTGTGGTACATGTACTCCCTGCATGACTTGCCAGCGTATGCGATATTCTGCGGCTGGTGTGTGCACGAGAAGTTCCCTTGCCCAGTATGCAAGGCAGCTATGAGGTTCATCTGGTTGGCGAAGGGTGGCAAGTATTCTTCGTTCGACAAGCACCGACAATTCCTCCCTATTGACCATCCATTCCGACATGACATCAAGAACTTTACGAAAGGTGTCGTGGTTGATGAACCTCCACCGCAGATGATGTCAGGTGTCGCGGTCCGTGAATGGTTACAGTCGCTGAGGGTTAAAGAAGGTGGTGGTTTTGTGGGTTATGGCGAAGAACATGCCTGGACTCAGAAGTCGGGCCTGTGGTGGCTCTCCTACATTGATGATCTTCTTCTTCCTCATAACATTGATATGATGCACTCGGAAAAAAAAAATATTGTTGAGGCACTCTGGGGTACAATCATGGACATTATTGATAAAACAAAGGACAATGTTAAGGCCCGAGTGGATCAAGCTAGTTTATGCGATAGACCAAAACTGAATATTCTGCCACCCAAAGATGGTAAGAAATGGAAAAAGCCTGCAGCTGAATTCGTCCTGAAGAAGCACCAAAGGAAAGAAGTACTAGAATGGTTCCAGACTTTAATGTTCCCCGATGGGTATGCAGCGAATCTAAGGAGAGGGGTGAACTTATCTACTATGCGAATCAATGGGCTGAAGAGTCATGACTACCACATATGGATTGAGTGGCTTCTTCCGGTGATGGTTCGAGGCTATCTCCCTGACCATGTCTGGCAAGTGCTGGCGGAGTTAAGCAATTTCTTCCGCCAGCTATGTGCTAAGGAGTTGTCTCGGGCTGTAGTTGAACAAATGGAAAAATTGGCCCCTGTGTTGCTTTGTATGTTGGAGAAAATCTTTCCACCCAGCTTCTTCAATCCGATGCAGCATATGATTTTGCACCTCCCGTATGAGGCACGGATGGGGGGGGGCTGTTCAGGGACGTTGGTGCTACTCGATTGAGAGACAACAAAAAATCCTTCGAACCAAATGCAAAAATAAATGCAAAATAGAAGCTTCCATTGCAGAAGCATACATTCTGGATGAGGTCTCGAACTACACAACAAAATACTATAGTGAAACCCTTCCAAGCGTGCACAATCCACTCACTCGTTACAATGAAGCTGAAAATGAAACGAACCTTGGCCTATTCAAAGGGCAACTTGGAAGTGCAAGTGGTGCGACTCCTAAGGCCTTGCTCAATGAAGAGTTGCACACTATCATGATGTATGTGTTGACGAACCTAGTGGAAGTCAAGCCGTACATACAGTAAGTTCTCAACAAACTATTTCCTCGAGTATTAACTATTCGGCATCCAACCCCTTTTACCTCTCGTTTATATAGGAAATTTACTCAACAATTCTGGCGTCACCGAAGAGATCCAACCCCGCAGGAAGTTGACGTCCTTCTTAAATTTGGTGCAGGACAAAGGGCCCCCGATTTCATTTCTTGGTTCAAGCACAAGGTATAACAAACCATCATGCTTGTTAGACATTTGAAGTTTCTTATCCGTGCGAATAGTATGACAAATCATCATGCTTCTACCTGCAGGCCCAAAATGACGGGTCTATGTGTCCCGAATTGAGACAGGTTGCCAACGGTTGTGCCTATAGGGTCTTGTCATATTCCGGTTATGACATTAATGGATATCGCTTTCACACAAGAAGCCACGAGCAGAGTCGTCCCAATCGAAGAACAACAAATTCCGGAGTTTGTACGACAGCCCTTGATGGGGTCGAGTATTATGGCATAATTGAAGAAATCTATGAACTCACATTTCATGGTTGCAAACCTCTTAAGCCTGTCATATTCAAATGCCATTGGTTTGATCCTAACGAAGTGCGACGGACCCCTCATCTCGGCCTAGTCGAAATTCGCCAGTCATCAGTGTATCCAGGAGACGATGTGTATATTGTGGCTCCACAAGCCATGCAAGTTTATTATCTCTCATATCCGTGCAAAACTGACAATCGCCTTATGGGTTGGGACATTGTGTACAAGGTATCACCACACGGTAAAGTACCTATTTCAAATAATGAGGATTACAACATAGACCCAAACACATATGACGGGGAATTCTTTCAAGAAGATGGGCTTGAAGGACATTTTGAGATAGACTTAACCGGAGTGATTGAAATGAAAGTACACGATGATGAAATGGTTGATGACGAGGACACTGGTGAGGAGGTTCGTAATGCGAAGGACCTAGAATTACTTGAGCGATTACAATTAGGCAATGACAATGAGGATGAAATTCCACCGTTAGAGCACAGGCTTGAACTTCTCGACTTGCGTGATAGTGATGATGAGACATATGATCCAGCTAATCCCGATGAAGATTATTATTTCTAATACATGTATGATCCGTACTAATTGATTTATTAATGTTACTTTCTAATTATGTCGCATTTATTTTCTTTCTCTTTATAAGATCATTTTGTATATATGTGCTGATTGGTTTACTATTTTTAATTGCAGGTGATTGAAGAAAGATGTCGGGCGGCGGACTTCAACGATCAGTCGCCTCACTGTACAGAAGAATGAAGCCACACTCGGATGCTGGTGAGGGCTCCGATAGGAGTTCCGGGTTGGGGCGAGGCAAGGGTCAAGGGAAGGGTGGACCCAAGAGGGGTCGAGGGAAGGGTGGAGGCAGGAGGCGTCGAGAGCCTTCGCCTGTACCGCCGTCTTAGGAGGAGGAGGAGCCTGCCCAGGACCAGGAGCAGGAGCGGGAGGAGGAGGAGTGGCAGGCGGACGCGTAGGAGGAGGAGGGGGAGTCGTCTGAGGAGGACACGGCCGAGGATACCTCTACGCCGGCTGTCTGGTTGCGAGGTCCTTTTCGCGACTCCCAGATAGGCCGATACCTGTTGCCTTGCGCCCGCTGATTCGACCGAGCGGGGATATGTAAGTAATTTGACATGTTTTTACTACTTTTTCATTTCCTAACTCGAAAATCACGGTACAAACTAATATTTTCTCTTAATGACTTTTGCAGGAGTTGGACTGTCCTCAGTGGCGGTGCTCACAAACGCAAGGTCAACGGCATTTTGGGTCTTTTGTGCAGGGACCACTTCCCAGGACTGGTCCACTATCAAGGACGGTACGAGCCGGCCTGGCCATGGGACCACTACATCGCCGCCAACAACGATCAGTTCGATCGGAGCGGCAGAGTCTTTGAGAACAAGGCAGAGCGGGTAAAGGCCGAGCTCTGGATAAGTTTACCCCGGCAAAAAATGGTCAATACATCACATTCATTGAACATATTGTTAATAATGACATGATCCATCATCTTTATATGCAGGATTTTTACAGGTGTGACGAGGGATACGAGGAGCGGGCAGCGATTGTGGCTCACAATCAATGCGTTAAACTCGTGAAGGACATGCATTATGAGGCGCAAGTCCAGTGTGTCATTAACTATTGTGCACATTTCCTAAAGCAGAAGATCGGGAAGACTGAGGCGAGGGATTTGAGGCTGACCCGAGAGCAATATTTACAGGTAAGTTCAAATTTATTGTAAGATGAAAAACATCGTTAAATGTCTCTCTTCTTACATGTTAAGCATTTGATCACGTGTAGGTTCCTGCGTGGTGGTGTCGTAATGACACCGTGTGCTGGGAGCGCATAGTGGACAAGTGGTTCGACCCCCCGAGTGGCAGGCTTTGCACGACGCTGGCCGGCAGCGGCGATTGCTGATGCCAGGTCCAGCGCACCATCAAGGCAGCCTCAACAACGACGAGTATAGGGCCAGATGAGTACACACTACATAGACTCATTTCTCTAATCTAATGTTCAATTCAGCATAATTTGTAATCAACTTCTTCCTTTTTCGCAGTCGTCCTCACATGAAGGCCAGGAGTGCAACCCGTTCGTGGGATGGGCTCTGGCCCGCAAGGGCAAGGCGACATCCAACGTCACCTACAACCCTGACGACCCGCCCTCGGCGTACAGCAATCCGTCCGTCCACAGTCGTATCCAGGCGTACATAGAGATGGGAAGACAGGTCCATGGGCCAGACTGGGATCCGATCTCGCAGCCCCTTGATGGAGAAGTCATTATGAGGGTGGGAGGAGGCAAGAAACATGGGCGCTACTACATTAGCGATGGCCTTGTAGACACGGCCAGCACTCCCACCCTCTCCCAGATTTGAGCGAGGAGCACGGCCAATAGCCCGGCCATACGCCCACGGCTGTCCGCGTCGCAGCTCCAAGTGCAGGAACTTCAGGTTATTTCTTATTTATTCATAGTTCTTTCGTTTTGTACATATATTTGCTTTGCATTGTAACATTGCCATGAACTATTGTAGCACCAAATGCAAGCGCAACAGGCGGTGTACGAGGCGGCGTTGGCCGAAGAGAGGAGGATACGACAAGAGAACGAGCAGAAGCAGGCGGCCGAGATGGCCCAGATGTACAACTACATTCAAAGTCTTTCTGTCCAAATGGGTAATCCCATCCCCGCCTTCCCTGTGGCTCCTGCTCCTACTACTCCTCCGGTGAGTATCTTGAAAACCCTTTAGTTTCTTTATAAGTATTAGATACTTAGAGAACTTTAGACTTAGAGATTGTGACTTATATTACTCACTTTACGATTTAGGGGACCTACATATTTAGACTTGTTTAGATTATAACTTGAGAACTTGGTTTTTGTCTTACCTGCAATTTACTGTCTTACATTTTTTGCAGAATCTATCGGCGGCATCGAATACGCCAGACTTGTCGCCGGCCATCTCACCGACGCTCCCACAGCAGTTGTTCCCACCTCAGTTCGGCGGCCCACCACCGTTCGATGGCCCATCGCAGCCATAAACTTGTTTATTTCAATATTTATGGACTTGTGAACTTATGGATATGGATTTATGAACTTCTGGCTATGTTGTGAACTTGTAGGACTTTGCATTGTACGTTTGGATGTGTTTGAAGTTATTTGAGGCTAGTTGTGATACATAGTGCCTGTGATGTTTGTTGTGATATATATGTGATATGTAATGCCTGTGATATATATGTTGTGATATGGGGTCCTTTATACGTGAAAAACCAAAAAAACTAGGATTTGTTTGGTCACTTTGCCGTGTGCTAGGGACTAGGCAGCCATGAACAACAAGTTCGCCGTGTGCCCGGTCTTGGCACACGGCGAACTGACCATTGTTCGCCGTGTGCCAGGGAAGAGGCACACGACGAACCTAAACACTTTGCCGTGTGCCAAAGCTCTAGGCACACGGCGAAGAGCTGTGCTGCTGGGCCCCGCCTGACCAAGTTCGCCGTGTGCCTACTTCCTGGCACACGGTGAAGTCTTCTATCACGCCGTTAGGCCGTCCTCGCGACGTCAATGCCTTTTTTACCGTGTACCCTTGGATACACACGGCGAAATGGCACACGGCAAACTAGGCATTTGCCATGTCTAGCGCTGCCGTCGGGGGTTCGCCGTCGGCCACCGACGGCGAAAACTTCACCGTGTGCCTACTAAGCCTTTGCCATGTGCTTGGTGCACACGGCAAAATAGCCAATTCCGGTAGTGAGTTGAAGCGAGATTGAAAAGTGGTTGAGAAATTTGTAGGTAAATAATAGTGGGACCAACACCGCAGCGTACAAAATGACATCTCAAATAAAGATAGAATTATACCAGTATGGTTGCAAATAGGTGGACATAGTAGTGGTATTTCACCCAATCTAACCACTTACAATGGCATGCATATAACTAACCCAAAAGGAAACGATTGCCTACTATAGGCATCAAATACTGGTTATGAACAAAAATAAAAAAAGGACCATAAATGTACAGCCTTGACGATTGCAACATACAAATTCCAACAAGCTAACAGATAACATCTGAAACCGTCTGGCTAAACAGCTTCCAGCTTTGTCAAAATTCATCTGGATACCATAAACCGTACCCAACACCAGTAAAGCCACGAGTAGCTGGGTGCCTCAGGTCATTCACTCCTTGATTTTGACATGCATTGCAATGACCTGGTGAGAACAATAACCAACAAATTGTATTAGAACACCATAAGTAAAATGTATTATAACAATTTAATCACATTTTGCTTCCTAATTGTTTCTGCATACACACCATTTTCATTCGGCTCCAACCGGCAACAGAAATAGGATTTTCTCCCAAACATCTGCTTCACTTCTGCAAAGTACAATGCACCGACCCAATCATCTGAGTTAACCTTCTTCAACTTCACCGTAAAGTTATAGTGGTGGAAAATGTTATGGTAATCCTCAACACTGACACACTGGTAGCAAAGTTCGTCGAGGTGGTAGTCAACTATCTGAAACAAATCAATATATAGTTAGCAGAACATACTTCTTGCAGTTTGGAAAAGAATCAGATTATTTATAGCAATGTGTACCTTGAGATCGTCTCTTCTTCCAATGTAGTCTTCGAAAACCAGTGCTACCTCGTCACGCATCCATTTCTTTGCGTTCTCAACAATTTCTTCATCTGAAGCTTCCTGCCTGAATTTCACAACAAATTTGTGATCGACATTTCCTTACAAGACATATCATGATAAGATGTATACAAAAATAAATATTTTGTCAACCAAAAAATGTTTGTAACAGCGTACAAATCAGTAAGCTGCACTGGACGTATGAAAAAAATCAATGTGATGTTTGAAAACACTAAGTACACCCATTGCACAGTGAAGTTCAAATGTTGGCAAATATACAACTCCATTAAAAACTACCATTTGGCAAGTCTTGCAATACATTTCATCATCATAGAAAGAGGCACTGGGGGGGGGACCCCATGGGTGTAGAGCAAATGACACCTATGTATTGATACTATCAGCATCATCTCAATAATTCCCAAGAAAAATATAGGGTACAATATATCAATGTGTACCATAAGGGGTTTTTGGACAGTTTACAGCCCTACACATATCCTGTTTCCCTCCCAAACATTATACTTCCAACTGACAAAACAAAGTAAAACCACAGGCTTTAGTACCCCTGCAGGTGTTAGCCTGTAGATATATCAATAAACCATTATATTAAAACTTTAACAATAAAAATGAAAATGCTTAGATCAAATCAAATTAATACCAAGTTACCAACTATAAGCACGAGAAAGCATTGGGGGTTATGATGAGCAACTGCAGTAGACATCTTTTGTTGTTCTTGATCAGCTAGGAATTGCCTCCTTGGTGGTGATAATGGCGGTGGTGGCTCAATACCCCACTCGGCAGCTAGGGAAGTAAGCGCAGCATGATTTGCAGCTTCAAGTTCATCAAAAGCTTGACTGATGCTGGTAGGAGGATGCGCATCAAAGTATTCCTCAAGCAAGCGCAACTCCTCTTCCGTACTGAAGAAAAACATGCTCATAAGGTTACAAGTAAGCAAAATATTAGTGTTAAAAAATTAGACCAAAAAGTTATGAAACTATCAAGTGAAGAAATGAAGCAAGTGAATTCATTTCTAATTTCATGAAAGCAAAAGAAGACATGGGTGCTTTAATTTTTGTTCTTGAATACTCAGGAGAGTTACATATTATACACTAGTAGATAGAGAGGAGTGAACAGTGACCTGACAATGTGATAATGTTTGCTATTATAGCCCCTTGTGTTATTATGCACCCTGATTAGCAGTAAAACTACTCTACTACTTCAATGCTATATGCCTTCTAGTATTACACTAGAAAATGTTTTGAACTTGGTTCTAACCAGATACACTTAGTAATACCATTTGGTATACAAATTTTAATGCCAAATGATTTACACTGCTTGAACTTTTTATGCTACAGTAATCGCATGCCACCTAATTGTTTTTTATGTTATGCAGCGCATGCATGTTTGGTTAAATTCTAGTTCTTGAAGGCTTCTTGCTAGTAATACTACATTTAAAACTTCAAAAAACAAATAACAAAATAGTAGTATACAACTTCAAAGCATTAAAGATGGTACTTACTCGTCATCTGAATCTTCTGTGGGCTTCTCAGATGTTGAAAAAGATGAGACAGTCAATGACAGTGCCTCAGATCTTGACAAATCAGTAATCGATTGAACAAGCTCGCTATTGTTTGCATCACCGGCATGCTTCTCAAGCCTGATCAAAATATATTACCACATTATGACAACATAAATAAAATAACTAGTTACTACAATACAAGCAAAAACTTTATTAAAAAAAGGGGAAATAAGTCTGAACAGTTACATTCCCTGCCCGCGTACACCTCCGGACCACTTTCCCTGCCCGCGTACACCTCCGGACCACTTCGGGCGGGGTGGACGGGCTGAACATGTTCGAAATCCAAATCCAGATCTTACATGTTCAGGGGGCCTATAAACATGACAAGATGTTTAGGTGCAATGTACTAATCTCATCTATTTTCCAATCTATTTTCTTTAAAGATAAGACACAATCCTTTGTTCACATTTTTGTGATAAAATCTGTAATACAACAAAAGGACTAAACATTTGTCTCAAGACATTAGCAAAATAAATTACAGAAAAAATCATGTGAGGTCCAGTTCTTGATTTTATGGTGTCGCACTAACCATATGTTGGTCTATTATTTTTTCAAACTATTAATTAGAGCATCTACATGTAAAGGTCATCTTCGAGACTTTGTAACTTCTTATCATTAAATTTAGATAACAAATATCAGTGGAGGTAAACAAATACAACAATTATACATACGCTTCATCATTATCAGACTCTTCAGCATCAGTTGTTTGAGGGGTTAATGGTGGTGAGTCAATCAACGACAACGCCTCAAATGTTGGTGAATCTGTAACTAGCCTGCCAAGCTCACTGCTACTCACGATGCCAGGATGCTCTTCAGCCCTGAGCAAATCATTTTACAAAACAAAACTGCTCAGCCAAAAGAATAGGCAGAAGAAAGGATTCTACAAAAATAATTATAAAAGCCAGATAATAAATAAATAAATAAATAAAGGTAAAAGAATAATAATTATGACCCTTACGGCGTCTGTCTTCTGGGTCGAGACCGCCTTGGCCGGTCTGAATAGAGAACACTCTGTCGAACACGGGTTCCCCCTTCAGCTCCAGGATGACTGTTCATGTAGGAATTGGCACTTTTTGTTAAGATTACTAACAACAACAAACCATGTTGATCATTGTCCATGGAATGCTCATTATTGTCTGTTCAGTTTTTTTCAAAGATAAAGCATTAATTTGAAGGGGACAACAAAAAGCTTTCCAACCAAACACTTCAAGAAACCAACACTTCCTCTGTTCCTCACAATTAAGACAGAAAGACGCTCATTGCACAACATTTGCCAGCAATTATGAACCTTACACCACACAGAAAAGTCCTAGAATCCCTCAAAAAGAGACATGAAGCATTTTAATCCTCTAAAAATTCCCAGGCTGCTGTTTAGCAAGTTTTAAGGTTCTAGGGAAAGGTTGTCACGTGCGCAGACATAAGGAGAATAGATATGCGTTGTATTTCTTCTCAAAAAAAGATATGCGTTGTATTTGCTATGTTATGTGTTTGTTGTAGTACAGTGCACAATACATGCTGTTTCTTGCAGTTCGAGCCAATCTGCTAGTTTTTGAATTAGAGTGTGAAATGGTTCTCTACTTCTTGTAACAGAAACCGATTACAAAGAGGAACAATCCGCTCATCAACAAAAAAAAAAGTGATCTTTTTGGTAACAAAATCTAGCAGGATATTTTCCAACATCATAACTGGGCAAGGGAACCTAAATGCTCAGGCAATTTTACAGTCTAGGAGATATCTGTGTGGCAAGAAATGGTGATTTGCATCCAGCGTCCCTGCTCAATTTGTAATCTCCATTGCAGCACCGATTTGTTGTGAAATTACAAGAAATTCTACATTGTTCTTGGTAGATTCAGACGAGATGGCCTAGGGCAACGGAATTGGAAGAAACAAACTCACTCGGAGCGGGGTGCAGACGAGGAGGATGGCGCCTGAGAGCGGGTTTCAGGCCGCTGACGACTTTGGCTGCTGAGGTACTCCTTGAGGAACTCCCTGGTGTACACACCGTGGATCCTCCCGTCGCTAAAAACAACACGAGGACCGGTAGGAGAGTCCGGATCGGCGGCACCGCCGTCCACCGGCGGCGCAACGGAGGAGGATGCCTGGGACTCGGAGTGGGTCCCTGATCGCCGAGGCCGCCGCCGCCGCCGGCGGCGGCGGCGGCTGAGGCCGCTCTCACCGGCCCCAAAATGGGATTCGTCTTGGGTGATCGGGCCCCGCCGCACAGGAGCCTCCTCCATGGGTGTGGGCGGCCGGCGGCGGCGGTTGCCGTCCCCCGACTCCTCCATGGCTGCAGCTTACGGTGGTGGGTTTGGGTGTGGTGGCGTCGCTCACAAGCTACCGACTGTTTTTTTTTTGTGAACAGCTACCGACTGCTCAACTTTCCCCTCCCTCCCTCTCTCGCTCTCACTCTGTCTCTTGCATGGATTATTATGTTATTGCCCCTGCAAGACAGTGCGCTGATGGTACTATACGGTAGGGCGCCAAACCGACGACCACATCGATTTTTAAATTAAAAATATTTTATTTAATTACATGTAGATTTTGCCATTTTGCAATATATCCTATATTTTTTGATGACGAACCGACGACCACATCGATTTTCAAAAAAAATTAATTCTATGTAGATTTTGCCATTTTGCAATATATCCTACATTTTTGTTACACATAGCGGACCAACTTTAGTTGGTTAAATTTAACTGCTATGAATAATCTAAACATGACCCTGCTACATTTTAGCTGGTTAAAGATTCATTTAGCTAGTTGAACCCAATTAAACCAGATAAAGTGATAAAAGACTAAATTACCATCCACCTTCTCCAAAAAGGTATTTAAAGTGTGAATAAGGGATGGGCATGTTTAGCTAGAAGATCCAAATACCCTAGGTAAATTTTAGCTACTTAAACTTTAGCTAGCTAAAAAAGTTTCTAAACTTTAGCTAACTAATTTTTAGTTGGGTTGATCTAAACAGAGCCTTCACGAGAGGAGAGACAATAATGCTTAGAAAGTATTTGGACAAATACTTTAACCAGAGGTCCTCCCCAGAGGCCTGCTATCGTAGTGGTAGCATCGCTGGAGGCACTCCCCAGAGGTCCTGGGTTCGATCTCCCTCGTGGGCGAATTTCAGCTCTGAGGTTAAAAAAACTCCCTCGCTTGTCCCACGTCCAAAGCACTGTGGAGCCCGGCCTAACTCACAAGGCGACGGCCCCCGTGTACGGGTGGGGCAAGGGTTCGGGGGTTTTCTTGGCCTGCTGTGAGAATGTCATTCTACCTCTCAAACAATGCCGTGGGGGCGGTCTCACCCCCCGCAGGTCAAGTTTTTATTTGGACAAATAGCATTATCCAAGCAAACGTCGTTTGTTTGAGATTATAATCAATAAATTGCATTATGGTTTTATGAGCACTGTGACAAAAGAACATTGTAGGATCACACTGGGACCACGAATGAGAAACAATCTGGTTCGATTGGTCTAGATTGGATTGAGGCTAAAAATTATTCCAGTAGAACAATGGTAAGACAAGTAGGTCTATCATTCCAATGGACTCTTAACTTATTTTAGATTATTTTGTGAGCCCGTAATGGTTCCGTGACGATCGTCATGTTCGACTGGATTATCATCCACCAGACAGCAGTACGGTATTTTCTCCCATATCAAATCAGCAACAACCACCAGCCAACCGAACAGGGCACACGTAATTGTCATCAAACTTATATAATCAAGGAGGTAAACAAATAGGCCCTAAGAATCTTTGCCTAAATTGGCTCTCTAGCCAAATCAAGCTGCCCAACCCCGATAGTTCGACGAATATAAAGTACTTTCAGATATATATACTTTCGACATTAAACATACTTTCGACGAGTATATATATTGTTTTCCCTAAAATGAACCTAATATAATGTCCAAATTTTTACAATGAGTTTGTGGAAACTCAACATCAGCTCACAAAAATTAATTAAGCAGCACTACTCTTGTAATATCTTTAAGAGCTTGGCTATGCTAGCTCGAGCTCAGAACAAATTACAGGGCCAAGCATGCAAATTAAGCCTTGGTGGTATTATTAAGTAAGAGAGAAAAACATGGGTAAACTAGATTTGCGATGATACATCCGTTTTCTATTTCTACTGAATTTTATAAATACTGATCGATTCATGTATGTTCTGGGGAAAATAACAACACCAATCTTTCTTTTTTTGGCGAATAAAATAACAATGCAAATCTAGATAAAAAGAGAACACACATATATATTCAAATAAAACCATAAAAATTAAAAGGCAGCTGATGATCCAGCCTGCTTACCGTGGGTCGTTGGATTCTGATGTACGGCCCATCGGTTCGACAGCGGCGGCGAGACGCGTCGTCGTCGTGGTCGTCCTCCGAGCACAAGCTCGATCGCAGCAATTGGTGGATGCAAATTGCTCCGCTGGAAACTCAGAGGGCGACCCCGATGGAGACACAAATAAAAGTAGTACCAGTTCGATCGGAGTACGCGTGTATATCGGTAAAAAGGATGCACACGCATAGTACTGACCCCACACAAAATTAAACGCGTAGTGTATCTGAAATTACTTCTACGAGTTCAATTACGATTAGAGCAACTCGAACAGTTTGGTATCTCTCCTCCCCATTCTGATTTTTTTGGCAAATTCATAAAAAACACTATCCAAAAGTTTTGGATCTCTCCTCCCCATCTTTGGCAACTTCGCAAAATCCTTCCCCCCACGCAGATATATGCGCGCGGTCCCGGACTCCGCATCGTCGCGATTTTCCAGCTCCGCCGCCGCGCTCCGCATCGCGATTTTGCAGTGCGCCGCCAGTCCCTTCCCGCGCGCGCCACAGCATCGACGACACCGCTTCGTTTTGCCGGTCTTCACCTGCGAGTTGATCTGCAATCTTTTTTCCAATCCGCGAGTTGATCTCCGCACGCCCATCGAGTTGATCTCCTCATGCCCAAGCGGCGGTCTTCACCTGGGAGGGTCGCTGCATGGAGCTTAAAAAAAATACCGCTATACTTGCTTTGTGTACCGGCTTCCAGGGACGGCGGCCAGGAGAATCGCGCGCGGCAGAAACGTTTTGGCGCGAGGACGGCAACGTTTTGGGGCGAGGACGGCAGGAGCGCCGCCGGGGGGGGGGGCGACGGTGAAGTCACCCCTCCGACTGCTTTCACCCGAGAACTTGGCGCGCACCAGGTACACCTCCCCACCCGCGAGCTCACCGCACAGCGCACTCCACGAAACAACGCACGGACGCGACGGAATTTGAGTGGCGGGAGGAAGAAGATGAACAGTGACGCGAGAGGAATTTTGCGCTCTAACGCACGGTGCCGCACACCGCTCTCCAATTCAACTCGCAAGCTTCATCACCAGAGTACAACGGGCATTTATAGCCCAATGGACGCACCCACGACCCACCACCTAGCCTAGAACACCGGCACGGGCGCACTGGCTCCGCCATGACCGCGTCCGACGCGCTCCAACGCGCACGCCCACGAACAGGAGATGCCGCGCCCAATGCGGGTCTTCAACGGCCGCCATCTTCCACCATCCTGATCGCCCGCACGACCTGGTCTTCAACGATCCACGTGATCGGCTCCCGATCACGCCGCCGCCCGATCGCCTAACGATCAGCTCCACCACAGTTCACGCGCACACACGTGCTCACCCGCGATCACACGCGCGCCACGGACTGGCTCGTGCACAGCCCTCCGTGCTCGACGCACGCACACGCACTGGACACACACGACGCCCGCGCGCACAATCCACGCGCTCGGCGCACACACACCACGCCCTGGTGTGCACACACGCTGCCAGTCACAAACACACGCACACCCTGTCGCCATGATCATGTCACGGCGATGGGTTTATTCCCAACATTGTTTAGACGACACGTAAATTTGCACGAATGAATAGCGGTTCTGTTTGAATCCGTTGGTTAGATTTAGTTTGAGCTAATTGGTTCTAACTAGCTTTAAAGTATCCAAATAGGAGGGTTAGATTGGAGTTAGTTGCATCTAATTCACCCAAAAAAACCATTCCACCCAAGAGGTGCTAATTGGAGCTAGTTCTCGTGGGGCCTACTGAAAAAGTGATTTTCTCTCTCCATTCACCCGCACGGGATCCCTTCCTCCCGTTCCCCATCGCAAACTGATCGCGCAAGGCGACTCCTCCCGTTCCCATCGCGAAACGGATCGAGGCGGGACTCCTCCCCGCTGTTGGCCCCCAGGCGTGTCCTTCGATGCTCGCCCTCAGTCCCCAGTCTCTCGCCCTCCGCCCCTATCCGCTCGCCGTAGACACTCCACCACCACGGCCTCCCACAGTCGCTCCCTCCCTGGCCGCGTCAGGGGCTCCGGGCTTCCTCCCTATCACCTACCACGTGCCGGAGCTGAAGATGGAAGGGCGACTCTGGCGCAACCCTACGCCTGGCAACTGAACTTCGGAGGCTCCTCGTTGGCGGCTACCGGTCGCGGAGGAGGAAACGGTGGCGTGTTGCTCGGTGGCTCATCGTCAGGAGCAGGCGGCGGCGTTCTGCAGCGCGCGAACTCAGCCGCCGCGGCACTCGGTCATCGTAGCCCGCGCACCAACACCGCGTTCCATGTTGGCGCCGGCCACACAAAAGCCGGCCACACCAAATCCTGCTGGAAAGATGATTTAAATGAAACAAATGATTGAGAAAGTGCATTTAATATCAATCTAACCCTGTCATCCAAACATTTCTTTAGCTAGAGTTAGTTTAGAGTTAGTCATGAGTTAGAAACTAACTCTAACCTCTAGCACAATTAGACTATCCAAACAGGGCAAGTGCATTAGGATGTAAACTTGTGTAAAAAGTGTGCATTGGAGCACGTGCTATGAGAGGAGATGTGACTCGATGTGATGAGTGAATAGTTTGATGTGATGGATTTGCAGTGCAACATTCGACACCTAAACAAAGACTGTTCATTTAGCTTTCAAAATTTGTCCCACAAAGAGTGTTCATTTAGCTTGTAGTAAATGTTCTTCTCTTTAAACTAACACCGAATACCAAGGAAATATTGCATTGAGAAGCGCATAGAGCCAATGAAATGTTTATTTGATGTCTCTTTTCAAGTTTCAATGTATGATTAATTAGGGGCAACAAGGTCATTTGTTTACAACTACTAACATGTCTTAAATTTTTCTAAACGAACGGTCTTTGTGGGACAGAGGAAGCTTTTTGACTCAGTGCAAGTTTCATGGGCACAGTTACCTAGACTGAAAACTAAATAACTGTGCCAGTGGAGTTTCATGGGGATGAAACTCTCCTCACATCCCATAAAACTCTCATATTCTCTTTCTTCGTCATGTCAATAAATTTAATGTCATGAACTCTTCATCTTCATGAAACTCCACTGATACCGACTTAAAAAAAACTCTGCCGTGGATACTTGCGTCATTGCCGCCATTTTTGGAACCACTAGTGTTACTCTACCTTGATTCCCATCACTCACTGGAACGAGATCCTCAGCCTTTGGGTTCTCAGCGGCAGACAGACATTCGGCTGATCTGGAACGCGGGATGAGCATCCGACGATGCACACAAACACTAAGTAAGTTCCTGACTATACGGCCCATATATCAGACCATTATGAGCAACTAAACAGCCCAATTGCCTGCACTCACGAGGACCGAACGCAATTCCTTCTTCTGGCCGCGGAAAAAGGGACCGTCGGCAGCAGGCATCTCGTCGCCGCCGCCAACGCGTCGCCAGGTCCTGCAGCTCTCTCATCGCCGTCCAGCACCGCCGGGTGCCTCGCCTCGCTCTTCACTGCCCATCGACGTCGGGATGCTATGCCGTGCTCGTCCTCAATCCCATCACCTCGGTCATCGCGGAGTGGTTCTGATCGGGCTGTGCTGGTCGCCGCCATTGAGGGGCAAGGGGCGCACCACCATGGGGAGGGCACCGGTGCTGCCAAGCATGAACCACCGCAGAGGATGAGCGACAACTGCACAAGAGGTGTCCGGATTTTATCAAGAACAGAAGGGAGATCCCTGGTAGTGATTGAAAAAAGATTCAATTTTTTTTTTCAAAACGAAGAGCGATTTGGAGGCGGAAAGAACAACAAGATCGAGAGGAGGGAGGATGAACAAGAGGTCAAAATAAGACTTGCGCGAGGATCCGTTCCAATGTTCCATGATAAGCTGCGACGTGGTCGCGGATGCGAAGGAGAAGGAGCTCCCAGACGTGGCGGCGACTCCGCAGTCCACGAGCTCGCACGCGGCATCCTCGGCGATGGTACTGACGAGCGCAGTCGGCAGTGGCGTGGGCGGCGGGGGCGCGAACGCGCGATCTGACGTGCATCAGGACCGGGAGTGGAACTCGAGCGGTCCAAGGGCAGCTCTGGCGGCCGCAGCTCGCCGGCGGCGGCACTGTTTTTCCTCCTCCCCATGGCATCTGGACTGGGCTGCATCGTCCTCATGGGCCAACAAGTCCATTCTATTTCTGCTGCGTGATTCTTGCCATTGGATGCGCATCCCACGTTCCAGATCAGCCGAACGTCTCTCTGCCGCTGAGAACCCAACGGCAGAGGATCTCGTTCCTATTCACCACGGCAGAGGATCTCGTTCCTATTCACCGGTCAAATATACAGTACGCCGGATTACAACTTGGAGCAAATTATGGCTATTTTAGATCGTAATATACTTTAGTCCCTGCTATGCTTTGAGTCTTTTTTTTTGGGGGGACACTATGCTTTGAGTCGCAACAGACCATTTTTTACATTAAAAAACTTCGCAAGAGCTCAACCAAAATTGTTTGGATGTTTCTCTTTTACCCGAGTTATCTCAGGATTCCTCAAAGATTAAAGAGATGTTTAGATCCTTTGACTAAAGTTTAGTACTTGTCACATCGGATGTTCGTATAGTAATGAGAACTAAACATACATGAGCTAATTGTAAAAGTTTTTACAGAAATTGCGTCTATTCTCGAGATAATCTATTAAGCCTAATTAGTACATGGTTATTGTTGCATCATAATGTCAAATCATGAACTAATTATTAAACTTAATAGATTTGTCTTGGAAATTATCCCTCCTTTATGCAACTAGTTTTATATTTTAACATATATTTAATATACTTCTATTTAGTATCTAACCATTCAATGTGACAGAAAATAAATTTTTAAGTTCGGGGCCTAAACATTTGATACAAATATAAATAGATTCGTAGTAGAGCACAGCTCACCGAATAAACTGCACTAAGTTAACGACTTTTTTAGGGCAACTAAGTTAACGACTTAATTTGGTCTCTCTCTCTATAAAACATACAGGGCCTGTTTGACAGGGCTCCGGCTCTGGCTCCTTCGGTGGAGCGGCTTTTCCAGCTCCGACTTCTCTGGTTAGAAAAACGTTTGGCAAAACGGTTTCTCCTTGACGTTGAAAATGGATAAAAAAAAGTAAAATGACTATACTGCCCTTCCTTTATTCCTTTTCTTTTTTCTTTTTCTCCTCTTATTTTTTTCCTTTCCAGGCCAACGGGCCCCAACCGCGCATCCTCCCCACGCCGCCGGCACCCCCGACCGGGCCTTCTCCCCATGCCGCCCGAGCTTCGAGCTCCTCCCGCCCTACCCAAGCGCGCCTCGCTCGGGCTCCTGGCCTCCTGCCGTGGCCGGTCGGCGCCGTCTCCGGACCCGCTGCTTCACTCCGCACCGACGGACGCTCAGTCGCTGATCCTCGCGGCCGGGCTGGGGGCTCGCTGGCGCCGGATCCGACCGCCGCCGCCGCAGCTCCTCGCCTCGGATCTGACTGCCACCACGAGAGGCATCGGAGGGAGACGCTGCGAGATCCGGAAGAACCGGAGGTTGGGAGACGGAGGGCCGAGCGGCGGCCGGCGATAGAGATCTCCGCCGGCGGGGAGAGGAACGGGCGGAGGTTGGGAGAGAGGGCGGCCATCGGAGGAGGGGGCAGTCGAAGTGGAAAGATCGGCCGGAGAGGGAGGCGCCGGTCCTCTCTGCCTCGCACCACCGGAGAGCAGGGCGCCCGACCGCCCCTGCATGCCTCGCCTGCCGCCGGGGGCAAGGCAGTAAAGGGTGAGGCGGAGCCGGATGGAGCCACGTTTTCGTGGCTCTGCCTCCTCTGTGGAAGCCGAAATGGGCTTCAGGTGCGGCTCCTGGGATGGAGCTGCTTCATTTGCACCCGTTTGGCAAGGCTCCGGGTGGAGCTGGTTCTGGAGCCGCTGCCGAAGCCCTGCCAAACAGGGCCACAGTATCTCCTCGAGCACAACGTGTAGCGCTGTCCGTGGCCTTTCCCCTGTTTAGTTCCAAAAGTTTCACCAAAAGTTTTCACCTAGAGAATCGTGTCAGTTCATTTCTTCTCTCTGTGCACGTGACCCAATGCAAAAATTTCACCACTTCTCATCCAACAAAACAGGTAGTCAACCGTTAAAAAGCAACTGCCCTTTCCATCCATCCGGGGAATACAAGCCCACTATGATGAGCCTTTGCCTTGAACCCTCGATAGGTAGATCCATTGGATATTGCGTGGTCACTCTCGGTGCATGCATGTGACCGTCCGTCTCTTTTGCAGTATGTACTTATTGTCTACTCTTTCTTTCGAAATAAAATTAAGTAGTGTATTCTTTCTACTCGAGCGGTCTTCAGCAAACCAGCTAGCTAACTCTTCTGCATTCTTCAGAGCGCGATGATCCGTCTCCTAATGCGTTTGAAACATGCATCATATATTCATATTCATGCATGAGCAGAAATCACTTAAAGAAATGGCAATCAGCTGTGATTTAAGTTTGGTACATTACACCACCTGTAGCTTGGTTCGCCTTGTTTTTCAAAACTTCTCTCTCTATCACACATCGTCTACAGGAGTAGGAGTAGTGATGTACTCTCTCCGTCTCAAAATAAGTGTCACTATGATATTCGTGCCGGTCAAACATTCTCAACTTTGACTACATTTGTAGAAAATATTAGTAATATTTGTATCTCTAAATAAGTTTATTATAAAAATAGATTCAACAATCTATCCAATGATATTAATTATGTACTATAAATATTAATATTTTCTTATCTATAATTGGTCAAAGTTAAAATTGTTTGACTTCTCGGGAAGTGAGAATGACACTTATTTTGAGACGGAGAGAGTACACCTGTCTCCTGCTGGTCGAAAGCGAGCTCTGCATATTTCCATCTCTTCTCTCTCTACCAATGCTGGTCGAAAGCAAAAAGGAAATGCAAAGGTGCCAAGGCTGCAAGCAAATTGCATAGCTGGTCATATCTGTCTCTCTAGGCTTTACAGCTCCTGCATCCCTACTAGTAGCAAGCTACTCTGAGCAAGTGATTCTTGCTCCACACCAAGCCCGTGTTTAGATGCAAAAATCAAAATTCCAAAAAACATTTCCGGCACCTGCATGGAGACTTAAATCTAGACGAAATAAAAAACGCATTGCGACTGCTGCCTGTAAATCGCGAGACGAATCTAATGAACCTAATTAGGCTGTAATCAGACGCTTAATTGCTACAGTAATGCTACAGTAAATAATCTCTAATGGCGGATTAATTATGCTCATTAGATTCGTCTTGCGATTTACAGACGAGTTCTGTAATTATTTTTGTGATTAGTCTATGTTTAGTACTTTAAATGTAGAAAGATGCCTTTTCAAAAACTTTATGAAGCGCAACTAAACACGGCCCAACCCATGAAGATATGGGCTACCCTACCTACAGTAAATAATCCTAGCTATACTGTTCATTCCGTTCTCATTCTTCTTTCTTTATTATTTAATTTTGTTAACATGCTAAGAATGATGCGAGTATGCGATGAGTGGTCAGTGTCACATGGGCAGCCAAACCACACATCAACGGTCAAAAGCCGTCTCTAAAAATGATTTCTCCCTGGTCACATTTCAATTTTGCACGGTGACAGTGGACACCATAATTTACATTAAAAAAGACATTACGGATTTTATCATTATTTTCGTATAGTTTGTGTCCCAATAATTAAGTTATTATTAGATGTAATTGGCCTCATCGAGATGATCGTTAACTCGGTGCACAGATCAGCTAGCTCTATTCAGCTGCATGCCTACATCCCTATCCTCTCTAGTCTTGTGTATCCTGTGCAAAAGTTGATGGTATGGCACTACCCTGTACTACAGCCAAAAGACGGTGCCGCGTCCGGTCTGGCAAGCATGCAGTCAGTCACGTATACTCCTATTTATGTGTTATCACGGATACAGCACATGCATGGGGTGCCTGAAATTTGTCACATTAATTTCTCTTTAACTCCTTTGTTAAAAAAATATATTTATGTGTTCCAATACAATCTGCCTTGAACCAGTGGAGAGCAAGATGAGCAATGATGATGCTGTGAACTCGTTAATTTCGCGGTCTGATCATTCCCTGTGTGTTCGTTAGCTAATAATCCAATGCTGCATAAAACTGTATTATTACTCTACGGAACGATCACTCTGTTCTAAAAAAACCGCATTGTCAGTTCAGTTAATTGTAGGGAGATCGATGATTTTGCCCCTACCGTGAAGTCTAATGGTGATTTTAGGCTTGAACTTGGTGTTCTAAGCCCCATCTTTTGAAGATGCTTATACGTCAAAAGTAGAGGCAACTCTAAAAAGGTATATTCGTCATCTTATAGTACATTTGACACCGTGAGGTACACTTAACAGAATTGGGGTAAACTTGAGCTTCAATTTCAAAAAGTAAGGGTAAAATCACAAAGTTGAAAAAGGAGGGTAAAATCATTTGAAACTGAGGGCAAAAACGCAAAAAAAACCTTTTTTTAATCCCCTCACCTCTTTGATGGTGCTGGCGGGAAATCATCAGTTCAAACCGATGCCGCGGCGTCTAAATATCCTTCGTGTACTGGGCCTAATTTGGAGCCTGCTTGGGCCTTCAGCAGGTACTACGACGGCTCGCTCTGTCTGCTGCTCAGGGTTCGTCCATCTGCATTAGATGTTGGTTCTCAAAAAAAAATCTGCATTAGTTGTTGATTCTTGTCTCATGGCTTATGTAATCCTGATCCTAGCATTACTTGTTGCCTGTCAACAATCCTTCAATCATGCACCACATCAGTCAAGGCAGGTCAAGCTTCTTACTATTAAACATAGATATCAAACATCAACACAGATAAAAAAACAACAAAATATACGTACTCATAGTACCCATAATCATCATCATGAACATTTTCTCAAAGATGGCGCCTCAAAAGTTGGCAACTAAATATGTAAATGCTCTATCAATGTCTTTGCTGCTCATCTCACCAGGGGAAAAAAAAGAAGAGTTAAAGGCGTTTTGGACATCTATCATGTTCAGAAATGAATAACCTGCACCAACATGGCTGAAGCCGAGAGTTTTGTTCTGCGACTATGTCTGCGAGCGCTGCAGCATTTCTCTCTCTCACCAACTCCCAAAAGGCCAAAACGCAGCAACAATCTCTACACAGCATGCTCTACAAAAACTATGCTACTGCAAATGTCAGCAGCACAGCTAACAAGTCTCTCCATCGGCGTCTCTACGCCCACTGCATCACATCACAGATACCAGCAGACGATGCTTCGCTCTGCGCATCACTCTCCTTCCTTGCCCGGCGGCGGTAGTAGCAGCGGTGGCGTCGGAGCTTGCGTGGGGTGGTGGTAGGCGCTGCTCTCGGCTCCACCCCCTCAACCTCGATCCAGTAGAGTTTCCTGAGCGTCTGCCTCTTCCCAATCCTACCAATGCCGTTGGTCCCGAACAGCTTGCCCTCACTGTTCTGCATCACCATGTGCCGGCTGAAGCGATTGGACGCTGTCAGCCGGTGGCCGATGCCAATCATCATCGCCACGTGCGACGCCGGCAGGCCCGACTTGTCGTGCGTGATTGCCTTGTCAGTGTCGTAGACGTACACTTGCCCAGGACTTAGGCTGAAGTAGTTGTGGGATATTCTGAAGCTGCCTACCATTATACCTCCCTTCTCCAGATGCGCCTTGACAGCCTCTGTATCGTCCTTGTTCATGCTCCCGTATGCTTTGATTTTGAAGCGCCGGAACTGTGTGTGTGCCACAAACAAAAACTATTAGCTACATAAAAAATTTAGTATATGAACATACAACATAAGAGAACACGCAATGTTCTGTATAATAATAAAAAAAATCAGCATGCTAACTTGACAAGATTGAAGAAAGTCAGATTCTGCAAGCTTTCTTCTACGTATTGGCTAAGCCTGTCAATGGCATGGAAGATTGATAACAGGCAAATTCATGTCACAGATTAAGCAGCTCAATAATCAATAGTAGAGCTTTGTGACATGCGGTTCATTTACGACCATTTTGTGGACAGTCCCGACCACTAATATAGTACCCATTCGCTTCTTAATCATCTATATAATCAGAAATCACAGTATGGAACTAGAAATGAGAAAAAAAAACGTATTGACTTGCAGCAGTTCAACAGTGCTAAAGCCTTAAAAGCATGAAGCTCCCTTCCGATCACCACCCAGGATGATCAACAATAATTATTGAAAAATTGACCAACTGAACAGAAAAAAACTTCAGAATATAGGTAATCTAAAGCAATAACATATATATGAAGGAACAGTTTTTACCCAAAATGGACCTACCAACCTAAATTCATCAATAGTGAAATGATAGAAAGAAAGTGTAAGACAATGCTAGATGTTATTTGCAGAATCAAAACCATAACTATGCAACAAATCATTGGCTAACCAGAACTTTCCATAGCAAACTAATGAACTAATTAAATAAGATCACACCTTGCCCCCATATTCATCACTGGCCATAACACCATTAGTTTTGAACAGGCCAAATGAAGTTTGGATTCGCTTTTCCCCTCTGTCAGTCTCATCCTCTGATCCAAAGGGATTAGATGCAATAGTTGGGTACTGAAATTCCCAGTCATCCAATACAAATTTCCACTTGAACTCCTGTGAAGGAACCAATTCAGCATTCCGAATTTTGAACAAGGACTCCACTGCTCCCGAGATTGACTGAAAAGAGCATGTGTTTGCATACAAGAAAAATAAATGAAGGTAAGTTTTTTAAAAAAAAACTTAACAATACATGCTTCCACCAGAAAATTTACAAAGTGCTGACATAGCAATTGCAATGGATAAAGTTTAACATACCGGGTTGGCCTTGTTGGTTCCGGACATCAGCTAAAATCTTTTTAGTCCTGTAGGGTCTTCCAGCCCAAGTAAACTCCTGCCCTGGCTGCAGAATTTTGACATCACTTATTCACTGTTCTATCTATTAACAATGAACAGACATAACAGTACTAAAATATAAGTGCACTGAGAGAGCAAATGCGCTCAGAAAATTTCCTCCATCATAACTTCATGCAGATCATAAACACTTTTTCTTATTGTTCAGCAATAAATCATCAAAGGGTGGTACTTAAAAATTTTAGACACGTCATAAAAAGAAAGATCTTTTTTTTTTAGTTTGTCATCTTTAAATTCACAAGAAAAAAGAATGAGTCCAAAGTCAAGGTTACGTCAAGTAATATCTCATATTTATATTTAAACTTACCATGTGCCTTATTTTCCTCGAAATCGCAGAATTAGAATCAGAGCAGTGATGCTCATCATTCATTTCAAGTTGTTTAATGACATCAGTAAGTTTGTTCGTATCCACCTTTTGAATACAGACATGCCTCTCTGCATCAGAAACCAAATTTCTCCATATACCTCCACTACCGACTAATATATCATGCTCTCCAACCATCCAGAGACAATGTCTAGAGGAAAAATAAAATTGTTATAGACATATAATTAACAGGAGCAAAATTCATGATAAAAAAGATGTACAGATACATACCTTGAACTTGTAAGGGCAACATTTAAATTGTTATCCTTTACACGCTTAAGCTCAGTATCATCTTCAACTAACAATGATAGAATTATCACATCAAAAGATTCTTCTTGTAAGTTGTCAATGGATTTGACTTCCAGATGAATCCTATCATGTATTTCATTTTTGAAACTTAACAGGTTCCCAACTGCATTACAATCATCCTTGGATAAGCACACAATACAGATTTTGACCTTCCCAGTGGGTTTCATCACATCTACAAAAAAAAAAAGTCACATGTACTTGCTATATAAGGAACTAATTCATGGTTGATAGGATATTTCATGAAACAGCGCATTCATGACAACAAGTAGATCCTAAGTGGCGATAGATGAAAACTCAATTTGGTATGTATTAGATATGTATAGAAATAGCCTTGCCTTGTATACTTGAGGTTATATTAGATATGTACTTGTATACATGGTATATATAGAGAGGTCACCCCCACTTTGGGTGTATAGTGTTTCTCCATTCTATCTCCGCAGCCGCCGGCGTTCCCTTTCTTGCCGTCACGTGGGTGCGGCGGCACTTGCAGTTCGCCGGGTGGGTCGCCGCCACTGGCGGTCAGTCCTTCCTTGTCAGCTGCGCCTACAAGGGGGGAGCTTTGCTCAGCGCAGCCGTTGTGCTTTCCTCCGCGACCGTTCCTTTCCTAGCCGTTGAGCGGCGGCGCTCCTGGCGGGTCGCCAGCTGGGTCTCCAACGCGGGGCTCGCCGCAGTCGTGTGGCCTTCCTCCATGACCTCTGGTGCCTCCACGGTGGGTCGGCTCACCGCTACGCCTTGCGCGCCGGCCATCCCGCCCGGCTCGATTCTCCATCCGCGCTGCAGCAAGCGCTGCCCGGCCGCCGCCGCCGTAGGCGAGTCGGCGACCACCGCCTCCTGCTCGCGCTGCAGCGAAAAGGGTGCCTTGAAATCCCCGCCAGCACCGCCCTTTTCTCACCCGCCGTCGCAGGGGCGGGCCTACCTTAATTCAAGGGTATTCAGTTGAATACCCTTTATTTTGAGCAATTTTTTATATATAGATAGTATATACCTTTCTAGGTATTCAAAATATGAAAAAGATACATAACAGATTGTCAACCTCCTCTCTTCCGGCCCTAAAATAGTACTGTCTCCATCTCCCTCCTCTCCTACACAACTGCCCAGAATGGCCCAATTTTGCACCAGGTCCACCAAGAGCCTAGCTGCTCCCCATGCGGCCATGCCCCTGCCCCCAGCTCGCATCGTTGAATACACGGCGGCGGCGGGCATTACCGAGCAGTGAATGGCAGCCAGCGGAGGCCAAGTCCGCCTCCGCGGCGGCCGGCGGTAGCCGCGCGTGCACACGTTGGGCCTGCATGTGCGCCGTGCCTCCACAATGTCCGGTGGCGGCTGAGCGCGCCAGCACGTGTGCGTGCAGCGTGCAGGGCGAGGGCCTGCAGGGGCGCTGCGCCTCTGCGGCGGTGAGCAGCAGCTCATCGACAAGCGCACAACGACAGGGCATCAGCCAGTGGTTTGCTCTTCTTCCTTCTTTTTCTAATAGCATCTCCAGTAGTCTTTCAATCCTCAATCCAACTACCATATTAGGAGACTAGATAAGAAAATAGTTCTCCAGCAGTCTCCCAAAATCTTTCTCTTTTTCCAATAATTATTGGAACAACTCAATAATTCACCCCAACTCTCCCTAAATAAAGAGAGAGTTGTGACTCTCCCAATAAAATAGTTGGATTGGGAGAAAGTTATTGGGAGACTGCAAAAACAAGTCCCTCAATAATCTTAAAACTTGTATAGGGACATCTCCCGATACCAGTTATCGGGAAAGGATTATTGGGGGACTGCTGGAGAGATGCTCTGAGTTTGTGGTTGTTCAAAAATTTAGTTATGCTTCTTAACCTAACTTGTATGTCAGTTGCATAAGCTATGCTATAATCAATTTGACATGCTAAAAACTAGAATTTAGGTTACCAATGAGGGCAGCATTCCTCTCGCGTCCGTCCTTATCTCCCCAACAGTGTTGTGCGGGCGACAAAGGCGAAGCGCGAGGCGGAGCTTCTTCCGGCGCGGTTCCGCCGTCCCTCCTCCTCTCCGGTGGCTTACGCCGTCGGAGAGGAAGGGGGACGGGGGAATCGACGTGCAGACTAGTATAGGATAGCTAGTTTCTAGTCCTAGGGTTCGCTCGTCACCGGCGATGGTGGCGGAGCTAGTGTTTCCCGGCGGCGCTTGGATAAGGGAGCTGGCGTCGCTTCTGTGGAATAAGGTACTCCAGACTTCTCTCTCCTTCATCGGTGTGTGCTCTGGTGCTGGCGTCGGGTCTGGGAGTTCGCCTTGTACAGGAGTTCACCACTAGCCATTGTCGGTGGTGGTTTTGGTTCTTCTGTCTTTGTCTTTGTTGGGTTTGCTTTCGGGCACTTCTGTGTTGCTGGTGCGGCGGTCTGCGGCGACTGGGCACGAGGAGGCGAGGGGTTGCTCCAGTTCGATGGTTCCGACGGTTGATGGGCTACTATCGAGGATATCTTGCAGTCTTTTATTTGGTGTCCGTTCCTCGTTCTGGATGGCTGCGGATGGTGGTTGGTTGCTGTGGTGCGCTTCGCTGCGTTCGGAAGACCGACTGCTCCCAGTTTCGACGAAGAAGAAGAACAGTAGCAGTTGGTTGGGCCTTGTTGTAATTTTGTGTTTCATCAGGGTCCTTTCCACAAGAAAGAGGTGTACTATGCTTACTTTCATCTAATACATGGTTGTATCCTTTTTCGCAAAAAAAACTAGAATTTAGGATGTAGAAAAATTGCTCTTCAAGATTTTGAATACCCAGGTTTGAAATCCTGGGCCCGCCCCTGCGCCGTCGCCACCCCTAAACCCTCTCCGCCACCGCCGCCGCCCGCCGCCACCTCACTCCCACCCCCCGCCTCACCACCTTTTCTTTTTCTTTTTGCCGTTTGCCTCTCTTTTTTTTTTCCAATGGAGAGTATGCGGTTGTCAAGTAGGTGCCTAGTTGGGAGGACTGGATTTGAAAATTAAAATTTTTACAAGGCCATAATTCATTTCGAACCACATGTTTTAGTGCCCAACTTGGTGCCTGGTGCGCTTTCAACGAACTTTACCAAAATACATCAATTTCACCATACATTTTCAAAAATATTTCATTTTGCACACCATGTACAGCGATGGCCTTTTTTATTTTTTACCATGCTCAAGTGGTCAATTGTGAAGTCTATCTTTTTTTTTAACGATATCCTAATATACTCTCTATGTATCCAAATATTTGTGGCTGTTAATTTTTTCTCATAACGTTTGACCATTCATCTTGTTCGCACGCAAAAATAGCACGGTGCAAGATATGTGAGGTTAATGCTAAAATTGCCAATTTAGTATTAACTCTTGATGTTTTGCAAGTTTGACTTGGATATGCATTTTACAGGACAAGGGGTTCATCTTGAATATTCTGGATGTGATTTCATTTGAAGGGACAAAGAAGCACTTGGAGCAACGCTAATATGAGGTCAAGTCATGAGTTCAAATTACCAAGATGAAACCTTTGCCAAGATGACCAAGATAGACATTTAAATCATATAATCAAGTCAAAAGTGGCTGATCTGGCTGATATGACGAGGCCAACTGATCTAATCAGTTATTGGCCCTGTGGCCGATTCAGTAGTGCTGACCGGTCAGACCTGTCACCTCAACCGGTCAGACCGGTTTGACCAAAGTGCTCAAAATGCAAATTAGACTACACCATTGCATAGATTTCATCAAGACGATCAAAATGCATATGTGGAACGTCCAATTCGGAGTCCAGATGAGAGAGTTATGACTCTAGCCAGACTCATCTCTATGTGACTGGTCTGACCGGTAGGGATGAACGGTCTGACCGGTGCGCCCAGTCAAATCCGAGTTAAGAGTTGTATTTTGACACGGAATTTGTATAGGCTTTGACTCCTACTGGGGCAAGACCTCTCCACCCTATATTTATGAAGGGTCACGGCCGATTGAGGGCATCACAATCGAATGAAACAAACTATGCATTTACTTTTTATCCTCTAAACACTAATACTCTTAAACATCCATGTTGTTCATCCGCTGATCTCCACGACCAGAGATGGTGCCCTAAGGCTCGCTGGTCAACCTAGGGCACGCCGGCGATGTCCATGCCCTTACGGGGTCCCTCGCGGGCGAGAGCTTCAACGGTCTTTTGCTAGTTTGCTCGTAAACTAGTCGTTCTTCGCCACGTAAGTACATTGGTTATCTCTTTGCTGGTTTGCTCATAAATCTAGTCGTCCTCCATCACGTAAGTGTGGCAGTTATCCTTCCGAACGATTGACACGAGCCAACCCTAGGACACCGGTTTGACCGGGTTGCCTGACCGGTCTGTGCGGCATCTTTGCTCTTCGGTCTGTTCGCGACCCGCACGCTCTAGTGCTTTCGTGTGTTGGTCAGAAAAAATGTCAACACATCTATTCAAAAATTTATTGCAAACATATGAAAATTTTAATCATTGCTAAAATACCTTTGATGACAAAGTGAACCACAAACAAAATAAATAATGTATATATATATTTTTTAATAAGACGAGTGATCAAATTTTGTGATTGAAACCAACAACAGCAAATATCTTAATACGAAAGTAGTATATTAAAAAACCAAGGTATTTAATATTAAAATATCTAAAAGGGAATAATTAAAAATAGCTCTTTAAGGTTTTATTTTTTGACAACAATAGCTCTTTAAGATTGTCTTCTTCCTCGAAAACATACTGCTCGTACAGCATAAAGCGGATAGAGCAACGACTGAGACTTGGCGGGGCAAGAATTATTGTGTTTTTTCTTATTATATACTCCTCCCGTTTCAAATTGTACATTTTTTTTGACAAATCTATATTCATAGTTGTTATTATGTATCTAGACATAAATATATATCTATAATAAAAATTGTGAACCTTGAAATGTCAAAACTTTTGGAGTATGGCCCATGTATCAAGCCCATTTAGGGCCTATGTACTCTATCTAAACCAACCCTCCTAGGGTTTGGAGTAATGTAATATCCATTCACTGAAACTTGGTACCAGAACCAAGCGCCTCCTCTGCTCTCCCGATAGCTGCCAGCGCCGCCGCCGCCCGGTCGCGCCTGCTCCTATGCTTTGCTCCTCCTGGTCGCGCGCCGCCGCCGGCCCGCTGCCGCGCGCCATGGTCGGCTTGCACCCGCCCCCTCCCCTTCTTCCTTCCCTCCCCCCTCCTCTTCTGCGTCGGGCGGCTCTGCCACCAGCGCTGCCGCGGCCGCGGCTGCGCTCGCGAGCGGGCCGTGGGCCGGCCGACCGGCCGCCCGGCCTTTTGCTCGCCGGCGCGCCGCCCGCCGCCCTTGCGCTCGCCGAGCTCCCACCTCCTCCTCCAGGCGTTCCCAACGCCTCCGCGGCTCCTGCCGCCGCCAGCACGGCTGCTGGTGTGCCGCCCTCCCTTGTGGCCGCCGCAGCTCCTCCTCCACCTGCCCCCAGAGCCGCCCCGACCGCTCTTGTGGCCGCCGCGGCCGCTGCGGTTGCCATCCGCGCCGCCGCCGCTGCTCCCGTCGTCGGGCCTCCTCCTCCTACTTGCGACGCCACGGCTGCTCTCGCTCAGGCCCTCCTCGCCGCCAGGAGTACGGCCGCGGCGGCTCTGGAGCGGGCTCGCTCAGCTGCTCTTCTCTGGGAGCGTTAGCGCACAGCGGCTGATGCGCTCACTCGCCAGGTCGCTGAGGCGGAGCACTACCTCTCTGTCTCCACCCGCCACCGCCCTACCTTGACTACATTGACGCTGGGGCCTCCTCTCACCAGGTCCCTATGGCAGTCCCGTCTAAATTAATCCAGCTTAAGTGCGCTAACCATCACCGAAATGGTAACTAGGGTTAACACGCACTTAAAACGGAGTAATCCGGCAGTGCTGTCAGATAAAATCCCGATTAAACCACTTGAAACAGGATCGACAAAGCAGTCCGGAGAATGCAACATTCCACAAATTTTACAGTACAGAGTATGAAAACTGATTGTTATTATTACCAACCGAGTTTGAATATATAAAAGTACAATAGAGTTCAAGTTTGACGAAAAACGAACGATAGTCTAGCGTCGAAACCAGACGTCATGATGAAGCCCGTACATGACGTCTACCGTAACCTCCGATGTACCACCTAAAAAACAAAACCACAAGCAAGGCTGAATATACTAATACTCAGCAAGGCTTACCCGACTAAGGGTATATTTAGCCCTTAAACTAGACATGCAAGACTTTTGGTCTGAGGGGTTTGTTTTGCCGAAAAGTAGTAAAGAGTAGATCCTTAATTTCAGATTTTAGCTTCCAAATTCTAGTTCAATTAACCATTCTAGGTGAGCATCTATCCAATAGCATACATGGTGGGAAACAATTATATTTCATCATCCAAACAACCATATTCATCATCATCATCATCTTTCACTTCTTACTCTATGTGGCAAAAGGGTTAAGCAGTCCCAAACCGTGAGAAACGGATGATTCGAATCAAATTTGTTAACCTGGCCAGGCAGACCTAACACACACGCATGGGAATCGACGTCTCGCTTCGCCCACGCGACTTTTCCCTTCAATTCCCGCTGCACGGAACAGGCCCACCGCCCTTGACTACAAGAATCCCCGCCACGGTACGACGCCGGGTCGTGAGCCTTCTTGCACCCGCATGTGGCCGCATGAGAACAACGTTCAAAGACGGTGGGGAGTATGTTCCGGCCTCGGTGCAATCCAGTACTTAAGCTTACCGATTACCATATTTCTCGGCATGTGGTTAGTATGTTCAAAAGCTTAACCACCACTACCACACACTGCGGCCTTATCCATTTTCACGAAACAGACGGGGTATCACAAGTACCACAACCCGCCCGTGAACCTTATAGTTGCAGTATGGAGTAAACATTCAACTCCATTGGTCTGCAGGAAATCACTCGACTTCTACCGAACCATTAGCCTAGCCAACTAGCGACCTACACATACTAGTGTTCAAGTATAGGTACCTAGGATTATGCAGCTAAGGTTCCAAGCAACTCCTGTAAACTTAAATGCGCAAGTAGATAGAAACAATAATAAGTTGCATAAATTTAAAATATATAGGACATGCTCCGGGGCTTGCCTTGCTAAGCAAAGTTAGCCTTGGGCTCTTCCGAACTTTTGTTCGGGTCTTCGGCGGCTTCAGTTAGATTAGCTTGGGCTTCACGCTGGTCACTCTCAGACTCCGGCACCAGCTCGTACGTACCGTCAGCGAGAGTAGGCGTATCTATATGAAATGCGCATGCATGAGTTGTGTGACCGTAACAATTTTTTATTACTTCACTATAAAGTTGTAAAATATTTCATTTATATCTACTTGGGCAATCGTTTATAGAATATTAACTAGATTAACTATTTCACATTAAGTAAGTGAGGGTTTTGCCTTTTTATAAAAGCTATTTTCATGAACAAACACGAATTATTCCTAACTATTGTTAAAGATAGTTTCCAGTGCTGAGATTTTTATACAGATTACTTTGCTGAAACACAAACCTACTGTAAAAAATTTTAGATATTTTCGTCAAGAAGATTAATCACTAAAAAATAGCGTAAGCTGCTACTACTAGAATCAAGATTAAATTGTACATGCGAAACCATGCGAGTACTCGTAATGCAACTTTAACTAAGTGTTGAGGATCTGATTATGAACCTACTATAAATTTTTCAGCTTTAAAAGAAAAACATACAAGGCATGAAAAATAAAGCAATATATAGTGGCATAGATCAAGATTAATTTATACTAACGATTATACTGAAATACTGAGCCTCAAATTTTTGCAGAGTTATTAGGTGAACATAATAGACCTATGGTCAAAATATCATGTTTTTACAGGCATAGGAACTATATTCCTTGATTTAATGTATTTCTCCTTACCAAAAATCATTTGGTCCAGTTGGGTTTAACTAAAAATTCTCAAACTTTTTATGTAGAATATGGGAACCAAAATAAAGGTACTGTAAAAGTTTGAACCCATGAATCATATCATAACAACTTGTATAAATAAAACTATTTATCCTAGGCATACATCAAGTCCTAACTAAAACCTATATCTAGGAGTGTCAACTGGCCACCAAACTTTTACACAAGTCTAACCTTCTAACATGCAACATACTGACCAAAAATGGTAGACATTCAGTGGATACAACTTGAGATACAATAAAAGCTATATTTTCTTTGTATTTTAAATAGAG
This sequence comes from Panicum virgatum, assembly GCF_016808335.1. Taxonomy (NCBI): domain Eukaryota; kingdom Viridiplantae; phylum Streptophyta; class Magnoliopsida; order Poales; family Poaceae; genus Panicum; species Panicum virgatum. The sequence continues at coordinate 10,994,621 of NC_053151.1, read as the reverse complement.
CAAAAAATGTTAAGCAAAATAAAAAGTTCATATAACAAAAGTTGTGGATCTAGTCACAAGTATTCCATAACAGTTGATTTTGCATTTTTCTGATTTTTCTACAAATTTATATCGATTTTACAAGTTCGCTGTTTTTGGAAACAAAAAGAAAAACAAAACCGACTCTCGCATATATACCCCTGGAATGTTTTGGGGACTTGCAAATAGGTCCTCGCCGGACTTAAAAGGGGAGGGGCGGACCTTGGGGGCCGAAATCCGGCGAGGTCGCTCGCCGGCGGCGAGGGGGAAGTGGGGGATTAGCACCAGGGGCTCAAGGAGAACCCGTAGGTGGTCTCGGTGTACGCGGAGGCGGCCTGTGGCGCGCCGGCCACGGTGAGTAGGGGTGGGCGGCGGGCGGACGTGGCGGCGGCAGCGCTCCGACGGCTTTGGGCGGTGGAGGTCGGGTCGTCGAGCACCGGTGGGAGGTGGAGATCCCGTTCCCAGGCTCCATTGGGGCGGAGGGAGGCTAGAGATGGGGGCTCCGCTGCGAGGTCGGGCATGGCGGCGGCAATGGCGGGCACCGGTGGTGGCGCTCGCGTTCCGGTGAGGGCAGTGGTGGGAGCGGCTGAGTGGCGGCTCGGGTAGATGGAGTGGAAGGCGACGAACGAACGTGTCTGGGTGGTCGTAGTAGGTCGGGGCGAGCCCGGATGGCGGCTCAGCGTGGAGGGCGAGTTCGGCGGCGGTAATGGTGGCGGCCGTGAGCTTTTCTGGGCACAGGGGAGGCTGAGGCTTGGTTTTTGGGCGAGAGGAGTGGAGAGGGGAGGGAAGCGAGCGTTCTGACTCGAGGGGAGGGGGCCTGGGGGTTTGCAGGCGTGGCGTAGGGAGGCACTTATGGCCGGGCGGCGTCGCAGCAAGACGGTCAGGCAGCGGCGGTGAGCGCGCGTCGCGTTGCGGGCGTCGGGGTGCGGCATGCTCAGTTGGAGCGGGGCGTCAGCAACGCAGCGGTGGTGGCAGCAGAGACGACGCAGCATGGCTGCGCTGCCTGGCCGTGGTAGTGTGTAGGGCTGTGGCATGATGGGCTCTGCTCTCGGGAAGCAGGGAAGCAGAGCAGAGGAGGGAGAGAGAGAGAGAGAGAGTTGACTTTGATTTTTCTCAAAATTTTCAATGGAAGCTCGAAAAAGTTTGAATACGAAAGTTGTTCAAAATTCAAAATCCTACAACTTTCATTTCAGGCACAAACTCATTTGAAGCCTAGTTAAAGAGTTAAATTTAAATTCTTGACAAATGTGCATTATTGCTCTATTTGAATCCAAATTCAAAATTTTCTTACGTTTTTGTGTAGCAGCTTGAAAAACTTTGAACATGAAAGTTGTTTCGCATTTAAAACTCTACAACTCTTGTTTTGGGCAAAAGTTGATTTGATCAAGAATTTAAAAGTTATTTTCAAATCATGTTTTCTTTAATTTGAGTTTATTCCTTATTCCAAGTGTCCACCTTTTCTTTGAATTTGATTCTTCGTGCAAAATTATAAACATCACTTAGAGTGTATAGTGATTCAATTTGTTTGTCATTTCATGGTGAGTGTGAAAGGTACATGAGCACTCTATTTTACACACTTTGCACACAAACATACATACACATGCATTTGTATACATACAAGAAATGCATTATTTAATTAAATCTTGATGATTATGCATGATGCTAGGTCTAATATCTTATGTTTAGTATTTTAAACACCCGGGCTGTTACAGTCCCGTCCCCTTCGCCGGTCTCCCGGCCGGATCCGGCTGATCCGATGGTCATCCAGCTCCACCTCCAGGCCGCTGGTGTCCAGAACATCAGGGCCCTGGTCCCGGTCGTCCTCGACAATACGTCCTCCTCCTACGGGCGCTGGCGTGACTTGTCCCTCCTCACCCTTCGCCGCTACACCCTGGACGACCACGTCCTCCTCGACACGGCGGTCGACGATCGAACCCCGGCTTGGCAGCATCTCGACAGCGTTGCCCAGTCCTGGCTCCTGGGGACCCTCTCCCTCGAGCTCCAGGACATCGTCCGGGTTCCCGGCGGCACTGCACGTCAGGTCTGGCTGGCGCTTGAGGGGAAGTTCCTTGGGAACGCCGAGGCTCGGGCTCTCCAGCTCGATGCGACATTCCTCCACTTCGAGCAGGGTGACCTCTCCGTTGGCGAGTACTGCCGGCGGATGAAGGGCATGGCCGATACTCTTCGCGACCTCGGCTGGCTGGTGGAGGACCGGATCCTGGTCCTCAACGTCCTCTAAGGCCTCAACGACAACTACGGCCACCTGCGGACCTGGATCACTCGGCAGCGGTCCTTCCCCACCTTCCTCCAGGTTCGAGACGACCTTGTCCTGGAGGAGATCACCAAGGGCCACCTGTCCGGGTCATCCTCTACTACGGCCCTCGTCGCAGCGGGGTCCACTCGACCTCCTCTACCGAGCCCCACCGTCCCCCCGGCTGCCTCGCTCCTCGGTGCTCCTCCCCCTGGTCCAAGCGGTGGTGGAGGGGGCCGCGGTGGACATCGTCGTCACGGGGGGCGGGCCGGTGGTGGTCGCGGGAGCACGGCGACTCCACCTCCCACCGCTGCTGCTCCTGCTGGGGATGCGCCCTGGCCATCCTTCAACAACCCATGGTCCGGGCGCATCTCGATGTGGCCGTTCCAGTCCATGAGCAAGAGGGGGCCCTAGTCCTCCACAGCAGCCGGCTGTCATGTTCGCTGCTACTGCCCCCTCTCTGTTGGCAGTGCACCCCACTGCGCCAGTCTGGGCTCCTCCTGTCCAGCATTGTCCTCCTCCGCCCTGGCCTCTTGGGTGGGACCAGGCCGCTTTGGCGCAGTCGTTCAGCACCATGGCGCTGACACCGCCAAGCAGTACTGACTGGATCGCTGACTCCGGCGCCTCCTACCACACCACGCCGGACACTGGTATTCTTTCTTCTCTTCGACCTCCCCATCCTTCCTGCCTTTCTTCCATCATGGTCGGAGATGGTTCTTGTCTTCCTGTCACTTCTGTGGGTGATGCGGGCACCCATGGTTCTTTTCGTCTTCCCAATGTTCTTGTTGCCCCCAATATGGTTCACAACCTTTTTTCCATTCGCAAATTTATAGCTGACAATTCCTGTGGTCTTACTATGAAGGATTCGGTTTCCCGGCGTCCACTTCTCCGATGTGACAGCGCGGGGCCCCTTTACACTCTTCGGCTTCCTTCTTCCACTGCATCGTCTTCTGCTTCTTCGTCAGCTGCTTTTGCCACCACCACTACTTCCACTACCTGGCACCACCGTCTGGGTCACCCCAGCCGCGACAGTTTGGCTCGGCATAGTTGTAGTGAAGATATCACTTGTACTCGAACTGCTGATGAGCATCTTTGTCATGCATGCCAGTTGGGCCGTCATGTTAGACTTCCTTTTTCCTCTTCTGTGTCACATACGGCTCGGATTTTTGACTTTGTTCACTGTGATCTGTGGACTTCTCCTGTACTTAGTATCTCCGGATATAACTACTATCTGGTGGTGGTTGATGATTTCTCTCATTATTCTTGGACTTTTCCTTTGCGCGCTAAGTCTGAGGCGTTTCCCACGATCTCCCATTTCTTTGCCTAGGTGTCCACTCAGTTTGGCCTCACCATTAAGGCCGTCCAGTGCGACAACGGGCGTGAGTTTGATAACAACACCCCCCATTCTTTCTTCCTATCTCGCGGTGTTCAGTTGTGCATGTCTTGTCCATACACTTCCGCTCAGAATGGCAAGGCTGAGCGCATGATTCACACTACCAACAATGTCATGCGCACCCTTCTGTTCCAGGCCTCCCTTCCTGCTCGCTTCTGGGCTGAGAGTCTCCACACTGCCACCTACTTACTTAACCGCCTACCTTCCACAGCTTCCCCCGCTCCCACTCCACACCACGCTCTCTTCGGTACCCCTCCTCGGTACGACCACCTCCGTGTCTTCGGGTGTGTGAGTTACCCTAACACCTCCGCCACTGCTCCCCATAAGCTGGCGCCCCATTCGACCCGGTGTGTGTTTCTCGGTTACTCACCTGACCATAAGGAGTACCGTTGCTTTGACCTCACTTCTCGCCGGATCCTTATCTCCCAGCACGTCATGTTTGACGAGTCGGATTTCCCTTTCTCCACCGCTTCCACCCCCACCTCCGACCTCGAGTGCGAGTCTCTGTTTCCGACTGACCCGGTGGTCCAGCCACCCTTGTCTGCAGGTTCTCCACCGGCGTGTCTCCCTGATACGCCGACGCCGCTTCCCGCGGCTTCTCCCGTGCCTCGCACGGCCCCGGAGTCTCCTGCTGTGCCACGCGCGGCACCGCCGCCTCCTGCCATGCTATGTGCGGCTCCGACGCCCCCCACGTGCTACGCCCAGCCTGTCCAGCCACCCTTGTCTATAGTTTCTCCGCCGGCGTGTCTCCCTGAGACACCGACGCCATTTCCCGCGGCTTCTCCCGCGCCTCGCGCAGCCCCGGAGTCTCCTGCTGTGCCACGCGCGGCACCGCCGCCTCTTGCCGTGCCACGTACGGCTCCGGCGCCCCCACGCGCTACGCCCAGCCTGTGCGGGTGTACCAGCGCTGATCGGTGGTGTCTCCGGAGCCGGCACCGCCTTTGGTGCCCCACTTGGTGCCGCCCTCTGCACCGGTGCCTCCTCTGCCGGCGCCGCCTCACCGTGCCCCGACCCGCCCTCGTGTGGCACCGGCGGTGTACCACCCGCCCGTCCTCCATCGGGATCCTCGTCACGTCCATCCCATGGTGACGCGGTAGGCGGCGGGTGTCCTTAGTCCCCGGCTCTCTCCGCTGCTGCTGCGGAGCCGGGGATCTCTCCTGTGCCTTCTTCCGTCCGCGCGGCCCAGTCGGACCCTTACTGGCGCCGTGCGTTGGAAGAGGAGTACGCGGCTCTTCTTGCTAACAAGACCTGGGATCTAGTGCCGCGTCCGTCGGGTGGCAATGTGGTCACTGGCAAGTGGATCTGGACACATAAGCGGCGGGCTGATGGCACTCTGGATCTCTACAAGGCTCGCTGGGTTCTCCGAGACTTCACACAGTGCCCCGGCGTGGACTATGATGAGACTTTCAGCCCAGTGGTGAAGCCTGCTATAGTGCGCACAGTCCTCTTGCTGGCTCTCTCCCGTTCCTGGCCTGTGCACCAGCTGGATGTGAAGAATGTGTTTCTTCACGGCACCTTGACTGAGACAGTCTACTGCAGTCAGTCGGCGGGGTTTGTGGATCCTGCTCGCCCTGAGCTGGTCTGCCGGCTCAACAAGTCTCTCTATGGCTTGAAGCAGACTCCTCGGGCGTGGTACTCTCGGTTTACTACTTTCCTGGTGTCCTTGGGTTTCACTGAGGCCAAATCAGACACCTCTCTATTTTTCCTCCACCAGCGGCAGTATACTCTTGATATCCTGGAGCGAGCAGGGATGACTGACTGCAACCCCTGTTCCACCCCTGTTGACACCCAGGGCAAGCTGTCTGAGGATAAGGGCCCCCCGGTTGGTGATTCTACAGCCTACAGGAGTCTAACTGGTGCATTGCAGTACCTTACCTTCACCAGGCCGGACATCACCTACGCCATTCAGCAGGTCTGTCTCCACATGCATGATCCCCGGGAGCCACATCTCACTGCTCTGAAGCGGCTCCTCCACTACCTCCGTGGCACGGTCGACTTCGGTCTGCTCCTCCACTGGTCTTCCTCCGCTGACCTCATTGTCTACACCGACGATGACTGGGCTGGCTGCCCGGACACTCGCCGGTCCACGTCTGGCTACGCCGTCTTCCTGGGCGGCAACCTCGTCTCCTAGTCATCCAAGCGGCAGCCGGTGGTCTCCCGCTCTAGTGCCGAGGCTGAGTACCGGGCCGTCGCCAACGGCGTGGCGGAGGCCTCTTGGCTTTGACAGCTCTTGGCTGAGCTTCACAGCCCCCTCGCCAGGAGTACTCTCGTCTACTACGACAGCATCAGTGCAGTGTACCTCTCCACCAACCCGGTTTAACACCAGCGGACCAAGCAAGTGGAGATCGACTTACACTTCGTCCGCGACCGCATCGCCATTGGTGTTGTTCGGGTTCTCCACGTCCCGACAATCTCTCAGTTCGCTGACATCTTCACCAAGGGCCTCCCCTTATCGACCTTCTCTGAGTTCCGTTCCAGCCTCAACATCAGCCATGGCTAGTGTTGTGACTGCGGGGGGGGGGGGGGGGGGGGGGTTACGAGCCCTGTGCGTGTTTTCTTTCTTGGCCAGTCTCAAACTCCGCTGCGCCGGAAGTTCAGACTGCGGGGGGGGGGGGGTGTTGGAGTATGGCCCATGTATCAAGCCCATTTAGGGCCCATGTACTCTATCTAAACCAACCCTCCTAGGGTTTGGAGTATTGTAATATCCATTCACTGAAACTAAAACGACCTACAATTTGGAAGAGAGGGAGTATGTTTTATCTTTTGAATGATACTTTAAAATTTTTTAGGTGTTTTGAATCCCAACTTAACATCGGCAGATGTATCCTGTGAGTTAAGGAGTGGCTCCTTCTTGTTCCCTCCCTTCTCTTCTTCTTTCTTCTTCCTAAAAACTCATGGAGGGGCTTAGGGGAGCTCCAATGTCAGAGCAGTGGTAAGGGGCCTTCAGACTCACCCGCCTCACCGCTAGGTCGGCCTCTGCAACTAAACTCCCTACTTGTTGTCAGTAACAAATAGATGGAATGGTGTAGGAGATTATGCGAGGGGACTGGGAGGCTATATAGGGGTTCGAAGCTTGGCAACCAAATGCTTACACTACTACAGAATAGACCTTTGTTTCAGGCCATTTGTCCCGGTTGCCTTTGGGCCCGGGACAATAGGTGGCTTTTGTCCCGGGTCCAAAGGTTAGCCGGGCCAGCGGGGGGGACAGGGGACTTTTGTCCCGGTAGGAGGTACCAACCCGGACAAAAGGTCCCCCTTTTGTCCCGGTTGGTGGCTCCACCCGGGACAAAAAAGGCCCAACTCTTTTATCCCGGTTGGTAACACTAACCCGGACAAAAGGGTGACCCTTTTTATCCCGGTTGGTGGCATCAACCCGGACAAAAGGACCCTTTTGTCCCGGTTGGTGTTACCAACCCGGACAAAAGACCCCTCCACGTGATAGTTCAAAATGGAGTTATTCTTTACTGAGTCACATATACTACTTAGGTGAGTTGGCAAGGAAGCCATGTGCTAGGCAATAGGTCTTGGGTTCGAATCCCGCAGGGCGCAAAGATTTTTTAGCGCGAGGGACATTTTGTCCCGGTTCTACCACCCGGGACAAATAGCCCTTTGGAACCGGGACAAATGGCCCGATCTGTAGTAGTGTTACGTATTTCGGATATTTAGAAAAATCAAAATGAATAGAAATTTGGTATGGAGAGAGCATATAATGTTAACGGTGGAATGCCTTGATGAAATTTATGTCTTCACTCACAGGTAGCGTCCAAAATGGTCGACCACAATTGCACGTTGTAGAACTTGGGGGTGCAGGCACCGCAACTTCACTGCCTCATTGGTTACAAATGAATTGTACAATGCAATCATTAATAATATGGACAGATAGTGTTGTTTATCTGATGATCAATCACACATGAGTTCGAAAACAAAAGGGAATTATGTATAGTCCTCTTGTAGAACAAATTGGAAAATGCATATACGATATAGTGGAGGTTGGTAGCGTGTTTGTTTTGGGTAAGTACAAGCTTCCTTGTAAAAATCTTGGGGGCAAAGCAATATGCCTTGTTATCCCAAAAAAAAAAAAAAAAGGCAAAAAAGGTATCAGATCATCTCCAAGAATTTGTTATTTTTAACTTGGCAAATCTTATGATTTGCCTCCTAAAAGATTTGTCAAGCTAAAAAAGAATGCATCTTCAAGTGTTTGTTATTTTCAACTTACCAAGCTATTCTTTCTCTCTTATACATTTGTATCAAGAATCCTTCTCTATTCTTTATTTCTTTTTCCACCATCCCACCTGGCTTCGCGCGCGAGAAACGCGGATGCCAAGCCGAGTACGCACGCGTATCTTTGCGCCCTGGAGGCAGGTTTTTCTCAAGTTACCAAAAATTGTCACGTCTTTTGCCAAACTGTTGGAGGGATGTTTTTAACGTTTTTGCCAAAAATCAAGGATGCCAACTTGATTTGGCAAATTGTTGAAGATGCTCTGAAGGAACAGTGGTCGTACATATATTATGAGGCATCTTAAAACTTGCATGAAGTTTGGCAGTCATATCATATGCCTGAAATCATGAAGGAAAGGAACCTGTTAAGTACGTTGCTTGCCTCCTTTCAAGGACAGATTCGAACAAAATTACAAAAATATAACCTCCACGTGGTTTGTGCACACTAGCCTCTAGCATGCTTGCACGTGTTCTGACCTACCGACCAAGGCGACCATCGTGGGATGAGTGGCATATTGTCAATCTTACATGAACAAGTACTACATACTAAAAATTTAGCTGGGCCCATCCAATCTCTCCAACTATGAGATGCAGTTCAAGTAGGTTGAAAAAAATTATATTGTAGAGAATTCAGAAAAGAAAGAAAGAGAAACCTCGGGTTTGTCCGGATATCGTGGAATGAAGGAGATTGATTTTAAATGAACTAAATTTTTCCAATCAATTCCTCTCATTCCACTTCAGACCATTTCTATCCAAACAAAATCTACTTCGTGGAGCCTTGTACACCTATAATTCTATGACTTTATGTTATATATGTCTTTTACAAGGTCAGTTCTCATACCCCCTCCTTTCGGAAATGGATCCTCTGCAGTACTGCACTCTACAGTTGGGTCACTGACATGTGGACTCGGACCCACACGTTAGTATGACTAAAGCTATAGTTGTAGGATTTGGATTTGTTAAATGCCGCGTATAGTATCAACAATTAGTTGTGTCATCTCATGCGACGTGTCTGAGACTATCCGTACTCGTCATAATTCATATCCATCCTTTAAAAGATTCTTTAAAAAAATATTTCTGCTTAGTCATCGAAATTCTTTTTTTTACACTCAATTTTTTCGCATCCATCATACTTTACATCTCATACTCTCTGCCGACTATCACTAGAGAGACCCACGTGTCAATCTCTCTCTCTTCTTTTTCTCCATGATCTCATACTCTCTGCCGACTATCACTAGAGAGACACACGTGTCAATCTCTCTCTCTTCTTTTTCTCCATGCCCTCTCTGCCGCCCACCTCGTCCCCTCCACCCACCATCCCTTTCCTCTTCTCTCTCTCTGTCGGCCACCCGATCTGCCGGCCTCTCCCCTCCTCGGCGGCGGCCGCCGGCCGCCGGCCGCCGGTGTGCCCCTCCTCCCTCCCCGGCTCGGCCGCCGGCACACTGCTTCTCCCTCTCCTCCTGTTGTCCTTCCCATCCGCTCACTCCCGGTCACACCCCTCCCCACCGGCGACGGCGCCAGTGCCGGCCTCTCCCTCTCGTACGACGGCACCTCTCTCCCCGCGCGGGCTCCCCTGCTCCCTCCCCCAGCCAGACGCGGGGCCGCCGCCGGGTTCCCACTGTCGGGGCAGGATGGCCAGCTCACGCAGGGAGGAGCAGGGGCCATGGGAGGAGGGTGGGTGCAGGGAGCTTCGGCGCACCTCCCATGCTTGCGGCGACGACCCTCTTCGACCTGGGGCCATGGAGGTCGCGGCAGCGCGGATCTACGACAACGAGCTCTGGCCAAGGATCTCGCGGCAGGTGGCGAGGGTGCCTGCGGCGGAAGACGGCGTGCGCGGAGGCGGGTGGGCGAGGGTGCCCGTGGCGGCCGGCGGGGTGCGCCTCCTGGGCCTCCGACGCGTCTACCTCGTCGCCGCAGTCGTCGATTCGGACATCCCGGATCCCGCGGCGGGGAGAAGAAGGCCTCCGCCATGGCGGCTTCCCTGCCCCCAACTCGGCTCCCTCCGCCGGCGGTGGGTTCCGGCCCCTTCCTCCACCGGCCTCCTCGCGGCGGCGTACGGAGCATGGGCGCGGCTGTGGGAGGAGCAAGGACTTCCTCGCGAGGCAGACGGTTCGAGGCGGCGGCGGCGGCAGTGGCTTTCTCGATCCCTTTTCTCTCCCTTCTCGAGGTGCCGAGCGCTGTCTCGGGGCTGGCCCCTTCCTCCTCCAGCCCGCAAGGTGGATCTTGGGCTCTAGGCGACGGTGATAGTGGAGCTTCTCTCTCTTTCTCGACAGCGGCGGCGGAGCTCCTTCTCCGTGGGGATTGGGGGGTGGCGGGGACGGTGGGGACGAGGTGGCCGCACGTCCCTGCGCGCGCCACAGTCTGCCTCTCGGCGCTGCCGTGCTGCGGTTCCGAGCGTTGGCGGGTTGGTCGGGGTGGTTGAGGCTGCGGCCTCGGGAGGCGGATAAAGGAGCTCTCTCCCTGTGCTGGATGCGGAGGAAACAGGCGCCCGTTTTGCGTAGCGAAGGCTTTCCAGGATAGCGGCGCTTTTGACTGGAAAACAATACTCGAAGGATAGCCGTGTTTGGTTACTCACCAAATTTTTTGCGCACGTTTTTCGAGAAAAGAATCTCGTGTGCATAGAGTACTAAATGAAGTCTATTTGCAAAACCTTTTCAGGGATGGGTGTAACTTTTCGAGACAAATCTAATGGCGGTAAGTAATTGATGATTTGCTACAGTGATGCTACAGTAACCATCCTCTAATCGCGCGGTCAAAGGCCTCATTAGATTTGTCTCGCGATTTACACGGGGGTTGTGGAGGTGGTTTTGTAATTAGACTTCGTTTGCTACTCTAAATTTTTGGTCAAAAGTGCTACAGTAAAAACGTGAAATGTAACCAAACACGGCCAAGGATAGCAGTGAAGTGAGTCTGACGGTGTCAATCGTAATAGCTGGGCTGCCGCTACAGCTAGTGAGCAGTAGGCCTGCGCTCGATGTCTACGTGACATGAGCGTATCTTTTAAAACTCTGTCTCCGCCTCGGCATTCGGGGGCTGCCAGCCCAGTACGGCATCTAGAGCTTTGTTAGGCTATACTTCATTTTCATCTCTTAAAATAAATATTCATGTCTGGTCATCGAAATTCTCTATTCCATATCTATTTTTCTATGTATCTGTCATCTCCTATATCACATACGTGCTCCATACCAACTATCAGGCGTAGGATCCACCTGTCAGTTTATTTTATTTTTTACCCCCTCCCCCATCGGCCTACTTGTCTCTCCCATATTCTCTCTCTCGCTCCTGGTTTCCTCCTCCGCCTGCGCACCACCCCCTCCGATGGTGCGGCTGCTCCTCCCCATCTCTCCCACCTTCGGCTCCATCCCTCCCTATTTCTTTCCCCAACAACCTCCCTCCCTCCCCATCGGCGCCATCCCCTGCTCCCACTGCTAGCACGCAGCCCCCTCCCTGGTCTCTACGCTCACGCGCGCGGCCGAACTCGCCCTCTCCTGGGCCGGCGAGCAGGAGCTGACAGCCGTCGAATCCATGCATGCGCGACGGTCTCTCCCTTCTCAGCCTCTCTCTCTCGAACGATGGCGGCGGAGCAAGGGCGGCCATGGCCGCCTCGGGCCGTGCGGTCGGGGTGAATCTCGGGACAGCGGTGGAGAAGGAGGATGCAATGCGGGGTGGTTGCACAGCTATCACACTTGGCCCAATTTGGATGGCTCATGTGTAGCCTATGAGCGCAGATGCGCGTGTTTAGTACCACATTGCTAGTTGAGCAAAAGTGGAGCTAACTTATAAGCCTTTGTCTACCTGCCATAGCACCTTCAGGTTAACCCTTCTACACGAAACGAGGACGAAAGTGTAAGTAGGGTGCTATGTGTACGTGTGCTCGCCCCCACGGAAGGGCTAGGCAGTGCGGCTTTAGTGGGCGGGGTGTTACAAATGGTATCAGAGTCGACCCTCGCGGTTGCGCGTACAGGTCAGTGTGCGGGCATAGGGCGCATGGCGCGTGTGGGCCTGAGATGGGACACATGACATGGCATATGGGCCGGCACTGGACGTACGGTCGTGCATAGGGAACGTTCCTGGACATTTGCTCGGGTCAATGTGCGGACGTATGAATATGCGTGTAGGCCTGAGATGGCACACACGACATGGCATATGGATTGGCACTGGATGGGTGAATTGGACCGACGAGGATGTCGAGTTCTTTGAGGGGGGTGTATGTCACATTCGGCCCAATTTGGATGGCCCATGTGTGGCCTATGAGTGCAGGTGCGTGTGTTTAGTACCACATTGCTAGTTGAGCAAGGGTGGAGCTAACTTATAAGCCTTTGTCTACCAGTGAAAGTGCATCTAGGCCCCTAATTGAGTTTTGGTGATAATGACAAGCACAATTTGGTATTTGACGCTTGTCTTAAAAGATGTGTGCAGGAATAAATTAGAAAAGCGTTCAACAATAGATCTAAAGACGAAAAGAAGGTCCCCAATTCAAAAGAGACGGTGATCAAGCTTATTGAAGATCTTATTCATTTTACATTTTGAAATTGAGTATAGAAATCACCGTACTATCAAGAGGGACGTAAGTAATCTTACAAACTAGCAAGATTTTAATTTTGAGATGAACACATTCCACACACTGTTGTCGGTCCAAACCCACCGGCGAGTAGCGACAGGCAACACGAAGAGCCAGGAGGTCGCCGGGGCGCTGGCAGGCACTGCTCCCTCGTCAACGGCCCACAATTCTGGCACACGCCGCGGCTTTCGAAGACGCAGGGCGTGCCACCTGATCTATACCCGATCAGGAAGGTGCGAACGTGGTTGCGACGATTTGCCTGCATACACAAACATGTGGAAACATAAGTCCGAGCCGTGGTCGGCTCCCCGAGACGATTCTTGCATCGGTTTAAAAGAGCCGATCGAGTCCCGGTGTCAGATTGGATCTGCATATATCCAAATAATAATGGATGAAGCAAATAACTGTAAAGCTGCTTCAATTGAATCTAGCTAATCTAATCCACAACGGTAAAAGCTTCACTGCTAGATCGGAACATCCTACACGTAATTGGGCCTAATGAGCGTAATAAATAACTAAACATTAACCAAAATAGAGGCTTAAGAACAAGCGAAAGCCGATTCCCGGATCAATTCCCTGTTAAGACTAAGTCAAAGCATCTAATACATCACCGGATTATCCAACCCGTTTGCAAGGCCTAACCTAGCAGATATTACGCCAATTCTTACGTATAAGAACAAACCATAACAGATTAGATCTACTAGATAGAAAAGAAGCAGGGCATCACCTCTACGCGACTAATTCCATGCAACAAGAACCACATCGGCCTAATCTACTAGATTAGTACTGTAGAAGTAGTATTGTAAAGCCGAAGGATTCTTTCTTTGTCAAATCGTCTCTTCTGTAAGAATCCAACTTTTAATGAAGCTTATTATCACTTAATCTTGCTTGTTTGGATTATCCCAAAAAAGCTGATGGCACCGCATCAGGCTTCATTAATATCCAAGAGCCGACAAAATTTAAACTGGAAGCAACCCGCATAAGAACAGAACACCACTTCCACTTTGAACCCAACTCGAAATAGATTTCCAAATCCGAGCGCAATTCGAAAATCCCGCTCTACAAGTTCAAGCAAAGACTCGCAAAACATCCAGAATTCGAATCAGAGCCCGCAGAACAACCAAACCCTAAGTCAGCAAATCTGAACCATGGCGGACTCTGCAGCTCAGACAGCGAACTCTGCAATCGACGATGCGGCAATTTGTGGCCTGAAGGTAATATTTAGCCTACCTTTTTAACTTTCTTCAGCTCATTACACCTCTGAACAAATTAAACTCTGAAACATGACACCATATATAAATTTCTGAATCTCTGAACTTCTGGTGTCAGACATCGTTCTACCGCATCCTTCTAATCCTAAATCCTTCTGTCTTGGCCCACGAGTCTATGAAAATCCCAGAGATCTAATCTCCTGTGAAGCAAATAGGATCCCTTTCGTGAGTCAAAACATCGATTTGAACTCCTGGGCCGACTGCTTAAGAGCCTGGCCCAATCCACCTGAAAGCTGGATTACATGGTATAACAGAGTAGCACAAGCTCATATGTCCTTGTGGCAAGAACTAAACATAGCTGATGCACTTAGTTTATCCTTGTCTCCTCTTGACAAAGATGAAAACCTTCTGAAGACCATCGGCTATTTTTGGTCCGATGCTCTAAACTGTTTTCTCTTCGGTCATGGACGCATGACCCCTACTCTGCTAGATGTTACCATGATCACTGGCCTTGACATTAAATCTCCAAATCCTGCTGCTCACAGAATGGTAGAAGTCCCCTTCAAACTCTCATCCAAGGCAGACTGCACAAATTGGAGCACTTACATGAACCAACACATGAAAACAAAAGGTCCAGTGAGTAAAAAGGAACACACAGCCTTCTTGAACCTTTGGTTAGAACACTTCATCTTCTGTGTTCCTTCCTTAGCTCCAACTAAGAATTATCTTCCTTTGGCCTACCATCTAGCCCATGGCAACCGCACTGGCCTAGGCAAACTCTTTCTTGGAGAAACATACAGATATCTCCATTTGATGACGACTAATTTGCTCAGCCAAAAGAAACTCAGAGCTGGAGGTCCTTGGTGGTTTATTCAGTTATGGGCACAACTCTATTTTCAGCATCAGATCCCAAACTTTCAAAGCCTGACCAAGAATTCCTTCCCCGATGAGAATGGCAAACCAATTAGATGTACTAGCTATGGCCAAGCTCTATTCAGCCTTCCTGGCAGCAAACTAAACCCGACAAATGCAGCAAACTGGTTTAGAGTTTTCTACAAAGGCCTAGAGAATCCCCTCTTCTTTCCATTCACTGAATCTGAAGCTTTTGAGAACCCAACTACCTTTAGACTGGATAGTTTTGCCGATGATGACAGCACTCGGCATCTGTATTCTTTAATGATCTGACCTGGCTTCCTTCCTGTTGGCATCAGCACTTCCAACAGAATCATCAAACCAGGTTATGAGACTCATCAACCAGTCATAGCAGCTCGGCAATTTGGCTCAAGATAAGTCCCTCCCCACTTCCATATTCACCACTTGGTGGAGAGCAGAGCCGATCTGCCCAATGGTCTCACCAGCTCAAGATGCTACAACATGTTTGACCACCTATATTCCAATACCAGCCAATCTATCCTTTGCCCCCTCATCAATCGACTTTAGCACTTGGTGGGGAAAGTGGAAAACTCATGTATTCAGAAAAGCTTTAGGTCCTCGACTGCAGCAAATTGATCCTGAATATGTAATCCCCGAAGAAGAGGTACTGAATCTATGCACTTATTCTTTATGAGTCCTCTATCCCTTTTCTTGGCTAATCCTTACTCACTTTGCTTACAGCAACAAGATGGTCCAGAACCTGTAGCCAATAACGGGGAGCCATTCCACTTTCTTCCAACTGCCCCTAATGTTCTTTTTTTGCAAGGGATCGCCATCGATGAAGAAAGTGATAATGACTGTTCAACCAGACTTACTCCAGTCGGCTTCTAAACGAAGACAAACTTCTGCAAATGTTGCCCCCCCGAGTTCCAACCAAGAAGAGGAAGGTGATTGCAAGACGAATCATCAAGAAAACTGCTCAATCTTCCCCGAGCCCATCAGATTCCAACTCCAACCAGGTAATCCATTTTTTCTGAAACTTCTTCCTTATGCATATATACTCTAGTTGACTGTAATTCTATTTTCAGGTCGCAGCTGAAGACATCCCCAGTACTAAAAGTCCAATTCAACATGAAACAACCGCAAATCTTGATGCTCTGATGGAGGCACGCGAGGGGCAAGCTGACACAACCAATGCTCTTGTTGTTGCCTCAAACTCAACTGGAACGATCGCATTCGGACCGACCATTGCTCCTTCTTCAGAACAGGTAACACTACAATAATCAATTTTAAATCAGCCGATAATTCATTAATGTACTTCGCTCCCGAAACTAACTCCAAATATCTCCACAGGGCTTTGACATTTCAGATCTACTCTCCTTTGACCCAGCATCAATGGGCCTAACTGCCCTTGGAGCAAAGGTACCATCTTTACAGCAATCGGCTAACCTGGCAGATCAGCTTCAACTCATCAAGGATCTGCTATCTGCTCCAATCAATACTCTGGTTGATGATTCCAGCAAGATAAAAGAAATCCTTGAGCAGATAGAATCTCAACTTCCAGAATCACTTCGAGTCAAGCTCTGTCCAGCCGGCCATCTTCCTTTGCTTCGGGCAGAGGTGAAAGCAGCACAACAGAGAATAGAATTACGTCATTCTCAAATCCCTCTAAAAGCTGACATTGCTCAGAAGTGCAAACTGCTCAACCAAAAGAAGGCAACTCTGGATGCTAAAGCTAACATCTCCGAGAGCACAAGGCGACTCAACCTTCTGGAGAAGGAACTGATGGAACTCGAAGAAAAGGTCCGCAACACCCAAAGACTTATCCAAGAGGAGAAAGCCTCGATCACAAACTCCAAGCAAGAAGCCCAAGAAATAACCGAGCAAATATAGGCAGAGTTTGCAGAGATAAGCACCTTGAGTCAACAGATAGTAACAGGCGATGACAAAGATGACGAAGCAGTCATAGCAAGAGCCGACGCCATACGCGCAGAAGCCATCCATGCCATAAAAGGATTCCTGAACTAGTAGAATAATTCAGAAAACATTTAGTGTTGCCTGTTAAATTGAAACTTGTATCTATTAAAAACATATTAAGTCGATGGTTACACATCAGCTGCCTTGCTTCTCATATAATAATATTTTTTTTGCTGGCCAACTCAACGTGTTGGCCTCTTTCATCATCATTTTTTTTACTGGCCAACTCAACATGTTGGCCTATCTCATTTTTTTTACTGGCCAACTCGACGTGTTGGCCTTTTATAATGCAGCCAGATGGATCTCATCGGCTCTTGTTAGTCGCCTTCCAACATGCTCGGAAAATATTTCTTGAGGTGTTGGCCATTGACGGCTACAAGAAACTTGACACCATCTAATTCTTCAAGCATGTACGCATTCTCAGGTAGGACCTGATCAACCTTGTATGGTCCATGCCAAGTAGGAGACCACTTACCATATTTCCTATCTTTAGTTCCCAATGGTAGCACTGCCTCCCAAACTAGGTCTCCAACCTGAAATTCTTTCGGATTGACTTTTTTTTTGTATGCACGAGAAACTTTAGCCTTGTTTTCTTTGATCTTCTCAAGTGACCAAAGTTTTAGCTCTGTAAGATCCTCCACATTATCGCTCATCAAGGCTGCATACTCTTCAGCCGATAAATCATTCAGAAACTCAACACACCTTGATCCGGCCGTGATCTCCCATGCCAACACAGCGTCTTGACCGTAGACCAGATGGTATGGTGACGTCTTGATGGATCCGTGACACGAAATACGATATGCCCACAAAGCCTCAGACAACACCTCATGCCAGCGCCTAGGATATTCATCGATCTTCCTTTTGATCAGCTTGATAAGGCTCTGGTTGGATGCTTCAGCCTGTCCATTAGCCTGGGCATAATATGTGGATGATCTGATCAGCTTGAAACCCGTGTCATCGGCAAACTTTCTAAATTCCTCCGAAATAAAGACCGATCCTCCATCGGTCGTAATGGTCTGAGGAATCCCAAACCTATGAATGATGTGCTCTTTAACGAAACTGATCACATCTTTTTGACGCCACTGACCTCATGGGTACCGCCTCCACCCATTTTGTGAAATAATCTGTGACAGCTAACACCCATTGGTGACCTTTGCTAGATGGCGGGTTAATCTGGCCAATCATATCCATGGCCCAACCCCTGAACGGCCATGGTTTAATGATAGGATTCATTACTGATGCCGGCACCATCTGAATCTTACCGAATCTCTGACATGCCTGACATCCCTTGTAATATTTAAAGAAATCCTCAAGCATGGTAGGCCAGTAATATCCCGATTATCTAATCAGCCATTTCATCTTATGAGCCGATTGATGAGTACCGCATGCTCCTTCATGAACCTCATGCAAGAGCCGATTCGACTCCGAAGGCCCCAAACATTTGAGAAGCAGTCCTTCCAAAGTCCTGTAGAACATGTCATCCCCTATCAGAACATACTTCATAGCTTTGAGTCTTATCCTTCTGGGTGCCCCCCGAGCCGAATCCTTCAAATAATTGAAGATATCGGCTCTCCAGTCTCCAGGTTCTAGAAACTGAACCTCTACATCGACCCCATAGGCAGTTTCCTTGTATCCGGAAGCCATCTGTGCCAAGTCATTGGCTTCACTGTTCAAAGTTCTTCGTATCCAGTGGAAACTAATGTACCTGAATTGTGACATCGACTCACGGCACTGCATCCATATTGGGAAAAGAGCCTCGCTCTCACATCTATATTCCTCCGTGAGCTGAGAAATCACCAATTTCGAATCCCCAAATATTTCCACTGCTTCTGCACCAGCTTCTAGTAGTAATTCCATTCCCTTGCGAACGGCCCCATACTCTACTAAATTATTGGTGCATGGAGTAGCCATCCTAATGGAAAAAGAATATGTCGCCCCATGAGGCGATACCAAAAGAATTCCTATGCCACACCCATTATCACAAGCCGATCCATCGAAGAACATGGCCCAGGCACATACAAAAAGTGCGGACACGTCAGTGTTGACCCTGTCTGCAATGAGATCTGCCAGTGCCTGCCCCTTGACTGCCTTTGCAGGTTGATATCAGATATCGAATTCTGACAATGCAAACATCCATTTTCCTAGTCGGCCCTTCAGAATAGGAGCCGACAGCATATGCTTGATGACATCTGATTCATATATGACGATCGTTTCCGCCGAGAGCAAAATATGTTGAAGCTTTGTACATGTGAAGAATAAATAAAGGTAAAGCTTTTCGATCTCAAGATACCTGGTCTCGGCGTCCAACATGCGCCTGCTGAGGTAGAAGACAACCCTCTCCTGGTCGTCGTGTTTCTGAATCAGAACCGAGGCGATGGAAGTATCACCCACGGACAAGTACACATAGAAAGGCCTGTCTTGTCGAGGTGGAACCAATACTGCAGGCTTCGACAAATATTCTTTCATTTCATCAAAAGCCCGCTGCTGTTCTGCTCCCCCGTGAAACTCATCCTCGGACTTGATCTTCACCAGACCCATGAACAGCTCGATACGCCCAGACAGATTGGAGATAAATCGTCTGACAAAGTTAATTTTTCCGATGAGCTTTTGTAACTCCTTCGTAGTAGGCGGCTTCATTGTTTTTACCACTTCTTGACTCTTCAAGCCGATCTCGATTCCTCGCTCATGTACCAGGAATCTTAAGAACTGACCGGCCGATACGCCAAAGGCACATTTCTTCGGGTTCATTTTGAGCCCAAACTTCCGAGTCCGTTCCAAAACTTTACGCAAATCTTCCAGATGCCCCCCAGCCAATGTGGACTTGACTACGACATCATCAATGTAGATTTCTACCAGCTTGCCGATGAGATCATGAAAAATGTAATTCATGGCGCGTTGATACGTTGCACCGGCATTTTTCAATGAAGCCGACCGCACCTGGTACTCTGAACACGGTTTTGCTTATATCCTCTAGGGCCATGAAGATCTAGTTGTAGCTGGTGTTACCATCCATAAAGTTGAGCATTTTGTGACCGGCAGCAGTGTTGATCAACGTTTCTGCCACGGGCATCGGATATTCATCCTTTGGCGTCGCTCTGTTTAGGTCTCTGAAATCCACGCAAACCCTCCATCGGCCATCCTTCTTCTGTATAGGGACCACACTAGAGATCCATTCTGCATACCTACATGGCCTGATGAACCCTGCGTCCAACATCTTTTGTACTTCTTTCTTGACCTCCTCCAGGACTTCAGCCTTCATCTGCCTTGCTCGCTGTTGAAACGGCCGAAATCCTTTCTTAAGCGGGAGCCGATGTTCGACGATGCTTCTATCCAAACCAGGCATTTCAGTATAATCCCACGCGAAACAATCCCGGTATTCCTTCAACATTGCTATCATCGGCTCACGCAGGCTCGGGTCTAGCTCCTTGCTGATAAATGTTGGTCGCGGCTTATCCCCGGGACCGATATCAACTTCCTCCAAATCGTCAGCTGATGTAAACTCGTACCCCAACTTGCCATCGCCTGTTAAATCGACTGTGGACGCAGGCGACTCGTCATTATCTGCCACGTCGACAGCAAACATAGGGAGATGACAAAAGAAAATTTTCGGCCGACCGCACGGGCCGGCCGTCTCTACATTACCCCTCAAAACTGAATGCTGATTAAATGACTGACAGCCAGAATAGGCTAAAGTCTGTCCAAAATGTAACAGTTTCGACTCTAAACAAGAATTGTGAATTTTTGGGGCCGGTCGCTGGGACCGGCCTCTCTAAACCTGCTAGGCTCCGTAGCGTGCCAGAATGTATTTATTCTGTGAGGCCAGTGGATAAGACCAGCCTCAATCCATTTTTTGTCGCTTCGATCCGGTCACAATCTTTCAGCGCAATCCCTGAGATCGGCTCTTGCCCTTCTGCGTCCCAAGCGTTCATGTCTGCGAGCGAAACCTCGCTGGAGTCATCTGCACGGACCACCTCCACTTCATCGCCATCCCATTGGACCAAACATTGGTGCATCGTGGAAGGAACACAACAATTGGCGTGAATCCAATCCCTCCCAAGTAGCACTGTGTACGTACTCTTACTGTTGACGATGAAGAACGAGGTTGGGACGGTCTTACGGCCAACTGTCAACTCCACATTGAGGACGCCCTGTGCCTCATACGGCTGACCGTTGAAATCATTAAGCATCACATTGGTCTTGATGAGATCAGCAGTAGAATGACCCAATCGGCGCAGTACTGAGTACGGCATTAGATTGACCGCGGCGCCAGTGTCGACCAACATCCTGTTCGTAGGCTTGCCATCGATGAGGCCCTTGAGATACAATCCCTTCAGGTGCTTGTAGCTTTTCTCCTTGGGCTTCTCGAAGATGATCGGCTGTGAGCCAAGATCCAGCTGCGTGACGGCCAATTCCTCCGGTTGGGGCGTCCGAAACTCCGACGGGAGCACGAATACCATGTTCACATCAGCCGATGGCTTTTCATCGGCTCTTGGCTGCTTGGGGCGCCACTCCTTCCTTGGAGGGAGCCATTCCACCCTTCGCGGGTTCCTGACTTGCTCTGCGAGATCCAGATGCGCCTTCCTCAGCATGTCGAGGTACCTTGCCTCTGCCTCCTCAAGATTGCGTAAGCGCTACACTCTACGCTTCTGTGATTGGCTGAGCCCGTCAGGACACCATCGTGGATGATGATACTTATCTTCCTCTTCTAGCTCGAGATCATCCCTGGACGGCCGCTTAACATGATTGTCGTGACGTGCTCTGTGCCCCAAGTGCTAGAACACCGACATCTCGCCTAGCTGGCGTCCCCGAGGCCTGCACTCCAAGCAATCATCGATAGTAGGCAATTGGCTCATGTCGGAATTCCAACAGTACCTGAAGAACGGGCAATGCCAGTGGTCGCGTATAGCCTGGCGCCTCCCCAGCGTCCTCCCTGTGCGGTGCTCATACTCCTCTTCTTCCGATTCATATCGGCGGCGCAACTTGTACTGGTACTGGTATTTTTCCAGAAGCCGATTGGAAGCTGGGAGTTGATTGCGGATGTGACGCACTTGTTCTTCAGTAACATGTTGCTGCTCCAGCTCGTATTCATCCTGGGGCTTTTTGCCGTAAGCGACCTCTTTCCTCTGCTCGTCACGGCGGTGCATGGGTCCCGCCATGTTAATCTGGAACGCCAAATTCTAGCCCACTGGTCCAAAATCCGACAGCTCCACCATGTTAGCTTGTGGGAATGGTTGACTGTCCACCTTCATCGTGTGTTGGGCCAGAATTAATCGGCCTTGCTCAATAGCCGATTGGATCTGCCGACGCAGCTCCTTGCAGTCATTCGTGGCATGGGTGAACGAGTGGTGCCACTTGCAGTACAACCTCCCCTGCAGCTCTTGTGCCGTTGGTAACTTGTGATTCTCTAGGAGCTTCAACTGCTTCTCCTTGAGCAGTAAATCAAATATCTGCTCTGCCTTGGCCACGTCAAAGTCAAAGCCCTTCACAAGCCCCTTCTGTTTGACCCACTTGCACGGGACGGGGTTTGCCCCCCGGGTCCATTCTGCCACAGCCACTTCTTGTTCCCCGCCAGAATCATCAGAATCATCTGCTTGGGCCATGTTTACATGGCGCTTGAATTTTTCCTGGTATAACTACGGGTGATAGTGTTCGTATGCCGTGAGCTTCTGCACCATGTGCGCCAGAGAAGTGAATTCCAACTGGAAAGACAGATCCTTGATCGGCTTAGTGAGCCCCAAAACTGCCAAATCGACTGCTTCCATCTCTGTGATGCACGATGAGTAGCATCGATTCTTAACTTCTCTGAACACTTTCCCCTCGCTTCTGCTTGACTTGGGCGAGGTCAGCAATCCCGGCTTCAGCAGCCTCTGAATGATACTAGGTGTGGAACTGATCTTCCAGCTGCCTCCAAGTCTAGATCGAATCTGGGAGCAGTGATGTATACCACCCAAAGGCCGAACCCGTAAGAGCCTGGGAGAAGAAACGAACCCTTAAAGGATCCGACACTGAAATCATCCCGAGCTGCGTTAGGTATCGGCTCACATGCTCGATGGAGCTGGCCCCTTCTGACCCGCTGAACTTGGTGAACTCCGGGAGCCGATACTTTGGTGGCAACGGGATCAAGTCGTAATCACTTGGATACGGCTTAGAATAGCCGATCGCCTTTCTCTTGGGCAGGATGCCGAACTGGTCCCTTAATATTGCACTGACCAGCTCCACACTTAGAACTCCTGGGACCGAGGGCTCAGCACTCGGCCCGGTAGCGTACTTCGCTAGCCATGCCTGTTTCTCCGCATCTGCCCCTGAAGCTCCTGTACCCACCAACTGTCCCGCGCGTGTTTGGTTGATGTTGTCAGGTATGTACACGCATGTGTAGCCGTGTGGGATCTCCTTAGGCGGGTCGTTCAGGAACTGGCCTTCTCCAGGGTCACTGTCGATCTTGTAGACGACGTAGATCGGCGAACCTTGTGGTCCTGGGTTTGCAAGCGAGTACGATATTGGCGGCCTAGACTAAAGTGAGGCCTCTCCCCTGTGACTCCCCAGGATTGGTCCTGATGGGGAGTACTGGTTCTTGATCACCTCCTGGACGACACGATGTGCCACACGCTTGAGCTCATTCACCAGGCTTTCTGAGTGCCGATGAAGCACGTGAGCCACCATGTAGTTCTCCTGGCGTAAGGCCCTGGTGCGCTCCTCTGACGGCCCGGACAGGTCAACGTTGTCGAGAGCACCTTCAGGTGAGAACCCCTTCCACCTGATGCCGTGGTTGCGGGTCCTCTCAAAAGAGCCGATGAAATCGGCTTCAAACTGAGCTTTGACTTCATCATATTTTTGCTTGTGTTCTGGAGTCAGCTCTTCATACGTGATAGGTTTGGTGACCGGCGGAACCGGTGCTTGATCCTGAAGTCCTGTCATCTCTGCAGCGGACGTTGTTGCTAATGAGTGTCCCACCGGGCGTGCCAGAATGTGTTGTCGGTCCAAACCCACCGGCGAGTAGCGACAGGCAATATGAAGAGACGGGAGGTCGCCGGGGCACTGGCAGGCACTGCTCCCTCGTCAACAGCCCGCAATCCTGGCACACGCCGCGGCTTTCGAAGACGCAGGGCATGCCACCTAATCTATACCCGATCAGGAAGGTGCGAACGTGCTTGCGACGATTTGCCTGCATACACAAACACGTGGAAACATAAGTCCGAGCCGTGGTCGGCTCCCCGGGACGACTCTTGATCGGCTTAAAAGAGCCGATCGAGTCCCGGTGTCAGATTGGATCTGCATATATCCAGATAATAATGGATGAAGCAAATAACTGTAAAGCTGCTTCAATTGAATCTAGCTAAGCTTCACTGCTAGATCGGAACATCCTACACGTAATTGGGCCTAATGAGCGTAATAAATAACTAAACCTTAACCAAAATAGAGGCCTAAGAACAAGCGAAAGCCGATTCCCGGATCAATTCCCTGTTAAGACTAAGGCAAAGCATCTAATACATCACCGGATCATCCAACCCGTTTGCAAGTCCTAACCTAGCAGATATTATGCCAATTCTTACGTATAAGAACAAACCATAATAGATTAGATCTACTAGATAGAAAAGAAGCAGGGCATCACCTCGACGCGACTAATTCCATGCAACAAGAATTAGTATAAGATTAAAACATGATCGCGCAGAGATGACAAGATATTCGTAGATGATAAGCAATAAAAGCACGATGGATCTACTAAAGATCATGCTACGAAAATCAGGATAACTAGCACTACTCGTCATAAAAAACGCTTCAGTACGAGTAATACCAAGGTAAAAGCAAGAACAACGCTGCCCTGATCGCAAGAAGAGATCAGGGAAGCATGGCGCTTACTTGGATGAAACTCTAGAATTAGGGGTGGCGGTGCGCCGAGAGTTGTTGTTTGTGAAACGTGATGACGTTCTCTTTTTACAAATGTCATAGGGTACATATTTATAGTCCGGAGACTTGGGAAACAATCTAAACTAATGTGTCCATATCGGACTCTATCTCTAACTCAAACTAGACTAAATCTAAAGATACGTGGCCCACATGGCCCAAATGCTCACGCAGGAGCCGATTCGTAAGCCTCCTTCAATTTCTTCATTAAGCCCAACTCACTCGCGGCCCATTAATTAACCTGTTAATTTATGGCGATAACACAAACACATGCACTCCACAAGACATTTTTAATTTGCACTGTCTCTGGGTGTGTCGGAAGATCCGACATTCTGTCGGAACTTCCGAGATGGAAGTTCCCAGGGGCTCTGTTAGTCATCCGAGGAACAAATACATGTTCCGACATTGTGTCGGAACTTCCAGCCTCTGTCGGAAGTTCCGGTCCAATGTTCCCACAGGCTTGAGTGAAATGTTCCGAACTGAGTGCATGTTCCGACTAACTGTCGGAACTTCTGACCCATGTCGGAAGTTCCGGTGTGGATCCTCCCAGGGGCTCTGTGAGTGTTTCGACTCACATTTACATGTTCCGACCCTCTATCGGAAGTTCCGAGCCTGGGAGTTGAAATTTGAATTCTGTAAGTCTTCCTGAACATGTCGGAAGATCCGACACACTGTCGGAAGATCCGACAAGGTCGCAGAAATCAGCCTAACAGCTAGTTTTTGGGGGTTGGGTATATATACCCCCTCACCCCCTCATTTGTTCGCTGCTGACCTAACCCGTGAACAAACACTTTCAAATCATTCATTCCCACTCTCCAAACTCCCTCCTTGCACATTCTTGCTAAGATTTGGGTAGGGATTTGAGAGAGCACATGAGATTGAGCCTTTGAGCACTTGAAGATCATTCCACTCTTGTTCATCTCATTGTTGATTTCATTGCGTGTTTGTTTGTATTGCTATTCATTTATTACTCTAGGAGCTTTGCTCCTAGACGGTTAGGCATCGCTGGGAGCCTCACAAACTTTGTGTGAGTGAGCACCGGAAGTTTGTAAACTCACTTCTTTGTGAAGTGCTTTGTAGTGGATTTCAATCCGACCTTTGTGGTTGATTGAACGAGGCAAGGGTTAGAGTGACCCGGCTCTAAGTGAGCACCTCAACGGAGATGTAGCTCCTTTGTGGAGTGAACTTCGGTGAACAAATCTTGTGTCACTCTTTATTTCTTGTTCTTGCGCTAATCCGGATCGATCTACTAGTTTACAAGGTTTCTGTGTTTTACCTCACGTTATACTGCTTCCTTACTGTAATTAGAAGCTTTTGATTCTTTTAGAATTCTTGTGTAGGCTATAGTTGTTAAATTTCATATATGCAGGTCGGAAGTTCCGCCTGCCTGTCGGAAGTTCCTCCCCAGTGTCGGAACTTCCTGCTGGAAGATCCGACACTGTGTCGGAAGTTCCGACGACTGACAGTTTTGTTAAGTCTATTTTCAGGAAATTTTTATACAGGCCTATTCACCCCCCCTCTAGGCCTAGTGTCGATCCTTTCAATTGGTATTAGACCCAAGTCTCTTGATTTTGGCTTAACCGCTTAAGGGAAAACACTATGGCTCAAGACAACTCAACCGTCGACGTTTCCGCTATTTATGGCACTTCCGCTGCCGCAACCGCCGCGCAACTCATGAGGATGCTGGGGACAAACTCAAGGCCTAGCACTCCTGTCTACTCAAGTTCAAGTGATGATGATCTTGAAGTGAGTGACATTGAAGGGGAGTTAAATGAAGAAGAAAAGAAGAGGCTCCGGAAAGAAAAACTCAAGAAGAAGATCAAGGAGAAGGCCGAAAGAAAGACCCAAAAGCTCTTCAAGAACAAGATAAAGGAAGAGAAGGAGAAGAAAGCTTCTCTTGGGTTTCATGCGGTTCCACCTACATATGAGGCTCAACCGCAATCTCAAAATAACTTTAACACTTCTCTTTCATTTTCACCCGTTCCATTGGGCAAATTTGCTCACTTTGGTGGAAGTGATTATGCCCGGTGGAGCGACAATATGAAAATGCATCTTTATGGTCTAAACCCCGCTCTTTGGACTGTTTGTGTTATAGGTGTGCAACAACCCGAAGATGGGATCTTAACACCGGAGTTGGAGCATGACATGTTCTGCAACGCTCAAGCCGTGAGAGTCCTAAGAAGCTCTCTTTGCACTTATGAGTACAACAAGGTACGAGGGATTGAAAGTGCAAAGGAGATTTGGGACACTCTCCAAATGTCACATGAAGGATCGGATGAAGTCAAGAAGGCAAAATTGATTTGCTCCAAGGGGAGTTAGAAGCTTTTGTCATGCGCAAAGATGTGACTATTCAACAAATGCATGATAGACTCAAGCTTCTAGTGACCGAGATAAGATGCCTTGGAAGCACCGATTGGGATGACACCAAGGTCAAGAAGAAGATGCTTAGAGCCTACGCTCCCAAGAACCCAATGCTAGCAACATACATTTGTGGCAAGGAGACTTACAAGAAGATGAAGCCCATCAACTTGCTCAACGAATTGCAATACCATGAGATGAATGACTTGGATGTTGCCAAGTCAATGGGTCAAGTTGAAGTCACACCGGTCGCTCTCAAAGGCGAATCAATAAAGATTGTTGAGTCAAGTGAAAAGAGCTCAAAACAACAGAAGAAAGTTGACTCAAGTGATAGTGAGAGCACGATGAAGAACTTGCCATGGTTGTGAGAAGCTTCAAGAAATTCATGAAGAGAAGAGGTGACAAGAAGAAGACCTCACAACGAAGATGCTACAAGTGTGGGCAAACCGGTCATTTCATTGCCGAGTGCCCCAACAATGACGATAAGGAAAAAGGGAAGGACAAGGAGAAGAAGTACAAGGACAAGAGCAAGGAGTACAAGAAAAATTATGGCCATGCTCATGTGGGACAAGAGTGGGACTCAAGTGATGAGTCCGACAATGAAGGTGTGGCTACTCTAGCCATGCTAAGCTCTTCATCGACACCAACACTCTTCCCCAACCTCTCCGATAGTGAGGATGATGGTCCCATGTGCCTCATGAGCAAGGCTACCAAGGTATCAAACCCATCTATCCCTCCTTCCTCTTCTACCTCTACATCTAGTGAAATAGAAGAAAATCTAGATGATGAGGAAGCCGAACACAAAGCCAACATGATAAAGGAGTTCGGTAAAAAGGGCTATAAGCAAATTAAAAAGCTCATGGAGAAATTAGAGGATAGAAAAAGGATTATTAGAGAACATGAAGAATTAATCTACCTTGAAAAGGAGAAAAATCGTGTTCTTGAGGAATCTCTAGTTGAGGAAAAAGTTAAGGTTGAGAAATTGGAATTAGATTTATCTCTTGCCAATGACTCTAGAGTGAGGATGTCGAAGGAACATTCTTTGGCAAATGACTCACTAGCTAACCTAAAGAATGCCTATAGTGAGCTTCAAGAAAGGCATTCACACCTAGAGGTCACATACAAAGACCTTGAAGTAAACTTTGGCGCTCTTTGGGAAAGCATAAAGGCTAATTCCAAAACTAGTCTTGAATCTAATGTCTCCACTAGCAAAGGTTGCTCTAAATGTTACAATGTGGATATAGATACTTGTCTTGCTAACCTTGCCAAGCTAGAGAAGGAGATCAAGGATAAGGATGATCAAATTCAAGAGTTGAACTTGCTCATTGGTAAAAGCAAGGAAAAGGAAAAGAAAGAATTTGATCATCATGGTGCATACAAGGCTATGAGGAGTCCAATGATGCGAGATGGTCATGGTTACACTAGAGGAGCCAAAACTATTGGAAACCAAGTGTTCAATGGCAAATCACTTCCCTTGTGGAAGAAAGGAGCCAACCTTGGAGATTTGATGAACATGGCTCATGGTGTTGCCAAGAATAAAATTGATCAAGGCAAGGCCAAGGTTGAAAGCTCAAGTCAAGCATTTATCAAAAGCTCATCCAAAGTCAACAACAACATCAAGAATGTGACTCCAACACCCTCTCCAAACTACACCATCGACTACACGGTTGTATTTGACAAGAATGGCAAGATGGTGGTTAAGTACATTGGTGCCCACACTAGAAAGATGATGAGGAGTGTGTGGGTGCCCAAGATGGCTTATTCTAACCTTCAAGGACCCAAACATGTTTGGGTACCTAAAAAGTGAGCACATCTTGTTTTGTAGGCTTACTCCTCCGGTGGGACTTCATGGTTGCTTGATAGTGGATGCTCAAATTATATAACCGGAGAGAAGAGTTTGTTTAGTACTTTGCAAGAGTATGAGTCGCCCATTGAGAAGATCACATTTGGCGATGACAATCATGGTAATGTCATTGGGCTAGGTAAAATTACTATCTCAAATGACTCGTCTCTTTCTAATGTTTATTTAGTTAATTCCTTGGGGTACAACTTGTTGTCCGTATCACAACTTTGTGAAATGGGCTACAATTGTCTCTTTACTAATGAGGGTGTGAGCGTTCTTAGAAGGGAGGATTCCTCTATTGCATTTACGGGTCAATTGCGGGGAAAGCTTTATTTGGTTGATTTCACAACCACTAAAGTGGCACCCAATACTTGTTTAGTGGCAAAATCTAGCATGGGTTGGCTTTGGCATCGCCGACTTGCCCATGTTGGCATGAGGAACTTGGCCAAACTTCAAAAGAACGAGCACATCCTAGGACTAACCAATGTTGTTTTTGAGAAAGATAGGTTATGTAGCGCATGTCAAGCGCGAAAACAAGTTGGTGCTCCACATCCACCCAAGAACATATTGACAAGCTCTAGGCCTTTGAAGTTATTGCACATGGATTTATTTGGGCCTATTGCATACATTAGTATTGGTGGAAACAAGTATGGATTGGTTATTGTTGATGACTTCTCATGGTATACTTGGGTTTTCTTCTTGAGGGATAAGAGTGAAGTTCAAGGCATATTCAAGAAGTTTGTGAGAAGAGCCCAAAATGAATTCGAGTTGAAGATCAAGAATGTGAGAAGTGACAATGGAACGGAGTTCAAGAATACAAGCATTGAAGAATTCTTGGATGAAGAAGGAATCAAGCATGAGCTCTCCGCTCCCTATACACCTCAACAAAATGGAATTGTTGAGAGGAAAAACCAGACATTAATTGAGATGGCTCAGACATTGTTAGATGAGTACAAGATTCCGGATATCTTTTGGGCCGAAGCCATTAACACGGCTTGTCATGCCATCAACCGGCTTTATCTCCAAAAGTATTTGAACAAGACTCCATACGAGATCATTACCGGTAACAAACCTAAGGTGCACTACTTTAGAGTTTTTGGTTGCAAATGCTTCATTCTTAACAATAAAGCTAAACATTCTAAGTTTGCACCTAAGGTAGATGAAGGTTTTCTACTTGGTTTTGGTACTAATGAACACGCCTATCGTGTCTTCAACAAAAACACCGGTTGTGCTAAGGTCACGGTAGATGTGAAATTTGATGAATCCAACAGCTCTCAAGTAGAGCAAGTTCAAAGTGATCTTGCAGATAATGAAGAGCCTCCAAGTCAATCCATCTTGAGAATGGGTTTAGGAGAAGTGAAGCCCATTGAAGATCAAGAGGAGGATCAAGAGCAAGCTCAAGCTCCGGTTTTCAATCCTATCATTGGTCCTTCATCAACTCAAGTTGAACCCTCGCAAGATCAAGCCCAAGTTGAAGTTCAAGCTCATGATGAAGTTCATGATCTTGGCAATGATCAAGGGTGAGCTCAAGATGAAGAATCAAATGAACATTCACCACAAGCTCAAAATGAAGATGACAATGATCCCATTCAAAGAGATTCACTTATTCCTCACCCAAGAGTGCATCAAGCTGTTCAACGGGATGATTGCGAGTATTCGTAGAGGGGTAACTACTCGCTCACGCTTAGTCAATTTTTGCGCTTATTACTCGTTTGTTTCCTCTTTGGAACCTCTTAAGGTTGAAGAAGCATTGGGGGATCCGGATTGGATTATGGCCATGCAAGAAGAATTGAACAACTTTACAAGAAATCAAGTTTGGGAATTAGTGAAGAGGCCAAACCAAAATGTTATTGGAACCAAATGGGTTTTTAGGAACAAGCAAGATGAGAATGGGATTGTCACAAGGAACAAGGCTAGGTTGGTTGCTCAAGGATTCACTAAAATTTAAGGCTTGGATTTTGGTGAGACTTATGCACCGGTGGTGAGGTTAGAATCAATTAGGATCTTATTAGCCTATGCCACACATCATGACTTCAAGTTATATCAAATGGATGTCAAGAGTGCGTTCTTAAATGGCCCAATCTCCGAGTTGGTTTATGTGGAGCAACCACCGGGCTTTGAAGACCCCAAGTACCCCAACCATGTCTACAAGCTCCATAAGGCACTCTATGGGCTTAATCAAGCTCCTAGAGTATGGTATGAATGCCTTAGGAAATTCCTTCTCAAGAACGGTTTTGTAATGGGCAAAGCCGATTCTACTCTCTTCACTGAAAAGATAGATAAGGATCTATTTGTTTGTCAAATTTATATTGATGATATTATTTTTGGGTCTACTAATGAAAAGTTTTGTGAAGAGTTTAGTAGGATCATGACCAAAAGGTTCGAGATGTCCATGATGGGTGAATTGAAGTTCTTCCTTGGATTTCAAATCAAACAATTGAAGGAATGGACTTTATGTGTCAAACCAAGTATACAAGTGATATGTTGAAGAAGATTGACATGGCCGATGCTAAACCCATCAAGACTCCAATGCCGGTCAATGGACATCTTGATCTCAATGAAAATGGAAAATCCGTGGATCAAAAGGTATATCGCTCCATGATTGGATCTCTTCTTTACCTTTGTGCATCTAGGCCGGATATAATGCTTAGTGTGTGCATGTGTGCAAGATTTCAAGTCAATCCTAAAGAATGTCATCTTATGGCCGTTAAGAGAATCTTTAGGTATTTAGTTCATACTCCAAACCTAGGTCTTTGGTATCCCAAGGGCTCCACTTTTGATCTACTTGGCTATTCTGAATCGGATTATGCCGGTTGCAAGGTAGATTGAAAGAGTACAACGGGGACTTGCCAATTTCTTGGCCAGTCTTTGGTGTCTTGGAGTTCTAAGAAACAAAATTCCGTTGCTCTATCCACCACCGAAGCTAAATATGTTGCGGCCGGCGCTTGTTGTGCCCAACTACTTTGGATGAGGCAAACCTTAAGTGACTATGGTTGTGAGTACAAAAAGATTCCACTCTTATGTGACAATGAGAGTGCCATTAAACTAGCCAACAACCCTGTGCAACACTCAAGAACCAAACACATAGATATCCGCCACCATTTCTTGAGGGACCACGAAGCCAAAGGAGATATCGCTCTAAGCCATGTGAGTAGCGATAAGCAACTAGCCAATATCTTCACAAAACCTTTAGATGAACAAAGATTTTGTGCCCTTAGGAATGAGCTAAATATCTTGGATTCTCGTAACGTGGCTTGACATGTTGCACATACATTGTTTGTTGCCTAGATGAAGGGAAAAATGATTTTGAGTGAGTATTTTTGTATAAAATGAGTTTTTATGGATTTTTGCTCCTAACTTGGCTCAAATGATCATTGCTATGTAATGTTGATTGTTGCTGATCATTCTGAGTCAAGTGTCTTATAAGTTCATCAACAAAATCTCTCAGAATCTCAAATCGAATCTCATCTCGAAAAATGTCTTAACTCAAGTTTTCTGAGTCCACTGGAACATCCGATTTACCGTCGGATCTTCCGACATCTTCCCAGGCCCGGAAGTTCCATCCCTATGTCGAAACTTCCGAACATCTCCAGAACTTCTCAGAATTCTGTTCCCGTCGGAACTTCCGACTCACCGCCGGAACTTCCGATGCCCCGAGCTCGACTATAAAAACCTGAGGGTAACAGCTCAATGTGTTCACTCTCTCATTCCAAACACCGACGCCCTCTCTCTCAACTCTCCATCCACCGGCGATTTTTGGCGATATTGAAGCGCCAAGTCTCTCATTCGATTCCAAGGCTCAAAAGACTCGTTCCTCTTCGGATCTTCCGACGGTTTCTTCGGAAAATCCATTGAGGTATTCTTAAACCCTAAAATCGCCCGATCTACCAATGCCCTAGTTTCTAATGAATATCCTTTGGGGAATAGGATCTAATATCATGCTAGAACATATGCCTAAAATCTCGTAGAGTTTGGTGTGTTGAATCTCAAGTTCCTTGGATTAGATGTTTGTAGTCTGCGCCTGTCGGATGATCCGACCCAGAGCCGGAAGTTCTGACTATTGTCGAAACTTCCGACCCTGTGCCGGAAGATCCAACTGACGCAGAAAACGGCACCTCTTCCATTTCAACTTCAATTCATTTCAAATCATGTTCTAGCCATCTTCCTGAGTTGCACATCCATATCTTTTGCACAGATGGCCCGGATCAAGCAAACTCAGAGACCACCCACCTCGAGTAGTTCCTCCACAGGACATGAAGATGAAATTGAGGAGGAACGGCCCATTCGGCGGCCCTCAAGGCAAGCGGTGAAGAAAGTCAAGTATTCAACAGCAGAGAAAGAAAAAGGGGCAGCAATCACCTCTCGTCCTAGATCCAAGGTTGCCAGTGGAATCCGGTACAACCATAATATTGATCTTTCTCACCTTGAGCAGCGGGTTGTAGTGGTTCACCATCCCACAAGGATAGCTGAAGACAGTGGATTAGATGACTTCACCAAGGGAGTGAATGATATGAGGACTCTCTGTTTGAGCATGGATGAGGACCCCCGATTAGCCACGAAGCAATTCTTAGGGGATCCCCGGTTTTGGTTGAATCATCAAGCTAATTGGTATGAATCAGTCATCATGACCAAGAAACATATCACAACAGAGATGAAATGGGTGGATTGGCAATATCTGAGAAGGATGACATCTCCAGTGAGTGAGGTTGTTGAGGCCATCCATGCTAGATGTGTTGAGATGGATTTGGCCGATATCATGGCATTCCAATGTGATTGGAATGAGGAGGTAGTGGCTCAGTTCTACGCCACTCTTTGGGTTGACACAATCAACCATGTCATGCATTGGACTCTAGAGGGCAAGAGATACGCAGTTTCTATTGTTGCAATTTCTAGGCTCTTTGGGTTCAATATCGGAGATGAAAATGGCAGCTATGTGAAGGATGAGTCAAAAATTGATTTGCATGCGGGTAGTGAGCTAGAAGACATCAAGATGCATTTCATGTATGATGGTGAATATATTGACAGTGGCAAGCCTGTTTTTGGGAAGAATATTGGACTCACACCCTACTACAAGTTCTTGAATCAGTTGTTCAGAGGCACCATTGCTCCTAAGAGAGGCAATGTGGATAACATTTCTCACCGGGCTAAGGACTTGCTTGCTCAGATGGCGCCCGGGATGCCTAAGTTCTTGGTCTTTGAGTTTATATGGAATGAGATCATTCATTGCTCTCATGATGGGTCTAGTGGATGCCACTATGCCCCTACATTTTCTATATGATCAAGAAAATGACTGGTCCTGAGATCCTCATTGACATGCCACAAAACTCTTATTCTTCTCCACGTGGCAAGATTGAGCAATTGTTGAAGATTTGAGCAAAAGCTACATCTGGTGCTCCACTTGGTGAATTTCCAGGGAATTATCCTCCTAGGAGCTTACATTGGTCAAGGACCGGAGGTGCACGGCAAGCACAAGCTCCTAGGACTTCTCATCCACCACCACCATCTTCTTCCCATGGTCCTTCACATGGTCTTTCAGAGGGGCCCTCTAGCTCTAGGGGGACATACAAGAAAAAGAAGGGCAAGCTTGATTTTATTGCTCAAGGTGTCTTTGCTTGTTTCAACATGTGCAAACAAAATGCAGCTGAGATACGTGAGCATAGGAGATACATGGAAGAAGAATTGGTAAAGATTGAAAAGAGGCAAAAGGAATTGCTTGCCAAGAATGATATTCCTCACTCTCCCATTCATGAAGTTAGAGACTTTCCACCACCTCCACACATTTATAACCCATGGGATGATTTGAGCTTTAGCCACTTTGAGGGCTATGGTGAGGAGGTGGAAGAGGACTTGGGAGGCCATGAACAAAGTGTTGATGATGAGGCCACCGCATCCGAGGAAGGCAATGAAATTGAGGAAGAAAGTGGTAGCGAAGAAGAAAGTGGAAGCGGAGATGATGGTGAAGATAGCGAGTAGCTTCTCTTTTTGGCGCTTGGTGCTAAAGGGGGAGTGAATTTGGTCATTGGAGACCCCCCATCTGTCTTATTGTTTTCTCATTCTTAAATTTCATTGAGATGAACTTGTAAGACATTGAAATGGTGTTATGTTATGTGTGTTGAAGACCTTTGTTTTTAAATTCATATTGTAGCTAGGGATGCATCCTTTGAATTTGTAATTGATTATGTGTGATGCTTTGTGAACCTTTTGCTAAATGTTTAAGACTTTATCAAAATAGGTTGGTTGGTGATTTGTTCCTATCTTTTATTTGAGTGATATACAATGTCATACACATCACGGTTATATGTCACACACACATATACACTTTTGTACTCATGCAACACAATGTCTTAGGGGGAGCTCATCTAAAATATGCGCTAAAGGCATTTGAGGCCTCCTTTGTTGTTTAAGCACATATTTAGGGGGAGCTTCTCAAATCTTTTTGAGTACGTATATTTCAAATTTATTCCTCTCTTGTGAATCCAAATTGTGTGTTGTCACCAATCAACAAAAAGGGGGAGATTGAAAGTGCATCTAGGCCCCTAATTGAGTTTTGGTGATAATGACAAGCACAATTTAGTATTTGACGCTTGTCTTAAAAGATGTGTGCAGGAATAAATTAGAAAAGCGTTCAACAATAGATCTAAAGACGAAAAGAAGGTCCCCAATTCAAAAGAGACGGTGATCAAGCTTCTTGAAGATCTTATTCAAAAGGGACGTAAGTAATCTTACAAACTAGCAAGATTTCAGTTTTGAGATGAACACATTCCACACACACACACATGCACTCCACAAGACATTTTTAATTTGCACTGTCTCTGGGTGTGTCGGAAGATCCGACACTCTGTCGGAACTTCCGAGCACCATCGGAACTTCCAAGATGGATGTTCCCAGGGGCTCTGTTAGTCATCCGAGGAACAAATACATGTTCCGACATTGTGTGGAATGAACTTCGGTGAACAAATCTTGTGTCACTCTTTATTTCTTGTTCTTGCGCTAATCCGGATCGATCTACTAGTTTACAAGGTTTCTGTGTTTTACCTCACGTTATACTGCTTCCTTACTGTAATTAGAAGCTTTTGATTCTTTTAGAATTCTTGTGTAGGCTATAGTTGTTAAATTTCGTATCTGCAGGTCGGAAGTTCCGCCTGCCTGTCGGAAGTTCCTCCCCAGTGTTGGAACTTCCTGCCGGAAGATCCGACACGGTGTCGGATGTTGCGACGACTGACAGTTTTGTTAAGTCTATTTTCAGGAAATTTTTATACATGCCTATTCACCCCCCCTCTAGGCCTAGTGTTGATCCTTTCAACCAGCCATAGCACCTTCGGGTTAATCCTTTTACACAAAACGAGGACGAAAGTGTAAGTAGGGTGCTATGTGTACGCGTGCTCGCCCCCACGGAAGGGCAGGGCGTACGCTTTGGTGGGCTGGGTGTTACAGCAGCGCAGGATCTTGACCGCGAGCGACCTCGACTCCCTGCCGCGCAGCGCGGTGGAGCACGGCCTGGCCTCGCCGCCGAGAGGGAAGGAGAAGGGCAGGAGCTGCATTACCGGTCGGGCGAATGGAGCTGACGGCGGATCAAGCGGCCCTCGACGACCTCGAGCTCGAGCGGCCTTGGATGGGGCTCCATCGATGACCTCAAGCTCGGGTGGCCATCGATGGGGCCGCCTCGACGACCGGCCCCGCCCTCTCCCCGAAGGCTCCCTCTTTCCTTCCCTCTCTCTCTGGGCGGCCGGCCACAACGTCCATCTCGTCGGCAACGGCTTCTCAGCGGCGAGAGGAGCAGGCGCCCTTCCTCTGGCGGCTTCTCCCTACGGTGGCGCAGTGAGGGGAGCAGGGGAAGCTCAGGTCCAGCGGTGGCAGCCAGATCCGAGCTCGAGCGGGAGGCTGGGGGTGGTTGGGAGCCCGTACGCTTGCTTTGGGGATGGCGTGGCGTTCCCCGTTGCGGGACGTTTTCCCCTAAATCGGTACTAGACCATGGCATACCATATGGGGTAGCATTCCCGGTGCGGACAACCTTACCATACTATCCAGTACAATACACTGGGTAGTATTTTGTGCTCAGATTTTTTACCAACTAATGTAATAGAAAATAAATAAAATTAGTTATTAGGCTCACCAAGCTGGTGAGCCCAATAAATAGATGCTTTGGTGAGTCCAATAAAATTAGTTATTGAGCTCACTAAATTAGTTATTGAGCCCACCAAGCATTGGATGCTTGGGTAAGTACTTCATGTTACAATCTGGTACTACCATCGATAGTTTCATTAGATGGATGACTTATGTTAATTACAAACACTCTAAAACTTCTACCATTCAAATCCTATTTCATTTGACTTTTTTACTTCAAGATCACTCGTCTTATTAAAAATTTGTACAAATATAGTCAAATTTAAGTCAGTTAAGAAGAAATTTTATTAATATAAAGCAAGCCAAAAAAATTGTAATATTTTGCATATTTTTTAAATAAGATGAGCGATCAAATTTCTGTGAGTGTTAAATATTTTCTTCTAACCAAGATTTTAACTTTTAAGGCCAATCTCGGGAAGATTTCAAAAAGTTTAATGTCCGTTAAATAACATTCTACATGAGAAATTTTGATGATGTGGCAAGGTCATTACAAGAAGAGAGAAGAGGGATCGGGTTTTATCATATGTGAGAGGAGTTTCATCACCATAGAACTCAGTAGACAGTTTTCAAGTTCTCTAGCTATGTCATGAAACTATGCAGTAAGAAGAATGTACTAAGTACTTAGAAGAATGATAAGAGTCGTGCGTACCTGCATAGGGTAATTACTTAGAAGCTAGAATGATAGGAAAAATAATAAATTGTGCATTAAAAATTAATATACAATTTTTTGATATGCCAACTGTGTTCCTGCTTTGTCCGAGATCAAACTTCTCTAAACTTTAACTATATTTTTTTTCAAAAATATTAATATCTATAGTGTATTATCAATAAAAAGTAAAATAAATAACGTCTATACTCTACATTATGAAATAAATGTGCTCCCTCTATGCTAAGTTGTTGGGCTCTCTAGATGCATAGTAAAAATTATAAAAAAAACAATACGACCTACAATTTAATATGGAAGAAGTATTAATATATTGTATGGTTGATTGAATAATTAATAGAACCTTACTAATGTCAATGCTTTTTCATATAAATTTGGTCGTAATTTGAGAATTTTGACTTGTGACAAAGCTAAATTTTGACTTGTGACAAAGCTACAGTGAGCAAACATTGCAAAGGTGGGAGTATTGGATACTTTTCCCCTTATAAGTAGTGAAGGAGTTGAACGAGACCAGAAAATCCGATTCGAAGACCAAAGGTTAGATATACCATCTCGTTTGCCAACTCAAAAAGGGTTCTAAAGACTGAATTGTCGTTGAGTTCATGCGCCCAGTCTCGTTTCCTCGCATGAAACAGAAACCACATGTACAGTATAAACACGAAAAACCATTTCATACGGACTGAAGATCCATATCAAATTAAGTACTTAGTACATAATTACAGCTAAGATCATCATCTATGAATTAATTCTACAACCGAACCAAGTTGAAACCCAAACGAACAGAACACAGTACAAGTTCCAGACTGTCTGATTCAATAAATTGTAGCTTCATCTTGGTCAATCTTCTGCTGTATACCATAAGTTGCATGCAGAAGCATCAGGCGAGCCCATTTCAAATAGATCAATGGCAGGGTGCCTCAAATCTTCCACTCCCTGGTTCTTGCATGCATAACATTGACCTAGTGGAAAAGGTCAAGTGAAATGTATTAGTACACTGTAGTACATTCACATACATTTCAATACATGATTTACTTTACAATAATTATTACCATTTTCGTTTGGGTCCAAAGGATAACATAAATAGTGTTTTGTCCTAAAAATTTCCTTTACTTCGGCGAAATACAACTCCACAGTCCAATCAGCTGAATTTGGCATTTTCATCCTCACCGTGAAGTTATAATGATGGTACACCTTGTCATA
Organism: Panicum virgatum; assembly: GCF_016808335.1. NCBI lineage: Eukaryota > Viridiplantae > Streptophyta > Magnoliopsida > Poales > Poaceae > Panicum > Panicum virgatum. Next base: position 10,956,028 of record NC_053151.1, on the reverse strand, counting down.
GCTCTCCACATTAAAGCACTGGTCGCAAAGTTCATGAAGGTGGTAATCCTCCAGCTCCTGCTAACAAATCAAAACAGTAATATATTGTAAAAGCTTTGCAGTTTGAAATTTTAAATTACAGAAAACGACACGTACCATGAGATCCGGACTTATCTCAATGAGCTTCTTGAAACACAGCATCACCTCCTCTTTCATCCATGCTGTTGAAGCTTCATGCCTGCATTCACAATTAGTTTGATAAGATATTCTTCTTTGGTGGAGATGGAAATCAAAGTATGATCAAACTAATTCCAAAAGTTCATGATAAGTGTAATTCTCAGCTGAAGACATTAATAACTAGATCATTAAAAAAAGAATAAACCTCCACTAGAGGTATGACTAATAAGTCTGTAAATACACTACATGCACCAAGTTCAAGAGGAGGCAAGATACCAATTGTTTAGAAGTTTGACACTTGCTAAATAGGGACAATGCTAAGGTGTAGGGGTAAATGATACCATGAACGAATATTGTCAAGGTTCTCCCACAAATTTACCAAAGTGTCAATGTGCAGCGGCAATTGGACAATTTTTTACATCCCACCATATGATCATATCATATGGGTTAACTGTGTTGGGGGCACCACCTTCGGCCATCGACTGAAGGCCCGCACACAACTTGAATGCCACGACAAGGTCTTCTGCCGGCTCGGCAGGCCGAGCGAAGAGAGGCGAAGACGAAGCCGGGCGAAGAGAGGCGAAGACGAAGCCGGGCGAAGAGAGGCGAAGATCAAAGCGCCAAAGGCGAAGACGAAGCCGAGCGAAGAGAGGCGAAGATCAAAGCGCCAAAGGCGAAGACGAAGCCGAGCGAAGAGAGGCGAAGACCAAGGCGCCAAAGGCGAAGACGAAGGCAAGCGAAGCGAGGCGAAGGCCAATGCGCCATTTGCAAAGTCGAAGACCAGCAAAGGAAGGTGTAGGAGACCGAGCACTTCAGAAGCCGCGAAGGGATCATGTTCGCCGAACGATGATGTGCGAACTTGGGCCCGATGGGCTGTAATGGGCCCAATGGGCAGAAAGGGGTCTGGATGTAATCTACTAAGTGATGTAAAAATACGGTTGTGCCCCGAGAATATACCGGGAATATAGTTGTTAGGGGTTATTACAGTGTAATAATGGAGGGTGGTAGGTGAACCGTCACCTATAAATACCCGACCCCTGTACATTGATGGGAGACATTGAATACAGAGAGTGAGTTGTGCTTAACTGGACGAAGCCTTGTTTCCATTTCGGAGTTGTTCTCTTCGATAGGCGCGCACTTTTCCTCACTGTTGTAGTGTTCATCCATTCCGGAGGCACTCTCCTCCAACAGTTTGGCGCCCACCCGTCGATTCGACACACCACGCCACACCACATGGCGGCGAAGAAGAAGGGAGACGCTACTACCACTTCGACAGACACGACAACAACGACAACTCCGCAAGACGAAGCCGCCCCCGGACAAGAGCCCACAACTGGCAACGAAGACATCACCGTCGAAGACATCGCAGAAGGCCAACACGAAGTCGATCTGCTAGACCTTGGCATCTCTGCCGAAGACATTGCTGCAATGCGAAGGGTTGATGGTCGCCTCGAAGAGGCGCGAAGAGCCAAGATACAAGCTCTTTAGGAAGAATCTGCGGAGCCTCAGATCATCACGAGGGCGAAGGCGAAGGAAATTATGTTGACTGAAGCAGAAAGGCAAGAGCAGTACAACAAGCTGCAAGAAGAAGAACTTCGCTACAAGGCGTTACAAGAGAAGATAAGAGCACAACGACTGATGCTCAAAAAAATGCAGGCACCGCAGCCGCCGCAGCCACTGTCGAAGGGCACGGTCGCAACGAACCCACCAAGAAATGCAAGGGTCCGAACAAGGACTATACCAGTCGAAGAGATCTCTGACCAGTCTGAGCCAGAGGAGGAAGGGTATTATCGAAGGGTCCACCCGCGAAGAACGCCATTGTCCGAAGAGTTAGAAGAGATACAATGGCCTCATCGCCTCAACCCAGCAGTACTACCTCAGTTTGATGGTGAGTCTGACCCCGAAGAGTTTCTCCTGAAATACGAAGCCACCATATAGGCAGCTGGAGGAGTGTAGGGTCGAGATGGCGGACTAGAGGGGGGGTGAATAGTCCTTTCTAAAACTAATTGCGCCGGCTAACCGAAACTTATGCGGAATTGAAACTATTCGCTTAGCCAAGACTTCACCCCTCTAACTATGACTCTAAGGCACCTCCAAAAAGGTACTACACAAAGCAAATGGAGTGCCAAGCTAGTAAGAGCTCACTAACAATTCTAATGCCAAGTCATACAAGCCTAAGCACTAGTACTTCACAAACCGGGGGGCTCCTACACAATTCTAATGAGCAAAAGCACAAAGCCAAACTTAAGCTCACTAGATGCTCAAGGACAAGGATACACAATCCAAATCCAAGAGCTCAACTTGCTTAGCTACACAATCTAAGCAAGAGCAACTAATTAAGCTACACAAGCTAACTAGTTACACTAAAGAGCAACTACACAAGCACAAGATATAGATGAATGTAAATACAAGGCTTGTGATTTGGAGAATGCAAACCACCGAGAAGAGTAGACAAGATTGACACGGTGATTTTTATCCCGAGGTTCACTTGGTTGCCACCAAGCTAATCCCCGTTGAGACAAGCTCCAAGGTTGCCGCCGATCCTCTTGCTAGTGGTGACTCTCAAGTCACACTCTCCCACGTGGAGTGCTCACACCGAGCTCTAGCACATGATCCGGCCGGACCACTTGTTGCTCTTCACGTCTCGCTCAACTAGAGTTGCTCTTCGCGGCTCCCGCGGGGTGAGCACAATACCCCTCACAATCTCTTCTCCGAAGCACCGCACAATCTTCTTGCGGGCTTCAACGGAGCCTCTTGCCACCAAGCCGTCTAGGAGGTGGCAACCTCCAAGAGTAACAAGCACACCGGCTTGCAACACGATCACCTAGTGCCACTCGATGCAATCTCTCAAAGCAATCGCACTAGAATCGCTCTCTCACTCGATCGAATGATTACTATCAAGTTAGAGTAAGTAGAGGGCTCTCAAGCACTCTCACACATGGACACCAAGTCCTCAAGGTGCTCAGCCATCTCAAATGGCCGGCCACACCCTCTATTTATAGAGGGAGGCCCCAAACTAGCCGTTACACTCAAAACCCGTGAAAACAGAGTTTTCGCGGACTGTCCGCCTCACAAAAACCGGACTGTCCGCCATTCAAAACCAACGGCTAGATCTGCAATGATTATGTGTCAGAGTCGACCATTAGAGCCCCGGGCGGACTGTCCGCACCCCTGGGGCGGACTGTCCGCGGTTCAAAACATTGAACCAACCGATTTGCAAACGTCTCTGACTAAATCTAGAAGTGACCGGCGGACTGTCCGCTCTCCAGGGGCGGACTGTCCGCCGTTCAAAACGTGAGCACACACAGAAACCGCAGTGTTTCTGTCCCAGAATTTTCAGTAGGAGGCGGACCGTCCGCCCCCAAGGACTGGACGGTCCGCAGTTCATTTTGGACACCCAAGACAGAACTACCAAGTTTCTGCGCCCGTTTCAGCTTTTAAAGGCAGACCGTCCGCCCCCATGGACCGGACGGTCCGCAGTTCATTTTGGACCACCAACAGAGCCAAAAACGGTTCTGTTCGAGCTCATCCGAGATAACGGCGGACCGTCCGCCCCCTTTGAGCGGACCGTCCGCAGGTATATTTCCAGCAGAAATGTACCTCGGTAAAACGGCCATAACTCTTAGCTCCGATGTCCAAATTAGGTGATCTTGGACTCTATGGAAAGCTAATTCAGAGGGCTACACAACCCAACTGAATACTTGATCCAAAACACAATGGATCAAAGCAGTATTCCACTCCAAGAGACCACATAATTTCCGGAGAAAACCGAAAAACCTTTCTTGCTTCCCAAAGTTGATCAACATCAACTCCAACTCTTTCTCCTTTGCAAATGTGCCAACACAACCACGTGAACAACACCATGTGCATGTGTGTTAGCATTTCACAATCATTTTCAAAGGATTTTCACTTGATCTCACCACGCCACTCGATCCTAGCAACATCGCAATGTTAGATCGCTCAAGTGGCACTAGATGACCGATATGCAAACAAGTTTGCCCCTCTTGATAGTACGACCATCTATCCTAAATCCAGTCATGCACTTCTCTACACAACCTTTGACCGGTGAAATGAAATGCCCTACAAGTCATACCTTTGCCTTGCGCATTCTATTTCATCTTCCCAAATGTTGATGCCACACAAGCACCAAACTCCATCAAGCCTTTTGATCATCTTCATGAGTCAACACTTGGCTTGATCTTCCTTGAATGATTTGATCCACTTCATATCATCACATGACCTCTTTGGTCCATCGATCTTGACCTTGCTCGCTCTTCACCGTTGCCTCGGTCCATCGGCGCCAAATCTTGCCCAAGCTTCACCGCCTCGCGGTCCCTCGCTTCAAAGCCTTGACTTGCCCTTCTCCATTGCAACCGGTCCATCAAGCCAAGCCTTGTCTTGATCTTCTCCACTTTGGTCACATAACTCCATGTCATGTCTCATATGCAATGAGCTCCTCGATCACACTATATGAGCATAGCATCAACCCTTAGTCATTTCTCCTCCATGGCACATGTTGCTCATACTAGTGTCTTTGTGTGGACTAATCTCCTATGTATCTCAACATAATCACTTATTAGTCCACCTAAGTTGTCACTCAATTACCAAAACCAAACAAGGGCCTTTCAATCTCCCCCTTTTTGGTAATTTATGACAACTCTACAAAGATATGGAAATTAAGCATATTCCAAGCTAGCACTTCACACACACGTGTAAATAGCTAACTTGGTTTGGATTTTATGTTTCTTATCCACCATTAAGACCACTTGTAAAAGATTGGATAAGCACCATAAAAATCCGACTTGGTAGTGATAACTCCCCCTACATGTGTGCTCAAGAGATTTGATTTTAAACTCACACACATGCATAAATATGAAATTTGTGGGATTGTTATCACTACTAAGTGATGCTAAGGTATATAGGATAAACCTTTGAAGCGTGATACCAATTTGAGTTGCATCCTTGAAGTTCATTCCTTAGCATCAATGAGTAACTAGACATTTATCAAAAAAAAACTCAAGATACCTCATGAGATCAACAATATTAGCAAGGCTCTTGATTCACTTGTAAAAAATGTCTAGCTACAATCTATGCATGCTAGTTATCAAATCATCAATCAAGTTCTATGACTAGCATACATCACACACAAGCAGTGCATATATAAAATTTAAAACTTATGCAAATGCAAACAAGCACATGAATATGCACATATCAAATGCAAACAACTAAGTTCATGAGCTTGCTCCCCCTACTTGTGTGCTCCTCTTGTCCAAGAATATTGATCCTCCTCAATATTGCTCCTCTTGATCCATGTCCATGATCGCACTCTCATCTCATCTCTCCCTTTGTCATCCAAGGATAATTCATATCTTTGTTCATTTCTCTCCCCCTTTGTCATCAATGACCATAAAAAGGGCCGAAACCACATGAAATTGGCCATGTGAAGATCAATGGCTACCACTTGAGGTTGTACCTCTTGTACTTATAGGGTTACCACTTGAATACCCCTTGTAGGCAATCATATGAAGCGTTTGTGGTTTGATACAAAGAGTTGGACTTGGGTAGATTGTTGAGTCTTGAATCTTCATTTTTGATGGACACTTTCAATTTGATTGGAATTGACACCACTTGTAACAACAACATGTGGAAGCATGAAGACCACCTTGAAATGCCACATGTAGGACACTAGTAGGATCCTTGACCTTGATACTTTGTAGTGGGGCTCCTCCCCCTAGTCAAAGTGTTTGTCAATCTACTTGAATCTTGAGCTCTTCTTGATGAGGGTAGCTTTCTTGATTTGAATTGATCACTTAAAGTTGAGGATCACTTGTGGAACCACCATTGTTGCACTAGATCTACTTGAATGAATACCACTTGTATGACCATGTATATCACTTGTAGAGATACAATGATATACCTTTTGTTGAATCTAGTATCACTTGTAAAATCATGATGGATCACTTTATTGAATTTGACATTGATAACCAATTCTTGAACTAGATTGTTTCCATGAGCTTCTTTCTCTTTGACTTGATCTAGACTACTTGCCCAAATAATTCAACTCGGTTTGAACCAATGACAAGCTTCTTCACACCTCATTCTAAGGGTTATCTTGACAATGTTGAGTTAAACACTTGAAAGCTCATTTTCTAGATCAACTACTTGGGTTTACTAGCTCATGAACATGTCATATGTTACCACTAGATCATATCAAGCATAGAAGCAATAGTGGCATCATAAAACATTTAAAATTATTTTATTTTTCATGAATGATCACTATATATGACTATATGCACTAATCATGTCCTTAGCATAGTATGAATGCATATGTCAAGCAATTTCACCTTGCTATGTTGGAGTAGAGGATAGTCATTAGATTCCAATTTAGCTCTCCAACTAGCATCATGAAGTCCAATTATAATAGCTTGGTGAAGACAATGAATACCAATATAAAAATCATTCTTCACCCATATGAAATGAATATCACTTATTATCAAATGCACTATCTTGTTGTGGTTGGCTTGCTTCATCTCTTTGATCCTTGCTTGCATGAGAGAATACCATTTGAATATTACTTGAATTTTCATGAATCTCTCTACTTTGGGTGTTGCTTTCTTTTCTTGATCAACCCATTTGATATCTTCAACTAAGCATCTCCAATGACTCTAGATCACCACTTCCATGTTGGCCTTCCAAGCACCATGCTTGTCAATCCCACTCTTGGGCGGCTCGCCCCTCTCCATAGAGAAATGATCTCTCCAAGAACCATTCTTGACACTCACTTGAAATGAGTTTAGTTGATTGATCAAACAATGGACTTGTCATGATGAGTAATTTTGGAGTCTGCTCTAAGTCCTTTTTTTTCTACTTGAGGTTGGTCTTGATCTTCCAATTTGAGTACCAAAAATGTGATAAGTACACTCAAATGGCCTTGTACCCAACACGTGTTATGCTTCTAGCTCCTCTCAAAACCAAACCTAGGTTCCTCAACCATTTGTAAAGATGATTCCAACTTGAGGACCTTTCAATTTAAGTGACTCAAGATCAATCCAATATTTGTCACTTTTCTTGAGCAGATTCAACTTATCTCAGGCGGGCCGTCCGCGGTATACTGGCGGACCGTCCGCGCTTGCTAAGTGCACATATCATCGGTGTAACCGAAGTTTACCGGTGCATCTGGCGGACCGTCCGCGGTCTATGGGCGGACTGTCCGCGCTGCAATTTTCTGCTGATCAGAGCCTCTGGTGAAAAACTCCATGAATGGCGGACCGTCCGCCTCTTACACGCGGACCGTCCGCGCTACCAAATTTCAGATAGCCCAGAATTTTTCCAACATTCACAATTTCAACTTTGAATTGGGATCATTGCTCAAATAAAATTCCAAAAATCTCAAAACTAGCATGAACACCATCCAAAGACTCATATGAGCGAGTAAGAACAAGAAATCAAAAATAAATCGAGTAAAATCAAGAAAACTCATAAATAGCCCATAAATGCCTCAAAAATTCAGAATTTTGAACCAATGAGTGCACAAAAGAACCAAATGTCATAAGAACTAGTTTTCAAGCCATATTTGAGAAGTAAATGACATTTAACTCATTTTTCAATTTGCAAAAAGATTTTTCATCCAAAAGCAAGATTTAACACAAATAAATTTGCAAGCCATCAAATATTTTCAATGAATCACCCACAACATGATAATTGCACTTGTATGTTGAAAGTACTTTGGAGTTCATAAGCTTGTCATGGCATTGGGTTGTATATATGCAAAAGCTTCAATTCCTTGATTCAATCATAAGATCAAAAATATGAATTTTATTTGAATCAAGCCTCCAATGCCTTTGGTACCTACACACATTCATCCACGTTTTGATGGTATCCAAACTAGGTTGGGTCCTCTCAAGTTAGGAGCAACATACTTTGGCAATGTCTTAGTATGAATAGCGGGATGTTTTGCAATAGTAACAAATGAGGTACCATTACCATCCTTTCTAAGCATAATATTTGTATCAATTGAAATAGGCTTAGAATTGTTACCTAAGGGACATGAATAAGACATGTGTCCCCTTTCCCGGCATAAGTAGCATCTTCTCTTTTGTTGAACCTTTTCTTCCTTACTCATTTGATGCTTCTCATTGCCTAGTTTCTCATTGTTTGCTTGAGCCTTCTTCTCAAGCTTGTTTGGGCAACCCGAAGCTAGGTGACCCAATATTGCACAACTATAGCACTTGATGTGAGCATGTGGATTCTTCTCTTGAATCTTGTTCTTGCTCAACATCTTGGCATCTTGAATATGAGTTGGATGCCTTGCTCTTGTTTTGCCACCCCTTCTTGTTCTCTTTTTCATCATCTTCAAGTCATCAACTTGATTATCATGGTTGCTCTTGACTTGAGGTTGGGGTGCCTTCTGTTGCTCAACTTGTGGCATTGATTGAGGTTCTTGTTGCTTCACCAATTGCTTGGTTGGGCACATTGAGGTGAGGTGACCCTAAGTGCGGCACTTGAAGCATTTGATATATTTAATCTTCTCTTCTTCCTTCTTCAACTTGAGCTTTTCTTTGTTGGGGCAACCAATTGCAAGATGTCCCATCTCATGGCATTGAAAGCACATGAAATGAGATAGCTTCATTTCTTCTTACTTCTTCATCTTCCTATTATATTTATTCTTTCCCCATTTCTTGCCTTTGGCTTTGCTCTTGTTGGAACCAATGCCACTCATGTCACCGAAACTTCTTTGATTTTTTATTATGCTTTCAAGGGTGACTTTTGATTTTGTCCATCTCTCTATCTTGTTGCTCAAATACTTCACTTGACTTTGGAGCTCTTTGTTTTCTTCTACAAGGTTAGTCTCATATTGCATAGTAGAAGAAGAACAAGCATCTATATGTGAAGTACATGGCATAGACAATAAATCATCACATGAGGTGGATACATGTTTCTTTCCTACATCACAAGGGTTAGCAACATTTTGCAATTGATCTTTTAACCCATGTGATGAGCTCTCACTAGTTTTAATTACTTTACTAGAAAGCTTGCTAGTGAGTAAAGCATGGTCTAGTACCAAATTCTCATGAGCAACACTAAACTCCTCATGAGTCAATTTTAGCTCCTCATGTGAACAACTTATGACATAAAGTAGATGCTTTTGTTGTTCACATGTGTCTCACACATGGACACCAAGTCCCCAAGGTGCTCAGCCATCTCAAATGGCCAGTCACACCCTCTATTTATAGAGGGAGGCCCCAAACTATCCGTTACACTCAAAACCCGTGAAAACAGAGTTTTCGCGGACTGCCCGCCTCACAAAAACCGGACTGTCCGCCATTCAAAACCAACGGCTAGATCTGCAATGATTATGTGTCAGAGTCGACCGTTAGAGCCCCGGGCGGACTGTCCGCACCCCTGGGGCGGACTGTCCGCGGTTCAAAACATTGAACCAACCGATTTGCAAACGTCTCTGACTAAATCTGGAAGTGACCGGCGGACTGTCCGCTCCCTAGGGGCGGACTGTCCGCCGTTCAAAACGTGAGCACACACAGAAACCGCAGTGTTTCTGTCCCAGAATTTTCAGTAGGAGTTTGACTGTCCGCCCCCAAGGACCGGACGGTCCGCAGTTCATTTTGGACACCCAAGACAGAACTACCAAGTTTCTGCGCCCGTTTCAGCTTTTAAAGGCAGACCGTCCGCCCCCATGGACCGGACGGTCCGCAGTTCATTTTGGACCACCAACAGAGCCAAAAACGGTTCTGTTCGAGCTCATCCGAGATAACGGCGGACCGTCCGCCCCCCTTGAGCGGACCGTCCGCAGGTATATTTCCAGCAGAAATGTATCTCGGTAAAACGGCCATAACTCTTAGCTCTGATGTCCAAATTAGGTGATCTTGGACTCTATGGAAAGCTAATTCAGAGGGCTACACAACCCAACTGAATACTTGATCCAAAACACAATGGATCAAAGCAGTATTCCACTCCAAGAGACCACCTAATTTCCGGAGAAAACCGAAAAACCTTTCTTGCTTCCCAAAGTTGATCAACATCAACTCCAACTCTTTCTCCTTTGCAAATGTGCCAACACAACCACGTGAACAACACCATGTGCATGTGCGTTAGCATTTCACAATCATTTTCAAAGGATTTTCACTTGATCTCACCACGCCACTCGATCCTAGCAACATCGCAATGTTAGATCGCTCAAGTGGCACTAGATGACCGATATGCAAACAAGTTTGCCCCTCTTGATAGTACGACCATCTATCCTAAATCCGGTCATGCACTTCTCTACACAACCTTTGACCGGTGAAATGAAATGCCCTACAAGTCATACCTTTGCCTTGCGCATTTTATTTCATCTTCCCAAATGTTGATGCCACACAAGCACCAAACTCCATCAAGCCTTTTGATCATCTTCATGAGTCAACACTTGGCTTGATCTTCCTTGAATGATATGATCCACTCCATATCATCACATGACCTCTTTGGTCCATCGATCTTGACCTTGCTCGCTCTTCACCGTTGCCTCGGTCCATCGGCGCCAAATCTTGCCCAAGCTTCACCGCCTCGCGGTCCCTCGCTTCAAAGCCTTGACTTGCCCTTCTCCATTGCAACCGGTCCATCAAGCCAAGCCTTGTCTTGATCTTCTCCACTTTGGTCACATAACTCCATGTCATGTCTCATATGCAATGAGCTCCTCGATCACACTATATGAGCATAGCATCAACCCTTAGCCATTTCTCCTCCATGGCACATGTTGCTCATACTAGTGTCTTTGTGTGGACTAATCTCCTGTGTATCTCAACATAAACATTTATTAGTCCACCTAAGTTGTCACTCAATTACCAAAACCAAACAAGGGCCTTTCAAGGAGGCACATCTTGCAAGGCGAAGGCACTAGTCCTTGCGCTGCGAGGATTGGCTCAGCGATGGTATGCAAACATACCCCCAGGAAGCATTTTATCATGGAACCAGCTTCGTTAACAGATGCGCTCAAGTTTTCGAGCCGTCAGACCCGACGAAGTCACATCCTGTGACTTCCATAAGTTGAAGCAAGAAAGCATGACTTTACAGGAGTACCTTCAGAGCTTGATAAAGCTTCGCGCAAGAGGGCCAGATGTCACTGACCAGAGTATTATCGACTCAGTAGTCAATGGGATCAGCCTCGGCCCATGCGGGGAGTACTTAACCCGGCGAAGGCCAAAGACAGTTACCAAATTGTTCAAAATTATGCAAGAATATTGCATATCAGACCGTGCGAAGAGGCAAAAGCTTGAAGAAATGAATGAGAAGAGGAAGTCAAGAAACAGCGAGAGGTCGCACCAGAAGCCATGGCATTCCGACCAGTCGAAGCAAAGAACTGTCAATAGTGTCTCCGAGGAGGAGTCACGTGAAACCAGGCACCACAAGAACAAGGGCGCCAGAGACCAACGCGAAGACAGATCTAGCCGCGAAGACAGATCTAGCCGCGTAGATAGATCTCGCCGCGAAGATAGGACCAGCCATGATAACAGGTCCAACCGCGAAGACAGATACAATCGCGAAGACCACTACCAGAAAGGCCGAAGAGAAAAGGGGGCCGAAGGGGAAAAACATCATTTTGCTATTTCCATGGGAAGGACCAAGGTCATTGGACCAATGAATGCCCAATCGCAATTGAAACGAAGGCAGAGCTCGAACGCAAAAATGCACAATCAGCAAAACCAGTAAATTACACTTCGCAACCACCGCATCCAGTTCCTCTTCCACAAACCATATGGACCCCAACACCAAATTGGCTTGTATCATACCCAGTTTACAACTACAACCCATCATACACACCTCCAATGTCATTGCCTTCGCAATAATCCATGCCACCACCTTCGCACCAGTCGATGCCGATGCTACCCGCTCCGCAGTACGCCAACACATGGTCAAGGAGCTCCACGCCTCTACCCCCACCACCGAAGATCGAGTCAGGACAGATACCGGAAAGAGCAGGCGACGGACCATCCGACAGTATGGTTTACATCATCAACGCCATCTCCGGAGGATCCAATGAACCGGTTCATGAGACGAAGAGGCAACGCAAAGAATACTTCAGAACTATCTCTCATGTGAGCAAAGGCAAATGCTTCCAAACTCCGTGGTCGCATGTCCCCATAACTTTCACACAGGCTGATCTTCGACTGCAACACTACCCTCACAATGATCCCCTTGTCATCAGAGCCAACATCGGCAAGAATTCAGTACACTTCACAGGGAATGATGTCGGAAGGATCTTGGTCGACAATGGTAGCTCCGCAGACATTCTGGTATGGCAATGCTTCGTCAAGATGGGGTTCACAGAGCAAGCCCTGAAGAAATCGCAGTAACCTCTCATTGGCTTCGGAGGCAAGAGAATCGAGGCCCTCGGCAAGATAGAGCTCAACGTCACGTTCGGCGAAGGGGTCACGCAAAGAACAGAAGCAATAACCTTCGATGTGGTGGACATCAACTATCCCTACAATGCCATCTTCGGCCGCAACACGCTGGTGAAGTTTGCAGCTGTAATCCATCAGCCGTATCTATGCATGAAGATACCTTCGGCAGGGGGAGTCGTAACCGTCTACGGCAATCAAGAAGAAGCGCGCAGGTGCGAAGATAACGCGTACAGCACCAACAAGACTGTGCATGCCATTGAGGCATCCGAAGAGGACACAAAAACATTTGTTGCCGAAGACATGCGAAGAGATAATAAAAACAAAGGGGTCTTACCAGCAGAACATACAAAGAAGGTACCGTTATGCGAAGATGTGCCTGATCGTATGGTGATCATCGGCAAAGAGCTCGAGGAGCACGAAGAGGCAAGACTCATACAGTTCCTAAGGAACAATCAAGACGTCTTCGCATGGTCTTCGTCTGACCTGCGAGGAGTAAGTCGAGAAGTCATTGAGCATATGCTTACAGTCAACCCGAAGGCAAAACCGATAAAGCAGGGGCAGAGGTCAATGTCCGAAGAGAGGAAGAAAGCAGCGCAGGGTGAGGTGCAGAAGTTGCTAGACGCAAGTGTCATTCGCGAGGTGCAATACCCAGAGTGGCTGGCAAATGTGGTCATGGTACCGAAGAAGAATGGGAAATGGAGAATGTGCATCGACTTCACCAATCTCAATAAGGCTTGTCCGAAGGATGAATACCCTTTGCCTCGCATCGACACATTGGTCAATGCGGCGGGCGGCTCAGAAATGCTGAGCATGTTGGATTGTTTCTCCGGCTATCACTAGATTTTCATGAATAAGGAGGACAAAGAGAAAACTAGTTTCACCACTCCCTTCGGGACATACTGTTACATCAGGATTCCAGAAGGCCTCCACAACGTAAACTGTACATTTAACAGAATGATCAAGAAGGTGCTCGGGGACCAGCTAGACAAAAACATCTCCGCATATGTGGATGACGTGGTCGTTCGGAGCAAGAAAAAAGATCACATACAAGATCTTCGTGAAACATTTGCAAACCTTCGCCGGCACGGGCTAAAGCTAAACCCTGAAAAATGTGTCTTCGGTGTTCGAAGAGGCAAGCTATTGGGTTGTATGATCACAGAAAGGGGTATAGAGGCGAACCCTGAGAAGATCGAGGCAATCAGGCGGATGAAGCCGCCAACAACAAAGAAAGGAGTTCAGAAATTGACAGGTCGATTGGCTTCGCTGAACAGATTCATCTCCAGATCGGCAGAAAAGTCTCTCCTATTCTTCAAAGCACTGAAGGGAGCTGGCAACATGCAATGGGGCGAAGAGCAAGCGAAGGCATTTGAAGCCTTGAAAACATTTATAGAAAACCTGGCAGTCATGACCAGCCCTTCTGAGAAGGCAAAGCTCTTACTATACATCGCCTCTTCGGGTGCCGCGGTCAGTGCAGCTCTCGTCGAAGAGAGATTAATCGAAGGCGAACTTAAGCAAGTCCCCATCTATTTCGTCTCCAAAGCCCTGAGTGGCTCGAAACTACTTTACTCCGAAATGGAAAAAATGGCTTACACAGTAGTCACAAGATAAAAGTTCCAACTTCGTTCCCTCTCCGGGATATGTTTGAAAACAAGGAGGTCTCCGGCAGAATAGGCAAATGGGCTACAAAACTAGCAGAGCATACAATTGACTTCGTCCCCAGAACAGCAATCAAGTCACAGGTCTTGGCAGAGTTTATTGCAGACTGGACTCCAGCTTCGCCTTCGCAAGAGACACCGAAGTTAGAATCAATATGGCAGCTTGAATGTGATGGGGCATACCAGAGAGATGGGGCAGGGGCTTCGGCAATCCTCACTGCCCCATCGGGCACACAATTGAAATATGCAGCGAGGCTAGACTTCAAAGGGTGCACAAACAATGTTGCAGAATACGAAGGTCTGCTCCTAGGTCTTCGCAAGGCAAGAGCACAGGGAGCGCGGAGGCTGTCTATCAGATCCGACTCGGAGCTAATCACCAGGCACATCAATAAAACTAATAGAGCACTAAAGCCGTAGCTGTCAAAGTATCTGGCAGCCGTCCGAGGCATGGAGAAGTTTTTCCTCGGATTCAACATACGGAGCTTCCCAAGATCGCAAAACAAGAAAGCCGATATACTGGCGAAGGCCGCAGCTCAACATGATCCTCTACCACCAGATGTGTTCTTTGAAACATTGAAGCAGAGCTCTGTCAACTGCGCCGAAGAGCCTGTAAAATTCATCAACGCCATAACCAGCGAGGGCATTTCGTCCCTGAAGATGACAAGGAAGAAAAGAGAATGGCTCTCCGTGCTCGCAACTACAAAATCATCAACAGAAACCTATATCAAGGAGGTGTCTGCGCGCCCCACCTAAAGTGCATCTCTTGTGAAGAAGGCCGACAGTTGCTCGAAGACATTCACGCAGGCATGTGTTCTTCGCACATTGCAACAAGGGCATTGGTAGGCAAAGCTTTTCGCGAAGGTTTCTATTGGCCTTCGGCGGTTGCAGACGCGCACGAAGTGGTCCGAAAATGCTCAAATTGCCAAAGGCATGCACCATACAGCAAATTTCCACCAGACGAAGTGCAGTTATTGCCTCCGGTGTGGCCCCTCGCTCGATGGGGCATCGACATAGTAGGGCCTTTGCCCACAGCGCCAGGAAACTACAAGTATGCTGTAGTCGCAGTAGAATATTTCTCAAAGTGGGTCGAAGCTAAGGCACTCAGAGATATCACAGCCGGAGCCTTGCAGAAGTTCTTCTGGCAAAACATTGTGTGCCGCTTCGGCATACCAAAAGAAGTCACCGTAGACAACGGCAAGCAATTTGATTGCACCACATTCAGAGACTTCACCACGCAGCTTGGGACGAAGCTATGTTTCGCTTCGGTCTATCACCCGCAATCGAACGGCGCGGTGGAAAGGGCCAACGGCATTATCTTCGCAGGCTTAAAGAAGAATATCACCGAGTTGCCGAAGGGGAAGTGGATAGATGAGTTAACAAGGGTAATTTGGTCACACAATACGACAGAGTCAAGAACAACGAAGTTTACTCCGTTCAAGCTCTTGTACGGCGAAGAAGCTGTCACGCCCGAAGAAATCAAGCTCAAATCTTGGAGGACGTCCGAAGGGACGAACAATATAGAAGAAGACATGAAGCCTTCAATCGACACAATCGAGGCAGCAAAGATGCAAGCAGCAATCAACCTCGGCAAATACCAAGAAGAGACTCGAAGATGGAAGAACAAGAAGGTGAAGCCCAGGGAGATTCAAGAAGGAGATCTTGTACTTCGTAGAATCCCGAAGGCCAAACAGAAAGGAAAGATGCATAGCAAGTGGGATGGACCATTCATTGTCGCCTCCATGGTGAGACCAGAAGCCTGCAGACTTCGCACACTGGAAGGTATCGAAGACCCATACTCATGGAATAAAGATATGCTGCAAAAGTACTATGTGTAGGAACAATGTAAGAGCCCACGGAGAAAATAACCGAAGGGGCTCAACAGTTTAGCATTTATTTCCGCAATTTTTATTTTTTGTTTGCGAGAAATTCGCACAATGTATCGAAGGAATCGTACTCTTTTCCTCACGGGGGAAGCCTTCACACGTTCACTCTGAACGTCGGAGGTGTGAGGTTTTTAACGAGGCGGAACCCTGTGTAACCCCTTGTGAAATATAAGCAAGGTCCCCGAAAAGAAAAACCTCAAGAACAGGAATATGGTGAAAGCACCGAAGCGTCTATCCCTCTTCGCCAAGCGAAGAGGGGAGTCATCGGCACATAAAACAAGTGATGAAGCTTGAAAGAAGTAAGCACGGGACGCAATCCCGGATAGGGGCTTCGCACCCCTTAGCTTTACTTCCAACTAAATAGCAAAGTCCTTATGAGCGAAAAGCCTAAGGCAGAGAAGTCCTTGCGAGCGAAGAGCCCAAGGCAAAAATTCGAAGACATAAAAGTCCTTATGAGCGAAAAGCCTAAGGCAGAGAAGTCCTTGCGAGCGAAGAGCCCAAGGCAAAAATTCGAAGACATAAAAGTCCTTATGAGCGAAGAGCCTAAGGCAGAAAAGTCCTTGCGAGCGAAAGAGCCCAAGGCAAAAATTCGAAGACATAAAAGTCCTTATGAGCGAAAAGCCTAAGGCAGAGAAATCCTTGCGAGCGAAGAGCCCAAGGCAGAAATTCGAATACATAAAAGTCCTTATGAGCGAAAAGCCTAAGGCAGAAAAGTCCTTGCGAGCGAAGAGCCCAAGGCAAAAAGTTGAAGACACAAAATCTTCGTGAGCGAAGATCCCAGGGCACAAAATCTCGCGTAAAAATTCATCTACCCCCCGCAAGTCGAGCAAAGGGGGGATGGCGCTTCACAAAACGTACACACGCTCGACTGCGGCGTCGATGACTTTCATCCTCCCGCCCGTGCAAAAGGAGGGGGTGGCGCTTCGCAAAATACAAGTTTGCACAGTCGAAGGATAGAACCAGGGAGTACAAATATACTCATTTGTATATATAAAAAAAGAACAGTTCGTGTTACAGGAAAAAATACACTATGCAATAATAAGCGAAGAAAATGCACGTGTACACTTCGCACAAAAGCGAAGAAAGATACAAATTTCTTCCCTAAGCGCTCAGTCGAAGACACTACGAAAACTAAATCATGAAGTTACATCTGAAATTTCTTCGTCGAAGATAAGGCGGTCCAAGTCAGATATGACTTCGCGGATCGCAACATCTATTATTTCTTCGACTGTCCGGCGAAGAAAGGCTTCAAATTCAACCCCTGCAAGCGAGGGCACCCCATCGTTAAGAAGAGCCTTCGTCAAAAATCCCTTGGCGACGGTACATGAATTCATGCGGAGCAAACATGTCTTCGACAGGCTCCGGCTTCGGCTCTAGAAGGCCCCTGGGCTTTTTGTAAGGCCTATCGGTGTCCAAAAGACGTTTTATTTCACGGCGAAGACGGCGCTCAGACAGAACTTTTGCGTGTTCTTCGGAATTGCGCTGGAATTCCGCGAAGAAACGTTTTGTATCAGCGTTCCGATAGTCATATACGCATTCTCGGTCAGACCAAAACTCATCAAATGAAAGCCAAGGACGACGGGCACGGAACTTCTCCCAAGTTAAACCAGAAACATAAAAATTCCCGCGGTTCAAGCGCCAAGGAATTATACCTTCGATGATCCACACAGGGGCCAACGCAGGGTCCTGCGCAGACATCGAAGGCGTTAGATACAGTGATACTTCTGTTTTCAATACTACACTACTACAAAAATCACTAGGCCTTTAGTCATCACACCTCGCCGATCATCGGCGCATCATCTGCTTGCCCCCCGCCATCTTCGCCCTCGCCATGGCCGGGGCTCCGTCTTCACCGCCACCGGGGTTTTGTTATGTCAAAAAAAAGCATCAGCAGGTAGATTTTACTTGCCGCATGATAACATCTTGCACTAGTGCTACGTGCATATATATATGGTAGAAGAAAAAAAAGGCGACAACTTACCGTGGGTTGGATCTTGACGTCGTAGGGTGGTCCATCGATCGACGGCGGCGACGCTGCAGTCGTGCGTACGTACGTCGGCGTTGATCGATCCGCCGGCGTCGTGGTAGAGGATCCTTGTTTTTTTTTTATAATAGCGGCGGCCCTGACCGATGATACAAAGTCCGAGTTCTATCAGGCTCCAGACCCGGCCGATCACCAAATTAAATCGCGAAAGGTTTCGAAATATATACCGTATTCAAGTACGTTTAATTTACGTATGCAGCATAAAGAATATTCTCCAACAGCCCCCCTAGTATAGTTACAACAAGAAGGTAAGAAAAATAATATTGATGCTGCATGTATTATTGCAATACCAATTTGTCACTATATTGCAACGTGAAAACGATACAATCTCGACATTTGAGATGATCTATCCCCGCAGCATCAAAATCCAAAAAAAAAACTAAGAAAACGTACTTCTAGCAAAAATCGCAATCCCCACGCCGCAACGTCTGACGTTAACCATTGCAACACCAGAAATCGAATATCAAAATCCTAGAGAAAGAGGCGAACGGAAACGGAAAGGCAGAGAAGAGGAGAGCCGAACATTGCTCGGTTTTCTTGGTCCTTTAACGTCTCTCTCTCTGGCTCTCTTTTTTGAGCAAATTCAACTTCAACGTCTCTCTCTGACTCTCGCAAGAGCCATCCAATTCCAAACCAAGCGTCTTGGGAGCCAAGAAACCCAGAGGAAACCACGGCTCAGCAGTCAGGCCACGCAAGGTCTCTAGGTTCCGATCCGTTGCAGCCAAGATACCCCGTTCGTGACCGTGTCGGACACGAAGCCCGCTCGTCTTCTGCGACTGCAAGCTTGGCCGCGCCAAATCATCTACTCCATCCTCCTCTCCTCCTACGCCTACTAGGTAGCAGTTCCTGAAGCTACGGCGGCGGCGCCGAGGTGATGACGACGCCGGAGGAGCGGCTGGCGACCCTGCGGGGCGCCGCCGACGAGTGCGACGGCGGCGGGGACGACGACGAGCTGCTGCGGCTGCTGCTGCGGGACGACGAGAACCCCCACCCCGTCTGCCTCGCCTGCTTCGAGCCCTCCGACGCCATGCCCGCCGCGCAGTGCGTCGGGACGGCGATCCGCGCGAGGGCGGCGGCGCGGGCCGGGTGCCGGGTGAGGATCGTGGTCGCCGACACGCTCGCGCTCCTCGGCGGCAAGATGGACGGCGGCGACTGGGCCCGGGTCAGGGACGCCGCCCGCCGGAACGTCGGGGAACTGGAGGCGGCGCTCAAGGCGCTCGGCGTCGGCGTCGGCGGCGAGGTGGAGTTCCTCTCGTCCTCCGACGAGATCCTCCGCCGCCGCGCTGCCGAGTACTGGGGCCCGCTCGTCATGGACGTCGCCCAGAAGTTCTCTGTCCAGAGGGTACTCTTGGGCCGGGACGAGAAGAAGCTGACCGCCGGGCAGTTCTTATCCACCATCATGCAGTGCGCCGACGTCGTCTTCTTCCAGGTTGATTGTTCATGCCTGTCCTCAACTCACACCACAAAAGGAGAAGCTATCATATATTTATATATAGTTCGATTTCGATCCTGTTGCAACTTACAGAATTGATTTTATAACTTTATATATGCTATATTTTAATTATTTCCTAGTTCATTCACTCAAGATTATGGCGTAACAATTTTTAGCTATAGGATTTTGATGTATACAATGTGCTCCATCTCATCATCTCCTTAACTCCTTTGACGACAGGCAGACATATGCCACATGGCCATGGATCAACGTGAGATGAATCTTCTTGCGAGAGACTATTGCGATGCCAGCGGAAGGGATAAGAAGCCAGTCATTCTGTCATACAGTACGTGTTCTTTTTCAACAGGATATATGTACTGTCATATTTTTTTGCAGTTTGAAGATATAAGCAGGTTTCTGAAATTGTTTGCCCGTTAACGTTAACGACAGATATGCTACCTGATCTTAAGAAAGGCCAGAAGATAAACAACGATCAATCATCGGCTATATTCATGGGAGATGACAAGGTTCTTCTCATGATTCTTTTTTTTTGTTTAAGAACAGTCTCCATTACTTTCTTCTGACATTACGACCAATCGTCCACCTATGCTCTCTGATAAAAAAAAGTATGTGCTTGGTTAAGTTACTTTACATGCTTATTGGTAAGAACCTGCCATAAAAGTATTAACATGTATTAACTTTTTTAGAAAAGCTTGGACGCTCATTTTTAATATATATGCATGCTGTGTCTTCTAAGTGATGCTCATTTATGATCCTAATGGATATACACGTGATGCTCATTTTTATGTTAATGATTCACATAGTGTCTCTTCTTTTATGTTCACTTGGGTTTTTTCAAATGGTACCTGGGCATCACTAATCATTTGTAAATACTACATCTAAAAGATAACCTTTTTCTGTCAAAATTCTATTATACATGTCGCTATAAGTAAGTGCAAAATCTCATTTTTCCCTATGGTAACAAACTCCGTATGAACTTGATTATTACAGTCCAAAGTGAATAACAAGATAAAAACGGCTTTCTGCCCCCCTGCAATAGTTGATGGAAATCCATGCTTGGAGTACATAAAGTGCATCATTTTCCCTTGGTTTGGAAGGTTTGATGTGCTTCGGGCAGAAGCTAATGGTGGTAACAAGTAAGATTTAAAGCAAACTTGCATTTTTTTTCTGTTTTTAGGTGGGCCATTACTACAAGTGTCAGTTAGCTAATTAGTTCTACCACAATCTTTATGATATGCAAGATTAACACATAATATGCAGCATTAACTTTGTAACATGCCAAGACTTAGTTCTGGTTCTAGTTTCTAACATTTTTTTCCTCTTAAACAGAACCTACAACCAAATGCAAGACGTGTTCGTGGATTATTGTGATGGTGCTCTGCATCCTGCTGATGTGAAGAATAATCTTTCAAAAGCAATAAATGAGATATTGCAGGTAAAGCAACGCACCCCCCCCCCCCATCCTTAACTAATATGACTGAAAAATTATTGCACTTCTCCCCAACCTTTTTAAACGGGAATAGGCAGATTTTCTCAAATTGGCACTTTCCTGAACTTTTATATTCAGTTATGTTCAGTATATGTTCACTTTTATCCATCAACACTTCTATGACCTTGCAATTTCTATTTTCCAGGCAGTTCGTGATCAAAAGCTTCACTTCAAAAGCAACAATGATGCTGAAGTTCTGGTTGATACCGTTAAGGTACATGCTCCTTTCAAAATATAAATAAATGACAATTACTTCCATTATTGTAAAAAAACTTTTTTGGACAGTACACATGAGAGCTGCGTATTTTTGCATTATGTAGAAAAAGAATTTGTTCACAATGCAAATGACTTCTATTCACCACCCATGCTTTCATTCAACATCCTTCAGGCCACCCAGCTGTTCAAAAGAAACCTGACCTGTGTTTTGTGTCCAGTCCACCCAGTTGTCCTCGACTGAGAATCTGCCTAGCAGTATGCCCATGATGACAGCGGAGGAGCGGTTCAAAATCCTGCAGGGCATTGCAGAGGAGTGCACTGAGGAGGCCGAGCTGAGATGGCTGCTGCAGGAGAAGCCCAATCCAATCTGCTATGATGGATTTGAGCCTTCTGGCCGCATGCACATTGCACAGGTTAGGCACGACAAATAATCCATATGTCTTCTCAGACCTCAGTCAATTTACTCTTGGAAGATTTCTCTCTTTATTGATTTTATATTCCTATGTACAATGGAAATTATGAATTCTCGTCTTTTGTTTCCAGGGTGTTGGGAAGGCGATAAGTATTAACAAGATGCTCAAAGCTAGATGCAGAGTGAAAATCTGGATAGCCGACTGGTTTGCGATGCTCAATAACAAGATGGGAGGGGATTTGAACAAAATCAGAACTGTTGGCAGCTACATGATTGAGATTTGGAAAGCACTTGGCATGAACGTGGACGGGGTCGAATTCCTATGGGCCTCAGAAGAAATCGAGAAGCGTGGAGATGAGTACTGGTCACTTGTGATGGACATCAGCCAGAAAAGAAATTTCAAGAGGATAGTCAGGTACACCTATTCTCATCTGCAGTTCGTTTTCCTTCAGATGTCATGAACAGACATAGGATATGGTTATGCTCCTAGTTTTTTTTTTGTGCAACTAACTTTTCCTTAAATACTGCACAGGTGCTCCCAAATCATGGGTCGAAGAGATACTGATGCCCTGACTGCTGCACAGATTATGTATCCCCTCATGCAGTGTGCTGATATATTCTTCCTCAAGGTTAGTATGCACTCAGCAACCTAGCTGGTACAGCTAATGTGAATTAACACTATGTTAGGTTTCTGGTACGCCGTTCTTTTTTGGTAACACTATACCAAATTATTCCTTTCCTTCTCCAGGTAGACATATGTCAGATGGGCATGGATCAAAGAAAGGTGAACGTGCTTGCCAGAGAATATTGCAACGCCATTAGAAGAAATAATAAGCCCATTATACTGTCACACCGTATCCTTCATATGTGATTATTACAGATTTATGTTGCTATATTCGTCCAAAATTAATGTTAATTAGGTTTGTAAAATTGTTTCTGTTAACAACAATTATAGATATCCTACCAGGTATTAAAGAAGGTCAGCAGAAAATGTCAAAGAGCGATCCATCCTCGGCCATTTTTATGGAAGACGATGAGGTTTTTATCATGATGCATACTTTTTTATAAAAAAAAAATTGACAGCCTTGCTTATTTCAACACTGTGACCACTTTCAGTGGTCTATTAGTCAGTTATAATGTATCAAAGGGTTCTCTTGCAAAATAATAAAAGTTTAGAATCTATTAATCAATGCTTAATAATGCCCTTCTTTTCCTGTGCCCATAATCCTGATCAACCTGTTTATTGCAGTCTCAGGTGAACTCCAAGATAGCACAGGCTTTCTGTCCGCAGAAAATTACTGAAGGAAATCCATGCTTGGAGTACATCAAGTACATCGTTTTCCCTTGGTTCGAAAGGTTTGAGCTGCTTCACAAGGACGCTGACGGTGGTAGCAAGTAATATTCCACTAAACACTTTTCCAGTTAATCAATCTACACATACATGAGAGGATGGAATGTACAGCACATCATAACACAACACAAACTGAATTTTGTTTCCAGTTGTAACATTTGCTGCTGTTAAACAGGACCTACAACAGAATAGAAGAACTCTTTGAAGATTATGCTAGTGGTGCTCTGCACCCTGATGATGTTAAGCCTGCTCTTGCAAAAGCAATAAACCAGATACTACAGGTAAACCCCTCCTCTCTCCCCTGCTGTTTGGTAACTGTTTTCAGTTCTGTTCACAAAGTGTATGTTCATTTATACTAAAAAAAATTATGCTTACGCAACCATACCAATTTCTTTGATTTCCCCCAGCCTGTTCGTGACCACTTCAGCAACAATCCTGACGCCAAAGTTCTGCTTGAGACAGTAAAGGTACATTCTTTTCCAAACGAAAAAATCGTCAGGCACATTGTGACTGTAATTTCAATCTCATTCATCCTCGTACTGAGTGCTTCGTGATCTGAAGTTTAGCGCTGAGCACGCACATGATCTGAATTTTAGTACTGATCGCATTGCTGTTGCTCCCTCTCTGCAGGCGTACAAAGTAACGAATTGATCTGAAGCGCAGGGTGGTGCAGCTGCGCTTGATCGTATCACCACGGACCTCGGACGCAGTAGCGTATGATCAGCTGCGTCCACACGTAGAATGAGTGGATTATATATTGCAAGCTTGTTTAGTGCAGAATCTCGTTTTAGTCACGAAGTAACTGAATCCCCATGGTTAGCATAACCTGTGATGTGAATATGTTGATCTCTGTCCCGGCTTTCGCGCGCGCAGTGGTCCAAAATTCAAAACGCATCGTGTGGGCCGTCCCCTCATCCTGGACTAGTACTGGGCTGAGCAAACTCCTCTTGACTGGCCAGCAGGCCGTCCAGATCCACTCACTTATCGTGTGTTGTAAGCCAAGCGAATACTTACTTTTTCACATGTTAGCCTGAATTTGTTGTTTTCTTGATAAGCGTATGTTCATTTATACCAACAAAAATTTACTCTCTCCGTTCTTAAATATATTACGTTTAGAACAAAGAAATTAGTTCATTTTGAACTAATTTTTTTATCCTAAACGTCATATAAGCTGGAAAGAAAGACATTAATCCACCAGCAGCTTTAGAACCACAAATAAAAGTGCTACTAGTAGCAATCGTAATAATTCTGTGTTGTTATAGGATTCCCATTGGTAACCAGTTTTCTAACACAGGTGCCAGCCACAGAATTGAAGAACTAAAGGGGGAAAAAAGACTTATACTACTTCACACACATTATTTAAGAGTGGATCAAACAAAAAAAATTCTACCTATGATGCTTTTGTGTGTGTAGGTGATGGAATTAGAATCCCAAGGGAGCCCTAAAATAGAGAACATAGCAAGGGGATGGCACCTAGTTTTTAACTTGTTTCACTGAACACATACTAATGCAAAAATCTACTACTCAAACCTACAAGTGCCTCCCTAGATCAAACACATACTGAGACCATGATTTTGAATTGTCTACCACTAATAAAACCGTAGAATGCAAAATGGATTACGCACCGTTTCCGAATTCCTCCACCTCCGACGACCGACGCTTCGCAGCGTGCAAAATCGCTGGATCCATTGACGATAAGGCCCAATCGCCGATGAGAAGAGAGATGAGAGAGAAAAAGAAGGGGAAAATGAGCTACCGAGGATGAGGAGACAACCCGGTGAGTTATCAGCGACAACCACCTTCATGGTGTGCCGGTCGGATCTGGAAAAGAGCTCCAGAAAATGGGGGGAGGGAAAGCATCGATGCGCTCGAGGGAGAGAGTATGCATCAGGATCCAAGAGCAGGCACACCAAAGAAGGGAGGGAGCGCGCACCAAGATCAGGGATCGGGAAGGTGAGGGAGAGCGTTAATCTAACAGAGCCTCTCCTGCTGCCCCAAGACGGAGAGAAGAGCTCGACGAGAGAACCTGGCAGGAGTTCGGGACCGGGGGTGACTGGGTAAGCAAGGCGGCAGTGCAGTTGATTAAAAAAAACGGCCGTACTTTATTTAAGTATTTTTTGTTTCGATACATCCAAGTGTTCTACATTTTTTTATCCCACAAATAATCAAAATGATAATATGAATATAAGTGTAATTTTTTTGGCCCAAACCTAACTGTAATTATTGCTTGTAATTATTGATTACACAATATTTGTTCTTTCCATTTTCAGGAAATAATAATTAGTTTCTTGGATCTTCCTGTGACTCCTCTTTCTGGGTTCCCGAGGTCTCTTTCTTATTAGAAGCAGCATGGATATATGACACACTTTCCCGAATCGGCAATGCGTCTGGATCATGATTTATTAGAGTTATGAGGTGGCCAATGTGTTTATGCCATCCCCTTTCCAATCCTGAATGCTTCTCTGGTTGACAAATGATATTCTGTTTCAAAGTGTTAAGTAGGCCTCTTTTTGTTAGAGAAGAAGCATGGATGATACATTTTTGTCGAACTTCAATGTTTCTAAACTAGCTAGGATTTATTGCACGTACTTATGTCATCTGCGCGCTTGCCTATTCTGAATGCTTCTTTTTCCTGTTGACAAATGATATTGAATGTTGTACGACCACATTTGAACAATGCTGTGGGCGCCCTTCGCTGCCGACGTTGCTTTATTAGGTAGTAATTTCACAAAAATGTTAGCATAGATTTTGACTCCGAAACTGATGATGAATTATTGAAGCTCGGTATACCAAAGGTGAGCATTGATCGTAAGATTTTTCTAACCGTGTTTCATAATTTGTCCTTTTTTTTGTGATATCCGTTTCTGCATATCTTTATTACTTCTCTAGAGACAAATGCCGCGCCCTTATTGGTGCATGACAACCAATAAGAACTCCAACGATTCGGAGTTTAATCTGTAGAACATACATGTCCTTTTTGTTATCATTTACCATGGCAAACATACGTTGTTGTGATGAAACAGCCCGTAGGAAAGGAGGATTCTTAAAGCTTGATGCAGTTGAGACTTGCAGCACGATTTCCTTTTGATTCAACCATCAAAAACCACATCAACATTTGGATATATAGTTATCTAAAATAAGCACAGTATTATTGTTGGAAAGCATGAACGATGATGGGTGTTCCGTTTATATAGCATCAACATTTAGAGCGCTTCAGAAGACGCATCCGCGGATCTGCCTCGCACCCGCGCCCGCCGCTGTTGTCTACAGCGACGCCACCGTCGCGTCGTCCCTCGCCCTTCAACACAAGCGTCCGCAGCGGCGGTGGCGACGCCGGACGAGCCGGCGAAGGAGCCGGTTCTCCGTGATGGCGGTGCTCTTCCTTGCGGGGTCGCGCCCTTCTCGTACCTCGCCGCCAGATGTTCGACTATGACATCAACAACAAGGGCCTGCCCCCGGGCGAAATCAAAGTTGCACATATACCATTGCTCTAAGAGTAGACATATCTAGATTCGAGTGTTTGGCTTCATCAGGACATACTTGACTTCAGTATACTCTTAACCAACTCTCGAATGTGTTTAAGATTTTGGATAGCTGTGTAGAAATTCATATTGGACAATTGAAGACAGAACAAGCGGAATAGTATGGGCCATTCATACAAAATCTCTTGCAAGATGTGACTATAGTTACAAATGTTAGTTGCCATCCTTGTTTTAATCAGTTTTGAGGATCATTTAGGGTAATCCACTAAATTCAGAGCGAGATTGTTTTTTTTTTCTCAATTTGATATCATTCTAATGTTATGTAGTTTTATTATTCCCTTTTTTTTCTGGGCAAACATCAAGAAAAACAATGGAGAAAGCCTTTTGAACATGGTTGCAGATTTACAAGATATCCTTGTAATAAAAGGGAACCATTGTGAATGTTTGCAACCACCGGTGCAAAGAAAGTGGCAAGATCAACCTTCATGCACTAGACCAGGTATATGTAGAGTACAGTTACTGCTTTCTACCAGAAAGGTACCGAGTTAGGCTTTCAGCACATATACCTTTCTTCAGCAAAGTTCGATATTCTCTGATATGCTGTGAAAACTATCTTCTCCTGCAAAGGAAGACGAGATGGAAAAAGAGTTATGATACATGGTTTTGCAAATTGATCTATGAAATCTAATTTTAGAGATCCATATCAGTTGTCATTTTTGTCATGTGCTTGCCCTATCTAATTCTAGAGCAGCTACATCGCAAAGTACGGATGGGGATTGGAGCACTTTGCCTATGGGAGCTTCAATGCTACCAGAACTACACCGATGAATAAGCTTCAATGCTACCAGAACTACACCGATGAATCCGTAACCTCATTTGCCCAATTTGACTTGAGTCAATTTCCTAGATAAATGTTAAATTCAGATTTTGTAAGCAACAATGAATTTCTATTAAGTATGGGTGACAGATTAGTTTGTAGCCGATTCATCACCTGTCATTTTGTACAACCAAATATTCTTAGACAGCTCCAGAAGTGATTGGGAGCCTGCACAGTATGATGTGCTAGATGCAAATCACTCTTCCTGAAGTATCTCAAAATTTAGTGCAATTAGTCACCATAAGAATGTACCTTTGCTCATCACACTATTGCTCTTGCATCAGTTGGCTATTATTTGATAAAATATTTCACTGAATGCAAAGGTGTCACTACAATGCCTCATTGCCTCTACTTCTCTCCGTAGATTTACCGCAGTATGTGATTGACTTGAAGTACACATATACTGGTGATATTGCTGAATTCATCCAGAAGGAGGCCCCCTTGCCACCTTTACTAATTGCACATTCATTTGGAGGCTTGATTGTGCAGCAATATATATCATACTTGCAAGGTATGCTCCTACTCCCTAAAAGATTGCTCTATCAATTCTCCTTTTGCGATGATAGTTCTTAGCATGTTCAGCACGTTTCTATTCCATCTTAATTGATACGATACTTCCAAAATCTGTTATTTTTTCTACCTAGATTTCTTACTGGCTTATGCTTTGAGCAAAAACATTGAGGTAATTGGACGGACTTATCATACTTAACAAATCATGAAGTTAAATTGGGAGAAAATGACTAGGGTATTTCCTTGGCATTATCTTCACCATGTTGCATTATTTTGTCTAGCTGGTCATTTGTTATACTTCAAGTGTGCTAAGCTAAACAACAACCATGGTTATTGACTGGTACTAATAAACATTGATATACTAGGTGCTCCATAGATTGTAGATTCCACCATTGTTGATTTGTCGAAATTATTAATAAAAAAGATCATAGAAAACCATGATGTTTTTGATAACCAGATACTACAGTTTACTTGATTAATAGTCTGCTGTTATGAGCCACTCTCTATTCCTAAAAAGACAGCAGTAAATCATTCATAACCAAATGTCATGTACATGAGAAAATATAATACAAAATCAGTTTAAAGGTTAAGCAACCACATGGGTTGACGCATGGAGGGTTGTTTCCGCTTCTAGCTTAGCTGCCAATATTTCGTTTCAAAGTAAATAGATTTCCTTTTTCAGACAGAATAAAGTAAAAGATTAAAGATTTTAACTGACGCTTTAGTACTGTGTTTTCCATTCTTCCTATGCAAGCTGTTGCCGGTTCAGTTTTAGTTTAAGGTTGGGATCATTGGTTTATTTAGTATGGCATTAATCGCCGTTCTTCGCCAAAAAAACAAACTTGATCCATGTGCCATCAGCGTACATTGTCAAGTGAGTTCATCACCATCTCATGTTGTTTACACTGTCGTTGACATTTAGCATTAGGCCTTAGAAAAATTCCTGTTGTCAAACAAAGAGTAGTAGCTGGAGCAAGATTATATTACACAATGGAAAAAAAAGATGTGAGCAAGAGTAGATAATATGGTTTGAAAGGAATTTCATTTGGATGCGGGCCCTGTTAATTCAGAGTTCAGACCTAGATAATAGACTTTGTTGGCTTTGGTTTATTTATTGGCTTTCTGACGTTGGGAGCTATGGCTGACTACTGCTTGCATAATCTATTTTGTCTCTAAAAAATTGTAGATACTTATAGATAAACGTCATGCATACTTTCTCCCACTGTTAACAATGGAAGCTTACATGTTGTGGTGTTATAGTCAATCAATTCACTAATCCAAGATGAGAATCATCTTGCACAAAGAAAACTTTGGTAATATTATCGCACGAATAGCTCTCTGAAGAGATGGCAAATAATAACAATCAATATTTAGAAAAAATAAATCTCTCCAGCCATGTAAAGGTTTCCTCACAGTCGGATATCTCCTCTAACGTCAAGCTCCTTACCAACAGGGTCAGGGATTTGTTCTTTCCTTCTTAGAGTTATGGATAACACTTATATTCTGTAGTATTATTAATCTTAAAATCAACCTAATATTTAGATTGTTATGTTATTAGAGATAATCATTTTTGTAGATCTTAATATTCAGATCAACCAAGATTGCTCTGTATCACCAACTGCAAATACATGATAATTGACAGATGCCTAAACATAATACGTTTATGCAACATCTATTAATCGTAGTCAGATGCATGTCCTCTGTACTTCACGGGCAAATGGATGTAGGCATACCTTTCAGTTCATGGAACGAAGATCATTTTGTTTGATCAGCAAATAGAGAGATTGCCTAAAGCACTCTGGATACATTTGAAGCAATATTGCTTATATGTAGTATTGCACTCCAAATCTGTGGTGCCTCTCTGATCCGATTTAAATACTAAATTCCTATCATTCTTTAACATGTAGGAGCATTTTATAATAAGGCCAGCCCTGCTTCCATGAGCCACGAGGACAGAGAGAACATGAAGCACAACGATGAGGCACATCACCTGCACAACACGGTGAACTTGCTCAAATGCAATGCGGGTCAGCAGCCGCAGTGTGAGGGGCTTGTACCTCACAACATGACATAATATTTAGCATGTCACTTATTCTCTTTTAGTTTTTTTTTCATCTTCCTTGCTTTTGGGTGTAGCATTGTAGAGAGATCATCATGGTATGCTTACATTTACGGTCAGTGTTTCGTAATAATAGTATGTAAAACGTCGAACCGCGGGAGGTCGCAGCTGGCGGGCCGCCACCGCAGGAAGCCACGGTCGGGGTGGCCGTACTTCATACATTTCTGGTGCTCCTGGATGAGCGGGCAGGTGAGGTCGGTGTAGTAGGGTGTCATCGTCGGGGACCCACTCGCCCGGCTTGCACTACTAGAAAACGGGCCATCGGTCCTGGCCAAAGGTACCGGCTGCTGTTGCAACCCATCGGTACCGGCTGCAACAGCAGCTGGTACCTTTGGCCATCGACCGACCTAGTGGAGGGCAATTGGAACCGGGTGGTGGTTCCAACTGGTTCCAATGCGTCATCATAGGAACCGGTCTGAACCACCACCCGGTACCAAATGAAGACTACGCTAAAGGCACCAGTTTATAGGAATAATCGGTTCCTATGGTAATGAAATGTGGTAACTGCCAGGAGCTCGGGCCTAAGGCACCGGTTGGTGCCTTGACCCGGTGCTATTGAATTAATATTAGCACCGGGTCATTGAAATCAACCGGTGTCTTTGGCCCGAGCCTATAAATACCCCAAACCCTCCCCCTCTCAAGCTGCCGTGAACTCACTGTTCATGGTAGCTGAGTGGGGTGAGGGGAGGCGAATTTTCGCTTTTTTTTGAAAAAAAGGTTAGTTATTTTTTTTATAACTTAGCAATTAATTTTTAGAAACAGTTATTACTTGATTTAGTTTATATATGTGATAATTATTTTTATTTGTAGCATCTTATTGTAGTTATATACGTTATCAATTTATTTGATATTTGAATACTATCAAATTATTGTATTTATATGTTTTTTCAATTTATTTGATAAGTGAATAGTATCTATTTATTATAGTTATATGCATTATCAATTATATAAATATATTGTTATAAATTGGTAGTATGAATGAACTATTTGTACAGTACAATAATGTATATAAATGTATTGTGGACCCAGATGAGTCGGCAATGGATGTACATGGCCGACCGGCGTTCAAAGGAGTTCATGGATGGCGTGCATGAATTCATAGAAGCGGCCGAGAAACACAAGTATGGCGGTTTCGTTCGTTGTCCATGCAAATTCTGTAAGAATGAGAAGGATTACTCATCATCAAGAACCATCCATAGTCACTTGTTCAATAGTGGTTTCATGCCGAACTACTATGTTTGGACCAAGCATGGCGAAAGAGGAATTGTGCTGGATAATAATGTAGAAGAAGAGGACAGGATTCCTGACTTTGCAGCCAATTATAATTCCTTTTTCAATGACACTGCAATGGGTGAGCCTGAAGAAGATACTGAATGATACGTTGTAGAAGATGATCTTGGTCAGATGCTGCGCGAAGCTGAGGAAGGTTGCGAAACAAAAAAGGAATCGAGAGATCTAAAGCGTATGTTAGAGGACTACAGAACATTGTTGTACCCTGATTGCAAACAAGACCAAAAGAAGTTGGGTACCACATTGGAATTATTGCAATGGAAGGCATCAAAATGGTTTGTCTGACAAGGTATTCGAGGAGTTGCTGAAACTTATAAAAAACTTACTCCCTGAGGGTAACACCTTGCCGGAGACAACATACGAGGCAAAAAAAGTTGTTTGTCCTTTAGGATTAGAGGCACAGAAGATACATGATTGTCCTAATGACTGCATCCTATATCGAGGTGAGTATGAAAATTTGGATTCATGCCCTGTATACAACGCATGCCGGTATAAGATCCATCGAGATGATCCAGGCGACGTTGAGGGGATGCGTGTCAAGAAGAGGGTGCCTGCCAAGGTGATGTGGTATTTTCCTCTAATACCACGTCTGAAACGTTTGTTCATGAACAAAACGAATGCTAAATTGATGCGATGGCACAAAGAAGAACGTAAGCAAGACAATATGTTGAGACACCTCGCTGATGGGTCGCAGTGGAGAAAAGTGGACAGAACATTCCCAACATTTGCAAATGATGCGAGGAATATAAGGTTCGGCTTAAGTACAGATGGCATAAATCCTTTCGGTAAGCAGAGTAGTGGCCATAGTACCTGGCCTGTGACACTCTGTATATACAACCTTCCTCCCTGGTTGTGTATGAAGCGGAAATTCATTATGATGCCGGTGCTTATCCCCGGCCCGAAGCAACCCGGTAACGATATAGATGTGTATCTGAAACCACTGATTGAGGATCTTCTATTGTTGTGGAAAGATGAGGGTGTTTGTATGTGGGATGCGCACGCAGAGGATCATTTTAACCTGCGGGCATTACTTTTCGTAACCACCAACGATTGGCCAGCACTAAGTAACCTCTCCGGACAATCCAATAAGGGTTATAGGGCATGCACCCATTGTTTAGAAGAAACCGACAGCATGTACCTCAAGCACTATAGGAAGATCGTGTATATGAGTCATCGTCGATTTCTTCCGATCAAGCACCCATTAAGGAGGAGGCATGCTCACTACGATGGAAAGGCAGATCATCATACCAAGCCTAGGCACCGTTGTGGGAAAATGGTGTTTGAAATGGTCAAAGATATAAAAGTAGTATTCGGAAAATGACCCAACAGCAGATCAGTGCAGAGTGATGACGGACGTGCACCTATGTGGAAGAAGAAGAGTATTTTTTGGGAGTTATCTTATTGGGAATTCTTAGACGTCCGCCACGCAATTGATGTGATGCACCTAACAAAAAATCTTTGTGTGAACCTTCTAGGCTTCCTTGGTGTCTACGGTAAGCCAAAGGATACATTGGAAGCGCGGCAAGATCTTCAACGTATGAAACAATGGGCTGCCCTACATCCAGAAAAAAGGGATAAAGGACGTCATTATCTAGGTCCTGCGTGCTACACTCTTAGTAAGGAAGAGAAGCAAAGTATGTTCGACTGTTTGAACAGTATCAAGGTCCCATCAGGCTACTCTTCGAATATAAAGAGGCTACTGAACTTGAAAGAGAAGAAATTCGCACACGTAAAATCCCATGACTGTCACGTGTTGATGACGCAATTGATTCCAGTTGCACTTAGAGGTATTCTACCAGCTAATGTTCGAGCAACAATCATAAAGCTATGCGCATTTCTCAACACAATTTCTCAGAAGGCAGTCGATCCATCGAGTTTAAGCAGGCTACAAGAGGATGTTGTCCAAAGTTTAGTCTTGAAATGATATTTCCTTCATAATTCTTCAATATTATGACGCATCTTCTAGTTCACCTGGTCAAAGAGATTGGTATTCTCGGTCCTGTTTTCCTTCATAATATGTTCCCTTTTGAACGATACTTTGCAGTCCTAAAGAAATACGTTCGTAATCGGGCTCGTCCAGAAGGAAGCATTGCGAAGGGTTACATCACAGAGGAGGTCATTGAATTTTTTGTTGACTATGTGGAAGAACTCTGCCCAATTGGGATTCCAGTATCACATCATGAGGGGCGGCTGATTGGAAAGGGCACACTTAGAAGAAAATCAGTAAATGCCACAGATCATGCCACGTTGAGCAAAGCACATCTCACAGTTCTGCAACAATCAGCCTTGGTGGCTCCATACATGGAGGAGCACATGCAAATTGTGCGAAGCATATACCCTTTGAAGTCTGAGACATGGATTACAAAACATCATAACGATACGTTCTCCACCTGGTTGCAGAAGGAAGTCATGGCCAACGATCAAATTCATGAGCAGCTAGCTTGGCTGGCCAGGGGTCCGGCAAATTCAATCCTGATGTACCAAGGATATGAAATTAATGGTTACACATTTTATACAAGAGCCCAAGATAACAAGAGCACCAATCAAAATAGTGGTGTCCGTATAGATGCCACCGACTCTAGTGGCAAAACAAACTCATATTTTGGTTACATTGAAGAGATCTGGGAACTCGACTATGGGCCGTTGAAGATACCTCTATTTCGTTGTCAATGGGTTAAACTCACAGGAAAAGGTGTCGATATCGACGAGTACGGAATGACAACGGTAGACCTTAAAGAGCTTGGCTATCGAGACGAACCATTCGTCCTAGCTAAAGATGTCACTCAAGTTTTCTATGTGCAGGACATGTCTAGCAAACCGAGAAAGGACAAGTCCAGGAATAAATCAAGTTTTGTAGGTGCCAGAGATGAGGCAAAGCGCCATATTGTTCAGGCAGGAAAAAGAAAAATTGTGGGAGTCGACGATGTCACAGATGAAGAAGAATACAATAAAGTTGAAGATATGACTCCGTTCGCAGTGGAGGTTGACACAAGTATTCTTTTAGCCGAAGAGGAGGCTCCGTACGCACGTCATGATCATAATTAAGGGACGATTGTAAAGCGAACCATCGTTAATATTCCCTTAGTTGAATGATTATGTCTTGTAACATTTTCCGTGAACATTATCAGATTTATTATGCAATGACCTAATTTATTAGTCAATAATCAGATTTAATATGCATTTAAATGATTTATTATGCAATTAAAAGATTTATTAGGAACTTTAATGATTTATTATGCATTTACCCGATTTATTATGCACTTTAATGATTTATTATGCAATTACCCAATTTATTATACACTTTAATGATTTATTATGCAATTATTAGATATATTAGGCATTTAAATGATTTATTATGCAATTAAAATGATTTATTATGCAATTAAATAATTTACTATTCAATTATTTGATTTTGTAAATAACCTATTGGTACCGGTTGAAAACTACAACCGGTACCAAATACTTGGCGAAAAAAACGGGCGCGCGGGAGTCGAACCCGAGCCTCGGCGATTAGAATAGTTAGGGTTACCACTGTGTTACACGGTGTTATCGATCTCACTGGCGGCAAAAGGCTTAAAGTACAAATATTTCAAAAGTCTTAGGCACCGGTTTTTTTTCTAACCGGTGCCTTAGGCACTTTTCAATTCCCGCCCGTTGTAGGCTTAAGGTACCGAGTGGACTTATCACCCGGTGTTATGGGTTACCTTAGGTACCGGGTGAGTTACAAACCAGTGCCTTAGGCCCTATTAGGCACCGGTTGGACTTACCAACCGGTACCTAAGGCCTTTGGGATATATAAGTTCCTGCCCTGTTTCCTTCTTCCTCACTTGTTCCTTCCACTGCCGGCCCTCTCAATGCCCCCGATCGTCTGCCGTCGCCACCTCCGACGATCGTCCTCCGCCGCCGCCCGGTTGTCCACCGCCGCCGCCTCGATGCCTGGACCTCTTTCCGCTGCGCCGCCGCCGCCGCCTGGACGCCTGGCCACCCCCGCCCGACCCGTCTTGGTGCGCCGCCTCCGCCTCCGCTTCGACGCCGGCGCCCCCTCCCCTTCGCGCCGCCACCTCGGTCCGGCTCTCCCCGGCCGCCTTGACAGGTACACCCCCTCCAATCCTTTCTTTCACCCAGAGCCAAGCCCCCAAACCCATACGCCCAGAACACCGCCCGTCGCGGCCATGGCCGACCCCTACCAGCCCTTCTCCTCCACCTTTTGCTTGCGCAGCACACGTTCCGGCCCCACCCCTCTCCATTCCACCCTAATCCGAGCCCCCACTCTCCTCCCTGCGCCCTGGAACGCCGCCCGTCATCGCCATTGCCACCGCCGAGCACCACCCCGCCGCGGAGCACCCATCCCTGGTCACCCCCAGACCACGACAACCCCCTATCAAGCTTCCCCTTCCCTCCCTCAAGCTCACACACTGCTTTTCCCCATGCAAGTCGCTCGGAGATCGCTGGGAACGCCGCTTGCCGCCGCCGCGAACGCTGCCGTCGAGACCCGTGTGGTGAACTCCTTCATCCATGCCGAATCCGTGCAAGACGACCCCCCAAAGAGCTTCACCAGGTCGAGGCAAACCTCCCCGGCACACTCTCCGCCCGAGCTCGTCACCGGAGCAGTGCCACCGCCGCTCGACCTCGCCACCAACTGCCTGCGCCCGCGGATCCGCTTCCACAGGCCACCTCCGCATGCGTGAAGACCCTCTCTAGGTAGACCTAGGTCTCCTCTAGCGATTCACCCACGGGCCGCATGCCGCTGGCGAGCCTCCTCGCTGGATTCCGGCCGCCAGAGCCGCATCCCCTGCTCTGTCTCCGGCCAGGGGCCTAACCGTGAACTGTATTTCTTTCTAGGGGCCTAACTGTAAAGTCTCGTTTTCTTTTTTTTGTTTCAAAAAACATAAAACATGTAAAATCGCTAATAAATCGTAGAAAAATCAGAAAAATGCAAACTCAACTGTTATGGGTTCCTTATAACTAGATCTACAACTTTTATTGCATGCACTAGAATTAGTAAAGAATTAGAGAGAATTCATGAGAATTAGTGAGAATTAGATATATTAACTTGAATTGAATTATAGAAATATTTTTAGAATTCAATTATGGATATAGTGTTTTCTTTATTATATATTTGATAAAGACTTGTATGTATCATATATTTATTATTTAATTATGTCATTCAAAGACTTTATTTCATCATGTATTTAATCAAGTATTTAATCATGTATTTATATATAAAGTGTTTGTATCTCTCATGTATTTATTATTTAATTATATCATCCAAAGGCTTTAATTACATGTATTCTTCATTCTTAATTCAAATGTGTCATTTATATTACTGATGAAGCTCGCAAACTCGCGCTAACACGCAAACACATGCTCGGTCTCTCGCTCACTCACTTACTAACACACACACTCACTCACACTTGTACACACTCACTCACTCACACTCACTCACACACACAGACTCACTCACACTCACACACACACTGTCTCTCTCTCCCTCTAACATACACACACTGTCTAATACACTCTAACACACACACACACACTCTCTCTCTAACACACCCTAACAGAATTGTATAAAGTATCGACCCTCGAGACACACACACACTCACACTAACACACACACACACACGGACTCACACACACTCACTAACTCTCTCTTTCTCTGTCCCTCTAACATACACACACACACTCTCTCTCTCTCAAACACGCATATTCGTTCAAAGAATTGAATTCTCCTGCTTCATTTAAGGATGGACACATACTCTAACACATTTTTACGGTTTCAGTTATGGATGGACCCCTTCGGTGATGAGCAGGCCGCCGGGCAATACATGTTGGACGCAATAAACGAAGATACGAGGGCCAACACCACCCAACCAATCGCTGAAGAAGATGCTCGGATAGCTGATTCGTTCCTGAATATATTTGGAGATGCTGATGAAGAAGATGATGACTTTGCGCCGCCGCCCAATCAACAGCAGCATGTTCCAGTACGAATCTTAAAACTATATGCATGGTGACTTCGGTAGATTAGTTTTGCGATTAACATATCTTTTCTGTAATTTAGTCGACCTCCGCATCGACTTCGTTGAGCCAGTCAAAAGGGAGACACCGGCCAACCAAGAAAATGGAGGGAAGACAGGTTGTCACAGAAGTGGACGCAGAGGGCTGTCCAAGTGCTCCAGAGGATGCTAGCACAAAATTTGTCAACAAATGTGGGGTTATTGTTCGGGCAAGAATTCCGATCACCACAAGACTATGGAAAACGACCAAACCCGAAGAACAGCAACACGCCGTGCCTGCACATCAAAAGGAAATGCTATGGGCAGAACTCAAGGATATGTTCACTCTTTCTGAAGGAGTTGACCAAGAACTTGTGAAGAAATATGCCTTGAGAAAGATGGCCCTTGCCTTTGCAACTTTCAAGAAGAAGTTGTACACCAATTACATCAAGAAGGATAAGGAGCCGAACTGGGACGATCTTCCTCAGGTTAAACCATACTGGGAGGAGTTCAAACAATACAAACTATCAGAGGAAGCCCAAAAAAATCCGAACAAGCCAAGGTAAATGCAGCAAATAAGAAGTACAGCCACCACCTTGGGGCTGCCGGGTACAAGAAGTCAGTTAAAAAATGGCAGAAGATGGAGCAGGACCTTATGGATAGAGGCATCAGGCTGACGACTTGAGATTGGCCGGATAGATCCAAGTGGTGGTTATTTGCTAATGGCGTGACACTAAACCAGTTGGATGGAAGTTTGGTCGTGCCCAAGCATATGCAAGAAGTGTCCCGCGATCTAGTCGCTGCAATAGACGAGACTCAACAAGGAACATTCCTTCCTCAAAGGGAGAATGATGAGCTGACAAGGGCATTAAAGAATCCGGAACACCCTAGACGAGCCCGCGGCATCGGCGTGGTCCCATGGAAAGTTGCTTGGGCCGGAGATCCCTCTTACAAGACTCACCGAAAGAGCAAAGCCGAATAGGAAGAGAAACTTCGTGCCATAGAAGAAAAGATGAACAAGAAGGTTGCGTCCTTGGAATCTCAGATGGACGCCAGGGTCAATGAGGCGGTGCAGCTAGCTCTGAGCCAAAGGGGCACTGCTGGGTCGCACCCGGATGTTGTGATAAGCCCGGCCTCTCAGCGACGCAGCAGCTGTGCATCCACGGTGGCGCCCGACGTACAAGCGGAACAGCAACCCCAGATTGAGCCAATGGCGGTAGATGACCAGAGGTATCCAATGGATGATGTCACCATGCCGACACCGTGCGAGCTTCATGTGCGAGCAAGAAATATATCCATTCATGTCGCATACGGGTCATCCCTGCCCCTGAATCCTTCTACTACAATTCATGGAAGGCCGATACCCCCTGGCTACACCTCCGTCACAGTCGAGCAGATAGTTGGAAACAATGAGGATCTTGAGCTCGACTTCATTGGAGGGGATGGAGAGAAGACATTGGGAGACGCACTGCACGGGGTTGTTCTATGGCGCAAGGCCGACATCAAACTTACTGCAAGCACAACGGCTCCAGTGCAGACCGATCGCCCGCCTCCGCGGCCTACCTCACCGTCGTCCCCACTACCACCTCCTTCACCACCGTCTCCGCCGGCGCAAAGGGCCACGAGTACTCCAACTCCTCCTACACCAGAAAAGAGAAAGAAAAAGACAGCATCCCTCCCAGCGGCTGGACCCTCAAAGAAGAAGCAGAAAACAGTCGAAAGATAATTAACCTACGAGAAAACCGCTGAGGAGTTGGAAGAGGAGACTGCTCGATATATAAAAGAACAATTGAAGCCTAAAGTCCCCCCGCCGAGGGAAAAGGTACCTCTAGAACTAGGGAAAAAGCTTCTCGCAAACCTAGACAACCCACCAAAACCGAAAAGCTTACCCTCGGACTATGATCGTACTCTGACAAAGGCACACAAGGTGAGAAATCTGAAGAAAAAATGTGGCAAGGCCATTCCTCAGCTTGGCACACAACAAAAAGAACTCGAGCCCCTCCGGGTGCCAGGGTTGCCACTCCTACACCCGACGGACGTACAACTCCAGGCGGACCTACAGGCCGCAATATTTCTTTCTGAAACTGGATTAACGCTAGAGGAGGCAATGGGGCATGTGGAGGCAAAAATCCCTGTCGCTCGCGCTATTACTCCATTCCAGCATGGAAAACCTTTTGTCACTGAGAAAGAGGAGAAAAGTCTAGGCATGCAGATGTTCAATTTGTATAGATGGTACTTGCGAATGGCGAATGACGAAGGGAAAATGTTTGGACTCAAGTATCATGACCATGATTTCTTCCGCGGGGAGGACGACTTCTGGGTGTACTTCCAAAATTTATATCACATTTACCATCGACAAGCCCTCGACGCCTCTATCATCACCATTTGGGTTTTGTAAGTATCACTTACATCTACATTAATACTTTTTGTTAACAAGAACATAATTATATGTGTGCATTATAAAATTTCTATTGCATCGTTTAGACAGGAGATCCAAAGAAGCCGAAAACATGGATGGCACCATCAGATCGGCTTCATGTCTCCTTTGCTAGTCAACTAGAAATTGATCAACGAAAGTTACAAGGAAACATGCCAAAACATGTACGATTCGTTGACTAGGCAAAATTACAAATCCTATATATTCATACCATACAACTTTGGATAAGCCTTGGTCGACTCAATCCTCTGTTATATTACTAAATAAATACTAAGTTGTCTAATACATTTATGTATATATCCTATCTATATCTGCAGTTATCATTGGATTTTACTCATACTTTCCGTAGAGACCGGCAATCTTATAGTCTTTGACTCAATGAGAAATCCAAAGTCCGCAATCCAACATATCATAGACCCCTTGAACAGGTAAGTTCAGTTTGCACAATCAAATCCTTTTTCTGTTAATAACAATTCCTGAATATCAAACTTAACTTTGAGCGCAGGGTTTGGAAAAAATTTGTGAAAAATAACAAAGGACGTGGTCAATGGAGGCCCGAACTGAACGTTAACATGGATTATCCGGTATGTTCATTCATAAAGATTTGTCTAGTTAAGTATATAATCCCAAATTGTTCTATAAATTGAGTAATTTATTTGTTTCTCCTTAAGTGTGCGAGACAACAACAAGGAACTGATTGGTGCGGGTACTACGTATGTGACTACTTGTACATCATGACTCCATGCGAGGAGGCTACTGATGAAGAAACGAGAGTACGTCCAAACCGTTCACTAGTATATTTTCATAATTGTACTAACACACATGATGTTAATCTTTTTTTCCTAAATGATAGATGTCTCAAATGAGGGATGAATGTTACTCTACTGATCGGATCAACGCCGTGTGCGAGCAGCTCGCCGGATTCATTTTGAACGAGATCTTGGATCCTAGAGGCGAGTTCTACCACGACGGTCACATCTATAGAGGACTTCCATCGACCTCCTGAGGGAACTAGTAGTTGGACTGCTAACATGACTTGTACATTTGTAAATATTTTTAAACATTATGCCTTGATGTTTGTAAATTTGTAAATATATTAGTTCATCTAATTAGCTTAATTATATGCTCGCATTTCACTTTTAGTTAGTTTCAAATATTCTCTGAAAACGAACACGAACGACCAATGAACGTATAGTACTGTAGAGCTTGAGTGCGTTTAGCAATTATAAAAGAATAAATAGTAATAAATATAATAAATAAAACTAGATTTGGGAAAAAAAGGGAAAAGGTTATTGGTACCGGTTGGAAATACCAACCGGTACCAAAGGGGCTGCCACCTTACGTCGGCGTGGCAGCCTCTTTGATACCGGCCGGTCTTTCCAACCGGTACCAATGGAAACCTAAGGCACCGGTTGAAAAACCCGGTGTCTTAAGGCGAGGCCATTGGTCGCGGTTGCGGGGCACCGGTTGGGAAACCGGTGCCTTTAGCCCTTCTCAGCTGGTGCCCAAGGCCCATTTTCTAGTAGTGTTGAAGATGTCGCAGCCCCTGGGCACTCGGGCCACGGCGGGCGGGGGAAGGCAAAGTGGCGAGGAATAAGGGACATCCATGGCGCCGTTCGTCATCGTCGCCGGCCGCCGCTGGCATCCGTGGTGCTGTCTGCCGCCGTGGTTGCCGCCGCCGACCCTGACCGCGCCATCCGGCTGGAGCGTGGTCGTTGGCGCTGGCATCCGAGGAGCGCGAACGTGCGGTCGGGGTCGGTGGCAATTTAGAGAATTACTCTCATTCAAACAAAGAGAAGTATTTACCATAGTAAATCTTTTCATTGCAATGCTTTCTTTATGAAAGTAAGTGGTGAAATAATGAGAGCTTGTAGCACAAGGTTTCACGCAGATACCTAGCATATCATATCTATTGATATGTGTGGAAATTATGTTCCTATATTTACTCATTGGTAGATCAAATGAATTTGGTCAGTTCAGACATCTTAGTTCTATATGGGTTTTGTATTCTGAATCTAAGCACAAATCGCAACATACACTACATAAAATCAAGTCACACCATGACTTGAAATAGTCAAGTTGATTGTGGTACAACTGACTAATGAGTTTCTTCCTCAGAAGGATTACTTCAACCATGATGGTCACATATGTGTGTTCATAGTGAAATTCTAGAATGAATTTCATATCATCTCCAATCACACACAACATAATATGTGATCATCATAAGACGGAATTTGAGATGAAATATTTGGGTAAACCAAATCATGCTTTAGTCTACACTAAAGCATAAACATCAGCCTTCCAGTATCCAATTGATATTGGACAACAATATCCATCGACACTTACGGTCGTTCAATCCCCAAAGATGGATCAATATCCACTTAGACCCTGGGATGACAATCTTAGTGCCATAAAAGCGCCTATGTATCATGCAATTTGCAACAGGCCTGATATTGCATATGCAGATACCTTGCTAGCTCATAAGGCTTAACTCCAACAACACTGCAAGATGGGAGTCAAAGAAGATATCCATAGATATCTATATGGCACCATAAGATCTTGATTCATCAATAGATAATTCAAGACACAACCGTAGTGGGATATCAAGATATTGTCTATTTGATCCCCATAATGCCATACCACATACTGATGTCATTGTGGTAAAGTTCTCATAGGAGTCATTAAAATCAACTCTAATGATTACTTACACCTATCATTCTGAAGCGTCAAATAAATATGTATGTCTTCATTGAGTGACCACAAGTGATTCCATTGAATCATCAATCATAATATATCTTGTATTTTGCTTGGATGCAAACAGGTTCCAAAGAAGCAATATCATCATATTGCATCTATCCTCATCAATTATACGAGGATATAAAATCTTGCAGATTTACCCAAAGTCTATCAATTTCCACATTTTACATGTGTCCATGAAATTGATATGAGATGGCTTCAATATTTGCAAGAATCAGGGGGAGCTATCTCCTACCTGTTTTTTATGAGTTTTCCTCACAAGGTTTCTCATGGAAAGTTTTTAATGAGGTAACAATAATACAAGTATATGTCCTATTTTTTATTTTCCCCACTGGGGTTTTTTAAGGAAACATCAAAGGAATACATTGTCCTCAAGCTTGTTATGGGTTTTTCCTCTTCAAGGTTTTCTCATACAAGCACACAAGAGACAATTACAAAATATACTGTAGCAATTTCTCCTAGTTTTCCCATTGGGTTTAATGGAGTTTTTAACGGTATATCAACATATTCTCCTCATATTTTTCCTACATGGTTTTTAGAGGAGTTAAATATATTATGTCGTATCTCCAATTTTTCCCCACAGTGGTTTTTAGAGGAGATACCAAAGACATAGTGGTTTATCAATCACAATAAGATATTCCTCCGACTTTTCCCTTAGGGTTTTTTCGAGGAATTAACAAACACATTGATCTCAAGGAGGATTCGATCAATGGGGAGTGTTACAAAACAAATATCTCGGGATGATCTCATCCTACG
Source organism: Panicum virgatum (assembly GCF_016808335.1). Lineage (NCBI taxonomy): Eukaryota > Viridiplantae > Streptophyta > Magnoliopsida > Poales > Poaceae > Panicum > Panicum virgatum. The sequence continues at coordinate 10,912,750 of NC_053151.1, read as the reverse complement.
TACGAAGACGGTTCCTCCAAACTGAAACGACCCAGATTCCGCGATGCCGAAGTCTAAGTCTTTACTCATTGCGATAGTCCCAGGATACACTTAAGCTATCGCAATTCATATGTTTCAATCGGTATCACATCCATATCTTCGAATAACATTACATTATACATTATTGGCCTAAGCCTGTACAAGTCCAACAGGACTGGATCAAGCAGAAATCGTAGTCTAGCAGTGGATAGTAGGTCTTCAAGTCCATCTCCACAGGCATCCTTGAGCGTAGCACAGTGATCCTCGGTCATTCCATCCTTCATGGGGATAGTCGTCATCCAGCTTATCTCCAAAACCTGCGCGCGGAGGCGGTTCCTCGGAAGCGCCCCCTCACAAGGCGGTTCCTCGCTCGGACTCTCCGAACGGACGGGAACATGTCCCTTCCCGTGTATATATGTAAAACATCTGATCAATGAATAAGTTAGTTGCATTACTTCGTCATTCTTACTCTCGTTTTCTCGAGTTCCTCGATTCTACTCAAAACAGTGGCGACGAGCACGGGCTGAGCAGGAGCGAGGAGAGCAAAGAGCTTGGCGAGAGATAGGCCGTTGGATTGCAACGGACGGCGCCGATGGATAATTGCAGAGGCACGTTGTTTGGGTAAATGCAGAGGACTCGATCCGTCTAGGGGTGGGGAAGGCGCTGTGGGCGGGCAACAGACAAAAGAGCGACTCTGTCAAGTAGGAGACAGATCAGGACCAAAAAGCATGTAGTCTGAAAAATGAGAAGCAAAAATGAACATTATTTACGTTCTGTCAGCAAATATAATAATATAAGTTGGTTTAAGTATAGTAATATCCATTAAAAACGAAAATGCATTTTTAAGTCACATTGTTATCTCCTAATAAGAGCACTAAATTGCACTCCGTACATAGACAATAGACTGAGGTATCTACGATCCGTAGATGAAAAAAAAATGATTTGATGGGCACGTGAGGAACTTGACAAAGGAGGCTAGATGAAGTACCAGATAATCTGAAAACTAGAGTGGCAAATAACATTCATGCATGATCCCATATGGACAGCTCATCCATTTTAAGGTACACAATAGTTGCTAAGGTTAACTACAACCAAAAGTTCCCAAAGTCCTATGTTAAGGTCATACTGCACTGGGTCCTTACATGGCTCTCGGTCTGATCCTACCATTGAAGCATACAGATCCTTCCATTGAAGTCTTAACAACAAGCTGATCCAGACTAGTCAGGGATTCATTACCGACCAAAAGATCTTCACACGCAACACAGCACCACCGATAGTAAGTTGATCTTCATCTCCACGGTTGGCCCTTGGCGTAAACAGGATGCATCTCGATTCACCGTCCCCAGGCTGCTGAGCATCAATTATCAGCATATCCTTCAAATAGACAGACACAACAGGCCGCATAAGCTGTAGTATCATAGCTCCACGACCATCAGCACCACCAGTCATGGTGTCAGCTGCTTCTTCACTGCTATCGTAGAGCAGAAGCCTGTCCTTGATGCTCGTGGTGTAGGCAGTGATTTTTCCATGGAAAACTCCCTGCACAACTTCTACTGCCACAGTTGCCTCCACTGCATCTTTCACAACTGCATACGTCACATCCACGGTGCTGAGCCTGGTAGCAAGAGATTTGGTTTCGATCTCGCATTCCTTCACTGTTCGACCTGTACCCCTGATAGATAATATTCCTTTACTAAATTCTCTGTCCTGTCCTAGATGATCCTTGATCTTGAGATCAGTCTCAACATAGATATCATCTAGCAACGCGAGTCCTCGTTTTGGCCCAGTCAAGAGCAATGATTCATCCTGCAATAAGTTTATTTATTATAGGACACCTAAATTAATTTCCTACAAATATGCTATGAGGTTAACACACGCATAAATAACACAAACTAGCAAGGAGATACCTTAGAGCTGATGAGTTGGCAATGGTGACTGTCACGACAGAAGTGGTAAACACACTTCTCATCGACGCTGTCCCTGACAATGACAGTGCCATAGACATGGATTGGGAAGCCAACATCTGAGCTGGCTATCTTGACGTACAGGACGTTTACGGCATGAGTAATGAGGCGCCAGTAGTCTCTCTTGCTTTGGTAGTCTGCATCAGTAAACCTCATGGGACCAAGGGGTGCTGTCGAACCATATGCAGAAAAACCAAGGAATTAATTAGAGTCAATCTAGCTTGTATCCGTGTGTTTTTTTGAGATCCGACACCCGGTTGTTTTTTTGGCTAAAGACACTATTTTCTAACAACACCAGAACTGGGTGTTTCAGCATCAGCTGACACCCAAAATCAGAGAGCCATCAAATCGCTTGTCACCAGACCGGTTGCATATTCAAAGCTCATTCCAGAATACACCGTGCTTGCACTGCTGCACGATTCATAGTACTAATTTCAGAACACACCTTGTTTTGTTTATACCAACACACATATTCTGGAAAAAAGAGCACCGCAAGAACCCACTGCTAGCCACACAAAAATATAAAATGACAGTCCAACCAGTATCCCAAATAAAGAACAGAAATACATGATGATGATATAGAAAAATTAGTAATAGAAGGCAATTAATAATCTGGACATTGCACTTCAAACATAAAGACATCGATATGGCATTAAACACACCTTATTTTAGCATTCATACACATTGTCATAGTATTAACACGTTCAGCTAATCTGACATAGTTCTAGCACATATATATAGGAACACACATGTAAGTGACTCATATTACACCCTTTAGAAATAGGAGGAACATGTTTGCAGATGAGAAGGGGTATCCTTCACTTCATCTACAACAACATACTTATTCATCAGATGAAGAATTTTCCCTATATCATTGAAATCACAAATAAGGAAAGACTTTTACTAATGATTTGGGAAAAAAAGATGCAATCACAATGATTGGTTCAAAATATCAAGACAAGCTACTTATTACAGTCGATTTGCACTGTAATTACAGTGGTGGCATCCTGTAATTACAGCGCTGTCACACACTGTAATTACAATAGTGACATACTGTAACTAAAGTATTACACCGTAATTACATAGGCAACACATTGTAATTACATCTAGACATCTTTTAAAAAACCCATCACTTTGCAAACTGTAATTCATGCTTTTATAGAAATGTAATTTAACTAGATTCGGATTGTATATGCTATAAGAAAGGATTGTACAAAGTACTTCAGGTTAATGCCACTCGGTGTACAGTGGATCACCACACTGTAAATTCATAGATTAATACAAACTAAAATTACAGCGATCAATGCACTATAAAAGTTCAGGCTTATTACTGTAAAATGCATACAAATGGAACCTGCTATTTATGTTGAAGAAATGGAGTGAAATATAATTTTTGCAGCGCTAAAAATACTGTAACTCTTGAATTGAATCGCATATTTACTAACATATAAAATTATAGGCAAAGATGTAACCATACATATCAATATGTTAATAAAGACATATTGATACAAATTTAATAGATACAAATTTAATAACTCTTGAATCGCATATTTACTAACATATAGTACTCCCTTCCCAATTACACCTTCATCAATTGGCACTATAAGATGCAATACAAATGAATTGTGATGTCTGATGAATACACACTAAGAAAATATATCAACTGTAAATTGAAGGATATTCATATTCTATAGTATTTAGTATCAAAACATATCTGTAGTGTAAAACTCAATCAATGCACATCACCCCTGTATTGATTATAACATCAGACTAATCTAAAAATCAGCAGCAATTCTGACCTCCCGTGAACCAAAAAAAAAGAGATGCAGCCTTACAAGTTATTAGAAGTTTCACTTACCAAGAATCAGCATCTCATCTAACATACATGTGAAATACAGATCATATATGCAAAGCTCTAGTATCATAAATATCATAATTCATAGGAGTATGCATAATATAAAAATGTAGGTAAAGATAACTTAGACCTGCACGGTGGATGAATCTGGAAAACCAGTAAAAATAAATAGATTCAGCAAAAGTTTTTTTACTTTAATTTGCAAATTGCTACAATTCATAACAGTTAAAAGGAGTAATGAATGAATGAGAAGAGGACATGAAAATTTGGATGATAATGCAACATTGACATTTCAGGTATGAAAAAACGACAGCACAATGTTAATAAAACAAGTATATTAGTTTATTACAGTTATATGGCATTCAAGTTACAATACATCTCTCACGACTGTAGTTGGAATAAAAATTGCCAATCACATCATATAGTTAGCATGTGCTGGCAGCAAACTGACACCTAGTATGTTATAATGTTTATGTCTCTGCCCAAAAAATGAAAATGTTTCTACAGCTAGACAACTAATCCTAGCACACCAGTCAAATAGTAATCCTAGCACTTGACAAAAATACACCAGTCAAATAGTAATCCTAGCACTTGACAAAAATATACATTTCTCATATTTTCTAAGAATGAATCTACGGCGGAAAGAGGGTAAGAACAGATTACTCATAAAACATAAACCTTATGCTCACTGATAAATAAGCATCTGGCTAATATAAGATTAACACTCAATCCTAGCGTCTAAAACCTACATGCCATCTCAGAATGAAAAAAAATAGTATGATCCAAAAAACAGTTGGCTTGCAAGAGAAACAGCTTGATGAAAACCCTATCAATTAGATTCCTAAAACAAAGTGTGGAATTGTTTGCAACAAACGCACTAACAAATCGATTAATACTATTTTCCACTCTCGATAATGGTAGCACTAGTTCCAGCTAACCAAACATCCCCCTTCCCTGTAGAAAATTGCAACCCAACTGAGCACTGCCCCAACCACAAAATTCATCCATCTAAAATGAGAAACAAAGACTGGAGAGGTAGATCTGAGACACAAAGATTTCAAACACACAAATAATCGACAAGGATTCGATCAACACAAAAACATCACCATATGAACCACATCCATCGAGAAAATCCAGGACTAATGACTACATCTACCAGCGAACAGAGTGAAGGGAAAGCAGCCTAGACCTGCAGGTTGGGATGAAGGTTCCGAGGGCACAGGACACCAAAGAGGATGACCTTCCTGCTGGCAGCAAGCGCGTAGATGGAGACCTGTTGTGGTCGGTCGTTCTTGATAAACCACCCCTGGCCACTGTAGCTGGACTCGCCAGCGCCGAACGAAGCCATGGCAGATCCAATATGGAAGGCAAAGGCCGAAGGGGATACAGTCAGTACAGATGAGACTACGGAGTAGTCGTGGTGGAGTGGTGTGGGGGATCCAGATTCAGTGAATTTCCTTGAGCAAGTCATGTTGTAACTTTCTGTTTATCTCCTGTGTCCATTTCACATCCAATGGCGCTGGATGATTAGGGTGAAAAATACAATCGAGAATTAGCGATTTCCACCCGCTCAAGACAGGCAGGCACATTCATGCGCGGCGCGGACATTGCAGCTGCTGGGTTGTTCCGCTGCTTGCCGCTGTTCGCACCTGCCATCTCAGAGGTCCATGTTTTGCGCTCTCCCGCACCACGCGGCCTAGAGGCACGGGACCTGCCTTGTCCTGCGGATTCCGCACCACCGCCACGCCACGAAGGAGGGAGGTTCGCTTCCGGCACAGCCATGCGCTGCAAAGGTGGAGTCAGGCTGCCGGCAGCCGCGCCGCTTGTACCAGCCGGCGATGGAGGCGCATCTTTGGGTCGGGCACGAGTGGCACACACATGCGGGGACCGCGGATAGGACATGGGTGCGGAGCTGGGAGCCGCGGTGACCATGCACAGGCGATGGCAATGGAGGAAGAAGGCTAGCGAGGTTTTATGGCTGTCAGGCAGGACCCATGTCTAACACTTTCTTGCTTTTAGGTCCCTTTGCTGGTGGCCCTTGGATCAGGCTTGAACGTTACGTTGGATATAGGTGCGAAGATAAGGCATTACTTTACAGAGAGGTAAGTTACTGAATCTCATTTGTTTTTTTTTTTGTTTTTTGGAGAACAGAACAAACAGAGATCAAATGGACACAAACAAACCAAATCACCGGTCCAGTGGACAGAAATTCGTGTGCTAGTGCTAGACATGGTAGAAACAACCGAGTCTCTTTAGATTTTCTCGATTAATCAATATACTAATTTGAGTTTCATTCCATCAATCATGCTTAGTTGCTTACAGTTGAATTGAAGATGATATAAAAGTGCAGGCACCGAAAAGAACATTTTTTTAACATCTGGAATCACATCACATGAACACACGTTTCTTTCCATGGTACGGTTGGATGGATAGATGAGACATGGGTGGACGATGGATGTACTTACACTCCTCGTCCAGGTCGAACGATTTGAAGTCGACGGCGGTGAATCGGTTGTAGTAGAGGCCCCCCTGTTTGGGATCGAAATCGATAACGCCACCGCGACCCAAGGCTTCCCGCTTCCAGCCGCGGGGGTCCCCGGCCTTGAGCAGGCGGCGGCCCTCCTCCAAGGCTTCCTGCCTGAACCTCTCCGCCTCCGCCGCCCGCTCCGCCTCGGTGACGCCTGAGAAATCTGGCTGGACTAGGTTGAGCCGAATGTACTCCTTCATCCACACCAAGCGCTCTTCATTCACCTTGGCCACCTTCGCCGCCAGCTGCTCCTTGCTCAGCCCTGCCGAGAATTCCTTGGTCTTCATCCCCAGGGTGAGGTCCCGGATCTTCGCTTGGACCACGCGCATGTGGGCCTGAGCCTCCTGCACCTCCGCCCACAGACGCGACTTGGGTGCCCTTGCCCTTGCATCTGCCTCCACCTCCGCCATGGCGACGAGAACACGCAAAGATCGGGGTGAGAAACAAAGCCGATATAGGGTTTGAGGGTGTCGTCTGGTTTCTTCTCAGGTCCTCCCTCGCCTTCCAATCCAATCTTAACAAGAGAAAAGGCTGGCTCTCTTTTTGCTCGACGAGCGTCAGCCCGGCCCACTATCCCACACCCATGCTACGGCCTTTTCCTTTCCTCTCCACCAGCATCAGCCCAGCCTACTATTCCACGCCAATGACTGGATTATAGCATTTTAGAAGATATATGTACATCACTCAAAAAGAAAAGAAGAAGATATATATACTAAGTCAACGTAAAAATCGAGTGATTATTCCTAAAACAAATTGAGTGATTAAGTAAAAAAAATCATCCAGATTCCAATTTTATGTTCTACTCTCTATGATTCTAGTCGTTTTCCCATAACATTTTAGCGGAGGTGCCAAATGACCTCCATAGCTCTGCTTTTGGCGAGCTCCCCGCCTCCATACACGAGTCTCAGGGGGCTCTCAAAGCGTCTCCTTTCTTCCAGTGAGAGGGACGACCGAGAGGCAACCGGGGGGTTCCGGTGCTCGTGGCAGCGAGTCCGCCGTCCTTCTTCGTCTTCGTTGGCCTTCGTGCCCGCGGAGGTGAGGGGGCGGCGAATCCTCACCGTTGGCGTAGCGTGAGGTTTCCCGGCGGCGTTCGCGGGTGGCGGCGGCGGCGCCATGGTGGATTTTGTCCCTCCGGCTCTTCGTCCACCTCGCGCGGGGCACGCTCCCGCGCGGCGGCGGACCAGTGAGGGTGGATGCCATCGGATCTGAGGCGGCGGTTTTCGGATCCGGTGGCCTCCTGTTCAGGAGCTCGGGGAAGGCGCTCGTCGGAGGTGTGGCCCTTCGGATCCGGCGATGGCGTCGGGGAGAAAGACAGGTTTGCTCTCCCTTTGCGTAGTGTTTGTGGAGGAGATGCAGCTGGGGGTGATGGCGTGCGGCAGGAGGGTCGGAGGAGTCCGGGAAGAAGACCTTCTCTTCCCGGCGGTGAGCCACCAAGTCGATCTGGAACCCGCTTCTTCAAAAGCCTGTGTGCGATTGGAGCTCCTTCGATCCTGGGTGCGATGCCTTGTTTCCTTCTGGCTTCTGGCTCCGGCGGCGACTCCGGCGACGGCGACAAGGAGGACTAGGCGTCTCGAGCGTGCTCAGAGGTTTCTAGGGACCTGTTTGTAATTTCTTTTTTTGTCAGGGACCTCTGTCTAAGTGGGCTGAAGCTGCTGTATCCTCTACATGCTCTACGTACGCGTCTGTATGCGTACGGCATTCTGTACATATTCCTTACTCAATAATACAGACGCTCCCCCCCCCCCAAAAAAAAGCTCTGCTTTTGGCGGTGAAAGATTCCTCTGCTCACCGTGGGGCCTGCTAGGAGAGGTGTTGCGTGTGCTTTTTTGCCCAACGCGTGGCGCATGGGGGCAGTTAAGGTGGACCATTCTAGTGGCATAAATGCTGAGCAACTTGTATTTTGGGACAACCCGTGAATCCTAAAACCACTAGAATTATAGAGGAACAGAGGGAGTATCTAACTACCCTATAAAAAACGAGTTTTGAAAAAACTATTTTTTTACCCAAAAATTTTTACCCACCTCATATATCTACGCAAAGTCTAACGAACGACCGGGTCGCGCAGTGCGTGAGCGCGCGACCCGCGTCAGCCTGCTGTGGCCCGTCCGTGCCCCCGCGCCTCCAGCTGTGCGCCTGCGCGGCCTGTTAGGCCCGAGCGCTGCACCCTCTCCCCTCTCGCGTTTTTGGGCCGGCTTGCTCTGCCTCTGTCTCCCTCTTCCGTGTTTTGGGCCTTCATCAGCCATCTCCGCACGACTACAATTTGCAGGCTGTTTTACAACAACTTGCTAGTTTTTAGATTGCATGTACATAACTTGCTGATACTATGCAGACAACTTTGCTGTTGTTTAAAAAACATTATACCTTCATAAACTTGCTGCATAATTATGCACGTTGCTAAACATTACATAACATGCTATATATTCATATGAACTTGCCACAACAGGAAACTTGCTACAAGATACAATGAACTCACTAAAAATCATATGAACTTGCTAGATATTACATAACTTGTTACATAATCACATGAACTTATCACAACTGAAAACTTGTTACAAAATGCCATGAACTTGCTATATAATCATATAAATTTGTTAGACATTGACATAACTTGCTATATCTTTCCTACATAACTTGCTACATGTCGAGGGGCATTGGCATCTAGGAACGACGAAGCATCGACTTTGAGCCGAGAGCTGACATATAAATACTGTTTTCTAAGGTAGTTTTATTTTCTAAATTTTCTCATAAAACTATGCCATTTTATTTGTATTTCTTTTTCAAAAAAAAATATTTGTCTCGTAGCAACGCACGGGCCAATTGCTAGTTCACCCAAAAGTTCTTTGCCCACCTTATATATCCACCTTCAAGGTGTTCCGCTGCACAACTCAACTCGAACAGGTAAAGAAAGATTTTGGTGGAAAAGCATGCGTATATAGCAACACCGTAATTCGTAAGAGCGTCTTGATCCACCACTTGCCATGAGACCTTGGCTGCCTCAGCAGTGGATGGTTTTGGACCTGCTTTCCTTGGCGGAGAGGCAGATGCCCTCTGGTGAGAGCTGCAGCACAGGCACGACGGATGGAATTCGTGTAGTGGACATCAATGGTGGGCCGGCGGTTGCCCAGACACACGATGCTGGTGACGCACCACAAATATTGGCGTCTTGGCTAGTTGGACTCGTCGTGGGACGGCCATGATCAGGATTCAGGACAAAGCCATGACCCCGAAGACCCAACCGCATTGACCCGCACTCCCCTATCATTGTCCTCTCTCACGACGAGCACCAAGCCCCAGCTCAGCTCCTCCTCACTAGGTCCTGCCGAATTTTGTGACAACTTGCATTACATCTTTCGAGGTTATGATTCGGGTATAATCTTTCTTTAGCATGTTCTACGACAATAGAACACACAGAACGCGCTTACTCTTTCTTAAATAGTTCTTAGAGAGTGTTTGGATACATGAATTCTAGACAATCCATAGATGTATCTAGACATACCATGTCTAGATACATCCATGGATTCTAGAGAATGCAAGGAACCAAAGCACCCCCTTACAGCCTTACTTATGATGTGTATCTGATAGAGGCTCATTGGTTGGGATTTCTCTTTGGACAAATCTCTTCGCTTTTCCGTCATTTTAATAGGGGAATATGAATTGAACTATGCCTTCGTTAGGTGGCATTTGCAACAACCACTACTAGAAAATGAGCCTTCAGAACCGGTTGAAGAGGTGCTTAAGCACCGGTTTTACAACCGGTACCCCCAAACCGAGACCATTGGCCTCAGTCTAGGACACCGGGTTTTTCACCCGGTGCCTTAGACATCCATTGGTACCGATTGGAAAGACCAACCGGTACCAAAAAGGCTGCCACGCTGACGCAAGCTGGCAACCCATTTGGTACCGGTTGGTCTTTCCAACCGGTACCAATGAGTTCATGGCATTTCTAGCATCATTTCCCGTTTCCCTCGCATCCTTCACTAGCAGCTTTCAAATAATCGTTCACAAGATATTAAATCCATCGATATAAAATATTCCAATCAACCACATGCTCCAAAGAGTTGTTCACAAGATATTAAATCGATCGACAAAATACTCATAGATTCCACAAATCATCCAAAGAATTGTTTACAAGATAGATCTAATCCATACAATCTCACATGCATATCTATTACTGAAAAATAAGAAAAAAAAAGAGAAAAAATCACCCACGGCTAGCTCCCGTCCGGGGCGGCGGTCAGCTTGAATGAGTTCTTCACGCGGGTTAGCTTCCTCGTGGCCGCAAGCTTCTTGAGCTGCCCGGCCAGCAGCTTGCGGAAGTTGGCCGGCGTCCCGTGCACTACCGCGCGAGCTGCTGGCCGACGCACCGCGCGTGCTTTGCCTCGGGCCACGTGTGCTCCTGCTCGCTCGGCTGTCTTCCCTGCCCAAGAACCGAAGGAAGAAAAGAGGAAAATGAGATGAGCCACGAAACTTCAAATCCAAATTACTTCCTCAAATCACAACAATTCAAAACAAAACTCAAGCTACAAATGTGTAATCTTAAGGATTAACAGATCCAAAAACAATTTGCCAAAAAATTGAGTATACTCGTGAATAAAAAATCACATGAAAAAAAATCACATGCTCACCTCGCCGGGCTCATGCTCTCGCTCCTCGCCTTGGCTCTGCTTGGTGCGGCCCCGTTGTTGGATGGCCACGGTTTCGCTGGGACGGCTTGACCCGCGCCGTCGCCGCGGCCCCAGGCTTGATGCAGACGCCGTGGTGGATCTCCAAGGGCCCCAGGCTGACGCCCCTGCGCTGCGGCGTCGGAGCCTGCTTGATCGGCTTGAGGCCTTGCGCGGCGCGCGGCGGCGGCAGCAGCTTCCCAGGGAGCAGCAGCTTCCCAGGCTGAGCCCCCGCATCCGCGTCCGTGTCCGCGCCGCCGCCTTCGCCGCTGGAGCGGGCGCTGCGTCCCCACGCCGAGGATAAGGTAGAGAGAGATGAGAGAGGTAGAGAAATGAGGGGTAGAGAAATGAGGGGCAGAGAGATGAGAGCTCAGGTGCCGACGGCCAGAGACTTAATAATATCGTGATGTCTGCTACAAAGGCACCGGGTGGTTGTTTGAACCGGTACCTAAAGCCTGTCACCTTCATTGGCCCCGGGTTGTGGTATGACCAAGTGCCGATGTTTGCTTCAAAGGCACCGGGGCGTGCTATTACCCGATGCCATTAATGCATGGGCTAATTGGAACCGGCTCATGGTTTTAACCGGTGTCTTTGATATTCAATTGGTACCGGTTTCTGACGCGGCGTAACTTTCCGGCGCTTGGCATAGGCCAAAAGTACCGGCTGTTGTTACAACCGATATCAATGTCTAGTATTAGTACCGGTTACAATATGAGCTGGTACTTTTGGCCTGGACCTTTATCTCGTTTTCCAGTAGTGAATATTCACATGGTGATTGATTTACGTCCACAGTTCATTTTTCAGATGAACAATCGCATGGTGCAACCAGTGTTTACTTTTTTTAGAAAGGTTTTTCGTCCGGCTTATAGAAAGTTTAATCATGCTAGGATTACCAGCTTACAATGAAAGCACACAACTAATTCAATTCTAAACACCCTTCCACTGAAAAGTGAAAATTCCTCTACTAACCTAAACACCTCTACTAAACATCTCCCGCTGCTACCATGGCGGCCAAGGGCAGTCGCTCAGGGGTGGAGGAAAGCTTCTGGCCGACACCTCCAGAGAGGTAGGGGCGGCGGCGGGCGCCGCCTCCGTCCTCCTTCACCACGACCGCTGGCCAACGATGGCCGGGAGCACACGTCCGGGAGCCTCCATCGTCGCCGGCACCCGCTGACTTCCGCCCTCGCGGTAATCGTCTTCTTCCGCCGTTGACCTGCACGGATCTGGCCACGTGAGGCCAAGAAGCGAGATTGCCGCCTTCCTGGCAAGACGCCAGCAGTGGCGGAGCCACGTTGAGGCCATCCTGGGCTCCGGCCCCCCCTTGCCATGGTCAATTTTCAAAGGATGCAATAGTTCTGCATGGCTCCATGCATGCATGTTGGGATGTTCCTAAATCCTACAACTGGAATTTGCATGCCACACCGCATGAATTCTCTCGATCACTTCGGGTCAGTTTGGTTGTTTTGCTTGCTTGGGGTAGCATATGCTCATCAGTTCATGCATGCAGTTTCAGCCTTTGCGCCTGCTTGCCGTGAGCTCAGCTGCAGCTTGCAGCAGCCACGCTCATCTGGTGTCCAGTGGATCAAAAATATACGAATGCAATTTGGCCTCTTGATTATCCTTATCAATGTGATTGCTTTCTTATATACTGCACCTTGTTCAATACATTTAGTTTAGCCTACAATAAACCAACAAAAGGACATATGAATTGTGTAAAATTTTTATTTACCCAGTACCCACCTCAAAAACTGTTTTATTCATATTTGTGGTTAAGTATTGATTAGGTCATTAACATGAATTTGTCTCCACACGACCCCACTAGATTTGCCTACAGCCCCCCCCCCCCCCCCCCCATTTCAGCTCTGGCTCCGCCACTGGACACCAGGGCCTCCTTGCGGCTGGCTCAGGCAGCAGCGAGGCGATGGGGGAGGGGAAGGGAAGGGAAGGCGGCGGCTAAGTTTGGGAGGCCGCCCCCAAGTCGCCTCGGAGAGGGCGACGCGGGGGGCGAGGAGCCCGATCTCACGTTCTCTCACTTTGCCCGGCTGTTTCGAATTGATCCTCCTCACACGGTGTTTACTCAAATTATAATCCAGTAGTTTCAACTTTTCAAGTTTTGCAGTTTGAATTCATCTACTTATTTTAGTTTGCACTTGTAGAAAATATGAAGCGGTGTGGCTAACTGAATGTTCAGGTCAATAACAAATTTCTGATTTTTTTTCTTGCAGAAACACACTTTCATATAATTGATTCTTTGCACTTTTCCATATGAAAAGCAAAGATAACTGGATGGGTAATATTACTGAATGAGATGTCTGGTATTCAGGTTCATAATGTTCTATAGCGGAGATATGTGATTATGGATCTTGCATTATTTTTCAAAAGATATAAGATGAAAATAATTCTTCTCTAAAAATAAGCATGTCTCTTATTAAATGCTAATATGTTTGGGTTCTTTTGTTTAGTGAACCAGGTTTTTGTTTGCTGTGTTAATCATTCCAGATTTGCCTAATCCTTTCCTCACCGCTGAAACCCAAGGCCAAGGTGGGGGAAGAAAAATAGAGAACAGAAAGAACCTCCCTGATGATGAATCTGAATACTACAAATGGCGTGCATCTCGGGCCCACCAGCCAGTGACACCAAACACTGGAGACGAGTTCACTCCTCGAAAAATCATCGGACGAGCCGATCCTCAAACCAAACACGCTACAACTGCACGCCGGCCTCCTCCTCACCGCCTCCGCCGCCTCGCCGGCCGCTCACCTCCTCCCCTGCCACTCTTTTCCCTCGATGCCGCTGAAAGGATCGGGTGCTCTAGCCTAAGAGGGGGAGGGGGTGAATTAGGTGCTAATAAAAAACTTGACCTATGGCTCCAACTAGTTTGCACAAAATTTAAACTAAAACAATTTATCTAGATGTGCAACTAGGTTGTTCTAGTGTAAAACCCCTATCCCAAAAGAGTTTAACAACCTATAGCCTTTCCAATCAAGAAACTATTCTATGAAAGTAAAGTCACATAAATTGCTAGTAGAAAATGCGAAAGCTTAATGAGCGGGATAGGAGATAGCAAACTCTTGACGCGGGTGTTTATCCCGTGATTCGGTTAGCCACAAAGGCACACCTACATCCACGTTGTTGTAGCACTCACTAAGAGTATTGCTACTCAGCCACCAAATCTCTTCCGTGAACACAATCACGGTCACCTTGGCCCCGGGTTCCAATAAGGAGTTTCTCCACAAAGGATGGGGGTCTCCACGTCCCCCACACAAAGTGTCATCGCCACTCCACACCAAGTCGGAGGGTCGATGACGTTGCCGGCGAGCCTTCAAAGCTCCAAGGTGTCGGCGCACCAAGCTCTTGTTTTGGTTCACTAGAGAACCACAGCACAAAGGCTCAAGGCCTTGCAATCTCACTTACTAAGAGCTAATCCTTTACACAACACTCTCAAAGTGTGCTAAGGGCTAAGGATATAATTTTGATGCTCTTGTATGGCTTGGAGATGTTCTTGGGTGTGTGTGGGATGTCCAGCAACTCCAGCAAATTTCAAATGGCCGGGGTGAGGCGTATATATAGGCCACCAAGTCATGTAGCCGTTGCTCCAACGGTCAGCAGAAAATCTGCGTATCATCGGATGAACCGATGCCTCTGGCAGGGGTAGCGTCGGTTCATCCGATCACTCTAATACCCGAAGTAGCCGTTGAACTCCTGACAGCTGACACAGTGACCACCGGTTGAACCGATGCTTTCCCGTCGGTTAAACCAGTCACTCAGAGCATTCTCCTCTTCTGCTGACGTCATTACACCGGTGCTTTGCTCCGATGCACCGTCGGTTGAACCGGTGCTGAAGAAACTTCTCCTGGGCACTTGACATCGTCTCTGGTACACAGTACGCCCAATGCACCGATGCCCTTTCTTGGACCGTCGGTTCAACCGGTGCCTATAGGCTGACTTGGATTCGATTTCCTCCTGCACCAAACATCATAGCGTCGGTTCTTTCGACAAGCGTCGGATGCACCGATGCTTAGGCATCGGTTCTTCCGGTGCTCCTGATCCGAAGAGCTTTCAGGGCGGAACCCCCGTAGGGGCGGCCCTTCGGGCCTTGGTACGCCTATCTTCTCTTTCTCTTTGTCATCACTTGAACCTAAAAGCCTGAGAATGGTCATCTTAACAATTATATTAGTCCGAGTGTTGTGTTGTCATTCGATCACCAAAATCACTCGAAATGGCATAAATGGTGCCATGTTCGTTTCAATCTCCCCCTTTTTGGTGATTGACGACAACACAATCAAAGTAAGCATAAATTTGCAGAATTTGACAAATTAACCACTTGATACCAATAGAAATCAATTGAAAACAGCTTACGCTTGCTTGGATGTTTTCCACCATCCAATGATGACTTGGCCTTGACTTGGCCTCTCCCTAAAACCATGATTTCCCCCTTTGTTCCTCCCCATTTTTCGCTACTTCTCCCTCGTGACTTGATTTACTTAGGTATTTCTCCCCCTTTGGGATATGCTTCTTCTCCTTGAGAAAAAAACCTTGCTTTGATCCACATTTCTCCCCCTTTGGAATCAAATCACCTAAAAGGTCTTGCTCCAACAAAGGTCTTGCAAAACAATATAGCTTAAGAGAAGATTAATAGCCTAGGGAGTTAGTTCCCTGACTCATGATCCAATTGTATGATATCAATGAAGATACCAATTGAAAATATCACTATGGTGGATCACAAAAATCACGAAACTAGCATGACATGAACAAAACTCTCCATAAGTGTGTACACAACATGATGATGTGAAAATCAAGTGCACAACTAGATATTATAACTAGAGAGCTTAGATCATATCATGCACGGAGGTAGCTCTAAAGTAAATAGGATATGACAAAGATATTAATTGAAAGAATTTAGAACCTTGCATACCTCCGGGTGTTCTTTGTTTATCTTGCATGTACCAATTTGAAAGTGACTTCCGACCAATTGAAAGTCTTTAAACAAAGAGCACATTGTACACCAAGGTTAAGCAAATATATGAGCACATAGCCTATGAACTTAGATATAAGCATTTAAGTTCAATAAAGCATGGCTCAATATGCATGAAGGCACAATTTATCTAATCACTCTTATAGAGTTGTTTGTTCACAATGATCATGAGAAACATTCCCTTATAGTGTTAAACTCGTTAGTCTCAAAATCACAACCTATAGAATGAACTCCCCCTAAATGTGTGCATTTAGTGTTTGAATCACCAATCAAATATATGCACAATGTTTTTGACAATAATGGGAAGTTTACTCTATAGCTTTTGCTCATGGTACACATATGAAAGACATACCTTATGAAGTCCATGTACCATGAAAGGTAACCTTGTGTAGCTTTCTACACACTTATCAAACATTGTAGGTTGCTCATGGGTTAGAATCATGACACAAGCAACCCACAATATATAACACTAGGAGATGCAATGCAAATATCCTAGTAAAAAGCAATGGAGCTACACGATGCTTGAATTGAATTCTAGCTACCATTACCTTATGGGGGACTTGGGCAACACATGTCCAAGTTGTGAGCTTAGCTTCTTTGGCTTGAAGTTTCACTTCAACTTGTGAGCTAAGCCTCCAAATCCCCCGTAGCTGTTCTTGGGCTTCAAGTCTCCTTTGGCACCCACACCATTTGAGGCCCCTTCAAGTTTGTGATGACATCCTTGGGCACCCAAATGGAGTGGTTCCACCTCCTTCCTTGCTTCCCAACCTTGTGAGCAACCACATTGCCATTGATCTTCTTTTTGATCACATAGGAGGTGCTATTGCTTTTGTTCTTCCGGTTGGGCTTGGTGTAGATGAGAGAACTCTTAATTGTGAGTTTCTTTTTGTTCTTCTCATCCAAAAGCTTCTTCCTTGGTTGAGAACACTTGTTGGACTTGTGACCTTCTTTGTGGCACTTAGAGCAAGTCACGGTGGACCCCTTCTCAAGCTTCTTCACCATGTTTTCACGGTTATCTTGAGAAGGTTGAACATTGCTCTCTATGCCTTTGCTCTTCATTCTATACAAGTCCTTCATGAGCCTTTCCACTTCTTGCTTGAGCTCATCATTTTCTTTGGCAATAAGATCATCACATGATTCTACAACAACATTCTTATTGCATTTCTTATTGCAAGGGTTAGAGCAAGAATCATCAATTAGATCAATGCAAGAAGTTGAAGCATCTACCCTAGAGATAGGAATTGCACAAGGGATAGTTTGCTCCATTTTCAAAGAGTCATTAGTATCATTAATGCTCTCAAATTTTAATTTGAGCTCTTCATGCTCCTTGCTAAGCAAATTGAATTTGCACATCAAATCTTCAAAATTTGTAGCAAGAGAAGCATTTAGATCTTTGAGAGCATTAAGGTTTTTAATTTCTTTTGATTGTTTCTTAATGACCTTTTGGTGCTCATGAACAAGATCAAGAAGTTCATCAATTGAAAGAGAGTCAGAGTCTTCATCACTTACATCGCTATCTATACTTTTTGCCATGAAGCAAGTGTTGGATGATGATCCCATGCGGGTGGTGAATTTCTTGTTTGATTCATCACTTGAACTTGCACTTGATTCCTCACCACCGCTTACCCATTCACCAAATACGGCATATGATTCATGCTTGGGCTTCTTCTCCTTCTTTTGCTTGTTCTTCTTGAACTTCTTCTCAACCTTCATAAATTGATGGTGAGGCCCATCTTTGAGGAAGACCATATACCCCATTGAATTGTTTTCCTTTAAACACTTGTTCATCTTCTTTACTTTCTTGTAGAGGTTGGGGTGTATTGGCTCTTGATCATCACTTGAGGAGCTTCTTGCATCCTCTTCTTCCTCATCACTTGAGCTACATTTGATGATCATCTTCTTCAACTTTTTGACTTGCTTGCATGCAAGTGCACTATGTGTTGGTGAAGAAGGTGGCGCTATTGGCTTGATATCATGACGTAGCTCATGGGCGATCACCTTGTTTAGGACTTTGTTTGGTGTCATTGTGTTGAGATCTTTCTCATATAGAATTGTTGTCACCAAATCATAGTCCGGCCTTCGAAGTGAGTGAAAGATCTTGCGAATGAGTTCCAAATCTTCAATTTTCTTCACATCTAGAGAGTTAATCTCATTCACAAGAATATTCAATCGTGAGTACATAGCTTCGACATTTTCATGATCAAGTTGCTTGAAGCTATTAAGTTTATCAATGAGAACATTATATTTTTCATTTGCAACATCTTTTGTGCATTCATGGTTCTCACTAATAGTTTTCCATAAGACATTAGCATTTTCGCAAGCAAACACACGGTTGAACACATTTTCACCAAGAGAGTTTAAAATAGCACACTTGGCTATAGCATCATATTGTTTCTCTTGTTGACTATTGCTCTTAGTTCCTTCACTCGTTACTCTCCAAACATTTAGGCCCTTTGCTTGGAGGTGTGATTGCATCAAGATCTTCCATTGTTGGAAGCCCGTGCCATCGAAACGTGGAGGAGGTCCTAGAGAATCCATCCTTTCCCCCTAAGAGAGCTAACTCATTAGGCGGTGAAGCCTACCGATCTAATGAAGAGGGTGCTGTTGAAGGTACCAGCTGCAATTATACATTTGAAATCCTAATTAATTTCCTTTATTGAGTTCGGGTGTCATCTTGCAGGGACTGAAATTGGGCACAAGAATGCCCATGGGAATGATGGATCATCCAAACTCCGAGTTTGTCCGCTGCTACCTCTGGTGATTCACAATTACAGCCAGAAAACTCTTACATATAGCCAAACATCTATTTTTAACACTTACAAAAGTTAAGCTAAATATGACTCCTGCCATCTGATTTAAAACCACTTTTCCTGATTCAAACTCTGACTTCAATGTTTCCTCTTGTTTGTCAGAGAAAAAACTCTGGGCCCTCGCAATTTCTAACACTATTACTGGTTCACGGCTTCTGCAGCATACACACTATTGTTGCAAGCCACAGACTACTCGTTCAAGTAACACGTACTACAAACTCTGGACCTCCATTATTTAAAGTAGGAATTCAACCAAATGGCCTTTGACCAGAATTACTTTCCCAGTAGATCTTTGCACAGGTTCAGTGTTTCTTGACTGAGGGCCCATTGTCGAGACCTATATATCGACTTTTCTCGAATCGTGAGTTCCTGTTTCCATTAAGCTAACGGAATACTACAGTGGAGTATCAGAGTTTGCAGCAAAGGGACCACCAGACACAAGGCCTAATCCTAGAAAGAAGCGGCCAACCGGGCAACACCTGTTAACTGTGCTTCTGTTCTCTTTTCCTTTTCAGTAAATCTATACTCTTTCGTGGGAACTGTTTCTCGGTTCATTAGCACGCTGCGATTAAATGACCTTAATTCTTAAGTATTCCTCCCATATGTCTCACTGACAGCCGTTAGTTTAGTGTACTTCGAAACACCATTTGTGGGTGGGGAGTAGTTGATCAATTTTTTTCCAACCCTTCAGTCTCCCTCCATGAGAGGATGAAGTGCTTGTTTGTACGGCGATCCTCCCCTTGTTTTTCCTCTACTATATATAAGGATACACAGCTCTCTTGTGTGTTTGAGGAAAAAAAAAGATAGTATCTGCTTCTGCTGACTTTTTCAGTTTTCAAGCTTATGCTGTTATTTAGCACCCAATGTAATGCCTTGTGGGCAAATAAACGGTATTATTTCCTTTTGCTAACCAGGGTACCAAATCCATGTAGTTGTTTCCTTTATTTCTTCACCATTGCAAACAATTTTGATATAGTTTATGAATAATACTTATTGCTTGTCAATTTATTCTTTTGCAGAACCAAGTTCAGGATATAATTAGTGCGCTACCAGATCATATTCTGCTCTGCATCCTTGATTGTCTCGATCTGCCTGTAGTCATCCAGGCCAGCACGCTCTCTAGGCGATGGGCACATCTCCCTCAATCACTCACTCTCCTGCCCATAGATGCCTCACACACACTTCTTGCCTCGCGAGAAAAAACGAGAAGGGAAATTGCACCATGGACCAGATTATGACCACATACGCAGGTGCCGTGAGGAGGCTGCTGCTGTCGTCTTCCTCTGACAACTGAGCCATTGAACGAGTGCAGCTCAGTTTCTACCTGCCAGATCCTTACATCCGCTCCATTGGCCATGTTGTTGGGAATGCCATGGAACGTGGCAACACCAAGAGCCTCAAATTCACAATCTGGGCAGATAATCATAGTACTACTCATCCAAGCTATGAGCGATGCGTGTTGCTGGGCAACGCTTCATGTCCTTCTTCCAAGCTTGTCCCACTGCATTCAGATGGCTCACCAGTCTTATCCTGCAAAACCTCACATTTGAAGACTCCGATATCCTCAATTCCTGCCTGAAGCTGGAGCTTCTCTTATTGACCTGCTGCAACTCTGTCATTGACCCTGTGACTGGGGAGGATGCGGTCCTCACAATAGATGCACAACAGTCAGCACTCATCGCCCTTGAGATCACCACTTGTGGGTACGTCGGGGTCGACCTGATCCTGGTGCTAACTGGATTGGCGTGAACCCCGCAGTGCGCTTTGGCTGTGTGCCTTGCCTTCACAGCATTACCCTCCGTCATGCTGTTCTTCATTGGCAGAGACCATTCACGTTGAGCAGCTGTTTGTCCAACACCACAACCTTATCAATTATTTACGGAACAGAGGTTTCCTACTAGTATCCTTTTTATATCTCAATTTGATTATATTTACAATACATAGTCATTGTTTTAGTCTCTTGGATGATTTTGTTTTTGTTTTTCCTGCAGATTTGGATTGAACCTGAAGATTCAAAGCATCTCTCCCCTGCATTCTCTCATCCGAGAGATGTTTATCTTTACAATATTTTCTATGAATGCAGAGACTTTGTTTGTCCTTGAAGCTGCGCTGTCTCTTTCAAACTTTTTATTTTTATCCTAAGGTGCATCTTTGCTTATTTTGATCCACTTACTTATGGTTGTTTTTTTAATTATGACATTACAGCACCCCAACATATCATGGTTTCAAGTTAATTTTAGAAATAACTTTTGCTTATGTATTCAAGAATCCATTTCCCCTCTTTAAAACAAGGCTACAACTTTAGTAGAAGTTAACAATTGAATTTAGATTTTTTCAAAAGGCCACTAACTATACAGACAAAAGTTGTCATGCCACTTCTTGTTACTATGTTTAAAATTCAAGTCAAGCTTGGTGTTGCACTTTGATGTCTGACTGATATTTCTCTAACCTACTTCTCTTTTTTGAAGTTATATCGGCATCCATGCGAAAGGAGTGGATGCGAGGATAGTGCTAAGAAGGTCAATGTGCTCTGGGATCAAGTATCACCTGACTTCAAGCACCATTGGTTTGAAGGAGGCTGCTACTTTGCAGTGGATGGGAAGCTGACGAAATACATAAGGCTTGTCATAGAGCTAGCCATGGGCTTGAAGAGGATCCGCTTGCTTGATCAACAACCGTGCGCTGCCCTAGGTGCCATGAATGATTTGGATACAAAATGAGTTTAGGGGGTTATATGAACAAAACCTCCATACCTCATGCTTCCCCTAAAAAAATCTTATGCTTCTTTCTGTCAAACGATGCAAATGGTGCACGTTCTACAGCTCATAATCATGTGTAGTAATTGTTTTGCCTTATCAAATTTGCATCAACAACCCACATATTAACATCTTATTAAACCTCCACATCTTAACATCTTATTAGAAAAACACATCTTAACAGGTGGCCAAAATGACGATGGAAATGACAAACAATTTTCTACAATATGTCACCTTACAAATAGTGTTTCCATAAACTGCGAATTCTTGAACAAACCATAACAGGCAAGAGCTAAAAAAGACACAGTACCACCTTACTACTTTGTGCAGGTTACCGGTAACCGCAGCATCACTGAATCAGATGTGGTTTACACCAATGAAGCATACAGATCCTACCATTGAAGCCTTAATGACAAGCAGGTCCAGATCAGTAAGGGGTTCATTACCGACCAAGCGACCTTCGCATACACGCATCACAGTACCACCAACAATAAGTTGATGTTCATCTCCAGGGTTGACACTGGTAGTAAACAAGGCGCTTCGTGATTCACCGTCCCTAGCCCAGGCATTTATCAGCAAATCCCTCAAATAGACAGATATGACAGGACGCATAAGCTGGCGGCTCGGCGAGGACAATGTGACTCTAGGTGAGGCGGAGCAGGGCGCGCTTGCCAAGGCGGTTGAGCAAAGCAGGCCTTGTAGACCCCCACTGTCGGCATCCTCTTTCTCACAGGGATCCTCCGCAATGCCAGAACTCTAACCCATTATATTGGCAGCTGTGCTGATCCCCTGGATCCTCTTCAAACTTGCTTCGCTATGCGCCTCGTGGGATAGGGCTTTCACGTCTTGTTTTCTTCCTCTCAAATTCTGGGATTGCAATAGTAATTCATCCAAAAAACAATTGAAGACGAAATTTATCTCTATGCGCTTTGTGCAATCTTGTGCCATCCAAACACTAGCATTGGATTGGAGGCCAATTTCGATTCCCACTCTTGTTTGGTATTGGATCCATTTTCAGGTCACGATATAGAACATGATGCTTTTTATAATATAGATCAATTAGGGGTTCATTACCGACCAAGCGACCTCCACATGCATCACAGTAGCACCAACAATAAGTTGAACTTCATCTCCATGGTTGACCCTGGGAGTAAACAGGGTGGGGTGCTTGGAGATTCACCGCCCCCAACCTGTTGGGCATTGATTATCAGCCTATCCTTCAAATAGACAGACAAGATAGGCTAGATAAGTTGGATCATAGCTCCCCGACCATCACCACCAGTGACAGCGTCAGCCGCTTGTTCGTTGTCGTAAAGCACGAGCCTGTCCTGGATGCTAGTGGTGTAGGCAGTGATTTTTCCATAAAAAACTCCCTGCACAACTTCAACTTCAACTGTTATAGTTGCCTCCACTGCATGTTTTCAACCTCACACTCCTTCGCCGTTCGACCTGTGCCCCTAATAGATAAGGTTCCTTAACTAAGTTGTGAGAACCGCCCAATTTGATACTATTTTAAACGAATTGTCGATCATTATCATCCAAATGAGAGTTAACACGTGCTTGCCGGAGAGCGTGCCACGTGTTATCCCAGGGGCGTCCCGACCAAAATGGGGGCCCAGTGCGAAATGCTAAGATAAGGCCCTAATGGTCTAGTAAAATCAAACAACAGTAATAAGTAACATATAAATAGGATATTTCAAAAATTATCGTAGCTATTTTTCACTTGAAGGACTTTATTCTTTGGTAATTCTTTGAAATAAAATCTTGCTCAAGAATCATATTTGTTTCTTTCTACGCTTTTGATAGCCAGAATCATATTTCCTATGTTGTTTTGTCGACGACATGACTTGCATTTGTAATGAAAAGAACAAAATTAAAAGATGTATTTTAATCATCAAGACATCAACATAATTAAACAAGGAAAGAAGAAAATAACACAGAATTAAATCTTACTCTTGGGCTGGCCTTCCGCCTTGGCGAGTGCCTCTGCAGGTGCAGCCAATTGCAAATGCAAGTAACGATCAAGATGGAACACACCTGCGATGGAATTGGATTTGAATGCAGATGGGCGTTGGGCGGTTTGGGCTCTGAACGAGACACGAGTCCTACTCAGTACTCACCTGTCACCGACACCGCAGGCCGCGATGCTGCTTGCCTACTTGCTTTGGACGAGAGTAGAGACACGAGTCTGCCGCCGGCCGCGATGCTGCTTGCTTTGGACGCACGCAGCGGCCAGGGGCGATGCCTGCCGCGATGGCGATGCTGATGCCCGATGGGCGAGAAAGCCGAAGCGTCAGGGTTTCGCGTCGTGTGTGCGTCGAGAGAATTAGAGTGCTGCCGATCGGTTCAACTTCTATTAATTTGGGCCTCGTTTCCTATAGAATGGGCTGCAAACTCATGGAATTGAAACCTCCTATACTACTATATACTAAGATGTACTTCATATTTTGGGGGCCCTTCAAATTTGGGGGCCATGTGCAGTCGCACAGCCCGCACGGGCCCAAGGACGCCCCTGTGTTATCCCATATCTAGGGACACGAATAACTGATACGTCATTCATCCAAAATAATATCAAATCCGGTAGTCCCGGTATGTGCTCCAACATACGTCCAGAATTAGCATATGCACATACCGTTTACAATCGAATACATCGCCAATAATCCACAAAAGAGCAGTTTTACAAAAACAGAGTTCGAAACTTAATATTACAAGTTCAATATAGGTGGGTTTCAAGCTTCACTTACAAGCCTTGGGCTCACGAAAGTCATAATAAACAGAAACTTAAAGTTTATTGTATTTACATACTCTCACGGAGCTTGATTACGATAAAGACTTACTAAAGTAATGATGCCTTGCTCAAGGACACCATTACAGCCACCATGACCTACTCTTCCCCCACGTTTGGATCAGCGGGGTAGAAGTGGCCGAACACCACTTCCGGCTCACCTGCAACTAGGTTTAGAAAGCAACATGAGTACAAAAGGTACTCGCAAGACTTACGTGATTACATATACAAGGATCATGCAATGGCTCAAGTAAAAGCTTTAAGGTTAAGTAATTATTGCAGAAGCATTAGCTCTGTACACTATCACCTATCAGAATTAATTAATATTGCCCAAACCCCCAAACAATTTTAGTTGATTACGAGTATATCAAATAAAGTGACACAGAGGTGCCATGAACCATTTCCACCAAACCAAAATTCTACGAGGAGTTCATGGGATAAGGAGCTTGCTCATAACCGAGAGCGCGGCAATTCGAATTGATTATAACCTTGCAAGAGTGTACTACTTTACCCACACGACGCAAGGACCATGCGACTCACCCAACCGGCCAGAGTTGGATAAGGGGATACTCGCGTCAGCCGTTCCCAACAAGGCTCGATCATTGAACCTCACACCTAACTTACGAGTAGAGACTTAGTTCCACCAGGGACATCTCTAAACTTTCCTACACATAGGTCCACCTGGGGACACACTAAGCCTCTCTGCATAGCCCGTAGCCACGTATCTAGGACTGCACATCAATGATCAAGTGAAAGGAGGTAATTGGCTTATCCGTACCATTATATTGGATATGTGGTAGTACGGAAAGGTGCTCAAAACCGACATCATCCACGGACGGTCCTTAAACGATTCAAGCGGACTATGCCCCATGTGACTCCATTCTCTAGGCCCTACCATTCCGCTCGAATCTCGATACTACCAAACTCTTAACAACCCAACCGAACCAGTGCAATCAAGGGTAATCGGTAAATGTGATCCTCCAAACCATTCCTGTCTAGCGAGCAATGTAAGTATTCTAAGCAGGGCTAAGCATCTAGTCAAGTTAAGTAATTAACTAACTAACTAGTGCCAAGAACAAGGATAACAAATCAAGGAAGGACTATGCATCAAGATAGGTACAACAATGCAATACATACATACTATACATATATATCCCAACAATACCCAGGTGGAATAGCTAAACTAAATCAAATTAGACAGGTGCAAGGAATATGCTTAGCTGCTTGCCTTGGTTAACTTTAGGCTCAACCACGAACGAGATTCCGGGTTCAGGCTCCACGGACTCGGTGGGCTCCACGGGTTCGACCTCCGACGGTTCGGTCACTATAATGCATGAATGCAATGCAAGAATTAAGAAATGAACTTATACAACAAGCATAAATCATGAAATAATTTGAGCATGCCGAGAACATTGCAAGGAACTCATGAAAATTGGATTTGCAGCAAAAGCATTTTCCTATAATTAATCATAAATATATTAGTTTTCAGCAGTTCAAAACAAGATAAATCAGAAAACACATGCAAACTTATCTAAGCAACTCCAAGAAAATTATCATAGATACTAGGCAGGAACACAAGGCTAACAAAACTAGTTTTGCCATTTTACCACTTTCCAGTGCAAAGTTCTATATTAAATCATTTTCGGACAGAGCAAACAAAAACACACTAAAACCCTAACAAAAATTAGTGAAACATACAAAACAATATTTTTCCAAAGTAGAACCCGACGATATGAACCCAACAAAACAAGTTTCATATTTTTCGGTACTATACACGAATTTCTATGGATTTCGCAAGTTTGTAGACAAATAAAACCTAAGAAAACCCTAGCAAAATTGCTATGTACACCCGGATCCGTCCACACCCGCCAGGCCAGAGACCGACAGGTGGGCCCCACGGGCGGTGGCCCTCCCAGGCCTGGTCAAGGCAAGGCCAGAGGCCTTGGCCCGCCCGGGACCGCGGCCACGACGCAGGCGCGGCGCAGCGCGCGGCGACCGCGGCGCGGTGGCGGCGCGGCGGGCGCGAGCCGGTGCGGCGAGGCGGGGCCGAAGCAGGGCAGGGGGGCGCGCGCACCGCATGTTCCAGGTGATAGTGAAGCTCACCGGCAACGTGGATGGCGTGGAACGTCAGCGGAGGAGCAGCGCGACGAGCAGGGGCGGCGGCGGGCGGAAGCGCGCGCCGGCGGCCCAGCAGGGAGGGAGAGGGGGCTAGTTTAGGGGCGAAATCGGTCACAGGGAGGGAGGTGAAGCTGCTCCTACGAGGAATCGGCGAGGGGATCACCGAAGACGACGAATCGCGGTGGCCGGCGGAGCTCTTGGTGGCGGCGGCAATGGAGATGGGGGCCAACGGGGCTAGGGTTTGGGCAAGGGCCGGTCGGGCACAGGAGCTAGAGGGGAGGGGGAGCGGACGGCCGGTGCAGATAAGGACGGGGCGGCACGAACGCCGTAGAAGGCCGGGGAAGCGGTGGAACGCCCCTGGGAGGCCGGCGCGTGGCGTTGACGGCCTGTGCGCGGTCGCGGGATGGGCGCGGTGTGGCGTGCAGTGGACGAGGATGGCCGGCGGTGAGGCTGACACGCGACACGAGGATGGTCGACGGTGAGGCAGACGCGTGGCATGCCACGACGCGTGGGCCGACGCTCGACGTCAGGGTCGTGACAACTCTCCCCCCTTAAGAAAATCTCATCCCGAGATTTAGGTAGACAAGAGGGGAAGGATAAAACTTGGACTAGGTTGAGGCCATATTCACCTAGACAAGAAAAACCTCTAAGAGATGGTGCATAAAGACAGGGATGATGTGGCATGAGACATTCCTTAGGGTTTTCTTGATGGTGATTGTGTACACATATAACAGTATCCATAAAAATAAACTTCATTAAGAAAGTGGGGTGTGGTAGGGAGAAAACTTACTCATTGGAAAAGAATTCCGGGTATTCTTGACGTAACCAATCCTCACGCTCCCAAGTGGCTTCATCTTTGGAGTGATCGCTCCATTGAACCTTCACAAACTTCACCATGCTACGCTTTACTCTTCTTTCGTCATGATCAAGAATGGCAATTGGGTGTTCTTCGTAGGTAAGACCCGATTGAAGGTCAAGTGACTCAAGGTCAACGGCGTCAGCTAGAACACGATGGCACTGCTTCAATTGAGAGATATGAAAGACATTGTGCACTGCGGAGAGTGATTGAGGAAGTTCCAATTGATAAGCCACTGCTCTAACTTTCTTGATGATCCGAAAAGGTCTGACATAGCGTGGCGCTAACTTTCCTCTGACTTGAAAATGGCGAGTTCCCTTAAATGGGGAAACCTTGAGATAAACATAATCACCAATTTTGAGATGGAATTCTCGGCGACGACGATCAGCATAAGTCTTTTGACGAGATTGAGCAATGCGAAGATTCTCATGAATAATCCTGACTTGATCTTCGGCATCTTTCACCAAATCTGGACCAAAGAAAGGCCTTTCTCCAGATTCGGACCAATTGATCGGAGTTCTGCACCGTCTTCCATAGAGAGCTTCAAAAGGTGACATTTTGATACTTGCTTGATAACTATTGTTATAAGAGAACTCTGCAAATGGTAAGCAAGTAACCCATTTCTTTTCATATATGAGAGCACAGACTCACAGCATGTCTTCTAAAATTTGATTGACTCTCTCGGCTTGACCGTCGATTTGAGGATGATAAGCAGTACTGTAAGTGAGATCGGTTCCCATAGCTTCATGAAGACTTCTCCAAAAGTGAGCAACAAACTAAGGACCGCGGTCAGAAACAATTTTCTTAGGAACACCATGAAGACAGACAATGCGAGTGAGAAACAACTCCGCATATTGCTTGACAAGATAAGTAGTCTTGACCGGAAGAAAATGAGCCGACTTTGTCAAACGATCCACGATTACCCATATAGAATCATACCCTTGAGAAGACTTGGGTAATCTAGAGATAAAATCCATTCCAATTTCTTCCCACTTCCATGATGGAATGGGTAAGGGCTGAAGGGTACAAGCTGGTTTGAGATGCTCGGCTTTAACCTTTTGGCAAACATCGCACTCAGCGACATATCGAGCAATTTCTCACTTCATGCGAGTCCACCAAAATTTTTGCTTGAGATCTTGATACATTTTGGTACTGCCCGGATGAATGGAGAATTGAGAACTATGAGCTTCATCCAGGATAATTCGTTTGAGGCTATGATCCTTAGGCACCACAATACGCTTCCAAAAGAATAGAACTCCTTCCTTATCAGTGGAGAAGCATCGAGCTTTGCCCTCTTTCATTAATTTCCGAATTCGAGCCATACCCTTATTCTTCTTTTGGGCTTCCTTAATTTGATCATAAGGGTCAAATTTGACCGTAAGAGTAACAAGATAGCCTTTTTAAATTATGGAAATTCCAAGTTTCCGGAGATCATCACAAAGAGTATGTACAGGAGGAGCTATGGTCAGGCAATTGCATTGAGCCTTCCGGCTTAGTGCATCAGCGACGACATTTGCCTTACCAGGATGATAATGCACTTCAAGATCATAATCCTTGATTAGTTCAAGCCATCGACGTTGCCTCATGTTGAGATCAGATTGAGTGAAAATATACTTGAGACTCTTGTGATCAGTATAGATGTTGCAATGATTACCAAGCAAATAGTGACGCCATATTTTGAGAGCATGGACAACAGCCGCAAGCTCTAAATCATGGGTAGGATAATTTTCTTCATGTCGCTTGAGTTGTCGAGAATCATAGGCCACTACTCGGTCTTCTTGCATAAGGACACAACCCAGACCGATGCGAGAAGCATCGCAATAAATATCAAAACTCTTGGAAATATTTGGCTGAGCAAGAACAGGAGCGGTAGTGAGACGATCCTTAAGGGTTTGAAAAACTTCTTCACAGGCTGGGGACCACTCAAACTTAATCCCATTCTTCAGTAACTCGGTCATAGACTTCGTAATTTTAGAAAAATTCTCTATGAACCGGCGGTAATATCCCGCAAGTCCTAGAAAACTCCGAACATCATGGACATTCTGAGGTAGCTTCCAATCAAGAACATCTTGCACCTTACTAGGATCTACAGCAATACCATCCTTGGAGAAAATATGACCCAGAAAAGATACTTCTTCAAGCCAAAACTCACATTTGCTAAACTTGGCATAAAGACGATGTTCTCTCAGCTTTTGAAGGACAATATGAATATGACGAGCATGATCTTCCTGGGTCTTGGAATAAATGAGAATATCATCAATGAAGATGATCACAAAGACATCAAGTCCTCCATGAAGATGCTATTCATCAGATACATAAAATAAGCTGGCGCATTGGTGAGGCCAAAGGACATGACAGTGAATTCATAGAGACCATATCTAGTAGAAAAAGCCGTTTTTGGAATATCTTCATTCCTGATCTTGATTTGGTGATATCCTAACCTTAAATCAATCTTGGAGAAATATCGAGCTCCCGAGAGTTGATCAAATAAGATATCAATCCGAGGAAGAGGATATTTGTTCTTGACAGTGACTTCATTTAACGGACGGTAATCAACACACATCCGCAAACTATCATCTTTCTTCTTTACAAAAAGAGCCGGGCATCCCCAAGGAGAGGAGCTCGGACGAATAAAACCCTTGTCCAATAAAGTTTTGAGTTGTCTCTTCAATTCCTTCAACTCACTGGGAGGCATTCGGTAAGGCTGTTTAGAGATAGGAGCAGTCCCGGGCATGAGCTCTATAATGAATTCCACCTCACGATCAGGAGGCATACCCGGTAATTTTTCCGGAAAGACATCTGGATACTCACACACCACGGGAATATCTTCCAAAGCAGTAACTTTAGTATTCGGCAAAGCATATAAACAACATTCCATCTTGGCAAAAGAGAGTAGAACTCTATTCCCTAAGGGATGCAAAAGATCGATGGTGCGGGGCCCACATTTGATAACTCCATCATGCTTACCCAACCAATTCATCCCAAGAATCACATCTAACCCCAGCTTGTCTAGAATGAGAAAATTGGCTCGAAAAGTAACTCCCTCAATGAGAATTGGAACCTCATTAACAAAGTGTCTGGCAATGATTTCCCAATCCGGTGATTCTATATGGTATGGCACTTGTAGGTTTTGCATCTCAAGCTTACTATGCAGTATAAATTTCTTACTGATGGATGATAAAGTTGCTCCAGATTCAAAAAGAACCATCGCAGGGTGAGAATTGATTAGGAGCGTACCCATGAGAACTTCGACATTCTCCGGAATTTCTTCAGCGGTAGTGTAGTTGAGGCGGCCACGTTTAGGAGCTTGTTGTGGCTTTACTTCTTGGTGTGATGCTTGAGATAGAGGGTTATTAGGCCTGGGTGCATTGAAGGCACTGCCACGCCTCGGAGAGGGGCAATCCCTGGAGAAATGGCCTATACCGCCACAATTGTAGTATGGACTCTTTGCAGCAACATTTGGATTGCTCCAATAGGCATTGATCGGCCTAGGAGCTTGTCCTTGAGGAGATTGAGGGTGACACACAATCCACATAGGACGGGGAGGTTGAGCTCCCGGCGCCCGAGGTGGAAAAGGAGAAGGCCCCAGACGTTAACGTGAGGAGCTACCGCCCGCAGAGGTAGGAGCAGGACGCTTGTTCTTTGCTTCAAGATTCTTCATCTTGTGCTCGGCTCTGATGGCAATATTCACCAAGTCATTGAAGTCTTCAAACTTGGTAATGGAGAGCTTGTCTTGCAATTCTTCAGAAAGCCCATCATACAGGCGTTCTTGCTTCTTGGCATCGGTAGCCACTTCTTCAGGTGCATATTGTGAGAGAGTGTTGAAGGCATTGACATAGGCCATCACATCACGACTTCCTTGAGTGAGATTCAGAAATTTCTTCTTCTTGATATCCATGATACCCTTGGGAATATGCAGATTGCAGAGGGTGAGCGACTCACACTCCTCGTCGAGGTCGAACGATGTGAAGTCAACGGCGCAGAATCGGTTGTGGTAGTAGCCCCCCTGTTTGGGATCGAAGTCGATTACGCGACTGCGAGCCAATCCTTCCAACCGGAAGCCGCGGTCGTCCCCGGCCTTGATGAGGCGGCGCCCCTCCTCCAAGGCTTCCTGCCTGAGCCGCTCCGCCTCCGCCGCTCGCTCCTCCTCGGTGATGCCTGAGAAATCCGGAAGCTTCAGCTTGCTGAGCCGCATGTACTCCTGGATCCACACCGATTTCTCTTCCTTGACCATGGCCTGCTTCGCCGCCAGCTGCTCCTCCCTCAGGCCCGCTGAGAAATCCTTGTCCTTCATCCCCAGGACGAGGTCCCGGATCTTCTCATGGACCACGCGCAAGCGGGCCTCGACCTCTTGCACCTCCGCCCACAGACGCAACTTGGGTGCCTTTGCCTTCTCCTCCGCCTCCGGCATGGTGGGATAACAACCGCCGCCGCCGCCGCCGCCGCCGATCGTATCTGGGACGGTGACAGGAGCGTCGACTTGGCTTCTTTCTTCTCCATCTTATATTTATTTATATATTAGACAAATGGATCAGAGCCCATTGGACGGCCTTCTTCTTTTTTTCTCGACGAGTGTCAGCCCGGCCCAATGTGGAAAAAAAAAGAACAGAAATAATTAGATAACTAAGATTATTACATCAGAGTCAGAGAGTTTGAGAACACCATTTGCCATGCTTCTCTGACGGATGTATCTTTGCTCTTACGTCGAAACGCCCATGACCGCGCTTCCACTGCACAAGCGCTCAGGGTTTGCGAGATGGTTGCATGATCTTGCCCGAACATGAAGTTGTTTCGCTTCTTCCAAAGCTCCCAGCAACACAACAAGATGGAGTTGAATTCTTGAACGGGGATGTGTGGTGGTCGCTCGATGGTGTGCAGGCCCCGAGCCTGAATGTTGGGGTGTATATCTGTGCTCTTATAGCTGCCCAGAACTGCTGTGCAAAGGGGCATTGGAAGATATTGTGGGATGTAGTTTCAGCTGCCAATCCACATATGTCGCAGCAGTCATCTTCCAATATTTTCCTCCTTTTCATATTTTACTTACATATTGGATACGTCCTTGCTGCAGTTTTATAGCAGTTTTCTCTTCTTCTATTAATGCGCAGGCTAAAACTATCCTGCTGCACCCTAGTCACAGACCATACCATACCAGTAAATGTGTCATCCCATGGAAATTCTATGATCATTGGGTTCAGTCAAAACGGGCATGCTCTTGACCTTGGAATTCTTCTGTGACATGCACAATCTGTTCGGCCATAGTCTAAGTACACAGTAATTATCGAGCTAGGTACATCAATGGTGTCATAATGCGAAATTAAGCTCTCTTAAAGCTTGGTAGTCATCTTCCTAGAGGTTACATTTTCAGTAGAAGTCAATGAGAACACTTGCTGTTTTATCAAGTCAGTGATAACCCCGCCCTTGGAAGCACATCCATGCACCTGTCGCCCAGGCCTCACAATGCCTAAAATGCCAGACATATTCAGAATACTGCTATAAAGAAGAAGAAGAAGAAGAAGAAGAAGAAGAAGAAGAAGAAGAAGAAGAAGAAGAAGAAGAAGAAGAAGAAGAAGAAGAAGAAGAAGAAGAAGAAGAAGAAGAAGAAGAAGAAGAAGAAGAAGAAGAAGAAGAAGAAGAAACACATCATCTTGATGGCAGGCAGGCAGGCAGGCAGGCACACAGCCACTGATGAGAGGATTCCATATATAGAGCCCGCAGTGGTCAGGTTCTCCACCTTGTCAAAATGGAAGGACTGTCTACAAGATGAATATCCATAGACAGAGCCCAGAGCAGACAGAAAGAATGCACCAGCATGCCTTATCAATCCATCATATATAGACACGGAGCGCCGAGCAGAGTCCAAATGCCTGCACTTGCAATACATGTCGATCGACCAACACACACAACCTAATACCAAATCAGTTTCAGTGTTGGTAACCACCATCCGGTCATGAGTCTCTCCCCCAAACTCATATATACTTTGATCCAATCAGCACAGGAACCAACGACCGTCAGTCGCGTCATAAGGCTCCTCGCGGGCCCAGGGATCTGACTTGGCACTACAAGCTACCGTGGCAATGCTGAGTTGGCCAAAAACCGGGTTGTTTATTTTTTAGGCGGTTTCGTAAGTTTGGGGTTTTGCGGTTCGAGGTTGTGAGCTAGACAACCATGACAAGTTTAAATAGACTTTACCCAGGACAAAAAGAAATATGAAGATACTGATATGAAGCCATGGCATTCATTTTTTTTTTTTTTTTGGGGCCTCTTAGTGCATCCCACCCGTTAAAAAAAAGGGGGCTGAATGCAAAATCCATAGAGTTATTAGGTCTGCTTCTTCCGATCGATCCCACCACCCGCTCTTCCGCGATCGACCACCACTTCTCCTTCCACGACGCATCTGCGTTCGCCCTCCACGTACAGTCCACTCCTCCACACGCACCTCCAATACGTCCTCACTCTTCCTGATGGCAGCATTTGCCGGCGGCATTGATGCCCTGCGCCAGCTGTACGTTCGACGGCATGGCATGCATCTGAGAAATGCGCGCGGCGCAACATGATGGAATTAACGCCATGATCAACGACGGGTACGTGAAGGTGAAGCGGCCGGCCTGATCGAGCAGGCGCGCGCTGGAGGTTGAACCGTGCTCACTCGGGGCAGCCACGGCTTGCTCAGTCTAGGATGGGAGGGAGGCCAGTGTCACTGCATGCGCCTTCTTGTGCCGTTTTAATTTTCAGGGCTGCTGACCCGTGCTGACTGCCAACTCAGCTTGTTCGGGTGAATTCGATAGGTGCAAAAGTGAAGGGTCGGCTCACTGCATCTTTTTGGCTGAATGCTAGTCTGATACATCTGTAGCTAACGAGCTTTAACACGGAGATTTCACTTGCATGTCGACGTACAATTGGAGTTAATTGGGACTCCAGGTACCGATTCTTCGTTCATGCCTGTGGCTAAACCTTTCCTGTTTTCGGTTTACTAACGATATGTGGAGACTGACCAATGACTACTCATTGGAGCATATCTGCTTCATCCACTTGAGGTAGTCTAGTTCCTATGCTTGAAGCTGTCACGGCCATTTGTTAATTCCAGAAGACAGGATTGCTGTTCATTTCCATGATGCATAACATAACCATCCCTGTCTCCCTTCAAGTAAGCAGTGACCATTTCCTGCATCTTGTCAGTAGGCCCATAATATTCACAAGAAGCTCACCTAAGCCTAACACATTGCTCGTATGCAAAGGGTTTGGCAGCTTATCCGTTCTTCCATGTTGAGTGAGCTGAAAAATGCGGCAGCAGCATTTGCCTACTGCCTGACATTTTTGTATACAAGCATCTGGCTTTTCTTGTCCTGCTCTCGCAACATAAAAAGGGAGGGACAACGTGCTGTATTCTGTAACATATTGCATACCAGAATGAATTTACAATCACCACAGTAGCTTTCAGGAGGGTCATTTCTTTGGCAGCATATCACGTGTAAATTTACTTGTTTCCCAGTCTCAGAGCTGGTTTTAATCCATCGACGTGGTTAGTCTAGGGAGAATTTTAAATACGAATTGAAATAACCCCTTAAATGTACATATAAATTACTCAACATGCCATTATAAAATATGAATTTAAAGAAGCCCTAAATCTACATATAAATTACCCAATATGCCATCATAAAATATAAATTAAAATAATTTCTAAATTTGCATAAACATTACCCACAATGAAATTACAAAAGATGAATTAAAACAATCAGCTCTAATATTATTACGGATTAAATTTATATCTCCTAAAACTCTAACCCGTGCGAGAGCACGGGTTGATGGACTAGTCCCATCTAATGCTTCTAGGTCGGCCTTTTCCTGGAGCATTGCCAATTATTATATTAGAACGGCTTGCAGTGTACTAGTTGTCTAGTGTAATAACAACTGATTACTATCAGAGTGTTGAAATATGTTACTTTGCAGGCAGCCATAACTTATTTTGCATTTTAAATGTCGATTGAAAATGACGTGGCAGTGACAACTTGGAAGTAAAGTAGCACCTCTTTTTTGACATGGGGTGTGTTGCTGCTCCGCCTGGAAAGAATGATCAAATGTTGTGATTTGTGAACGGCAGTAGGTAATGGAAGCTGAGTATTATATTGGAGTTTGTCTTGCCACCAAACCATAACAGTTCTTTTCAATAAAAGAAACCATAACAGTTCTTGCACGAGTTTATATACGATATAAATCTGACTATATATTTCATTTTGTTGCCCTGGCACAGAAATATACGATTGTCGCGCAGCTTTATCATATATAAATGTTAGTGGAACACGCTTAAGCATATGGGTGAAAAAGGAAAGAGGAAAATAGGCACAGTGACCAAAGAACCTAACCTACTTTGCCAACTGATGAATGGTGACCTTAGAACAAAAAGTTTTCGCATTTCCTGATGTACTTGTTTCATCGTCTATGTACATTACGCCAAAACAGGCTAATGACATACATATAGCCTTGGGTGACTGAATACAAAACAAAAGCTGACTACCATTCTAATATCCTGCATTACCATATGCCGTCAAAATAATAGCTGCAGTCCTTTTGGCATCTCCCATGATATTTATATCACCTTCAATATGTTCTTCGTTTCATAATTTGCTGCTGGTGATGCTGGAGTCTAGCAGTTCTTCTATAGCGAATGACACAGGCCATTCTCCAAGTCAATATGCAGACCGGGTTGAGGCTGCCGATGACACGCGTTCAGAGCTCTTCACATTGTACCGTTCATACACTTTTTCACGGTTCTCATTCCACCAGTTTTCTGCCTGATGCTCACCGAATCGTCTTCAACTGCGAAAGGTACATTTTGGAAAAAGGCAAGAGTTCAAAAATAAAATACTACTGGTTTCTCAATGTCAGTCAATGCAGCAATCCAGGATAGCTATATACAGTATTACTCACTGCTACACATAACGGGCAAAGTTCTGGTCTGCCCGCTCAGACTAGTGCAGCCTTCATTTCTATAAACATGTGCAGAGGAGAACATTTTTGTGTCCTAGAATTTAAATGAATGAAAGACACGCACACACACAAGGCTGCATATGAGAAATGAAACTGAAAAGGTCCAGAAAACAGAGGTAAATTATAGTGTAAGTCACCTGAAGCGAACCCTCTTTAGATCCCGGGTCCCATCACGGAGGGTTGTGAGTGTTATGTATACACCAGGTTCATACTGTTCGATCCATTCAGCCTGAACTTGGTTGTTTGGTAACGATATTGTGGCTCGAGGCTTGTAGCCATCCTCACCATTTTGAAGGGACATAGCATCCATGCTCGCATTATCATCCACTCTACTGCCTGCAGTCAGCATCTCATCACTGCTGCTGCGTGCTCTTCGATTGGGAAGCTCCGAATCATGAGGACTGGTAATTCTTAGGCTGTGAGTGCTGCAATCACTATTTTCACTGACATTACCCAGTAATTTATGTTGGCCTGAGATTCCATTGCAATGTGATGATCGTCCAGAGTTGGGACTATGTGCAGTTGAAGCATTGAGAGACTCAGTCCGTGGCTGGTGAATTCCATTCATGCTAGAGTAGCTAGCAACATGTGACTCGATGCCATTTGGAATATGCACTTGCTTTATCTCATTGGCATTATAGGCCCCGTGATCTGGTGGCAATCTCTCAGCCATATCCTTCAGCTAGACAAGTCACAAAGGTACACACAAGTAAAGCTACATTGTTTCTGATTAAAATAATATGCCTACTCCTATCTTTAATTTTTCTCAAATGTACAAATGAGTCCAGTAAATATTTTGGCAGGTTCTATATAGGAAATAAGCAAATATAATTGTGACGCTAATATAAAGAAACAACAGAAACCACACATTTTACAGAGTTTACCCCAGGAAAAAAAGGACAACCACAAGGCAATATTGTATTATCTAGAAAGTGATTTCGAATAATGAAAAACTTTAAATGTTGAGTATTTTTGTTAGTTGACTCAGTAAAACATCTCAGAAACCATAGAAGTAAGAGATTAAGGATTACCTGAGCAGTTAAAGACTTTATAACTTCTTTGGCAGCTTTGGATTTTGCAGATTCTTCTGCCACCAGTGTCATGGCCTCTTGTACTTTCTTGGCTGATTTTTGCAGCTCAAGTTCTTGAAGGTCACAACGATTTCTCAGGTTATCAACCTATATGGGTAAAAATATTAATTGATGCTACATAATAAACATAAAAGGCAACCATTCTGCTGAATAATGAGGAATACATACCTGAGCACGGAGTCTTTCAACTTTCCTGATTTAAGAGCTCATTTGCTTTAACAATATTATCAGTAGCACTTTTTGAGAGAGAGACCATGGGCCGTTGGAACTGGAGTGGTCGAGCGTGGAGGACTGGGCTTGCGAGAGAAAGGGGATACAGCTCTTGAAGTAGTTACTGAGCGAGCTGCAGATATGCGTACTGCTCTTGGACCTGATCTGTTCATATCGAAGCCACCAGACAAAGCAATATCACTCAGCTGCAGAAGCGAACTGACTTGAGGATTCCGGAGAAATGACAATCCATCAGTTTTCTTCCCTTGCCGTGCTGCCTTGATATCCAAACTTCTAATCATATCCATATTACTATGCAAACTAGATTTCACAACTTTAGCATCACCATTGCTTTCAGCAAGTTGGTAGGAAACAGGATCTTTCTTCCGGTTAGCTGAATTAGGGTCTGAGGCATTATTCAACTTCAAGAAACATGAATCACAAACACGGTAAGGTTTCCCTGGATTAGGAGCCAATGCTGCTCTCAAAGCCTTCCGTGAGGTGCAGGCATTACAATGGACAAGTCCACAGTTATAGCAGTTACGCCTCTTTCATGTAAACCCAAATGGTTGTCGACATGAGGAGCACTGTGATTGGTCAGCTCCAGAGACCCATTTATGTTGGCAAATAGCAGCAGTGAAGTTTGCACCACATGCTATGTACCTAACAGCTCTATCTTTCAAGGCTTCAACAAGTGTAGGCACCTTCCTATCCTCTATATCTCCATGGTCCAATCTTCCATTAGCTCCCTTTCCCCATGTAAAAACTTCACTCCTACTTGTCAAAACCACAACATGGTAGGACCCACAAGCAATTTGGAGAACATGTTCACCTGCAATCTTGTCTTCAACTAAGCATGGAATCCTTCCATCTGATTAAGGATTTCCAAGCTGACCATAAACAGCATTACCCATACTCAAGACTTGTCCAGAAGTTGTCAAGGCTACAGTAAGATTGTGACCACATGCTACCCTGTAAAAATCATGATCAATAAGGGTAGCCACGCAAGACGGCTTAAGTCGAGCTTCTTTGTCACCGTGACCAAGTCGATGTTTGTCACCATCACCCCACGTGAACAGTTTTCCAGCGGATAGCTTCAGACTTGAACTGGACCGAGTGACAATAACTTCCACAATAGCTACAGTGTGCCACACACCACATGCTACAGCAATTGTTTTCAATCCTGATAGTGACTCTACCTCCTTTGGGTAAGAAACGCTTTTCAGATCTCCATGTCCTAATACACCAAATGAACCATCCCCAAAGGTAAATAATTGACCCATGGATGTAATGAAGGCTGTATGCCAGGTCCCACAAGAAACATATGCAACTTGAAGACCTTCCAATGCTCCAGAAATCCTCTTAGGTATCCAGTGTCCTACATCATTGCCGTGCCCTAGAAGTCCAACATTGTGAGTTCCATCTCCCCAGGTATAAAGCTCACCTGTTGTTGTAACAGCACAGGTATGAAATTCCCCACAGGCAACAAAATCTACATTGGAAACTGTCAAAGACTCGACCAGACGAGGGTGAGCAGAATCTTCCCGTGTTCCATGGCCAAGGCGACCTCCAGAATCTTCACCCCATGTAAAAACCTCACCATTTTTTGTGACCAATGCAGCATGCTTGACTCCACAATCTACATGATATACATCAAGAACTTAACTGGACTCCAATGGCTTCGGAAGGAGGACGTCAATCCTGCCAGTTGATCTAATTACAGTATCGGAACCAGATCGTATGGAATTATCAGAGACAACCTCACCCCACACAT
Source organism: Panicum virgatum (assembly GCF_016808335.1). NCBI lineage: Eukaryota > Viridiplantae > Streptophyta > Magnoliopsida > Poales > Poaceae > Panicum > Panicum virgatum. The sequence continues at coordinate 10,873,365 of NC_053151.1, read as the reverse complement.
ACACATCCCCTAAAGAATCACATTCATCTTGTCCAGAACCATGGCTAGATGTGCTGGGGGCACTAGAAATGCTTGCTCTGAGAACATCTGAAGATGGCCCCTTCATGAGCATATTTTTTTGCATCTGATCACAATGCAACCATAAAGCTAGGATAATAGTATTAATGAGCACTCTAAATTACTACTGCCACAGGACTGTTGCAAACAACAACAACACTGAATTGATGAGAGAGGTATATGCTACAAGAATGTGGACATGCCAAATACCTGCATTTATTTGACAGCAAGGCATAAAAATCACGGTCAAGGTGGCGAATATATAAAATTTTATTAAAAAAAGAGAGGCAGCAAGGCATGTGCAGACTGCAGGTTATTACACCACATGCTACTGGACAGAAAGAAGAATAACCCATTTTCCTGGCAATGCTAGGAGCCTAGGAGAACAAATCCAAAGCAATTAAATATAAATTGAAACGTTATGGATGAACAATGATTCCATGTAGAAGTTGACCATGACTAGGTTCACACCATTCACTGCAAGAACCTATCATGAACAGGTCACATTACACTCAAAATGGACGGTCAAAGCCACCAGAATATTAAGGTTACCAACAAAACAGTTAATGGCCAGAAACCACAACTGCCTGTGGACCAAGATTTTTGCAAAACTAGAATTTGAAACCTTGGTCCAGACTCATGATGTAAAGGTTTACAAGAAAATGGGACGTACGTCATTATGAACATAGCTTCTCTGATATTTCACTGAAATTGAGTCCTTGTATGACACATTAACTAGCATCAGGCAGCTATATAGGTTCCACATTTTGCATATATACAAACAGTTTGTGAAGTGAACCCCACAATGTCTGACAAGAGTGAATTAATGCTGGCAACTTGAAATCCTCCACTTTAACCTTTTACTCCCCACAAGATAACCATAATCAGCACACCAAGAATAGCCTGTGTTTGTCTGCTTTGTTAGGATTGTTTATTGACATGTAAATCCACACCACCAGATGACGATTTTACAAACACGGTGATGTACACAGAGAAAGCATTGCTCAGACAACTAGCTTAGCATTACATTACCAGCACAGCCAAAAACCATCAGGTCGCGGAGACAGAGAAATGCAGACCCGAACTGCATTCAGGCAACTTTCCTCCAAAATCACCAAACCAAATCGGTATCAGGGGTGTCTGTAATTAAACTACCTAGGAGTGCTCGAATTACCAAGAATCATCAACACCAAAACCAAAAAAAAAAATACACAGTCCATCGTTTCGTCAGGAAATAAGAACACAGATACACTAGATTCGCTCAGAAATGCGCTAAGGAACCCCCTTTCTAGCAGCACCGGCACCAACAGCTTGGGTGCGCAGAGAAGGGCCAGAAAGAATCAAAAATTGCGCAGGAATGAGAAAGATTCGCGTACCGCGGCGCCTGGGGGAACGAAGCATCAAATCTCCATGCGCCCAAGAAACCCCTCCTCCTCTGCCCCCTGTTGCGCTCCCTACAAGACCGGATCCACCCGGTTGGAGCGCCGCCGGAAGCCAGAAGGTCGCCGGCTGGCGTGTGCCGGAGCGTGGAGCCAATGCGCGAGCTCCCCTCTCTTTCCTCTCCCGCAGTCCCGCTCGCTCTCTCACCTCCTGTCCTGTGCTGGTGATCACGAGGGATGGGCTCCCCTTGTTTGTTCTTTTCCCCTCACTCAGCTCTCTCTTTCTCTCTCTACTCTACGCCGCCTCCATTACTCACTTCACTTCACCTCGCTGCTGCTGCTTTCTTTCTCTTTTTGGGCACTCCGGCCGGCTCACCCGGCGATGTCTGTAGTACTCATCTCCCCCACATGGCCATCTTGCTCTTGCTTTGGACTCTTCACTGTGCTTACTTGTTTTCAAAGGGAGTTACTTGACCGTATCTGCTGGCTTCTCCTCAGAAATAGCCAGCCAGCTAGTCTTGGGTCTAGTCCAGGGAATAGTTAATTTTTTTTTAATTCCTTCCCCTGATGGCACTAGATTATGGGTTTGGTTACTGTTGCTCAGATCTGAATGAATAGTCTTGTTCTTCCCTTGCTCTCTGGCTGACAGACAGACAGATATGCTTCTTTTGCTTCTCAAGAACTGTTGCACACTTGTCCTATTATTTGTCCTACTATTATTTGGCTTGATGCCAGTAACTAGATGGACCGCGCGCTACGCCGTGCCGGCCAGGATTGAGGACGAAGAGCTCCGCCCCGCGAGACCGAGGAGAGCAGGGGCGCCTCCGCCCCGCAGGCCTGCCCCGCGTCCGTCGCGCCTTCACCCCGCGTCCGCTGCGCCTCCACCCTGCCGGCCCGCCGCGCGTTCACCGCGACCAGCTCCGCGCGCCTGTCTCCACCCCGCTGCGCGGCCGTGGCGGGAGGTGGCGGTCGTGGGCGGAGGCGCCGTGAGGAGGACGGAAGAGGGAGGAGGGAGGTAGGGGAAGCTCGCCGTCACTATCGAGCCGCCGCGGAGCTAGAGCTCCCGATCCGCCGCCGGAGAGGGATAGCCTGCGCGAACGCCGAGGGAAGGGAGAGGGCAGCCGCGCCGCCGCCGCGGTGCTCGCCGCCATGCGCTGTGCCGCCGCGGTGCTCGCGGAGCTAGCGGCCGTGCGCCGCGGCGCCGCGTGCTCGGCCGTCACCATGGCCGCCTCCCCGCCGGAGAGAGGAGGGGCTCGCGCTGGGGTCCTCCGCCGTGCCATGGCCGCCTACCCGCTGGAGAAGCCAAGGTCGAGCTCGCCGGAGTGGAGGAGGAGGAGGGAGCCGGGGGCGCCGCGCGGGGGCTGCTCCGCCGCGCCAGATCCGGCCGGTGGGGCAGACCATCTGGCGGTAGCCCCGCCGTGCGCGGATCTCGCATCGGCCGCCGCAACGCACAGGGATAGCCCCCACCGGCGCCCCCCCCCCAGCTGGCCGCCACGCCGCCTGCCGCCGTGCACGCGACGGTTGAAGACTCCTGCACCGGCCCTCTCCTGCGGCGGCGGCGAGACCCCGTCGCCCCCAAATCCTAGGCCGCCGCAAAGAGGAAAAGGAAAGCGCAAAAGGGGGAGAGGGGGAACGGAGACAGAGGCAGCGCACGTGAGTCGGAGGCGACACGGCACCAAGCAGGCCCACACGCAGATCGATGACTCACGGCAGTGGAGGCGGTGCGGCAGCAGAGTCCGCGCGGCAGCAAGACCGAACGATGATTCCACGGCCCGCGTCGCGCGGCCTCTCCCAGGCACGTGTCGCACAGGGAATAGACGACCGCTCTGGTTGCCCCCCTCCACGGTGCATAGTAATAAGAGTACTCGGACGATCAGCGCGCTTCGCCGCGCCCGTCGAGATGATGCTAAATGCTCCGCTGTGCAAACAAATGATTGGTAGTATGCTGATTAATTTGGGCGAGCGAATCAGTGTATCATCGTCATATCAATTAACTGTAAGGAAACATGATTTCCATATCTACATTTTGGCATTAAGATCATGGATTCTTGTACACAGATCATGAATATCCTATGAGGAATGCCAACCAAAATAATTGAAGGAAAAAAATAAACATAAGCAGGAACGGCACTATAGGCATGAAGTAAAAGTACATCTACACTGGAGGTTCACTTAAGCAAAAATGATGCCAGCTGCGATGATATATTATTGTCTCCTCTTTATACTGATCATCTCAAAGTCCATTAGTACAAAGTTGCGTGCTTACTTCCCTAGCTGAAGCTGTCAATGAACAAAGGATATTAGTATGTGCCTAATCAGACAATCTGTGATTGGCAATGCACATTAGAAACAACATAACTGTAAGTAAGCAGGAATCGATTCAAAATCCAATGGAACAAATAATCCGCTATTGGCAGGGGAAGAAAATGCTGCAAAAAAAAGAGGAAATAAAAATAGACCAAACTTATTATGGCTTAAAATGAGAGATCTATTATGCTTAGGCTGAAGTGACTTCACCTTCATATCTTCTAAAATTCTACTATTGTACTAAAATAAGTCGTATTAATCTCCTCGCAAAAAAAAGTCGTATTAATCTGAGACACGACACATATTGGAACCCATATATCTGAATGTGCACAGCAGCACAGGTTTGAGATGTATGCAAATCAATATTGGATAGGATCTCCATCTCAAGTATATCAAGAGAAGATGTAGAACATAACTATTAACTTGTGATAGAAACCCATATTGGGGCTCTACAGTTTTGTAGTTCAAATTATGGAGTCCCTAAAGGTGTAGTGACCAATTGACATCCCATCTTGACCCAGGTGATCAGGTTTGAGTAAAATGAGAGAAGTATTGAGAAATAAGTTATTGACAAAGCAAGTACATAATTTCTACTACCTGATCTGTCATGAAAGCTACAATTTCCGAAAATAGTTCCAACTGATGCTCCCTTCAACATGTAAAAGAAATGAAAGAAGGATAATATCTTGACATATTATGATATAATGAGTTAGCAATAATCACCCAGTAGTTTTGCTGCTAATTTTGTTTTTTGAGTGCATATGTAGACATGCTTGCAAGCATTGCTGAATCATGATTATTTCCTGCTGAAAATTCTTTTGTTCTTGTCTCTGTTTTTTTTTTCTAAGTGCATCGACAATACATTTTTGACTCAGTTGTACATCAGTGAGTAATATTGGAAGTATATGCACATGAGTGTTCTTTTGGACGAAAATAGAGAGAAGGGAAAAAGAGAAAATGGAAGGCTCCACGTTGGTTTGAAAGGGGTATCCTATACAACAATTCAGGATACTGTACAACACTATAAGATGATCATAGTAGAACTATCCAGACCAACAGCTACATATTTATATGATGTATTAACTATTGTTTTATACGTTCACGAACATAGAGGCCGGATTTGTAATCCTTTTTATAAAAAAACTATTGTTTTGTAACACACTTTTGAAATAAAGTGGTATTTAACACAAGCAAGGTCCCTGCAAGCGAATTGTTCATTCCATGGCATGTGGTCAGCATGTCTAGTAGCAACTAAATTGAATGTCATTCTTATTCCTATCCTGGCAAACCTAGAACACCATGTATCAGAGGGCAGCAAGATATATCCAAGCAAACTTTGCAATATTTTCTTGTAGTAAAGAAAAGAGTAAGTGGATTTTCTCATAAAGCTTAAGCTACAGATATAATTGCAACTTTGTCCTATGTATATGTTGCTTGTCCCAGGTCCATCTGCCAGATACCTTAATATTTATTCAAGCATGATACTTCTCAACTCATTTCAGAACTGCTATATTCTCAACTGATTTTAAAATTGCTGTAAAAAGGGAAACTGATTTTAGAATCTTAAGGATCATTGGATCAACATACACCGTGGAGAGGGAGAGCTCATGCTTCTACACAAACATATCAACATTTTGCGCTTGGTAAACCCGCAAAATGTGATGATTCTAAGTCGTTGAAGCTCTTCTCAGCACAACCCATGCTTCTACACAAAAAAGCAGGAAGCCTAGTGCAGCAAAGATTTACAATCTACATACCCTGAAACTAAACAATAGCCAGAGCAGGTGGAAGCACAGACAACATTGCAATGACAGACGCAGTGCACATATGCACATAAGAGCAAATTCTAAAGAACCAAGGATCTATAAGCTGCACGAGAGGAAAACGAAAACGAGGAGACGCAGTGGGAACGGGCGCTGTCCCGCGGAGGCAGGGAAAAGAGAGCCCGGCGGGGCCCGCACACAGTGGGAGGTTGTGCGGCAGCAGGCAGGCTCGCACGCAGAGGGCGAGGCGGGGGGCCGGCGCGCAGGAGAGGCGTGGCAGCAGCAGCGAGGCCCACACGCAGTCGAACGCCGAATCGATGAGCCGTGTAGGGCATGAGCAGCGAGGCCCACACGCAGAAGGCACCGCGCGGCTTCCGCGAAACGGGCAAACGAGGAATCGAGGAGCCGCGTCGGGCGTCCTCTCCCCGACACGTGTCGCCCAGGGAGCGCCCGAATGCTCCCGTGGCTCTCCCTCGAGGGCGCATAGTAATAAGAGTATGACGATACGATCCGTAGTGAAGGTGAAAGCACACACACAAATGTTGTTAACATGTAGTACTACTATTTGGCTTTTGACATGTACTACTACCTGCGGCATTAGTTCGTGATTGGATAACTCTGTTGAAACGCAGAAGGATTAGTAAAGAGTTAATTAATTAGCAAACTGATGAGGTGGTGTTGCTTTTGAGAAGATCAAGTTGGGGAACAGGTTTACAGATTACTGGATTCTAGGTTGGAAATGCAGAGCAAACGCACAAATGAACTTTCACCAAGTTGAGTGTATAATACTCCTCCCTGTCAAACTTGATATAGAAGCAAACTAGTGGATTGCGCGTGCGTTGCGCGCGCATAATTCTTTTATAATCTTACTGGTAATTATTATGGTAGTAGTAGATGTTTTGAAGTGCAAAGAAATTAAAAATAGTATGTAAATTTTATAAGATCTGATAAGAAAATGGATAAAGGAAGGTCAGAGTTAAAGTCTTATAAATTTCTATTTTTTTCCAGGTGCACACTTCAGCGAAGGCCAAGACTCTCACGACACAAGCTCGGTTTCACTCCGAACAACCCTACTCTCAACCTCTTGAGAGCGCAAGCAATACAACACACAGTGGACGTAGGGTATTACGCTCCGGCGGCCCGAACCACTCTAAACCTGCTGTGTTCATCGTATTCTTCCACCGAGATTGGGCTAATCCCAGCAAACCCCCGAGTACTCACCCTCTGGGTTTAGGCGGGTGCACTACGCCACCCGACTGTGGGTTTGCACACCACGACAACTTGTAACACTTCTAATAACACAATTTGTATTTAGTAGTGAATAATCGTGATTGGAATATAGCTGAAATCATAGAAACAGTAATTGTTTGGCAGTCGCGAATATTGACACAATGTTTTTCACTGATGAAGAGATCAACCAGGAATTAAAACGGTACAAATAATTTGCACTAAGATTCCTTGTGTTTTTTTTTTGGATGAAGTAACTGCTCGCTCCCTGCTTGCGCACGAACCTGATGAAATCTGTACGTCCCTGTCTTCTTTCCTGGTGTTCACACAAAGAAGTCAAAATAAGCAGGAGCCATGGCAGGGTGAGATGAAAAGAAGTCAAAAGAGATGGCTTGCAGTGATGCTCACATGGCCTGCTATTCAGATGGCCTGCTCGTGCATCAAGGCATCTCGTGCATCAGGACTGAAGCTGCTATGGCTTAATTAAAATATAAAATATAAGTTGTATTTAAGCTACCTGCAGTGGGCAGCAGATATGCAAATTATGATAAAGCAACTAAGTGACGCACCGAAGTATGTGAATAAATTCAAAAGGTGCCAAAACATTTTGACACAGAAAATCACATTTAGGAATGCAACTAAATCTAAATTTGTTTATAGTCTGTTAATTGAGGTGCTTCAGTTCTGTGAATTAAAATACAATGACATCAGTTATTGTGTGAGTCACATAGTGATTTTCATGGATGTATCATTGGTAGCGCAACTCAAGTAAATAAAGAGATAGTATCAAAATCGTTTCAATGTTGTAATATTGTTTGAGTGCTTATTGTAAGTCAAATAATAAAATAATTGTTGTAATATCCTACATTTAAAAATATCTAGGATCTATGCCAGTTCTAAAGAATACACTAAACTTGCCTATGAAAGACGACATCAGTTTGCAGAACACATCTCACACAAGAGGCAAAAATAAAATGAATGGGAACTGAAGAATAGACTAACGATAGTGGGATGGAAAAATGAATTAGCAGACAGGAATTTGCAAAGCAGTGCATCAATTCGTAGTAATCAAAATGCTGAGAAGGAATATTGGTCATTCACATATATGAGAAGGAATATTGGTCATATGGTGTCCATAAAAATGCTGAGCTGACAGGGCATTTCCTCCACTGAACAATAGTCTTGCATATGTATGGTAAAGAATATATGTGGCTTATAATATAGGGTAGTTCATTTTTCAATCCAAGTATAATATCAATAACAGCTGCAACCATTTTTAGAAAAAAAGTTGTTGCAGTGCCTTTTAGTTTTAGATCAGATCATATCAGCCTGCTTTAAATGCAATGAAAAGATGGGAGGGGGGAAACTTATCTGCTTGACCATCTGTGATATGAAGGACAAATTTCGCCAACTTAACAAGATTCCAATCAGCTAGTTATATTCCGATAGTCCATATCAACGAAAAACCTGCACAAGAAATGAAATGTTATGATTCTACATTTCGTTAAAGGTACTTCTCATTTTTAGAAGTAACTTATAAAGAACATGAGCTAAACTGATAAAGGTTTGCTGCTGCAATCTCCAAGTTGTCTCCATTTTATGCACAGAAAGCACCAACCATTTTTTTAAAAAAAGGAATACTATAATTCTGGGTAGATCTCCAATTTTTCGAGGAGGGGAAAAACATGGTTGTAATGGGCAAAAGATTAGAGACTGCATGCTAAGTTGTGAATTAGCAGATTTTGAGACTATTCCAAGCTGAAAGTAAAATGAAAACAGTTGAGAGCAAGATATTTACTAAAATCTGAAGGAACATACTAAGTAATTCTTTATTCAGTGCAGTACAATCAGACAACACGGAACTCTTCTTTATAGATGCAGTGTGAGTCAGAATTTTAAGACTTTGCCAAATATACGTGATTTACCCATCTAATTTAACTGCATGAACTGATTGCAAAATAAAGTACATGGCAAAATATATGGCATGTTAGCTGATCAACCATTTAGAAATATAATATTTTCTTTAGGAAACCATCATTGGAAAGTAATCTTTCTCTTTTACAAAATTACCTGATAAATACTCTTCATTATGCTGAGTTGATGAGATGATGTTATTATTTATGAAGGGGCATTTGGCTACCCATAGGCTGCAGTACTTGCAACATCATTGTTTGTGCCTTCTAAAGAAGAACCAATTCCATCCTCTTCAATCCCCAATTAGGAAACCATCTTGCATAACATGAGGGAGATCATTATTGGTCCTTCTAGGGAACCAAAATAATAATAACTGCACATCAACAATTAAAGATTTGAAAAAAGAAAATAACCCGTCTAAGGATGCAGTAGAGGTTTACTTACACGGCTTTTCCGTGTTGCTATTCTGATCAAACGTCCACTTTGATGGCTTTTACAGCTTTTCCTTTGCTGTTCTGATCAAACATCCACTTAGATGGTTTTTCCTGTCAGTGAAATTTAACAACAGAATATACATCTCCGGTATCATCTACTGATAGAGACGAACATTTAAGCAAGTAATAATTCCCAGGAAATCCAAGTATAGATTTGCAAACCGAAATAAAAAATATACATGTTTCCTGCAGAGCTTGCAGCTGCGTTTGCCGTCGAAATGCAGGTTTGTAAAACAATAGCAGGGCCTGAACATCTCTCATAGGCATTCCACCGAACACATGATATGCAGCTTCTTCAGAGTATGTTTCATGAGCATATGCAATAAGCGATTTCATACTCAACTGAAAATAAAACTAAAGAATTGCATAGATAGATCTCGTAAAGACTTGGATTGGCTGCTCTTCCATTCGCTGTGCAACAGATAGGTAGGAATGTTTAGAAAAAAAAGGTGTAGGCTTAGAACCTTACGTATGCCCACAAATTTTATCAGAGAATAGATTTATCTAAAACCACACTATCAAGGGATTAGTGATCGATATACCTGTTGGCGTGGAGCAGCGCTACTGGACCGAGGTACTCCCAGTACGATGGACACGAGGTTGAGCAGCAGGCGAGAGGATGCACTCGTACATGCGCCATCGAGCTTGGCGCGGTCGGCCTTGGTCATATAGTCTAGTGATAGGCCCACAGATTCGGAGTTTGTTCTAAGTCAATCTTTTTTTTTTCTTAAGTTTGACTAACTTTGTAAAGAAAAGTATTGATATCTACCACGTTAATGAAGTAAGCCCTAACAATACACTATATAGTAGATATAATCATTCTCATTTTATATAAATATTATTATTATAAACTCAGCTGGAATTATAATTATCTGACTTCTAACAAATTCAGAATCCCTTATGTCATGGAGTACTTCTCTATGGCCAGTGATGGCGGAGATGAGCCCCCCCCCCCCCCCTATAATGGGAGACAAACTCTGTCATAAATCGTTGAATTTGATCTAGTTTGGTCGTATCTACTTTTTATTTATGAGAATTTTGTTAATTGATTCCTTACTTCTATTGCTGAGAAACATTGTGTACTTGATGTTTGATTTATGAGACCAGTTTGGAACTTATATTGCAGATCGATCTGTGAGATAATTAAATAGTTTGATAATTGATGCTGGAGCTAATAAAGCCGGAATCAGTTTGATTTATGGTTTGTTTGAGCTTTAGAGATAAGCTGGCGCGCCTCTAGGCGATGTAGTAATGGTGGCAAGTTGGCAACCATGTAGGGCTACTTGTTTTTCTTTTTCTTTTTTATAACTTCTTTTCCTTTTTGTTGTTTGTTGAGAATGATTTACTCTGGTTCTTGTAATATATAATATGTAGTTACCCCTTGTTTGCTCATGCATGCTTACTCTCGATATATACTACGTGGCCAAGAGAGTAAAAAATGTTTGGACGTTTCATTTTTCAGTGAATGTAAAACAAATTAAAGGCCTAAGTTTATTTTTTTTAAAATGGACTTTTTTCCCTCTTAAATACACCTTAAAACTGACAGAGAGAACCGAGCATTTCGGTACACATTTATATACCATTGGTATTACAAGAAATTGCGGCATATATATATTAAAGTGGGCCAACGTACAGAGAGGACAAGATGTAGATGAAACATGCAAGACGACACGCCCAGGTCCAATTTTGGTGCTAGCAATGTACAATGCCTTGTCTGACCACTCAACATTGAATAGGTGTTGTTGGTGCTCACATGAGACATGGCGGGTATTTGATGACGGCATGCATGCAACCCTACTTATATTCATAGAGTTGGGTAGCTTCGGTTGTTGGCCTATAAGTAAGTAAATTTAGTACTTGCCTGTTGTTTTAAAACATTTTACATCGTTAGTTTTTTTAACATGAAATTTGACATTTCCTTTTATTAAAACATTCAGTATAATATAAAAAATATAATTCATACTTAAAGTACCTTTAGTTGATAAACCAAGTCACACCAAAATAAATAATATGTATAAACACCTTCTGTTTCAAACTAAAAGTCTATTGATTTTTTAACATTAAATTTGATCCTTTCAAAAAATTATAGTTATAATTTATTTCTGCTATGATTTAGTTTACCATATAATATACTTTGAGCATGACTTGAATTTCATTTTTAATGTTTTGAATAAGACGAGAGAATCAAATTTGGTGTTAAAAAAATCAAACAACCTATACTTTGAAACGAATGGGGGTAATTTTTAAAACAATACGAATGGTCATTGTGTCTAAAAGTTAACAATATCATACATTAAAAACGGAGATATCGGAAAGAATAATGTACTAGCCGTCAGCTTCCATAAAAGTATATATCGCGACTAACTTTTGGTCTTCCGAAGTACTCCCTCCATCCCAGAATACAGGTCATTCTAGTTTTATTCTAAGTCAAACTTTCTATAGTTCGACCAAATTTATATAAAAAGGTATAAATGTTTATAGTATCAAATGAGTATTGTTAGATTCCTTGTCACATATATTTTCATTAGGTACCAATTTGGTGTTGTAAAATGTTGATACTTTTCTCTATAAATTTGGTCAAACTTTACAAAGTTTGACTTAGGACAAATACATAATGACTTGTTTTCTGGGACGGAAGGAGTAGCTAGTGGCCTCAATGTAGGATTATAGGTCGACCTCAGGTGATGCTAAGGGAAAATGGGCAAAGCTGGGACACACTCTTTCTGCCATTTTATGGATTTATTGTCTTGGCACGTGAGACTGAATGTTGATTGCCAAATCCGCAAACACAATGTGCCAAGGTATTTGATATATCACGCGTGAAAGGGATAGGAGTGAAGTCCAAGCGAGGTACACAGTAGTTCTCGAGGTCATTTATTTATAAATGGTTCATATGAGAAGATAGAAGGTTGAGGGAGTTTCAGGTGGCCACTATTGAAGTTACTTTTATATCACACTTAGTCTAAGACTAACTTGTATAACACCCGCACGTAATGGAGACCTCTAGATGCACCAGTACATATAGGGAGACCTCTAGATGCACCAGTACATATAGGACATCTTAATTAAGATGTGACAATAATTGCAAATCAAGGTGAACTTGAAATGAGAACATATAGAGAGAGTTGTTTTTGGATATATAGAAGTTATTGAAACAGCTATTCACGTGCCTAACTGCCAAAACACGTCATGCCACCTATTAGTTTCTTTGTAAGCATTGCTCTCTTCCTCTTTCGATAATCTTGAACAAATCTTGGGATAATCTTGCCTAGAACGAACACATGTTGGGATAATCTTGAATGTACACACAGTCGTAAGCTGCAAGTCCACACGATTGTCGTGGGTGTGTCGTAAAGGCTATAGCACCTTCAAATGATCAAAGTCTCTTTCTCTTTCTCTCCCTAATCTCTAAAGTCCTCGATGCACCCGGTGATGGAGTAGAGGCGGTCGGATCTCACTAAGGGCTTATTGATCAGTTTGAGGCGGATTCACTACAAGAAACACGTACGCAAATTGAAATTAGGTAATTTCCGTCGGCACAAGATTAAATCCTTTCATATTCAAATTTACCTAGCAAAGGATTGGATCTCCTCCAATTCCCTCTGATACATGTACAATCGGACAAGGCCTAAGGTGGAAAAATTGTGTGGAAGGACAAGAAATTGTATCTGCTTGTAAAATGGTGAGAAGCAAGGGCGCCGTCTTAGTTACAGTAGTGCACTGGCAGCAGTGGTGCGCCAAAAAATATGTTAATGTTTACCACATGTCACGATGAAAATTCACATGTTATTATTTGAGTAGTGCATGTATACCTATATAAAAAAGAGAAAAGTTATGCATGCAGAGAGAGAGAGAGAGAGAGATGTGTTCATGCATGGGCAGCGACGTCGACGGAGCAAGTATGGGAATTGGGGAAAAGTGATCGACTGATCGCGATCTTTTTTGAGAATTAATCAATTGGCGGGGTTCATTTCTTTGAGATCATCGATATATACAGCTGACCTATACAAGTGTCATTTTCTTGGTCACGTCGATTGAACCATATGATGTGTGACGATGAACAGGAGAGATTATTATTAGTTGTGCCAGCTGGCTTGGTATGTGGTACGTAGTTTCTGACGCGAACTTACTTTGTGTCGTAGTTAGTTAACCAAGGATCGGGCTTCGCACACAATAATTTGACGATGCCCATGCATACATATATCCGATCTGTCGATCCCATGTGATTATTCCATTGGCAAGAAAACGCCAAGAGAAAAGAGAAGGATGCTTGTGCTGTATCATGCTTATAGGTGTCTGAATGAGTGAGGTTGAAGACGAATCAGGACGGCATTCCCGCCCTGATCGAGAACATATAATTTTTTTGAGAACGTGCAGGGGAAACCAAAAATCGTGTCTTTCTGTGCTTCATTTCCCTCCAGGCACTTCATGCATGCTGTGATCTGCTAGCTCTAGTTAGTAGGTTACTGTTTGGTCCCTTTGGTGATTGAGTAGGCACTTGTGCCGATCCAGGAACTGCTTCAGCATCTCTAGGGTATGCCTCTTTCTTGGCACTGACAGTATTGAATGGCTCAGAGGTGGGTTCTCTGTGCCTTACCCAGAGGAGAAGTCACCGATTTGTTCGTTGTCACTTGGGACTCTCTAGTGCGCGGACCTGTAGAATCCAATGTTCCTTTCAATCATGTTTTGAACTAAAAACCTTTCATCGCTAATTCATTCTCTAACTATGCCACCTGCAGCTAGCAATTCTGTAGAAATGGCTGATGGTGAGGACATTCAGTGTTGATTCGGTTATCCAGCGTTTATCTGAAAATTTTCATAATTAATCTATTGGACATCTTTGTCTTCTGTATGCATGCTTCTGAGATTGCATAATTCAGATACACTGTATGCGATTTTACCGCATAGCTACTGTCTGTACGGTCGTATGAATTCAGACAAAATAAGTATCAGCAGCTAATAAAGTAAACGAGAACAGAGAGTGGAGGTTGGAAGTTGGAACAGACTGTTGGTTTGCTTAGTGCGTGGCCGAAGTTTCTGTTTTGCTGAACCTACAGGCGGTACTGTTCTTGAGTCTCCTCATACCGTTATTCGTTTCGATCGTGCTGGTCGGGACTTGGGACCTCAGCCTCAGACTCCCTCATGGAAATCCTCAGTGAGACGGCCGGGCCCGGGTTACTCCTTCACAATAACCTCTGCTGAGAGAGAAATCGTTAAGGGACATCAAGGAGAAGCTTGCGTATATTACCCTTGACTATGAGCTAACACGAGTTGGAAACTGCCAAGAACAGCTCCAGTTGAAAAGAGCCATGAGCTACCTGATGGTCAAGAAGAGCTGATAGTTATAAAAATTGCGTGGACTATGCTGCTGCTATCTATAGCCTGAACTCGTATCTGAAACCATTGTGCTGTGAGCATCCGTGCAAGTATGAACTGCAAGTAGCTTTTGCGTTGGCAAGATCAACAAAATCTGCTACAATATGCTTGGGTTGGAGCCATGTCTAGTCCCATTTGCAAACTTCATTTTGTCAAGACTCAAGACTTTAATTATAAATTAGGATAACGTAGATATATTAAACCAACAAACTGAAGATAATACAGCCAGTGAATCTTGATTTCTGTTCATCTGTTTCACCACTAAACTCCTCTGATTTTTACAATGTCAGTATGATCTGCTCTCTTTGAGGTCAAGCAACGTATTTGCCGACACTACCACAGCTTGCAACGTTATTTTTTTGTTACAACAAACTATCTGTGGAGCAGTATTTACTCCTACAGTGACGATGGAAGCAAACATAGAAATGGTCCCTGAAATTTTGCATTTGCTTTGCCTCAGTTGGTTTGACAGGACCGACCCAATCTCTGTTTTTTGATGCATATTATTCTTTACATTTCGTTATGAACATGAAGCCAAAACTCAGCTTCACTTTCTTCTAATAGTTTCTCTGTTTTCTGAAACTTCAACAGCTCGACGCAATCGTTAGAAGTCCAGAAAAAATAACCTTCCAAAAATTCACTAGTCACTTGACTTGAAGGCACGACTTAATGCATTATACGCTTCCACACAGCGTCTGAATTTTTCCTCTGCTTGACCCTGGAGAATACAGATGTTTCAGATTTGACACCTCAATAAACACGGCATATACTCAGACAAATCAACAAAAGAAACTGAGTTGTCATTTTGGCTATTATTTTTCATGTCAATCCACAAAATTTCAACAAATCAATGCAACCTATCTATAACGACTGTGCGCTTCGACTTGGTTATGCATGGCTAAACAATTCCTTGAGAATAGCTAGATGCAAAACATGGTGATAATTCACTGGTGGGTGTAAGAATCGAAAACTATCGAAACGTCCAGCAAGCTTCAGTGCCAGCCACCAGACACCATATCACGAAATCCTTGAAAGAGGCGCATGTGAAACAGAAGATACAATGCAAGAACAATACATCCTATGACACTAACCTGTGAAGGTCCTTGATGCTTATCCGGGTGCCACTTGAGTGCAGATGCACGAAAACTACAAAAATACCGTTCAGGAAAACAACCAATTAGTAACATTATGGCATTGAAGCCCTCAAATCTAACATGGCATTGCAAGAAGTGTTCAGATGACTCACGCAGCCTTAATTTGATCTAACTGTAAGGGGCCTAAAACCGGCAATCCAAGAGAGGCCCTATAGCTTCGCAGATCATCATGGCCCAACTCCTCTTCCTCATCAATATCACTTTCATTCCAGAACTTTTCCCTTGATTTGGAAGACTGAGATTCATCCCTCCATTGAAAACCACTGGGTGAACTACCAAGGCCGTCATTCTCCCCGGGCCAGTACCATGTAAAAGATCTCTTGCCACCGAAGGTACCATATGGTGTGTCTGCGCATTCATCATCATCAAAGCCTTTCCACTTATGTCCACCTGTGTAGTGTGTTAAACATCAATGTGCACCCTTGTCATCCAAACACTCATACAGAAAATAAAATCTGGAGGTAACATCTGATTGTGAATCGTAAACTTATACACAATGCAATGATTACACAGTGAGGAAGCTAGAAATTCACATTTACATTTGAAATGCCATTGTGACGTGTATTAATGTCATTGTGACATGTAAAATTCAGATTTGAAGGAAATAATGGAGCAAAAATTATTAGAAGCCAATGTCCTCAGAATCTCAGGGCATATCTACACTGAATAAATGCAACCATGTCAATAGGTTTGGCAGAGTACTGATGTTTGTATATTCAAAAATTCATTCATCAGTCTAGTGCTCTAGATGATTGTAGAATTGTACAAAAGAATCCAAGTAGCTCAATTCAAACACCATTCAAGATAAGTGATTTGAAAGAGCTTACGCTTATTTTTCCCATATGGACTTTTTCCAGGAGAAGAGCCCTGGACCTTTGATCTACCACTACCTTTCTGATTTCTCAATTGTTTGTTGCTGCTTTCCTGTAGAGAACATGGAAACATATTTTCAAGGAACCTTTTTTTTCACAGGGAAGTATGTTTCTGAATGAATTTAAAAGAAAATTCCAGTGACATGTATGGACTGAACTGTGAAGTGCTCATCTATTTTACCCATGAGCACCAAAAAGCATCTTGTACAACTATAAGAGTCAGAAGAATTCACATGGTGCAGTTATTTTTTGACCAAGCTAACACATTGAAAATGGGAGGGAAAATGTGCCTCCAAAAGCCAGGTCATTTTTGGGTACTGTTTAGCGACAAGGTCACAAATTAGGAAGTAGAGACTAGAGAGAATCCAGGAGTAGGGAAATGGTCAGTACCAATACCTGATATGGGGTGCCATTGAGCAGAAGGCTTTTAAGGGCGCTCTTTGCATCCCCACGCTTTTCATGGACGGAGAACCGGATACGAGGCTGCCCGAAACAAGTGTTAGATTCCAAATGGTTTAAGAGACACCGATGCTATGGTGCGCTGCAAGTGGCTCAGGAGCAATGTTTTTAGCTTTGGGTTGCTGCATTGGGTCTCGTGGAACAACAATTCTATTTTCTGGTGCACAAGGCGAAATGTATTCAAATTCAACTGCTCTGTTGACAAGAAGTTGCAAAATTTTATCTGAACCAGCAGCTTGCGGAGTGGTAGCGTGCAGCCTTATAGCAGAAAAGAAGTCTGAAATCCCGGGGACGGGATGGTGTGCTGGTAGGTCAAATCCCACTCACTTGCCATCTAGTGCGATGGAAGGAAGGGCCAGATCGTGCAAAGGTTGAGAGAGAGAGAGAGAGAGAGAGAGAGAGAGAGAGAGAGAGAGCGGTGGGAAGTGCGGTTACCGTGGATTTGGAGAGCGCTGCGGCGGAGGAGTGGAAGGAAGATGCCGCCCACACGGCGGCGCCCCAACAGGCGGCCGCTGCTGCTCGCCGCATCGTTTCCCTGCAGTGGCGGAGCCAGAAATGGATCAAAGGGGGCTGATGATAACAAAGGCCTAGAAATCAAATTCAGTTGGTAGTTTCTAGTATAAAACTATAGGGTTCATTTAGCAAATGTATGAAAAGGAACAACTCATAATAGTCTCCTAGCAACATACCTTGAGCAGCGAGCGAGAGGGAGAGACGGATGCGGCGGCCGGCGGAGACTCAGCGAGAGGGACTGAGGGAGAGCCGGCTCGCGGCCGCACGGGCGGGCTGCCTGCCGGCCTCAGCCTCCTAGATCCTGCCGGCTGGGTGGCTTGAGCGCCGCGCTGGCCGCTGGGGCTCCGGAGTCCGGTCGTCGGGAGAGCCGGAGAGGAGGCCGGCTAAACGGCGAGAAGGAGAGGTCGAGAAGCCGAGATAGAGCAGGCCGCCAGGGAGAGACAGACCGACCGTGCGTGAGGGCAACTGGGGGCTTATTGGGCTGCTTTTGTTGGGCTAAATGTTTGATTGTTGGGCTGCAAAATACATAGGGTATAAATAGGTTATTGGGCCACGACCCGGGCCCCCAAGCCTGGGCGCATCTCCGCCCCTCAAGCCTTCCCTTGCCCGGCAGCGCCAGCGGCGCACCGGCTCGCGGGAGAAGGCTTTCAAATTCCTAACGAAATTAGTGAATTTCGGTGAAACTTTTCGTTTCTGGTAGTACATGGAACAAGAATTTCGACCTTTTTTTGGGATTTTTTTTGGTACGAAATTCAAAAAAATGTAAAAAAATTGGGAAAATATGATAAAAACCAGATGTTTTCCTAAGCCGTTAGGATTAGAATACGTTCAAATCTAAGACCATTTACTTGGTTAAAATTACATTTTTAAAAGACAAAATTATTTGTAGTCTAATGAGTTAGGGTTTATAGCTTTTTAGTATTCGGTTTATAGCTTTTTAGTATCCGCACTAGCAAGGGGTTGAAAGAACCTACCTTTTGAATGGAATGAGATGTCTCCTTTCTTTCTCCTTGCACTTTCATACTATCTTCATTACTTATAGTACTGCATGATATCTATAGACATTGGTTATTAGATTGAACTTAATTGGGCTTTTCATGTGGACTATGCAATTTATTTACAATAAACATGTATTATGGTCTATGGATTGTAACTATGTACTCGTGTTATTGTGATAAATTTAGTTTTCATACATTTATTTGTGATGTCATGTGACAATATGCATTTGTTATGGATAATTTATGTAATATATTTAATATGCATTGTAATTGCAATATACAAGATATACAAACAATGTTCTATCAAATTCTTTGATTTTTTCATATATTTGAAGCATTTTTCAGTCAAAAAATGTCATTTTTCGGTAGGAAATCTGGAATTCGGACCGGAAAGTTCAGAATTCCGACCGGAAAATCCAAAATTGAATTTGAATTCTCCTTCCGGTCAGAAAATTCAGAACAAAATTCTAGTTGAAAGCGGGATACGGGAAATTGTTTCAAAATGAAAAAGTAAACCCTAGGGAGAAGAGGAAGAGAGTTGTACAGTACAGAGAGGAGAGAAAAGGAGGGTGCATAGCGGGCCCCACAATTTTGATCCAACGGTGTGCCGTAGCCAGCAAAGATGTTAATTTTCATATTCGACACATGTACTTTTTAAAAAATTTACACCGGGAGCACTGGTACATCATGTAAGAACTTAGATGGGCACCCATGCTGAACGCACGCTCAAAACGCTCAAACACATGTACTATATATGGACTACATATATAATAATTGTATATGCATATATAGACTCATATATTCGTTTAGTATGTTATTTTTGTTTTAGTCGTCAATGTCTCTGCTCAACAATACTTTGATGGCAATTTTCAAAATTTGGAGCTTTTGGAGCTCTCCGATCTACATTGGAGCCTGGAAAAGATAAAACTAGTCACCGACGGCTCAAGCCTCTGAAGATGTAGGAGAGGATTGCACATATCACTTGGATTGGATCAATGTGTATGTATCTCCTTACCACAAAAGATCTACATCATAAGAGATGAGGTTAGAAAGCTTCTCAAGAAAAGAGGATAAAACAACTAGTTTCCTCTTTACATAATGATCAGATAGAGCAAAGAAACAGGTGATATGAAGATTCTGCAAATTTTTTAGCTCATCAAGTCTTTTGAGTTGTTGCGTAAGTCAAAACATGCACCCAATTCTAACGGGTAGCTTTGATCCATTTGGAATACTCGCAACAAGCCTAAGAGATAAAAAAATATCAATGGAAACAATTGACACTTCTACATCTTTTATTTCTAATGTTTTTAAGAATCTTAATGTTTGTATCTTAGATGGAAATATTACAACAATATGATATGATTTCTTCAAATGTCTTAGTTGCAGCAAATATGCACATTTTTTAAATGCCAAGGCTCACATAATCATAGTTATCGCTCCAAAACTTAATGATTCTACAACAACCTAGGCAGCAGGCCTCGCCTGTGGCGGCTCATGTGACTGCTCAATCTTCTTACCTGGTATCCGCCCCATCCACCATCAACACAGATCTTGTGGGCATCAATAGACACATGAGATACATTCTGGAGCAGCTAGCGAAAGCCGAGAGGGCGGCGAGCTAGTCTCATTTCCTTGTACATATCTAGGAATCCATATGCATTTTAGAAAGATGATGAGTAATACTTACTGAAATATGGCTAAAGAAATGTTAATGATTATACAATAATCTAGGCAGCAAGTCTCGTATGTGGCGGCTCATGTGATTGCTCAATCTTTCTACTCATTATCCGACCCATCCACCATCAACACAGATCTTGTGGGCATCAACAGACACATGACATACATTCTAGAGCAACTAGCGAAAACCGAGAGGGCGGCGAGCTAGTCTCATTTCCTTGTATATATATAGGAATCCCTATGCATTTTAGAAAGCTGATGAGTAATACTTATTGAAATATGGATAAAGAAATGTTGGAAAAGAGATCAAGGGGGTGAAAAAGAAGTTACTCTCTGTAGGTGTTAGATTGGTATAAATAAATCAAGATTGACTAGTGTGCTATTGTTCATTATGTCCTTATATAAGGTCTAGAGTGCTCTAGAAGATAGAATAGTTTAATAAAGATTTACTTTTAACAAAAAGACCAACACAAGAAGAAATATTACATTGCCAAACAAGAGATATTTTTTCAACCAAAAGATCAATAACAATTGGTCATGCATAACCTAGATTTACAAGAAAAAAATCTATTCAACAAATGGTTGTCTAAGTTGTTAAACTACAAAAATGACTAAGAAACTAGAGTGTAAAGAATAGAAACATCTAAAAATCCGCATGTGTCATCTCAAAATGCATGATTGTACTCACATATTTACTTGTTTGTAAATCAAAGATATTTTTATAATGCATGCAATGCAAATGCAAAGTATTATGAAGCAAAAGTAATAATAGTTCCCAAATTATGTTTGAAGATATTTTCATTGCAATTTATATGTCTTGCTCCTTAAAATACGCTTTGGAGTTTTCTTGAAAAGTTTCGTACCTAATAAGTAACTTTAATAACATAAATATTATTTTTAGAAATTATTTTTAAGTGAAAAAGGAAATAAAATCATTCAACCAGCCTTGGGCTAATCAGCCGTTTCAAAGGCTGATGCTAAGCATTTTAGTCCAAGTCACAAGGTTGATTGATGCTCGCCATTTACTATCTTACACCTACTTGATAACTCAAACCCAGTCTACTCAAATCTGAATTTGATATATAAATTACTGAATCAGTTTGAGCAAATGTTGGGACGTGCACAACATATATACAAGCACGCGCCACAACTAACCTTGATGATCACACTTGTTCAAAGGCGAACGGTGCTGCTGTTGCTGCCTCTGCCACCGCCGCCTTCTTGTGCTCTTTATTTCCCGGTTGTTCCTCTGACTCCGGTTTTATAGCCTCCCTGCTTTTAGTCCAGAGGATGCTGTAAAGGCCGGCAACCAACAGAGCTCCACCCAGAATGCTGCCATCAAAATGGAATAATACAGATATAGGAAGCTGTTCTAATAAACTGAACATACATGTATGCAATTAGCAGTTAGTACCTGCCGAGGTGGACAATCTCTCCGAGGAAGAAGGAGGAGCAGAAGATGGTGAAGACGAAACAGAGCGGGTTGGACATTGCTAGAAACACAGGGCCCTTCATCATACACCATGCTTGAAGATAGTAGGACACCCCGCTCACCACAAACCCCTGTCAGACGATAAACAGATGCAAAAGGCTAGCCTTCATCTATCACCACAGCGTAAGCTTCAGCTTTGATCTTACTAGCTTAGCGAGTAGTCGTACATCAGGTAATAACAAAAAAAAACAGAGTAGACATATGATTAGATGTACTCTGGCATACTTACTATTACTAATTGGAGGTTCTTTTTAGAGGCTCCACGTTAATTCTCACCGGATACGCTAGAAGAAAAAAAGAGAAATCCTAGACATTCTAAAAAAAAGAAACACCTGGCCATCCATCAGGTGACTCAACTAATAATAATAGTCATTAGATCTATTATATTTTTCTAAAAAATTACCCACCATGCCACCCACCGCTGCCATTATGAAAGGTTTTGAGTTCAACTCTCAACAAAAGCAAATTTCTTCTCTTTTATGCAAATTTTTCTATTTTCAATTTATTTTCTTAGTAATTACCCACCTCTATCGTTATAAAAGGTTTTGAGTCCAACTCTCAACGGAAACAAATTTCATCTTTTTTGGCAGATTTTTTCGTTTTCAATTTATTTTCTAAGTAATTACCCACCTCTGTCATTATAAAAGTTTTGAGTTCAACTCTCCAAAAAAGAAAATTTCTTCTTTTTTGGGCAAATGTTTCACATTTTCAAATTTACTCATAGTTTTTTTTTGTCAAACTTTCCCATTTACAAATTTACACTACTAAATGATCCTGAACTTTTTTTCATAAAGATGCTAGAAACCTTTTTATGAAGCAGATATTTTATGATTAATCTTGCTATTATTAATTGAAGACTCCTTTTGCAGCATCCTTATTAATCCTCACAAGATGTGCTAAATGAAGATAAAATCATAGAAATTCTTATGATAATCAGAAACATCCTATCATCAATTGCAGATTGAAATCTTAATAGACATTAGGTCTGTTTTCTATATAATTAACATAATTAGATGCTCTTATTAAAAGATGAATTAAAATAACTAACCTATTAAATTTGCATGGAAATTATGCACCATGTCTTATGAAAGATAAATTAAAATAACCTCTAAATTTGCATATAAATTACCCACCATGCCATTATGATTGATGAATATATCCCCAAATTTTGTATGATTTAAAGTAAATCTCTAAATGTGTATATGATGTATCTAATATACCACTATGAAATACAAAGATTAACTAGAGCATGCTTTTATATGTTATATAGATATGGTCAATAAATAAATAAATAAATATAGATTTTCTATTAAAAGAGATATTGAGTGATAATAATTTTATTTAATTGTGTGTCTCAAAATTATATAAATTTGTAACATTTATGTTTTATAATTATACTAGCACGTGTTGTGCACGGGTTGACGTACTTGTATTAACTAATTACCGTGTAAACGACGCCGAGCAAGCTGATGTCAAGTCGGAGCTTCCACTTGGAGAAGTCCCTCTCAGCCACCACTGCCACAACGAAGCATTGTACAGTGCTAAACACGCACTGTGTCACCGTCACAAGCATCTTATTCGGGTACTCCTCGAGCAATGCAGACTGCAAAGATATATATATCATATACATATATACAAAGGTGAATACTTAATTTTGGGGTTTATGTCTGCGTTGTTCCATTGTTTTATCATCAATCATCAGAATATATACATATACAGCATATATAATATCTTACCTGCATGACGATCCATAGAGCCCATGTGACGTTGGCGAGGACCATGAGCAACGTGCCCTTGATCCACGTCACCCTGCTCGGAGTCGTCCCGCCGGCGGTGACAGCGAAGGCTCGGTGGTGGTTGACGGGGCTCAGCGCCGGTCCAGCGTAGAACGCAAGGACCAAGACACCGGCGAGGCAGAGCGCGACGCCGGCGACCTTGGCCACGCCGACGGTGGTCCTCAGCCTGACGGCCTCCATCCTCAGCAGCAGCGCCAGGCAGAAGGTGATGACGGGCAGGGAGTTGCTCGACGCCGACGCCAAGGTCGCCGTTGTCAGCTTGATGCTTACATTGTAAGCGTTCACGCTAAACGTATTCCTGATTGTTGGTCATACATCGAATCGAGATCGATTATTATTATTATTATTATGTTATATGCTGCTGATCTCTGAAGATGAATGCGGAATGGAGCATGCATGGAATTGGTATTGGTAGGTACTATATATATATATATATATATATATATATATATATATATATATATATATATATATACACACACACACCCACCCGACCAAGGCGTAGAAGAAGAGCTTGAGAAGAAGCACCAAGACATGGACCGCACATTCTTCCTGCATGCAGTTACGTCATGACCCTCCGATCCGATGATAAAAAATTTCAGGTAAGGTGCTGTCTGCTGTCTGCAGTATAGTACCTACGTACCTTTGGTGGGCAATGGCGATAGGCAGGAGGAACAGCAACGTGGCGGCCATTCGGTAGAAGTGAAACGAATATGGCATCATTTATGTCATTTCGAGTGATTTTGGTGATCGAATGACAACACTTGGACTAATATATTTGTTAAGATGACCATTCTCAGTCTTTTAGGTTCAAGTAATGACAAAGAGAAAGAGAAGATAGGCGTAGTAAGGCCCGAAGGGCCGCCCTAAGTTTGGTGCTGAAGGAAATCGAAGCCAAGTCAGCCTATAGGCACCGGTTGAACCGACAGTCCAAGAAAGGGCATCGGTACATTGGGCGTACTGTGTTCCAGAGACGATGCAAGTCGCGCAAGTGCCAAGTCTTCAGCACCGGTTGAACCGGTGAAGTATCGGTGCATACCATCGGTGTAATGACGTCAGCAGAAGAGGAAAATACTATGAGTGACCGGTTTAACCGACGGGAAAGCATCGGTTCAACCGGTGGTCACTGTGTCAGCTGTCAGAAACTCAACGGCTACTTCGGGTCTAAGAGTGACCGGATGAACCGACGCTACCCCAGGCAGAGGCATTGGTTCATCCGATGATACGCAGATTTCTGCTGACCGTTGGAGCAACGGCTACAAGACTTGGTGGCCTATATATACGCCTCACCCCGGCCATTTGAAGATTGCTGGAGTTGCTGGACATCCCACACACACCCAAGAACATCTCCAAACCATACAAAAGCGTCAAGATCATATCCTTAGCCCTTAGCACACTTTGAGAGTGTTGTGTAAAGGATTAGCTCTTAGTGAGTGAGTTTGCAAGGCTTCAAGCCTTTGTGATGTGGTTCATTAGCGAACCAAAACAAGAGCTTGGTGCGCCGGCACCTTGAAGCGTGAAGCTCGCCGGCAACGTCATCGACCCTCCGACTTGGTGTGGAGCGGCGACGATATCTTTGTGCGGGGGACGTGGAGACCCACATCCTTTGTGGAGAAGCTTCTTAGTGGAACCCGGGGCCAAGGTGACCGTGATTGTGTTCACGGAAGAGACTTGGTGGCCGAGTAGCAATACTCTTAGTGAGTGGTACAACAACGTGGATGTAGGTGTGCCTTTGTGACTAACCGAACCACGGGATAAACACCCGTGTCAAGAGTTTGCTATCTCCTATCCCGCTCTTTAAGCTTCCGCATTTCATTCTAACAATTTGTGTGCCTTTACTTTCATAGAATAGTTTCTTGATAGGAAAGACTATAGGTTGCTAAACTCTTTTGGGATAGAGGTTTTTACACTAGAACAACCTAGTTGCACATCTAGATAGAATGTTTTAGTTTAAGTTTTGT
The DNA here is from genome assembly GCF_016808335.1 of Panicum virgatum. Taxonomy (NCBI): domain Eukaryota; kingdom Viridiplantae; phylum Streptophyta; class Magnoliopsida; order Poales; family Poaceae; genus Panicum; species Panicum virgatum. The sequence continues at coordinate 10,847,926 of NC_053151.1, read as the reverse complement.
GCAATTTAGTTGGAGCATAAGTCTAAGTTTTTATTAGTGCCTAATTCACCCCTTCCCCCTCTTAGGCTAGAGCACCCGATCCTTACAAGAAGATGTAAACGTAGGTGTTGATGCCATGGTCGAAGGCCGCCTTGGAGAAGACGAACATGCCGGTGTAGATGAGCTGGATGACGACGGCGATCGGGTAAGCCTTCTTCGCCCCAATCTCCATGGATCCTACACTCAAGCAGTACTACTTACTCTGACTTAAATTTGCTGTCTGAATCGATCTCGATCGATGGCGTCTGCGATCCAACCAGCAGCTACCTACTACTAGTATATTCACTGCTACCTGTTATAGTTGTCATTCTAGTTATTTTGTACTAACTGCTACGTACTAGTAACTGCTATAGTTTGCAAGCTTAGTAGTATTAATTATGAATATAATATGAACCACCGCCCAGGACCGACGACCTCGATGCATATACGAGTCAAGTAATTAATTTGCCTATGCTTGACCACACTGTTGTTTGGTCTAGTCTAGTCTAGTCAGTCCTAATTAACATTGTATTTAAAGGATCATATCATTCAAAACACGTACTTGCGCTGCACAGCTAGACTTTTGTATGCCAATCTATCTTGCCTTCTTGACTAGCGGCACTACAATATTCAGAAATCATTCAGTTGGCTCTTTGTGGAACTGCAACTCTTCTTGTTGCCAACCAAAGCGCAAGGTCTTCATATTGGCGGTGACCAATTTATTAGCACACGAAATGTTTTGAGGGAAAAAGAACTTGGCTCTTGGTGACTACAGATGTGTAGAAACAATGGCAGTCCACCTGCTACTCTTCTGTGATTTTGCATAGCAATGAAATCCCGTTATTCATGGAGATCTATCACCATCCTAATCTCTGATTCTCTGTTTTAGTCCAAGTCACAAGGTTGATTGATGCTAGCCATTTACTATCTTACACCTACTTGAAAGCCCAAACCCAGCCTACTCAGAATATACAAGCGCACGATGATCACACTTGTTCAACCGCGAACGGTGCTGCTGCTGCTGCTTCCTTGTTCTCTTCTTTATTTCCCTCCTCCTGTGATTCCTCCAATTTTATAGCCTCCCTGCTTTTAGCCCAGAGGACGCTGTAAAGGCCGGCAACCAACAGGGCTCCACCCAGAATGCTGCCATCATCAAATCAAATGCAATAATACAGACATGGAAAACAAGAACTCTTGTAAACGAAGACCAATAAGACTGAACATACATACATAGATACATCTATGCAATTAATAACAGTTACTAGTTAGTACCTGCCGAGGTGGACAATCTCTCCGAGAAAGAAAGAGGAGCAGAAGATAGTGAAGACGAAACAGAGCGGGTTCGACATTGCTAGAAACACAGGGCCCTTCATCTCCATACACCATGCTTGAAGATAGTAGGACACCCCCGTCACCACAAACCCCTGTCAGGCGACAACAGATTTCGTCCATCAGTGCATGCACCATATATGCAAAAACCATTTCATTATTATACTGTTAACAAATACTCCACGGAGTAATTGGCAAAAGCCTTCATCTCCACACATCTCCACGGTATAAGCTTTAGCTTTGCTCGTAGCGACGTCAGGTAAAAGAACAGAGCATTCAGATGATTATGTAAGTACTAAATAATTACCTTACCGTGTAAACGATGCCGAGCAAGCTGACGTCGAGTCGGAGCTTCCACTTGGAGAAGTCCCTCTCAGCCACCACTGCCACAACGAAGCATTGTACGGTGCTAAACACGCACTGTGTCACCGTCACAAGCATCTTGTTCGGGTACTCCTTCAACAATGTAGACTGCAGATGCAGAGATTTGAGATATATATATATATATATATGAGAAGACCAATGGACCAACTGTTTTGCCACCTATTTATGAGAAGAAGGTTGGCAGGCCACCCAAGTCTAGGAGGAAGCAACCTCAGGAAGTGCAAGGGAAACATGGGCCCAAACTCTCCAGACATGCACCATAATCACTTGCAGTTGGTGCAAGGGTGAGAATCACAATAGGGCACGCTGTCCATTTAGGAAGCTCGGTTTGAGGCCAGGTATCAGAACCAATCCAGCTCCACCTGTTGAAGTCTACAATGTCGATGATAGCCCAGTACAAGAACCTGTGATTACCCAGGTGGAATCCCGTCTTCACTAATACAAGCAAACTATGTCTTGTATTACAATTTACTAATGGATAGTCATGCAGGAACATGGTGCAGCAGAAGGCATGCAGGCTGAAGATTTTGGGGACCTTATGTGGTCACAAATGCTTGATGAGGTGACTCATGTTCAACTCAATTTAATAGCATCAACAATTTCTTTTACATGTGTTTATGTGTTTAATAATAATTGTAACACCAACATATAGGTATCAATTGCTAGTACTGCTTGTGACACCAATCATGGACCTTTACCTGACTGCTCCTTCATTGCAAGCAACCAACCTGTACCAAGACCTGCTCCTCTCACAACTGCAACTAAGAAGGGCAAGGCTACTGCCAAACGTACACCAGCTGCAAGGAACAGCAAGGAACAAAACAGTAAAGAAGACCAAGACATCTGGGAACAAACAGTGACTTGATGGATGATGTGAAAGGAAGCTTTTGGATGTAGGCTGACCGCTTTTGTGAACTTAAGATCTGTCTGACCTCTTTTGTGAATGATAGAAAGGCAACTTTTGTGATGTAATTTGCACCAAAAATAATATGGATGCATACATCTTTTGTGCTTTGAGCTGTAGGCAGAACTAGAAATCAGCTCAGCACCTCACTAAATGATGTAAGATATGTGCAGTTTCAAATGCAGTTTCAGCTACTGTGATTGCATTATGTCGTAATATTAGTCTACTAGATGACATCTTTGTCTATAAAATTATCTATGAAATTATGTGAATACATTTTCATGTCAATTTTGTGTAACATTTGAGAGAAAGCCAGCAAGAAGAGACGGTAAGAAAATGAGTGAACGAGAGTGGGAAGAGGAGGGGGTTTTCTGCATATTTCCAAGGGACCAGGAGGGGGAACGTGGCTACAGTAACGCCTAGTCCAGCTGGACATGCCACATCGGCGTTCTAGCGCTCACGAATCAACTTTGGATTGGATTGACACAATAAACCAAGTTTAGTGCTGCGCTTGTGCATTTTCAAAATACTGGGACCTACTTGAAATCTCGGGACAAGTTTGGGGACCGCCAGTGAAATTTACTCATATATATATATAGTACGTAGTAGCTCGACGATCGTCGTCCTGATGATGTGTATCGACGAGCTAGAGTAAACTAAGTCCTGTACTATTCCAGTGAATCGATCCGAGATGGTACCGACCTTTACCTGCACGACGATCCAGAGGGCCCATGTGGCGTTGACGAGGACCATGAGCAACGTGCCCTTGATCCACGTCACCCTGCTCGGAGTCGTTGTCTCGCCGGAGACGGCGAAGGCGCGGTGGTGGTTGACGGGGCTCAGCGCCGGCCCGGCGTAGAACGCGAGCACCAAGACTCCGGCGAGGCAGAGCGCGACGCCGGTGGCCTTGGCCACGCCGGGGGTGGTCCTCAGCCTGACGGCCTCCATCCTCAGCAGCAGCGCCAGGCAGAAGGTGATGACGGGCATGGAGTTGCTCGACGCCGACGCCACGGTCGCCGTTGTCATCTTCATGCTGACGTTGTACAGGTTCAGGCTGAACGTGTTCCCGACCAAGGCGTAGAAGAAGAGCCGGAGAAGGAGCACCACGGACATGGACCGCACATTCTTCCTGCGCGTACGTGCAAATAATAATACGTATCTCTCTGCAGCTGATGAGTAATCCCTTAGCTTGGCCTCTATTGAAATGAGATCATGATCAGATGATAAAGTTTCAGGTGTGTCTGCAGTCTGCAGTATATATAGTACCTACCTTTGGAGGGCAATGGCAATAGGCAGGAGGAACAGCGACGCGGCGGCCATTCGGTAGAAGATGAAGACGTAGGTGTTGATGCCATGGTCGAAGGCCGCCTTGGAGAAGACGAACATGCCTGTGTAGATGAGCAGGATGACGACGGCGATCAGGTAAGCCTTCTTCGCCGCCATCACCATGGATCGGATCGGATGTGCTTGTAGGTTTGTAGCCAGCTAGATCTCTGTAATAAGATGTATAGAAGAGGATACTAGAGTATACTTGTATGCATGCTGTGCTGGCTAGCAAGCTGCAAATTAGAAACCAACAAACAGGGTCCTGTGATGTGCTGTATATATCAGAGGGGAACTGACATAAAGTCTGATGATGTATACTGTATCAGGCGCGTATGTGTGTATCTCCATGCTTGCAACTATATATATGCAGTTTCCCATTTTATTAGAAAAAAATGGACACCAAATCCAAGTTGAAAGGGGCTTGCACGAACCATATATATGCTGATCAGGATTAGGGGTGGTAAAGGGGCCAACATTTTGAACTAGAAAATCTAAGGATCGGGCCCTAAAAGGGCCGGGCTCTAAACATATGTATTTTTGAACTAAAAATTTTAAGGGCTTTATTTGTGAAGAGACCATTAGGGCCATGGCCCATTACCACCCCTAATCAGGATGCACCGCACGTCACATCTCTCGCCTCCAACCAGTTAAGGCCGTGTTTGGATGAAGGGTGGAAAAGTTTTGATGAGAGAGAAACGATGCTTTGACTACTAATTAATGGTATTAAATAAAGTCTAATTATAAAATTACCTCCACAACTGTGGTACTGTAGCAGTTGCTCTAACTAATGAGGTCTTTGACCGCATGATTAGAGGATGATTGAGCGCGGTTACTGTAGCATCACTGTAGCCAATAATGATGAAACTTGGCTCATTAGATTCGTCTCGAAAAATTACACCCATTCCTAAAAGGGTTTTGCAAATAAACTTCGTTTAGTACTTCATGCATGCATTCGTCTTTTTGTGCAAAAGTTTTGATGGTTTTATCCAAACATGGCCTAAGCTGCTAGGCGCTTTCCTTCTAGGCGCTTTCCTTCTTTTACATAGTTGAGTCTGAATCATCTAGCCTCAACACACTGTTGCCATCAGCTATTCAGCTTTCCTTCTTTTTCCTTCATTATTGGTCGATCTTCTTTAACCGTTTTCAGGATGGCATCAACTGGACCTGCTGCTACTCACCTTTACAGCTTTATAAGCTTGAGTGTTCTAGTGAAACTGTCCTTTGTTGTTCTAAAGACAATTTTGATAACACCATGCTAATTAATTTTCGTAAATATAAACACACATACAGATAAATTGAGTAATCTGATTGTGTGTTTATTAAACATATACCTACTGATAGTCAACTTCACTATGGGGTCTTCTATGGTACGGTACCAATCCTAGGACTGCGAAAAAAAACCCTAAACTAAGCAAGTACTGTACGTCCTAATTAACTCCTAGTCTCCTACACTCGAGTTCATACTCTGGCTTAAATTTGCTATCTGAATCGATCTCGATGGCGTCTGCGATCCAGAGCTCCAACCAGCAGCTACTAGTATACCTAGTACTTCTTCCTCTGCTAGTTGTCATTTTATAAATTTGTAGTAATAGCTAGTTTGCAAGCTTGTTAGTATGAATATGAACCGCCAGATGGGAGACTTAATGCATGTATGAGTCAAGTAATTTACCTATGATTGACCACTCATTTGTTTGCATTAGGCTACCTAGTGTCTAATGCTGACATGGAAAATGACGTGGCAGTTGACATGAACAAATTTTGTGACGAATTTAATCAGTCATAAACTTATTCCGGGCTGATTTTTCACAGCCCAAATATTTGGCCTAGCCCATATTTTTCACCCTTTTGGGCCTATCTTATTGCATGCATAAAATGAGGCCCAATTACTGATGGCCCAAGCCCATTTCACCAATCATCAGAGTTAAAACAAATTTCTTAAAGAAATAGCACACCACATTTTAAACCAATCTCATACATATAAAATATTACATGAGCCATATATACATCGAAATACGAGAATAAGTATCTCAAAACAGAAGCAAGAATAACCCTTCGCAGGCCATAAGTGCAATAGTTCTTCGAATTTTCAAAGTCCTGCACAAAGAAAATTGGAAGCAGTTAGTGTTTTCTGATTTCCTATAATGCAAGACAACAATTTAATGAATGAGATGACATGTAATTTTGATTTTCACAATCGCTCTAGGGTTAAGCTACCAACCAGAAGTGATGCTGATTTTACTGCAGTAGATAATTGGACCAAAGAAGAGCAGCGTTATGATAGTAATTAATCCTATCTCATCACTTCACGCATTAGTTATTAATTCTGACAGCACTTTGCAGGGATCAAAGATCAAATATTTCCTAATTATCCACACCAATGGAGCCTAGTGTTTAGTTGTAAGAAGCAACTAGATTCTACCTAAATAGAGTGACAGGCATTGCACCAAGATTTTTATTCAAGATTGCATAAATTCATGTACACGAGGACATCCATACATGTGACATCCAGAACAGTTGCACACTATCGATAATGTGAGGCTAATTTAACATCAGTAAACTAAATTAATGTAAACAATTTTCTGTGATCCAAGCCAAGAAATTACTCATGCATCAATTCTCACTAAAGGACGACATTTATCCATTCAACGTATTCATCCAAGCCAATATATCACAATCTATGTCTGCTATAGCTTATGATTTTTAAAACCTAAACCTTTTAATATGTACGGAGTACATGGGAGTTGAGTAGATAATGGAAACACAGGCAGTTAGATAAGTACGTCGGGGAAGCATTGAAGGATACGGTGCACAGAAAGACCATATTAGCACATCACCAGCAAGTACGGAACCAAGAATCAATCCAAGAACACAGAAACACAAGGAGCAAGGAGACTAGTCACCCAACCTCGAAGGATGGCACTGCGTCCTCCTTGGTCTCCTTCCAGACAAGCGTTTCCTGCGCCCAAAGGAACAGCAGTTAGCCGGACACCAAGAACCAAGGAAAAAGAAGGAGAGCCAAGAAGGAAGAAGGACCCCCTAGATCCGCGTCGCCCCTGCAAGTAAAGGTGGAGCCAGAGTTGCCTTCCACCCCCAGCTGTGGTCATCCTCCTCCATGGATCCGGGGCAGTGGGACCCCCAACAGGAGCCTGGCCAACTAGTGGCCTCGGGGCGGGTGGGCGAATGACCGACCGCGGCATGTGGGGAGAGAGAGGAGGCCGTCGGCGGGTGGTGGCCGGCGCGGCCGCCATGCCCGACTGCCGGATCTAGCATGCTTGCGGGGCTCCAAGTGCTCTTCCTCCATGGACGCCGAACGGGAGGGCGCGAGTAGCTGCACCGGCAAGAAGCCCGCGGCGGCGCGGATCTGGCGCTTTGTGGAGAAGGCCGGCGGCCGTCAACGCGGGAGGTGGAGAGGCCCCTGCGGCGGCTTGAAGTGGCAGGCCGGAGAGGACAGGACGAGGCGGCGCAGGAGGGGAGGAAGAGTGAGAAAGGGATGGATAGGGTTTGCTCCGCGCTCACCGAATTTAACAAGGGCATCGGTGGTCCCTAGCCACCCAATCTCCAACCAATGGCTGAGATTGACCTATATTTGGGCCGCTGTTGGGCTGACTTCATTCCATAGTCTTTTTCTATTGATAATTAAATATAATTACATTTTAAAAAACAAGAGTAATACATTGAAACCTTTTAGGTAATTTTATATATTTTTTTATTATATTTTCCCTACAAGATCCGCAGATTTTCATAGAATGTCTAGGTATTGCGGATTTTGTATATTAGAAAGTCATCAAAACTATAGTAAAATACTAAAAATGATGCATGGCTACCTAATAAAAATTATAAAAAAAATTCAAAGACTATTAAGAAATATATCAAGGTCACCTCAAGTTCCCCCAATTTATTAAACAACACTATATTATTTATATGATTTAGTTCCATTTTGATGATATACTGTAGAAAGAAATTAAAAATACACAAATAGTCTCAGAAATTCAAGATATTTGGCGGAGGGGCAACATATGTCTTTGTATCCTCTTCAAAAAAGTTTGGACAAAAAATTCCACTTGGTGGCGGTGTTTCTTTCATATGGCTTCCACCCGTAGCGTGGGTTACATGTGAAGCCACTCTAACTATCCAAGTTTCAACACGATCGATAGGTCACATTATCATTTTCATGTGCGAGCTTGAGGTTACATTTGTACAACATGTCTGTTAGCCTAGATAACTTATTTGCAATTTTTGGTACGCACTACAACATTTTATGAATTTAATTGCATTTTGATGATTTACTGAAAAAAGAAATTAATAATACACAAATATCCTAAAAAATTCAAGGTATTTGGCGGAGGGGCAACATATGTCCATATAGCCTCCTCAAAACAGTTTGGACAAAAAACTCCACTTGGTGCCGGTGTTTCTTTCATATGGCTTTCGCAAGCAGTGTGGGTTACTCGTGAAGTCACTCTAACCATCCAAGTTTCAACACGATCGATAGTTCACATTATCTTTTTCATGTGGAAGCTTGAGGTTACATTTGTACAACATGTTTGTTAGTCTAGATAACTTATTTGAATTTTTTGGTCTGCACTATTTTGATGATTTACTGCAGAAAGAAATTAATAATGAACAAATAGCCTAAAAAAAATTAAGGTATTTGGCGGAGGGGAAACATATGTCCATATAGCCTCCTCAAAAAAATTTGGACAAAAAACTCCACTTGGTGCCGGTGTTTCTTTCATATGGCTTTCACAAGTAGTGTGGGTTACCTGTGAAGTCACTCTAACCATCCAAATTTCAACACGATCGATAGTTCACATTATATTTTTCATGTGGAAGCTTGAGGTTACATTTGTACACATGTTTGTTAGTCTAGATAACTTATTTGAAATTTTTGGTCAGCACTACAATATTTTATGAATTTAATTGCATTTTGATGATTTACTACATAAAAAAATTAATAATACACAAATAACCTAAAAAATTCATGATATTTGGCATAGGGGCAACATATGTCCATGTAGCCTCCTGAAAAAAAGTTTGAACAAAAAACTCCACTTGGTGTCGGTGTTTCTTCATATGGATTCAGCCCATAGTGTGGGTTACATGTGTAGTTACTCTAACCATCCAAGTTTCAACACGATCGATAGTTCACATTATCTTTTTCATGTGGGAGCTTGAGGTTACATTTGCACAACATGTTTGTTAGTCTAGGTAACTTATTTGACATTTTTGTCACACTACAATAATTTATGAATTTAATTGCATTTTGATGATTCACTACAAAAAAAATTAATAATACACAAATAGCCTAAAAAATTGAAGATATTTGGCGGAGGGTTAACATATGTCCACGTAGCCTCCTCAAAAAAGCTTGAACAAAAAACTCCACCTGGTGCCGGTTTTTCTTGTATATAGCTTACACTCGTAGCGTGGGTCACTTGTGAAGTCATAAAATATTGCATTAGTGTTTAAAAATCCAAATTTTATGTGTCAACAGCTTCAAACTTCGAGTAATAACAAAAAGTTATATTTGCACTTGCTTCGGCTTTTGGAATTTTTCAATGTAGATGAAAATATAAGATTATAGAGGCTTATATAACCTGGTAGTAGCATGGCTGTAGCGTGGTGGTTTAAGCATTGTTGCTTGATTCCATGCGTCACGGGTTCGATTCCCTTCAATTGCTGTTGGTGGTTTTTTCTATTTCTAATTTTTTTTTCTTAGATACTGATTCCTGCAGGGAGATCTTGGGCCATGGCCCATCTCGGGAACGAGGTAGTGGTGGGCTGACCGGGAGAGGATATGACTCAAAGATAATTTGAAACAAATCGGGTTCCCAACCCGACTCTCTGTATCGTCGTGATAGTCACTGAATCAGTCGCTATCACATACAGAACTCATTTCAGACAGAAATCACAGTCATACCAGCGATTACAGAACATTCATGAGTTTAACTTATTACAGCATTCGGGATAACAGCAATAATCTCCGAGTACAAGCCCGATGGGCTAAATGAGGTGCAAATAGAAAGCGTAACGGTAACTAAGACTTCATGCTGGTCCTCCTCCAGGAATCTTCTTCTCCACAGGCATCCTTGAGTGTAGCACGCCTTCAATCGTAACACCCGTCGTCGTTGTTATCGTACTCCGAGTCATACCCTGCATCTACCCAATCTATCCCCAAGGATGTGATAGGTCCACGTCACCATCCACATGAAGCAATATGTGGATGCAGTAAGGTAAAAATAATGCCAAGGAAAGGCTATGGTTTCCTATGCAAGCATTTATAGATAAAGCCATCCAGTCTCCTCCAGACGCGGGCAGCTCCGGCACTCCGGACTCCCGGTCAACTAACTTCCACTACAACAACTACTCAAGTTCGGTGCGGGAACTCCCTCTCCCCGCGCCTCAGCTGCTATCCGAGCAGGAAAGTGGACTAGAGCAAGGTAGAAGAGTATATATGTGGATCTACCTACAGTGTGGTGCCAGGTCAAGAGTTGTACATGATCGAGTATGCGGCTATACGTATAGTTTTCACCCTGCAGGGGTTGTACACCTGTACCCACTCGCCCCGAATCCAGCCGGCAAGCAACTTCGACTATCTCCGAGGCACCAGTCAACGAAATTAACGGCTATGGCATCATCCTACTCCCGGTCTGGGGCGTGTCCTCCCGCAGTAGGTCGCCCGGGGCTATGAAGCTATCTAGAATGGAATCTCCATGGATCCTGCGATCGGGAGCGATAGGGTCCTGCCCTCTCCTCCTGACACTGAAACACTATCCTCCTGCAGTAATGGTGCTGCGCATAGCTAGCTCGGGCTGGCCCCCCCTCATAAAGGATAAGCGGTGTGCACGTTTGACATAGTTCCGTCACTAGGGCCACAAAGTCAAGTCCTTAACCCAGCAAAGGCGAGCGTCTTCGTCCACAATTTACGTTCCGTAAACACGGTTCGCGATCGGCACCCATTACAGGTATCGCCACCTCAACTCCTCAACTCATGTTCCCACGCGAACAGCCTTGCACCCGCCACAGGTGCTCGTCACCCATCACAGGTGCTCACAGGGTCGTGCCCAACACACAACCCCCAACTCCCGACCCTAAGGTCGGAGAAAAGGTCCGCTCGCCCCGCTGTAACCTATCCCCAACTCCTATATATGTGGAGGCACCTTCCAGCAAGCAAGGACTATATCATGTATGTATTCCCATACCCCCAATCTCACACACATAGTAGCAATAGCATACATCATCAATGATAAACATGGGAAACAAGGAATACGGTAGTAAATGGCTATGCAAGCTCCTCTCAACACTCAATTTGGGGGCGTAGCGTGTCTAGCAAGCAATGCCTAATAGGTATTCAAAACATGGATGGGCGTGAACCTGGGGCCTCCTCGTAGTGCTCCTGGAAGTCGGGGTAGTCGTAGCCTCCGGTCTGCTCCTCGGCGTCAGGTCCTATTCGTAATTACGGGAAAGCATAAGGGTCCAGGTGCAAAAATGCACAAAACTCCCCAAAAGAAGATCCAAATCACAGCAACTCCTACTCTAACGCGTAGGTCATGATTTTAGAAGAATTATGAAACTGGTTTCATAATTTTCGGAGCTAAGGTTGATTTATTATCAATTTTCTAAGCCTAAAAGCATTTTTGGAATTAATAAAAGGTTATCGGAAAACATAAAAGAAAATCAGTGACACGTGGCAGCCTCTGGGCGTGCCACGTGGCATGCTGACATCAGTATGACATCACCCCGGAGGCCGGCTGTGCTGACGTCAGCATGGCCCATGCTGACGTCAGCGTTGACCCGGTCAATGCTGACCCGGTCAACGGTCGCGGGGGTCCACTGGTCTCACCGACAGGTGGGACCCGCGTGTCAGTGCCGTGTAAAGGAAAAAGAAAAAGGAAAACGTGTTAACAGGCCGAAAGAGACGCCGGACTCCTCCTCCTCTTGGGCTTCTTGGTCCAGATCCGGCCCATCTCCCTTCTTTTCTTTTTCTTCTTTTCTCTTCTACGGCTGACGTCTCCGGCCCACTTGTTGGCGACTCTTGGATCCCGTGCGGCTCCTTCTTGATCCGATGCGAACTCCAGCGCGTGTGTGTGCGTGTGTGTGTGTTGGCTGCCAGTGCACAGGGTGCGCGCCCGGTCACGCCGCGAACACGACGTTGCGGCACGGGCGAGGTCACCATGGCGCAACGGCGAGGCGGCGGCGACGTTCCACGGTGATGGCGGCTTGGCTCAGCGTTCTAGCGGGTAAAGGTCCATCCTTGGGTGTTGGCACGCACGCGCGAGCGCCAGCTAGGGCCAAAGGCGCGGCCTTAGGCCAGCACGCAGGCACGCTCGCCGGCAAGGCCATGGCGCACCGGCGGCGACGCGATCCTCCACAAAAAGGCTACGGCGGCGAGGTACAGGCGATAAGAGGGCCGGGGCTCGACCTTGGCGGTCCAGGCGTGGGAAAACGCACGCGCGCGGGCACCTGAGGTCCCAGGGCCGCGGCATGGCCGCGCTTCGCACAACGGCGCTAAGGGTTCGGCGGGTTGCGGGGTGAACGGCGGCGCGGCTCGTCGGGCTCCTGCAGGCATGCACACACAAGGGGAAAAGGGGCTCCTTAGGGCTGTCTAGGGTCGGCTCAGCAGTGCCAAGGCATCGCCGGCACAAGGGGAGGGTAGGCGAGGCGGATCGGCGGCGCTCACCTAGCGGGCTCGTGGACGAAGGGCTCGGAGCGGTGGCGATTCGGTGCAGGCGGGCCGAGGCAGTGCCGTGCAGCGCGGCTACGGTGATGTCGAGGTACGGGTCACCAGCGTGGGGAAGCTCCGGCGGTGACGACGTCACCTCCTTCTCCCTTCTTCCTTCCTCTCACCCTTGCCTCCTCTATTTTCCTCTCTCTTGGCGGCGGCTAGGGTTTAGGCGTCGGGGCCGTGGGGGTTTTATAGGCGATGCTCTAGGGTTTGGGTGACCCGGACATCGAGGAACGGCGCGGATGTGATGGCCGCGGCAGGTGGAAGCGTGGCGACATCAGGAGGGCTCCGCGCTAGGGTTTTGGGCGCGGGATCAGGCAGGATCGCGCGCGCGCAGGTGGTCAAGCCGACAGCTGCGATAGGTGGTGGCGTCAGCGCGGCAGTGCGTCTCGCGGCGAGGCACTCCGCGCGTTATCGCGTTGCGCCGCGGGGGAAAAAGCAGGGGAGGCGCGGCTGCGGGAGGAGAAAGGTAAAGCTGACAGGCGGGGCCCGCCTGTCAGCGACCCAAGGCGGCGGACGGGCGACGCGGGCTAAGGCAGGCCGGCGGGGTGTGGCTCGGCGCGGACTGGGCCAGCTGGGCCGTCTCGGGCTCGCCCGCGCGTGTGGGCGCGCGCGGTGGGTTGGGCTGCGGCACGGCTTCGGGCCGGGCGGAGCAGGCTGGTCGGGCCGGTGGGTTTAGCTGGCTTGGTGGGTTGAGGCCCGGCGTAGTTAGTAGGTTAGGTTAGCTTTTGTTTTTAATTTGAATGGCTAATTCAAATTAAAAACCACCCAATTCAATCAAAGTTCATTCAAACGAATTTGAAACAAGTAGAGGCGAATAAACTCCAAATCCAAATGTGGCATACTAACATTTAGGTCCTTGTGTTAGAATTATAGTTTAAATTCTAAGAATTTGGGAAAGAATAGCATTATCCCTTAAGTTCCTAGCTACTAACACTTCCACGCAAAAAGTTTTTGAAATTTCGTATTTTTGAAGATCATAACATTTCGTAAAATTACAGGATGTTACATAATTCATATTAGAAAAAAGATTTATCTATTTATTTCATTCCTTAAAACTGAAAACCAATTTGAATTACATTCTAACTCGGTCAAATAAATCAAGAAAAAACCGAACCAGCTCATTAAATTTTTTGAGCGTTTCTTAAGACTGATAATTATTTAATCAGGTCGCAAGTAGGACCCACCTAACATGTGGCTAGGATGTTTCTTAAAACACTTATGACAAAAATAATGTCATAATCTTATAGAATCGATCTATGACAAATCACATTCGTCATTGTGCAAAATAGCAATCGTCACTAAGCTAGCAACATTATTATTTGTGACGAATTTAGTGACACACGTATTTTTTTTCATCGCAAACAGATGCTTCCCTCTAGAAAACGTCATAAATGGAGCAATTTAGTGACGAATTGCTCCATTGTCACAAGATATTTGTCACAGAAGGCCAAATCTCTTGTAGTGCCCTCACCCTAGAGTATATATTTCTAAAACAATTAACTTAGGGGATGGAGCTGTCTAATAGAAAGAATAATGATTAATCCTTTAAATACTCAAGAAAATAATAGGTTGTGGTCAAGGAAGATACACAAAAAGATAATCTTGGTTTAACGATGGATATCCAGCGAAGTTTGCAACCTCTTCAATGTAGAGAGACACAATGCATGGATAGAAAAGGCTACCAAAGATAAGATACGTGAATGAATGACCAACTTCTTAGTCTCATGCCCTATATCACAGTCTTGATCCAACTCATTTAAAAAACAAATTTGATAAATCTAAAGTTCAAAATATATATGGCTTTGGTAGGAATGGCTATTGCAAGATAATCTCATAAAGTTGATCATGACATTTATAAGTAGTAAAAACAAACAAGGAGATGATCATGATAAGGATTAAACCTTGCAAAACTTAAATCATATGGGTCTTTATGAAAAATCATATGGGTCTTTATGAAAAATCATAATCAATCACAAATTTGCTGGCTAGTTCCAATTAAACATGTATTATGAGAGCCTGCTAATATGACTAATCAAAATTAAAGCACAATAAAGATAAAGCGGCAACTTTCATCATTTCTTTAAAATATTGTTATCATTAATCAATTAAGCATAGATCATGGTTGTAGCATTAATCACACAATAAATCTAAACTAGCACACTAAAAACAAGAGAAACACAAAGAGAACACCAAATTGATAGATATAGGTAAATAATTGCAGAACTCAAAATGAAAAGGGAAGGTGTTAGAAATATGTTACTAGAAATTCCTTCAATTTTCTTGTCATTAAATATTTGCTTGCAAAATAATTCAAGTGTACATACTACTCTCGGGGTAACGGTCGAGAGTAGAAGCAATTTTACCGTGACCTAATAATATTCCCAAAGACTTTTAACTTGTGGCCTAATTAATCTTAAAAGAAAAACAAAACTAAAGGGTGTATGTGAATGCAAGTGTATAATTATGCAAGAGATAAGCATATAAACAAAGACAATGATTAAATCAAGTTCTAAACACCATGTTTACAATATGATTGCTAAGTCTCTCTATAGCCATCAAGATTATAATTAACCAAGATTAAAACACTATGTTTTTATCAAGATCATTAACTCATAACAGCACAAGAAAAGCAAAGCACATGCAAAGCTTATAAACTAATCAAATGAAATTATGGATAACTAGCAAGGTTAATTAACTTCATCATGATGATCAACAATTTAATTTAAGCACCATGCTTACACAAAATTGCTAAGGAAAACATTCTATAGATATGTTAACATAAACATGAAAGCATACATCATGAAGTTAAATAAACAACCAAGCCAATTATAATGCAAATATGTGATCTAATTTAAATGCAAAAGGTGGTTTATGCATGAAATTAGCAACATGAATGGTAGCAAATGCAAGGTGGAAAAGGTGTGATTGTGATTATCTAAAAACAAAAATTAAGTTAACTAGCCACAAGCTAAAGATTCAAAGGGTGGTGTTGTCGCTGGGATGCGGTTGATCGTACCCCTGCGGCCAACACAATGAGAGCCGGGAGGTGTATGTGGGCCGACGGACCGCTCCTCCTGTGGGCGGCTCGCGACCGGCTGAGTTTCGGGTCATCAGCAAGTCGCCTGCTTGGCTCCGGTGTTGTGCGGGCATGCCACCTGGCTGATTATCCCGCCAGGAAGGATGTGAGTGTGATGTTGATTTTGTCTCAACTTCCCTGCGAACACAGACAAGAAGAGAAGCAAACGTTAAATACCAGCCGGATCGCGCGGATCGGCTACTGCCTCTTCGGGGCATGCACCATCGGCACGGGCTTGCCGATTCTTCTCTTGTTTCTCCGATAAAGTACATTAAATAAATAAAAGCATGTACGAACGTAGGACGATCTATAGACTCAGATTGGCAGATTAAATAGACAGGCTAAACATGAGGCTCGCCATGCGTGTGGCGCTTGCCGGCTGTCGTGCAGCGAGGTCTACGTGAAAGAGCCGATCTGAAAGTATGTGCGTCGGACATGCAAGGTTCGTCTAAACTAGGAGAAGAAACATGGTAGCAAGACATGCTAATCTAAGAGCTCAGAACATCATGATAACGTGAAAATCGTATGCCGATGTGCATCATGAAGCACCGAAAACAAAGACCATCGGCAGATGCACGTGATAGGTAGATGGATCTCGTACCGAGCGGAACACGGTCCGAGATCCGTCATGATAGCTGGTGGATCTCGTACCGACGTAGATACATATTTATAGTCCTGTGGACTTGGATGACAAGCTAACTCTTTCCTAATTATTTCTATCTAGAGTCCCGGTCGGACTCAGCAACGAGCTAATCTAATTGATACATGGCTGCTAGCCCACGCCATCGCTACTTTGGATGGCTTCTCTTGGCCCAATAGCCGATCCAGGCTCATTAATTGGTCCGCCCAAATCTTGGCGTCAACACATGCCTCTTGGTTTTGTCAAATAAAAATTTATTTCAAAACCAAAATAGAAGGGAATCTTTACTGCCCCTGTCGCCGCGTCCCATCGAACTGAACCGCCACACGGTCTTCCATGAAATGCGTAATGATGGTTGCTCATTGCCTTGGGGTGTGTTTAGATCCAAAATTTTGCAAAAAACTATAAAGGCCAAAAGTTGGATGTAAAACTTTACATCTTTTTGTGTTTACAGGCGTTTAGTTGGATGGCTCATTTTGCATTCTAGTCTACAGTACATCCTCAATAAATGCTTCATCCTGCGTGCTGCATGGCTGCATGCAGCCACTGCATGGATGCATGCGATGCTGCCTATTTCTTTTGCATGCTGGTGCCCCTGGCCAGTGTGTGTCTGTGTGTTCAAGCTTGAACTTGAACTAAACACGGCCAGGGGCAGCTTGAACTTGAACAGAAACGAGACACACAGACACATACATGACAAAACGCCTAGCTGACCAGTAGATATTCTCAAAAATTACAAGTCCTCAACAGTACAAATCCTCACAAATTACAACAGAAAGTAAAAGTCCTGTTACATAAACACAGCTCAACCTCGATGCAACATATCAAGCGCAACTGAATCACGAAATGCATTCATGTGTGCACATTCCAAATAACTTGGGGCAGGCTCACATTCAGGCTGATCTTCATATGCTTCATCAGGCTCATAGTTCTCATCACGATCACAACGCCTAAAGTCTTTATCCCTTAACCCACTCCGCCTGATGAAATTATGCAGAGCCATGCACGCAACAATAATATGTGTTTGTGTTTGTGTTAGATAACAGAGTATTTTGGTCAGTATGCGCCACTTTTGTTTTAAGACTCCAAAGGATCTTTCTATGACATTTCTAAGGGACGAATGTGCATAGTTGAATATCTACTCTTTACCTTGTGGTTCGTTGGCATTTTGAAACTCTTGGAGATGGTACTTGCTCCCCTTGTACGGAGCCAGGTAACCCGGTCGGTTTGGGTACCCCGAGTCCACCAGATAGTACTTGCCTGCAGCACCAAAGACCTATAAGCGTCAACAGATTGCAGTTAGAAGTCGAAATGGAACTTCATGTTACAAGTGTACCTGGAGGGGGATGGGGAAATGCATTGCTATACTTATTCATTGCATCATCAAAAACCCTCATATCATGTACTAACCCAGGCCATCCAGCAAGAACAAATGTAAACATCATGTCAAAGTCACAGACTTCCATCACATTTTGGGTTGTGATGCTCTTACGACACATGTACTGGACCAAAAGGTTTTAGGACACCACAACAGGTATGTGAGTGCCATCTATTGCTCCAATACAATCCTTGAAGCAGGGATCAAACCTACGGTGCATTAATCTGGGGTGCCTAGTTCTGAACTCTGGGTCTCTGGGTTTAATGATGTCAGCAGCAAGTTTGAGTACAGACTTTAAAACTTTGTAAAACATGTTGTGAACTGTCCCCATGGATCTTTCAAATCTGTCCTCGGCTTGCCTTACTAACTGTGGAGCTCCAACCATCCAAAGAAACATCCCTAAAGCCTCTATTGAGGTCGACTTTGCACTAGATTTCAAACCATAGTTTTCTACCAAAAGATCATGCAGACGATGGAAAAGTGCTGGGGTCATTCTAAACATATTGTAGCATTTCTGCCTATTCAAAAGTTTCCTCTCTACCTATTCGAGACCACTCATGCCTACTGGTACTTTCCTATACTGAGATCTAGAGTAGTATGTGTCAATATGCATAGCTAGCTGAAACGTACCGTAAGTGAAACCCATGTCTGCATAATCATCCATGAATTGTGTCAGCATAAAGTTATCAAACTCCTCATCAGAATCAGCAGCTCCATTTCCCATGTCTGAAGCATGAACCCCGTCCTGCAACAATGAAACATTGGCAACTAATCAGTATACAAGCTAAAGATAAAGAACACATGAAGTGTTGCAATGTCAGGATGAAGAACACATCGTCCACATAAATAACATCGACATAAACAGCATCAAAATACGCGGCATGCACATAAAAACCGACCACATAAACAACATCCACATAAATATCACCGAACAGACAACAATCATGGAAATTACTTGTTCAAGTCAACTCACATAAGCCACGTACTTCAAAACACAGACAGACCACACATTAGTTAACACACTAACAGCACTAACTGAACTAAGATTAGCTGCAATGCAAGGATAAAAGGGTCTAGTCAACGACCCTAGAGTAGTGCTCAATAAGAGCCTTCCTTCCAGGGGGAAGGGAGCGCAGGAAAAAGTAAGCTGCAGCCTTGTCCTTTGCAATTTTCAGCACACCAACCCACAGCTGCGCATTGTCATCGGTGACACCACAATCCCTGGCCACATCCATGATGGTGTCAAGAAGTTTCTCCATCTTTGATTCCTCGGCCTACTTCTCCTCTTGCCTTTGGGAGATGAAGCCCTCCATGGCTGCATTCCTTTGTGTTTGTATGTCGTTGTGCAGCTGCATTTGGGACACCATGGCTCTGACTGCTGGGCTCTTCATCTTCTTGTTGGGGCTGTGTTATCGCCATAAATTAACAGGGTTAATTAATGGGCCGCGAGCAAGTTGGGCTTAAAGCAGGAATTAAAGAAGGCTTGTGAATCGGCTCCTGCGTGAGTGTTTGGGCCATGTGGGCCATGTATCTTTAGATTTAGTTCAGTTTGGATTAGAGATGGAGTCCGATTTAGACACGTTGGTTTAGATTGTTTTCCAAGTCTCCAAACTATAAATATGTACCCTATGATATTTATAAAGAGGAAGAACGTCATCACGTTTTGCAAACAACAACTCTCGGTGCACCGCCACCCCTAATTCTAGGGTTTAGTCCAAGTAAGTGCCATGCTGCCCTGATCGCTTCTTGCGATTAGGGCAGCATTGTTCTTGCTTTTACATTGGTATTACTCGTACTGAAGCGTTTTTG
The DNA here is from genome assembly GCF_016808335.1 of Panicum virgatum. Classification (NCBI taxonomy): domain Eukaryota; kingdom Viridiplantae; phylum Streptophyta; class Magnoliopsida; order Poales; family Poaceae; genus Panicum; species Panicum virgatum. Next base: position 10,828,334 of record NC_053151.1, on the reverse strand, counting down.
ATGGCGAGTAGTGCTAGTTATCCTAATTTTCGTAGCATGATTTTTAGTAGATTCATCGTGCTTTTGTTGCTTATCATCTACGAACATCATGTCATCTCTGCGCGATCATGTTTTAATCTTATACTAATTCTCATTACATGGAATTAGTCGCGTAGAGATGACACTCTGCTCCTTTTTTATCTAGTAGATCTAATCTGTTATGGTTAGTTCTTATACTTAAGAATTGGCGTAATATCTGCTAGTTTAGGCCTTGCAAACAGGTTGGACGATCCGGCGACATATTAGATGCTTTGCCTTGATCTTAATAGGGATTGATCCGGGAATCGGCTTTCACTTGTTCTTAGGCCTCTTTTCTGGTCAAGGTTCGGTTATCTTTTACGCTCGTTAGGCCTAACTACGTGTAGGATGTTCCGATCTAGCAGTGAAGCTTTTACCATCGTGGATTAGATTAGCTAGATTTAATTGAAGCAGTTTTTGCAGTTATTTGCTTTATCCATTACCATATGGATATGCAGATCCAATCTGACACTGGGACTCGATCGGCTCTTTAAAGCCGATGAAAGAGTCGTCCCGGGGAGCCGACCACGGCTCGGACAAATGTTTACACGTGTCTGTGCTTGTAGGAAAATCGTCAAAGGCACGTTCGCACCCTCCTGATCAGGTATAGATCAGGTGGCACGCCCTGCATCTCCGGAAGCGATGGCGTGTGCCAGGATCTGGGCCGTTGACCGAGGGACCGGTGCCAGCCAGCGCCCCGGTAGCCTCCCAGCTCCTCGTGTTGCCTGTCACTACTCGCCGGTGGGTTTTGACCGACAACACATTCTGGCAAACCCGGTGGGACACTCATCAGCAACAACGTCCACCGCCGGAATGACTGGACCTCAGAGCCAAGCACCGATCACCAGCCCTGTCATGTATGAAGAGCTGACCCCCGAGCACAAGCAGAAATACGATGAGGTCAAAGCTCAGTTCGAAGCCGATCTCATCGGCTCTTTCGAGAGGACCCGCAACCACGGCATCAGGTGGAAGGGATTCTCACCCAAAGGCGCTCTCGATAACATTGACTTATCTGTACCATCAGAGGAGCGCACCAGAGCCCTGCGCTAGGAGATGAACTACATGGTGGCTCACATGCTTCATCGGCACTCAGAAAGCCTGGTGAATGAGCTCGAGCGTGTGGCACATCGTGTCGTCCAGGAGGTGATCAAGAACCAGTACTCCCCATCAGGACCAATCCTGGGGAGTCACAGGGGAGAGGACTCACTTCAGTCTAGGCCACCAATATCGTATTCGCTCACAAATCCAGGTCTGTAGGCTTCGCCGATCTACGTCGTCTACAAGATCGGCGGTGATCCCGGGGAGGGCCAGTTCTTGAATGAGCCGCCTAAGGAGATCCCGCACGGCTATACGTGCATGTACATATCTGACAGCATCAGTCCAACGCGCGCGGGACATCTGGTGGGTACAGGAGCTTCAGGGGCAGATGCGGAGAAACAGGCATGGCTAGCGAAGTACGCTACCGGGCCGAGTGCTGAGCCCTCAGCCCCAGGAGTTCTTAGTGTGGATCAGATCAGCGCAATACTACCCAAGCAAATACGACTTGATCCCGTTACCACCCAAGTATCGGCTCCCGGAGTTCACCAAGTTCAGCGGGTCAGAAGGGGCCAGCTCCATCGAGCATGTGAGCCGATACCTAACTCAGCTCGGGATGATTTCGGTATCGGATCCTCTGAGGGTCCGGTTCTTCTGTCAGTCTCTCACGGGCTCAGCCTTTGGATGGTACACATCATTGGCCCCAGATTCGATCTGCACTTGGAGGCAGCTAGAAGATCAGTTCCACACCCAGTATCACTCAGAGGCTGCTGAAGCTGGGATTACCGACCTTGCCCAAGTCAAGCAGAAGCGAGGGGAAAGTGTGTCGGAGTACGTGCAGTGCTTCAGAGAGGTTAAGAATCGATGCTACTCATCGTGCATCACAGAAAAGGAGGCAGTCGATTTGGCAGTTCTAGGGCTCGCTAAGCCGATCAAGGATTTGGCTTTTCAGTTGGAATTCACTTCTCTAGCGCACATGATACAGAAGCTCACGACGTATGAACACTATCACCCTGAGCTGTACCAGGAAAAATTCAACCACCATGTGAATATGGCCCAAGCTGATGATTCTAGCGGGGAACAAGAAGTGGCTGTGGCAGAGTGGACCCGGGGGGCAAACCCTGTCCCGTGCAAGTGGGTCAAACAGAAGGGGCTTGTGAAGGGCTTTGATTTTTACGTGGCCAAGGCAGAGCAGATATTCGACTTACTGCTTATGGAAAAGTAGTTGAAGCTCCCAAAGAATCACAAGCTGCCAATGACGCAAGAGCTGCAGGGGAGCCTGTACTGCAAGTGGCACCACTCGTTCACCCATGCCACGAATGACTGCAAGGAGCTGCGTCGGCAGATCCAATCGGCTATCGAGCAAGGCCGATTAATTCTGGCCCAACACACGATGAAGGTGGACAGTCAACCATTCCAACAAGCTAACGTGGTGGAGTTGTCGGTTTTTAGACCTGAGTGCCAGAACTTGGCGTTCCAGATTAACATGGCGGGACCCATGCGCCGCCGTGACGAGTAGAGGAAAGAGGCCACTTCCGGCAAACGGCCCCAGGATGAAGATGAGCCGGAGCAGCAACATGTTACTGAAGAACAAGTGCGTCACATCCGCAATCAACTCCCAGCTTCCAATCGGCTTTTGGAAAAATACCAGTATCAGTACAAGTTGCGCCGCCGATATGAATCGGAAGAGGAGGAGTATGAGCACCGCATAGGGAGGACGCTGGGGAGGCGCCAAGCTATACGTGACCACTGGCATTGCCCGTTCTTCAGGTACTGTTGGAATTCCGGCTTGAGCCGATTGCCTACTATCGATGATTGCTTGTAGTGCAGGCCTCGGGGACACTAGCCAGGCGAGACGTCGGTGTTCCAGTGCTTGGGGCCCAAAGCACGTCACGACAACCATATTGAGCGGCCATCCAGGGATGATCTTGAGCTAGAAGGGGAAGATAAGTATCATCGTCCACGATGGTGTCCTGACGGGCTCAGTCGCTCACAGAAGCGCAGAGTGCAGCGCTTACGCAATCTTGAGGAGGCAGAAGCAAGGTACCTCAATGTGCTGAGGAAAGCACGTCCGGATCTCGCGGAGCAAGTCAGGCACCCGCGAAGGGTGGAAAGGCGCCCTCCAAGGAGGGAGTGGAGCCCCAAGCAGCCAAGAGCTGATGAAAAGCCATCGGCTGATGTGAATATGGTGTTCGTGCTCCCGTCGGAGTTTCGGGCGCCCCAACCGGAGGAATTGGCCGTCGCGCGGCTGGATCTTGGCCCACAGCCGATCATCTTCGAGAAGCCCAAGGAGAAAAGCTACAAGCACCTGAAGGGATTATATCTAAAGGGCCTCATCGATGGCAAGCCTATGAACAGGATGTTGGTCGACATTGGCGCCGCAGTCAATCTAATGCCGTACTCAGTACTACGCCGACTGGGTCGTTCTGCTGCTGATCTTATCAAGACCAACATGATGCTCAATGATTTCAACGGCCAGCCGTCGGAGGCACAGGGCGTCCTCAATGTGGAGTTGACAGTTGGCCGTAAGACCGTCCCAACCTCGTTCTTCATCGTCAACAGTAAGAGTACGTACACAGTGCTGCTTGGGAGGGATTGGATTCATGCCAATTATTGTGTTCCTTCCACGATGCACCAGTGTTTGGTCCAATGGGATGGCGATGAAGTAGAGGTGGTCCGTGCAGATGACTCCAGCAAGGTTTCGCTCGCAGACATGAACGCCTGGGACGCGGAAGGGCAAGAGCCGATCTCAGGGATTGCGCTGGAGTACTGTGATCGGATTGAAGCGACAAAAAATGGATTGAGGCTGGTCTTATCCACTGGCCTCACAGAATAAATACATCCTGGCACGCTACGGAGCCTAGCAGGTTTAAAGAGGCCGGTCCCAGCGATCGGCCCCAAAAAATAGACAATTCTTGTTTAGAGTCGAAATTGTTACATTGCGGACAAACTTTAGCCTGCTCTGGCAGTTGGTTAGTTAATGAGCATTCAGTTTCGAGGGGTAATATAGAGACGGCCAGCTCGTGCGGTCGGCCGAAAATTTTCTTTTGTCATCTCCCCGTGTTTGCTGTCGACGTGGCAGATGATGACGAGTTGCCTGCGTCCACAGTCGATTTTACAGGCGACGTCAAGTTGGGGTACGAGTTTACATCAGTTGACGATTTGGAGGAAGTTGATATCGGTCCCGGGGATAAGCCTCGACCAACTTTTATCAGCAAGAAGCTAGACCAGAGCCTGCGTGAGCCGATGATAGCACTGTTGACGGAATACTGGGATTGTTTCGCGTGGGATTATACTGAAATGCCTGGTTTGGATAGAAGCACCGTCGAACATCGGCTCCCGCTTAAGAAAGGATTTCGGCCGTTTCAACAACGAGCAAGGCAGATGAAGGCTGAAGTCCTGGAGGAGGTCAAGAAAGAGGTGCAAAAGATGTTGGACGTAGGGTTCATCAGGCCATGTAGGTATGCAGAATGGATCTCCAGTGTGGTCCCTGTACAGCAGAAGGATGGCCGATGGAGAGTCTGCGTGGATTTCAGAGACCTCAACAGAGCGACGCCAAAGGACGAATATCCGATGCCCGTGGCAGAAACATTGATCAATGCCGCTGCCGGTCACAAAATGCTGAGCTTTATTGATGGTAATGCCGGCTACAACCAGATCTTCATGGCCCTAGAGGACATAAGCAAGACCGCGTTCAGAGTACCAGGCGCGGTCGGCTTGTTCGAGTACTTGGTTATGACCTTTGGATTGAAAAATGCCGGCGCAACATATCAACGCGCCATGAATTATATTTTTCATGATCTCATCGGCAAGCTGGTAGAAATCTACATTGATGATGTCGTGGTCAAGTCCACATCGGCTGGGGGGCATCTGGAAGATTTGCGTAAGGTTTTGGAGCGGACTCGGAAGTTTGGGCTCAAAATGAACCCGAAGAAATGTGCCTTTGGCGTATCGGCCGATCAGTTCTTAGGATTCCTGGTACATGAGCGAGGAATCGAGATCGGTTTGAAGAGTCAAGAAGCGGTAAAGACAATGAAGCCGCCTACTACGAAGGAGTTACAGAAGCCCATTGGCAAAATCAACTTTGTCTCCAATCTGTCTGGGCATATCGAGCCGTTCATGGGTCTGGTGAAGATCAAGTCCGAGGATGAGATTCACTGGGGGGCAGAACAACAGCAGGCTCTTGATGAAATCAAGGAATATTTATCGAAGCCTCCAGTATTGGTTCCACCTCAACAGGACAGGCCTTTCTACATGTACCTGTCTGTGGGTGACACTTCCATCGCGTCGGTTCTGATTCAGAAACATGACGATCAGGAGAGGGTTGTCTCAGCAGGCGCATGTTGGACGCCGAGACCAGGTATCCTGAGATTGAAAAGCTTTGCCTTTGTTTATTACGGGTCCTATCGAGTGCACTTCTTTGATTACTCGTATCGCTACATGTATCGGTGCCTTAGAGGGGAATTTTATTCCTTTCATTGAGGGCAACCGTACGTATATCGACGAGACTTATTTGATCCAAGGTCACACACTCAAGAAAGGCCCGAATGACTCTTTGATTTTCTTTTACTTGGGCTTTACAAATGAGATTCCACTGCCCAATGCGAAGTTCCATTTGTATAATTGCCATTTGCTAACCATCCCTCTCATTCCACGAGAAGAAAGTCATAGGCATAGATCTTCTGGATTGCCTGGCAGGATGACAAGGAGCAGGACCAGAAGAGAAGTAGAACCGACACAACCACCTCAGCAGCCACAACACTCATATCAACATGAGGCCGGTGGTTCATCATGGCATAGTGCCAGCACTGAGGAGTGGGCACAGCCGGCACCAGGCCGCCGGTCTCGTAGAGATAAATGATACAAGTTACCTCTCGTGGGTGTCTCGTGGGTGAGCCCCGAACCTCATCAGACGGACGGCCTTGTCCCGAGGTTTCGGTGCCATCACCCAGCAGCTAGGTGAGCTGCGGGTGTTGAGCGACAACATACAAGACACGCTGCACCAACACATCGATACATCCCAAGCATAGCAGTGTCACACTAGCGAGAGACTCCATGACATGGAGCAGTTGCAGTTGCAGCGACAAGAGTGGAGGGCCTACTGCTGCTGGACGGGTTTCAACCCCGATCAGCCGTAGTAAGCCTAAAGCTAGCTTGGGGGAAGACACCCACGAGAGGTAACTTGTATCATTTATCTCTACTGCTTTCATAACCTTGCATGAAACCCATAAAAATTTGCAAAATCCATAAAATCCATAAAAAAATTGCATAACTAAAAACAAATAAAAATTTGCAAAACTTAGAAAAACACAAAAAAAAATTTCTTTTAATATGTGTAGTAAGCATGGTGTAAGTTTTCCTTGTTGAGATGATGAATAGTTGCTCTGTTAATTTCCTTCATATGCTTAGTCATAACTTTGTGCTCTACCTAGTTCTGGGTTTGTTGGCTTAAAATGTCCAAACCTTAAACTTGAAACTTGTGGGTAGCAAAAAGCATGATCCAAATCTAAGTTGTTGTGAGTTATGATATGGTTAAGTAGAGTCGCTATGATCTTCTCTCATGTGATACTTGATATCTGGAGTATTTAATTTTGAAAATACAAAAATAAAATAAAGTTCCTCGATGATATAAAATTCCTATCCAAAGCCATATGTAGTTTTTCATTGCAAAACCTTCCACATATGAAACTTGTTATCTCATTGAGCTTTGTCAAATTGTTGTGACCCTTAGTGAGATTCATTTCATACTCCTATGATCAAGGTCACGTACACATTTTCACCACATGCTATGCTTCTACACTAGAAGTAAGCACACACCCATTCACAAAATAAAACTCCAAGTCCATGTATGACACCTCTCTCTCAAAAATATATCAAAGATATGGGGCTATGCAAAAAGAAAAAGATGCATACCCAAAGAAGGTATGCCACATGCTTCGGCATGTCAAAAAAAAAAAAGATGCATACCCAAAGAAGGTATGCCACATGCTTAGGCATGTCAAAAAAAATAGGAGAGATAGCCTCTTATCCAAAAAGAAAGAAAGGGAGATAGTACGTACAAAGGAGTTCATACACTATCCACCAAAAATATCCACACACTTGCACATCTTGATCAAGGTTTATGACTTGTTTCTCCTCTGGATCCGGTCTTTGACTTAGCAAAATATGAGAAGAAGGTATGCCTTCAAACCTCCATACCTACAGCTCCACAAAAACAGCCATTAGAGATAGGTTGAGGAAGAAAGGCACAATAAAAAGCCTTGGTAAGGAATCATACACATTGAGCGATCCGAGAGATCATTCGAGGAACTTTATAATTTTCTTTTGAAAAAACTTTTACAAAACCTCCGGATTGACGGTTGAACTAAAGAGAAAGAAATATGAGCACTCTATGGTACCGTTCTGACTCTCAACCGCCGAAGATGAGGTGAAGCTATAAGCTCCACAGCAGTAAGGTAAGAGGTAAGAACAAAAGGCCAACTTATTCAAAATCAAGGTAAGAAGCGTTTGGTTGTGCGTAAGTATGAGTTGGAAATTCAACATCGTAGCAACTCCTGATCAACAACGAGCAACTTGTTTTTCTCGAGACGAGCAAAAGGCTAGCTTGGGGGTATTGTTGACGGTCGTTAAGTACGAAATATGACCATCAACCATACTCATAAAAGAAGGAAAACCATACCTCTTACTTGCATATTTGTATCACTAACCTAGCTCCACAGTTGTTTTTGAAGATTTATGTTTTCAGGAGCTCAAGTCCGGAATAAGAAGAAAACACGACGAATACGCACATAAAGTTGCAGAAGGTCGCGTCCTGCGTAACACATGCAAAAGAGGCCCATTTGACAGACCAAACCGACCAATTGGACCCCGGCACCGACATACCAACCTCAGGACCCACCTGGCAGACACACGAAGAAAGGCGGTGGCCAGGGGCGCCAAGGTGGGGCCGGCCGAACCATGGGTTCGGCCGAACCCACCCTGATTCCCGGCCAAGTGCATTTTGGCGGGAGATCAGGTCTTATCCTCTAGATGTCTGTTAGGGATGTTTCCATGGAAAGAGTTGGCGGGAACTGACCTCAAGCACTATATAAGGGGCCTCCCACCACTCTCTCTCTCTCTCTCTCTCACACCACTTGAAGGCCTCTATCTCACACTTTCTTGTGACTTGTACTCCTTAGGGTAGTGGAGCTAGGCTAGTACTTCATCTCTTTAGCGAATCCAGTCGTCCTCGGGGTCAGCGAGCAATCCTCGGCCTCTGGTATGGCTTTGTATTCCGACTCTCATTGTGCTATTCATACTGAGTTCGTTCTTGGTTATCTTGCTATGTTCGTAGCTTGTTTAGCCTTGATCTGTGCTTTATCAAGTTATACTAGTTGCTTGCTTAGACTACATGATCTGGGTAAGGATATCGGTTCGTTGTGCTTTCGGGATTACCTTAGCATCTTACCTGTCCATCCAAAGGGTGGGGGACCCGGGGGTGCTAGGGTAGTAACTTCATATGCGGGCATGGTGCCCGGGTATGCGAGATCCCTCAGATATGACGGTGCTCCACGGTGTGACTGGGGTAGACCGCAGGTGGTGACAGCCCTGTCGGTCCACCGGGAAGCTGCTTCTTGGTTAGCGTACTCCCCGACGTTCGGGTATCGTGTAGGAGTTCATGCAAAGATGAAACGGGACTAGATGTTCTCCAGTGCGGGTCATTCTCCCCAATGTCCCTAATTTCCCGGCACCTGCAGCTCTAAGCATGTGGCTAACGTAACTTACCTGCTGACATGAATAGTATACTAGGATCCGTGCCTATGCTCCCGCTAACCTTAGGTGTGCGTGTTTATTCTTTATTCATGAGAGTTGGCTGTTCTGTGTGTGTCACATTACCCCTGATTATCGTTTATTTATCACTTAGCCCTGCATAATAAGTAGTCTGCACCTTATTTCATAATATTATGGTTATGGAACTAGTATATATCTTTACACAACCTAGCCATCCCTTGGGAAAATATAAATAACGGTACCCTGAATACTTCCGGGTGAAATGCTACAACGGTATATCCGTGCGCTTGCGGATCTTTCTGTAAACATTATGACATACCCCCGTTCCTAGTGATTGCGCTAAGAAATGTCAACACCCACATTGTCTGATTAAGCACCACCAGTAGCTTTGCCTCGTCCCAGTGGAGCTCCCAGACCCAGATGTTCCACCACATTGCCGCTGGCGCGCCGCCGCCATGGCTCAGACCGCCGCCGACCGCCGCTCGCCGTGGTGCCGCCGCCACGGTCCACCCCAACTCGACTCCGAGCCACCTACAGGTAGCTCTAGCTTCCCTCTTTCACATCCACCCCGGACCCCTCGCCACCGGCAATCACCGGCACCGAAAACCTCGCCGCCGTCCCTCCTCTGTTTTATCCCCAACCGGCTAGGGACCAATGCATAAATAAAACAAAAGAATCTAGGGGTTAGAGTGAAAAATGACATGAACACTACAGAACTCAAAACAGCAAACTTTAAAATGTGTAGAAATTCGTAGAAAAATCAGGAAAATGTAAATCCAAATGTTTTGGAATCCTTGCAATGAAATCTACAAGTTTTGTTACATGCAAATCTTTAGATTCTATCTACATTTTAATCTTGGAGAAAGATTAGAATAAATGGCATATAAATGTTCTGGTAGTTTGGTTCAGTGGCTAGATCTGATTTTTGGATATGTTGATCCTTGTGTTGTTAGAAGCATATGGTAAAAATATGAACCCAGTTTGAAATCGTTTGCTTGCTCAAATGATCAAGATTCCTAGATCTACTAATGAATTTCACATGTTAATGCTGGTGAAAATAGTCATGGGTTAGCTCTGAAACTTTTTTGGATGAACATGTTACTGAACTCCTGCTGTAGTACATGTTTGAGAAATTTTAGATCTAGTTTTCTATATATTTTGTTTAATGCTTGTTTTATGAACTTAATTCATGTTATATAGTTCTTGTGCTTAGAAAAATCTAGGTTTATTTTTGGAACTCTGCTTTAGTCCTGTAATCATGACTGCAATGTTTGATCTCCATTTACTGAGTATTTCTACAGTTATAAATCATGCTTGGTATATCATGTCTAGATTTGTTATTTTTGTTCTGGATGCAATATTTCATATCTGGTCATCATCTTTGATCATGTTCTTAGTTAGTGTGAGTACTTTCTGTACTAAAATTTTGGCATACAATACTGGTCATCTGGAATCTCTAATGAATATGCAAGTTCATATATAGTTTAATGCATAAGTAATTGATCTGATAGAAGTAATGCTGAATAATTTTACTGAAGCATGTTCAGGCTATTTGTAGACTCTGGTAAAAATTTGTGGTCCATAACTCTGGTAGAACTCCCTGTGTAAATTAAGTTTGTTGCTAGCATGTTAGTTTTGTTAATTTTATAACCCCTGTTTCATGATTAGAAAATTCTGGATAAATTACAGTAATGAGTATGTCATATCTAAATGTTGTTGTAAAATTTGTAGTTCCAGAAACCATGCCTATCAACCTGTGCAAATTCGTGAATTATCTAGCTTAACCTGTTTATATGATTTTTCATGATTAGATGCCTTGCTGTTAAAAGCTGAAATTTTTACAGTAGATAATAGACCATCTGTTTTGCTCCACATAAATTTTTTAGTACCAGTTCATGATTAGATTTTCTGTTATAAAATTGTGAACTTGTGCTCATGATTCTAGTCTAGATTAATCACACCCCAACACACTCATCCATGAAGTAACATAAATATAAGTTCTACTCCATAAATGACTACCCATGAAATGGAATCACAAGATTTATCACTGAATTACCATTTTGTTGAACTACAACTTTATTGTGAAGGAAAGAAAGATCATATGATGTTGTAATAATGAATCTTTGTATTGCATATAGAATCAGTTAATCTCGCTGATGGTGATTACGAGTTGGTTCCTTCGGATTCGATTACTGCGAAGTCTGTTGATCTTAACTATACTAACGTGAATCAAAACCTGGGCCAAGCCCCAGAGGACTCTCAGTTTGACAGTGCTCAAGAAGGCAAGCCCCGGTGCATAATCCCATTATTTTACGTGTTAATTTCATCTAACTATTTGTATGTGTTGTAATAATTTTATTTGCGCATTTACGTTCTTAGGCGTTGATTGAAAACCTTAGATGCATGATCTCTAGGTACCTATGTTTGATATCCAGATTTTTTTCATGACTTGTTGCCCCGCTAACTAGGAACGGTAGAAGTCGAGTGGTTTCCTGCCTCTCACGAGAATATAGGATTTGACTGACTTTAATTACTGCTGAAATATAAGGACAACGGGCAGGGTTGTGTAGTTGTGATACCCTGCTGGTGTAGTAAAAAATGGTTAAGGTCATGGTGTGTGGCTCATTTCGTTAAGCGTTTGAACATACTAGCCACATGCCGAGAAATATGGTAATCGGTAAGCTTAAGTACCTGATTGGACCAGTGAGTGGGACTACTTCCACCCTCTTTGTAGAAGTAGGTTTTATTTTTGTTGCGACGTACGGGTGCAAAGTGGCCGGACTCTGTAGTCGGGGAGGGTGTCCCAGATCCACGGACTAGAAAGAAAGGGGAACAGTAGCATGGGCGAAAGCGAAGTCGATCCCCATGCATGTGCGTTAGGTTCCCCTAGCCAGGTTGAAATTCGATTCGGAATCGTCCGCCTCTCACGGCATGAGACTGCTTAACAATTTCAGTCACATAGAGTAACAAGTGGAACACGATGATGTTAATACTGCTGGATGATTAAATGGTTGCTCTACCATGTTTGTGTAGAGTTAGATGCAAACTTAGAACGGTTAATCCAACTAGAATATGATAAAGTTAAAATCTGAAAATAAGGATCAACTCTTAGAGGCGTTTTTGGCAAAATAAACCCCACAAACCAAAAAGCCTTGCATGTCTAGTTATCGGACTAAGGTATATCCGGTGACAGGTAAGCCTTGCTGAGTATTAGTATACTCAGCCTTGGTTGTGGCACTGTTTTCAGGTACTAACTTCGAGGACATGATTGCGAGTCTGATTTGGGCGTGTACTCTGCCTCCGGGCTGGTCTGTTGAGTGGGATGGCCCTTCAGCTAGTGCTGACCACCCTTCCACTGAGTGACGTTTTTCGTACAGGCTTTATCGATGCGTCACGTGTTTCGCTAGTCGTCGTTTTATTCTTCCGCTGTAATAATGAGACTTGAATAATTTGTCTAGTCAGGACTCTATAGTACTTTACTACTCTGAACTTGGTTTGTAATAAATTTACTTTCTGCTGCAAACTCTGATGGTGTAAGAAATGTTCTGTGTTGTAATCTCTGGGCTCACCTTCGTGTGAGTGTTGTCTGTGCGATCCTGGAAGAGCGTGGCTTTAATCGAGACTTCACTCGAGGAACTACTGGTGTGTGCTGAATTGGGTCAGAGTTGCCTAGCAACGAAGATCAGTGCACCCGGGCCTAGTATTTTGGGTGATTCCGCCACAGTATAGTTGACAGTCAAATTTTGCACTTAAGGACCGTCAACAACACCTGTAAGCTATCCTTTTGCTCATCCCAAGCAAAATTTGGCTCATGTTGTTGATCAGGAGTTGCAACAATGTTGAATTTCCAACTTATACTTTAGGCACAACCGAATGCTCTTACCTTGATTTTAAGTTGGCCTTTGATCTTACCTCTTACTTTACTCCTGTGGGGCTTATAGCTTCACCTCATCTTTGGCGGTTGAGAGTCAGAACGGTATCATAGACTACTCATATTTCGTTTTCCTTAGTTCAACCGTCAATCCAGAGGTTTTGCAAAGTTTTTCAAAAGAAATTTATAAAGTTCCTCAGATGATCTCTCGAATCGTTCAAAGTGTATAATTCCTTATCAAGGCTTTTTATTTTTCCTTTCTTCCTCATCCTATCTCTAATGGCTTTGTTTTATGGAGCTGTAGGTATGGAGGGGTTGAAGGCATACTTGCTTCTCATATTTTGCTAAGTCAAAGACCGGATCCAAAGGAGAAACAAGTCATAAACCTTGATCAAGACATGCAGGTGTGTGGATATTTTTTGGTGGACAGTGTATGAACTCCTTTTGTATGAACCATCTCTCCTTTTGGATAGGGGCTATCTTTTTCTTTTTCTTTCTTTTCTCTTTTTTTGACATACCGGAGCATGTGGTATACTTTCTTTGGGTATGCATCTTTTATTTCCTTTCTCTTTTTTTTGACATGCCGAAGCATGTGGCATACCTTTTTTGGGTATGCATCTTTTATTCTTTCTTTTTGCATAGCCCCATATCCTTGGTGTAACCTTTTGATGAGAGGTGTCATTGAGTAACATGGAGTTTTTATTTTGTGGATGGATGGGTGAAGTGCTTGCTCCTAGTGTAGAAGCATAGCATGTGGTGGAAACGTGTACGTGATCTTGATCATGGGAGTATGAAATGAATCTTACTAAGGGTCACAACAATTTGACAAAAGTCAATGAGATAGTAAGTTGCATATGTGGAAGGTTTTGCAATGAAATCAACATATGGCTTTGGATATATCATCAAGGAACTTCATTATATTTTTGTGTTTTCAAAAAATTAAATACTCCGGATATCAAGCACACTACAAGAGGTTAGGCCTTCTATGACTAACATATTGTGACAATTACAGCCTTTTTCTTGTCATTGTACCCCTTCTATGACTATATGGGTGTGGTCATAGAAGGTGGGTCATAATCCCCCTTCTGTGACTAACAAACCCAGTTGTCATTAATCTTAGTAACAATTTGCACATTCGTCACCAGGTTATGACCATGGTATTTGTCACTATATTTGTCATAATACATTAGATGGAATGATGATGAGTGTCTAGGAATTTGACATGACACATGACGTGGCGTGTGACATGGCACAAGTAGTATGACAAAAATATTTGTCTTAAAAACGAATTTGGCCCATATATAGCGTAGGCTATTTTTACAGCTATAATTAGAACAAACCCAACTGGCCCATGTGCTGGTTGTTTTTTTTTGGCCCATGTGAACGCCGGCCAGTTTTGGCCAATTTGTCCAAGCCCATGTAAAAAATTGTCACAGATAATAAACCACATCCAATTTAATAACAATGATAATTAGACATCCCAACAAATCATGCCACACAAATTAATGGTTCATAAGTTGTGACCATTCACCAGCCATTTAGACCACAATAATCATTCATCCAAAATAAGTCAAACAGTACATCAAAATAAGTCAAACAGTCTTATGGCAACCGATCACAGGTTCATCATCGAACACTTCACCAACAGCAAAATCAAACTGAGTATAGGTCCAAGTCCATCATCACCACTTCACCAACAGCAAAACCAAACTGAGTGCAGGTCCAGATCCATGCATCACAACTGATCCAGTTCACCAAAAGACACATGGCAATGTAAAGGTCCATGCAGCTATTCCAGGCACCAAAATGAGTCCGGATCACCAAACATCAATACCAAACTGCAATCACAGTTCCAGGCACCCAAATAAGTCAACTAGCAACAGTTCACATATGTATGTGAAGAGGCATAGCACAAGTTGAAGATGTGTACCTGAGCACAGTTCAAGTCAGATATCACCAAAATGAGTCCAGCATCCTGCAAAAAATATTGTGACAGAATAACACTATTAGCCTGCTTCCAGAACTATTAGTAACATTGAAATTTGACGAGAAGCTTTTAGAAGAGTCGTAGCCCCCACAATTTCAGCATCCATATAGCATATGATTATTAGATATTCAGTGTATGCTTAAGCATCATATGAAACTAATACTGAGCTCCCTCATTTGAAAATTGAAATGATATTTTTGTCTCCCAATTTTATCATAGGATATATAACTGTACAATACCAGGTCAGCAGCTTTCAATTTAGAGATTAATCGAAGTGACCGAATATGAAGATGTGTACCTGAGCACAGCCAAGTCAAGGAGTAGTCTGATCATTGACTTGACTCTATCCAAATTCTATCATCTGCCGAACGAGATTCTGAGTATCAACTGTTGCCTTCTTCAGGATGTCAATCTGCTCAGCTTGTTTGTCAATCTGCTCAGCTTGTTTCTGAGATTTTGCCTCAGATTCTTCTGCATGGGCTTCCAACCTCTGGAGCTTTTGCTGAAGTCCTGCAGATTCTTCCTTCTCAGCCTCCAATTGAGCTCATAGCTCTTGCATCTGCAGTGAAACAGACTTTGGAGCGGCAGTCTGCTTAAGTCCCACATTACGAAGGAATGTGCTTGACTCCGACAACACTTGGGAAACAATCTCGGTGAAAGTCTTTTCCTGTTCCCCTTCTTGTACTGGTCTTGTCAAAATGGCTTCCATATCGTCCTAGCAAGACAATGATTTATCAGTTTGTATTTATTTATACAGTTCATTATGCAGTGTACTACAAAAAATGGAGAGGTACTTACTACAGCTTTCTTGGCATTATCACTGAAACCCTTAGTTTTGCTGCAATGCGTCAACTTGAATAGATCAATTGCAGTGGGCTCTGTATCTTTGTATTTATCTTGCTTCTGAAATGTTCACAAACATAGAATGACATTAGCAATTCACATGTTAAAATACACACGCAAGAGAAAAACATGTTCCAAGTTTCCAACACATGCATGCTATCATACAACCACATGACTTGATAGGTTTATTTTTCTTACTGAGGCGTAGGCTGCTGCAATGTAAGACCGAGATCCAGTACAACCAGGCAACTTGACTTTTGCACGGTTCCGTTGGCTGTTTGCACATTTTTCCTAGACATGATACAATTGTGTAGCCAATTACTGATATGAGTAGTTCATTACATACTATGATCTACAAATAAATTAAGGAGCAATGCTTTCAATCTAAGACTAAGCCTACAAATAAATTAATGATATTGTAGGTATCATATCATGCCACATTTTGGTCTAAAATTGATAGTAAAAATACACAAATATATTCCAGCAACCTGACTGGAACAATGAAGACCTCTCACATTCCACAAAAAAAATGATAGCAAAGAATGGCAGTAAAACTCCAGGTTGAAACCTGGCTGGAACAGAGCATCACATTCGAGCAACCTAACTGGAACTGAGCAGCAGGAAACCTGAATGACGAAGAACTATGCAGAGAAACCACTCAAATCAATGCATTTAATTTGCCAACCACTCAAATCAGATTTTCATCACAATTTAATCAGGTTGTATCACTATCTGAATGCATTGAGTGAACTACAAAAGGAAACAACACAAATCTGATATAGTGCTCAAATCCAACTAGCAGACTCATTTTGGCTTAAACCATACCTTGTGTTTTGGGTCTGACCACGTCTACCAATTTTTTCCATTGTGCATCATTCATACATGAACATGGTGATGTAGTCCTAACTTGATTGGCCGCTACCCCATCAAAGTATTTCTTCTTGAGCCTATACCTCATTTGGCGTGTCGAACTCAGTGACCTGTTCACTGAATTCAGTTCAGGTTTGTTCAGTGATTCAGTTCACTGAATTCACACTGTGTCCAGTTCAGGGAATGAGGGATCAGGTTTCCCCATTTTTATTCAACTTGCATGCCCTGGGCAGGAACAATTATTAGCAAACATAGATTGTTTGTTCAGTGATTCAGTTCACTGAATTCACACTGTGTCCAGTTCAGGGAATGAGGGATCAGGTTTCCCCATTTTTATTCAACTTGCATGCCCTGGGCAGGAACAATTATTAGCAAACATAGATTTTGTCGTTTGGTCAGCACACCCATACAACACACCCATACGCCAAGATGATTTTGTCTTGTTTGGTCACCTGTTAACACCTATATTTTTACAGCACACCCATACAGCACACCAAGTATAAAATCTAAAAATTAGACTGGGGGAACAAACTGAGATGATATGACTTCTCAAAAATGGCACAGATATTCCACAAAAAAATGATAGCAACAAATGGCACCAAAATTGCAGGGCCAAGAAATATGCAGATCAACAGAGCACCGTTGGAATTCACATATCACAATAATTAAGGAGTTTACATAACTGAGTTCACAAACCATAATTATTTTGCGGCTAACAAATACAACAGCTTCTAAGACACATTTGGAGCTGTTTAAAAACAACAATTTCATCACAACTCAGATTCACATATATCAATTACTCGACATCACTATACTCACCATCATCAACAGGGATCATACTTCCACATTCATTTTCACTATCATATTGCCCTAAGGTATCATCATCTTCATTGTACAGGTCATGTTCTTCAATTTCCAGTTCCCGTTGCCTACGAATCTGATCAACTAGGGACGCCTCTACATTGATACCGTCTTCTTCATTGACTGGCTGTTCATCAATCGAACATCCTTCCTGAGCTTCAACTTGAGATATTTCCTACTCATCATCTTGGTATGTCAGATCAACCCCTCCCTCTTGCATGTCTTCATTTTCCACTTCATTCACATTCCACAAGTGCCGATGTGAAAATTTTTGAACAACTTTTCAGGGTTCACCATGCTTGTTATCATCCAAGTAGAAACCTTTGTTGCCTGTGTTGCAAGGATGAAAGCATCATCCTTGTACCAACAACTGCCATGGCTGATGCTTTTGAAATATCCATCATTCTTCATCCTAGACTTCTTGCTACAGGTATCAAACCAATCACACTCCATGTTTTCAAATCGTCTAGTCGGACCTAGTCGCCTTGGGACCGATCAGACGACTAGTCGCGATTAGTCGTCGATCAGGCCGATTAGTCGAGCCTAGTCGGTCCTAGTCGTCAGCCTAGTCGTCCTAGTGTCCCAGGACCGATATGATATATGTACTACATATTACTTAATAAAAAGCAAGCATGAAGGCAACAATGATGGTGGAAGTATATGTGCGGGAACACTTCCACAGCTCTGTGGCGTCGATCCACATTTGCACATACACATAACACTAAGCAGAGGAGAGAAAGAAGCTAGAAGAATAGCAAGCAAGAGGGGAAGCGGAGCTCGAGTATGAGCAGATAGTAAAGCAGGGGAGGGGAGAGCACAGAGAAAGAAGCACGAGCAGATAGTGAAGCAGGGGAGGGGAGAGCACAGAGAAGAAGCATGCCACTTACCGTCGGAGGAAGAGGAGGTCATCTTCAGGTGCTGCTGCTGGTGGCAGCCTTGCAGAACGCCGGCGCCCAAGGCCTGGCGGAGGCGGAGGCAGAGCAAGGAACTTAGGAAGCGGAAGAAAGAGGGTCGCCGGCCGCCGGGTCTTGCCGCGGTAGCAGCAGCAGGCCAGCAGCTGCGCCGGCGGACGTGCAATAGGCGGCGGCGGTCCACGAGGCGGCGCAATTTTGGGCGGGGCAGCGCAATTTTGGCGCGGATTTGGCGGGCGGCGGCGGACGGCGCTCGTGGTCTGGAGGAGCGGGCGGACGGTCGTGGTCTGGAGCTGGGAGCTGCTGTGTCTGACTCTATATACCTAAAACCTAATGGGCCGCCTCTCCAGCCCACCACTGGCCCAAGCCCACAACGCAAAATAGCCCACCACCGGCTCGTGGTCTGATTGTTTTTCAAGCTGATCGGTGCGACTAATCGCAATTAGACGACGACTAATCAGACGACTAGAAAACTAGTCGCTCCAACCTAATCGGTGCCCCTTATCGAGGTCCATGGACCGATAAGCCCGACTAATCGCGATTAGTCGGACGACTAGATAACATGGATCACACTTGAATAACACCACTGTCCTTTGGCTGCTAGCGTCGGAGTTGTATTGCAACTGTAATACTTCTTTCAGCTGACCATAAAAGTCTATGTCTTCTCTATTATGTGACCCCTCAACCATGACTCCACTATTCTGTGTTCGTCTACTGCTCTCACGCTCCACGGTGTGATATCGGACACCATCGACAATACAACCTGAAAATATACAAAGTCTAAGATCTGGTAAACTCGCCAATGCATATAGGTCTTCGTTGATTTGTTCTCCATTCACAAACCTCTGGGTAGCAAGCTGCAGCAAAATATATATTAGCAAGATCTTTCCTAAACTGAAACTACTTAAATAATGACATATTATATCACAGCCAAAACTGAAAATATTTAAATAATGACATATTATCTCATAGCCAAAACTGAAAATACTTAAATAATGACTCACGTATTTCCTAAACCATCCTGGAAATTCCTTAGCAAGGTTCCCCTCAACATTACGATTGCCAGCAGTTTCTAACTCCTTCCTATAAATCCTGCAAACAGGTGCATAATTCCCATGTGAGAGCTAAAATTTTATATGATAGACAAATTAAAATAGGTGCATTATTGAAGGACATACTCTATAAATGGCTCGACCTCCTTAGTATTGTTGAGGACATACCAGACCATCCTGTCATAATCCTTCTCATCATATGTAAGCCTCGGCGCCCCCAACAGATTTGCTCCATGATGGAAAATAGATAAACCACATGTACTCCTAGGAACACGCTCTTTGTTCCTTCCCTCACGATTGTGCCTAGTGTCAACATCATCAAAATACCTTGAGCAAGCAGTCAAGCACTCATTTGCCATATATGCCTCTGCAATGGAGCCCTCAGGCCTTGCCATGTTCCTCACAAAATGTTTCAAGGTCAACAACCTACGTTCTACAGGGTACATCCATCCATATTGAACTGGACCTCTTAGGATTGCATCATCAATTAAGTGAATGCACAAGTGCTCCATCACATCAAAAAAGGCAGGCGGGAAAATTTTCTCAAGCTTGCACATTATTATTGGGATTTCACCTCTCATCCGGTTCAAGATATCTAACTTCAATTTCTTAGCACAAATTTGTTGGAAAAAGTTACCTAATTCGGCAATTGCTTCACATATTTCCTTATGCATGATTCCTCGGAGACCGACTGGTAATATTCTTTGGAGAAGGATATGACAATTATGAGTTTTCAATGCTTGTAATTTGCATTCATCAACACTAACACACCTTGCTAAGTTGGAGGCATATCCATCTGGGAGTTTGACATTCTTTATAAAAGCACAGAAAGCACTTATCTGAGCTTTAGTCATCTTATATGGAGCGTGTGGAACAGAGTATGAATTCCCATTAGCCTTCAAGTGTAATTTTTTCCTTATACCCATATCTTCCAAATCAAGCCTCGCAGAAATAGAGTCCTTTGACTTGCCTGCGATGTCGAGCAATGTACCGAGAAGTGCCTCATATATATTTTTCTCAATATGCATACCATCAAGTTTGTGGCGTAGCTTCAAAGTAGACCAATATGGCAAGTCCCATAGAATCGACCTACGCTTCTAGCATTGACCTTCTGTACCCTCTTTCTCTTTTTGTTATTAGGATGGTTCCCAGGTCTTACATGTTCCACCGATGCCAATTGTTGCATCAACTCATCCAGAGTAAATTCTTCAGGCTGTGCACGTTCTTCAGTCTGACCATCAAAATCTTTCTTTCTTCTCCAAATATGGTCCGCTGGAAGAAAACGGCGATGGCCGATGTAGCAAATCTTGTTCCTAAGTCTTTTGAAGCAAGGATTTTTATCACAGCGAATACAAGCATAGTAACCTCTAGTTATTCTACCTAAAAGTGTGCTCAATGCCGGATAATCATGAATGCACCATATGACTGCAGCGTGAAGATCAAATTCTTTCCCGGTCAATGCATCCAAAGTAGGGACACCACTCCAGAGACTTAACAATTCTTCAACCAGCAGCTACAGGAAGAGATCCATATCCTTTCCTGGGCACGACGGACCAGGAATAAGTAGGCACATCATGAAGTTGGATTGCTCCATACATTGCCATGGAGGAAAGTTGTAAGGGATAAGAAATACTAGCCACATGCTATATGAGGAGCTCATCTTCCCGAATGGACTAAACCCAACGGTAGCGAGGCCAAGTCGGATATTTCATGGATCATTTGCAAACCATTCATACTTCCTATCAAAATCCTTCCATGCCTCACCATCAGCAGGATGGCTAAGCTCATTGTCCACTGGTTTCCTCTTCAACTTGTGCCATTGTGCTTGAGCTGAAAGTTCTTTGGATCTAAACATCCTCTTCAACCTTGGAATCAAAGGAAAATGCCTTAGAACCTTTTCTGGAATCTGCCTTCGATTATATGCATCCTTCCATCTTGAAGCACCACATATTGGGCATGCATCCTTTTTAGCCAACTCCTTTCGGAAAAGAACACAGTTATTCGGACACACGTGTATTGACTCATATCGAAGTCCTAATGCACAAATAATATTCTTCGCTTCAGCATAAGATGCAGGGATAAAACAATTTGGAAATGCCGAACTTAACAAGTCTAAAAGAGCACTGAATCCAACATTGCTGATTCTGTAAAATGACTTGATATGGAGCAACTTCACCACAAAAGAAAACCTAGTATAGGGACTATCAGGGTGTAGCACTTGTTTCATCTCTTCTAATATGGTGGCAAACTTTGACTTCGTTCTTGGTCCATGATTTTGATCTGGGTACAGATCTTGTACCATATGGTACATTTGATCATCTTCTGGGTCATCTTGAGGCTCATCTTCTGGGACATCTTCAGTCAAATGCTTAACATTGCAGTCAATATCTTCATTCAAATGCTCAACATTGCAGCCAATATCTTCATTCAAATGCTCAACATTTTCAGTTATCATGACTACTGGTTCTCCTTCTCCATGATGTATCCACCTAGTGTTTGTGTTAGACATCCCGTAGATAAGTAAGTGATCCTCCACATCTCCTTTATGTTGATTTAACCGATTCAAACACTTATGACATGGGCATAATATCGCCTGATTGCCACTCAAATTTTCTGAAACAAAGTTCATGAACTCAGTGACCACATCCTGATGCTCCTTGCTAAACAAACCTACAATTCATCCAAGTTCTTTCCATCTGCAACAAATTGAAATAAGACAAGCAAGGAATCAACAAGTGATCGTTGCCCAACTACTATTTGCCTATTTCTATCACTTCCAATCTATGGTTCCAATTCAATATATAAAACCAAAATATAAGTTTGTCTCATATGTACCTTTCCTTCCTAATCGAAGGGGGTGGGGCAGTCTCTGGATCCCAGGCTGGAGCTCCTGGGGGCGTTCCTAGTGGTTGAGCCTGTGAAGCCCGGCAGCCAGGAGCTGCAGCCAGGCGTCAAGCTCCTGGGGGCGGGGGCGGGCAACTGCCGTTGGCATCGGGATACTGGCGGCAGAGGCCTCCTACTGGTGGCATCGGGCTCCTGGGGGCGTTCCCAACATTGTGCCCGTGAAGCCCAGCGGCCTGGAGCTGCAGCCAGCTAGCGTCGAGCCCATAGGGCGGGGTGGAGCTACTGCCGGCGGCGTGGGATCCAGCTGGCGGTGGCAGCCTCCGGCCGGCGGCGTCGGCTCCTGGGGCGTGATGGGGAAAGGGCGACGGCGTCAGGCTTCCGGGGGCGCGATGGGGAGAAAGGGCGTCGCGTCTTTCCCAGATAAATGTCCGCTGGAAGCAGTACAAAAGTAAATAAATGAGAGTATTTGTAGATAGAGATGGGTGGCTTAGTGGTTTGTCTGACGCCCATGTCTTTGTTCTTTTCAAGTTAATATTTTACCTTACATGTGGGTCCCAATAGTCCACTTAGGGGTCCTTTTAAAAAATGATTTTTAATTTATGACGACCATATTCCATCACTTTCGTCACGAGCTATTGTCACAAAGGTCGGAAAAGTCACATGGTGACTGTTGTTCATGACTAAATCACAACTTAGTCACAACCGCTTGTCATCTAAAAAAAATTATCATAAATGCATCGTTTCTATGACTAAAAAGTGTTTTTTCATATGAAAATTGTCATAGAAGACCTAATCTCTTGTAGTGGCATCACATAGGAGAAGATCATAACAACTCCCATATCATAGCTCACAACAATTTAGATTCGGATCATACTTTCGCTACATACAAATTTCAAGCTTAAGGTTTGAACGATAGCCAACGAACTCAAAACTAGGTAGAGTATAAAGTTGTAACTATGCATATGAAGAAATTTAATAGAGCAACTATCCATCATCTCAACAAGAAAAACTAACACCATGCTTACTACTCATATTAAAACAAGAAAATATTTTTTGTATTTTCTAAGTTTTGTAAATTTTTATTTATTTTTAGTTATGCAAAATTTTATGGCTTTTCTAGATTTTATAATTTTTTTTGGATTTTCTTGGTTTTGCAAATTTTTATTTGGTTTAATGCAAGATTTGAAAGCGGTAAAGGTAAATGATATAAGTTATCTCTCGTGGGGGTCCTCCCCCAAGCTAGCTTCAGGCTCACTACTGCTGGTCGGGGTTGAAACCCGTCCAATAGCAGTAGGCCCTCCACTCCTACTGCTGCTGCAGCTGCCTCTGCTTCATGTTGTGGAGTCTTTCGCCAGTGTGATGCTGCCATGCCTGGGATGTCCCAATGTGTCAGTGCAGCATATCTTAGGTGTTGTCGCCCTGTACCCGTAGCTCGCCGAGCTGCTGGGTGATGGCGCCGAACCCGCGGGATGAGGCCATTCGCCTTGTGAGGCTTGGGGCTCCGCTGGAGCTAGAGCTGGTGGACTGGTGGCTTGGAGCCTGCCGTGCCCACTCCTCGGTGCTAGCGCTTTTCCAAGATGAACCACCCGCCTCATGCTGATATGAGGACTGAGGCTGAGGTGGTGGTGTTGGCTCTGCTTCCCTTCTGGCCCTGCTTCTTGTCATCCTGCCAGGCAAACCAGAAGTGCTATGCCTACGGCCTCCTTCTCGTGGAACGAGGGGGATGGTTAGCGAATGGCAATTATACAAATGGAACTCTGCATTGGGTAGCGAAATCTCATTTGTATAGCCCATGAATAAGAAAATCAAAGAGTCATCCGGGCCTTTCTTGAGTGTGCGACCTTGAGTCAAACAAGTCTCGTCGATATACGTGCGGTCACCTTCAATGAAAGGAATATAATTCCCCTCTAAGGCACCAACACGTGTAGTGATATGAGTAATCAATGAAGTACACTCAATAGGACCCGTCATCTTAAAATTCGAAAGCCATTGCTTAACCAAAGCTTTTGTGAGGGAAATTTTGATCTTGTTGACCATGGCATATAGTATGAGCAACTCATCGTTGCACACGGGTCGGGCATCATCTCTTGGAAATAGAGTGATAGCTAACCATTTGTGCATCAAACGAAGAGTTGGATTATGTATGTCGTTGCAACGAGGTGCAAACTTGCCATGGACAGCTTGTCCTAAAATTTGACCCCAAAATTCATGATGATTAAAACCGCGGCAAGCTTGTTCAAGAGAAATTGACCAACGCTTGTTGAAATCGAGGTGGCTAGCAAAAGTTTTCTAAGAAAACAAATATACCTTCCAGAAAAGTTGAAAGTAAACCCCATTAAGAGTGCAAGGAAATTGGATGGTGAGGAGCCGCAAACCGTACTCCTCAATGGGAACAAAGTTGTCCCATCCAATCGTATGCAAAACGTTAGCGAAGTCTTTGTACATACCTGTTTTGATGAGGAGTTCCGGATCGAAGGCTCGGGTATGGATGAAGCTTCAGTTCTTGGGGATGGCGTAACCTTGTCATTCATGATCACGTCGCAAGTTGAGGTAGGGTGCATCATCTTCATCAATTTTCATGGCTTCGGCTTTCAGTTCGGCTTGCATCTCTTCGTGGTGTTCTTGGTCCTCTTCATAGTCCATCATGCTTGGGCTCGGTGTAGGTTCGGGAGTGTGAAAGCTTGAGCCACCCCGTGAATGGGATGAGCTTCCACCCGCCATCTTCTAGAATGCGCCGAAGACCGTCCGCCCTATGCCCTTCATGTTTGGACAAGAACAAACACGTACAACTCGAAACGGGTTACGTTAGTGAAATCGAAATGAAAGTTCTTACCCGAGAGTTGTAGTCTTTCTTGCAGCAAAGAAATGAGAGAAAGAGGTTTCTTGAAATCAAATTCGAGCAAAAATCTAATGAAATCCCGAGAGCAATGTTTGAGAGAGTTTGAGAGGGAGTGAGTAAATGAGAGTTGAGTGTGAGAGCTCAACACCCACCCCATGGCCTCTATTTAAAAAGCAAATGGCTGGGCACAACAGCTAGTAGCCATTGGAGAAAGCTGACAAGGGGCAACGGTCAGGTGGGGTCGGCCGACCCTAGGGTTCCCCAATGGCTCTTTGCTTTGAATGCCCAGGTGTCGGGTTCAAACTTGCTTCGAAAGATGTTCAAAAATTATTTTCAAAAGATTTTGATGTTTAGAAATATTTTTGTATTTTTTATAATAAAAATAGAAAATGTGCTAGAAAAATCCTAGCATGCAAGGGGGTTTGAAAAAATCAAACATGCAGTGGGAGAAATTCGAAAATTGAGAAAAACAAAATGGTGGAAAATTAAATATGAGATAAGTACCGATTTACCTTTGGCAAGGGCTCGTTATTTTGAGTCTGATGAGTGGGACCTTTCTCCTTCTTGACTTACCATTTGTCGTCTCGTCTTGGAGAAGTGAACGAGGACGACCTTTCAACATTACACCACACCTTCCTTGATCTTCTTCTTTTGGATCATGTGGACCAAGGTTCCTCAGGCTGGGGTTCTGGTGAGCCCCAGAGTGGGCTCCCATCGTGAGCCTGCTGGATCATGAAATGCTGCTCTTTCCTGTAAAGGAATTTGAAGAATATATTGTCGACCTCGATGCAGAATCGGATTTCTTCGGTTCCAACATCGATCCTTGCCCTGATGTCTCTTAGGAAGGGTTGCCCTAGGATGAGTTGTATGCCCAGGTCCCCCTCCATGTCGAGGACAACGAAATCAGTGAGGACAAAGGAGTTCTTGACTCGTACGTGAATATTTTAGACTGTCCATTCAGGATGTCGGATAATGGAATCTGCAAGCTGCACGAGCATATGGGTCTGGGAAAAAGCAGGATATTGTAATTGCTCGAAAATTACCTTGGGTATGATGTTCACGCTTGCCCCAAGGTCGCAGAGGGCCTGTTTGTAGAAGCAATTGAAGATGGAGCAACTAATCATGAGCACCCCTGGATCTCCATGTAGCTCTGCTGTCAGACCTCACCACGCATTCATCCTTGGATGCGTGGTTCTTCCTGCATTGTTAGTTTGGGGAGCCCGCCGGGAAGGGTTGCCCCATTCCATAGACACCATGTTTACATTTTCAACGGGGGATTCGGGTTGCCCCGGAATCTTCCCGGACTCAGCAGCAGGAACCACAGCAGCAATTTGCACGAGTTGTGTATCAAACATTTTGTTGGAACTCAGTTGATTTTTAAGTGCAAAAGAAAGAGTATCAACTTTTGCATTTATATTTTCCAAAGTTTTATCATTGGAAGTAAGCTTTTTATTTAGGGATTCATTGATTTTAGTTTGGCCAAAGACAAGATCTCTTATGGAGGGTTGGTTTGAATTGAAATTTGAATTAAAATTTGAGTTATAGTTGTTACCTCCTCCTTGGAATGGTGGGCGTGCTTGGCTCCACCCTTGGCCTCCTTGTGGATGGTACTCATTGTTGTTGTTATTGATATATGCTGCATTTTCACGAGCCTCGGGGCTGTCATTCCCCGAATGTCCACCGTCACCACAAACTTCGCACATTGGGTGCGAGCTCATGGCATGGACGGTATACATTCCGCCCTTGGTTCGGGGCTAGGAACGCTCCTCGTTCTAGCCCTGGTTGGAGACCATCTTTTCGATCAAGGCCGTAACCTGGGCAATAGTAAGGTCCAGATAGGCTCCTCCAGCAGCAGCATCGAGATGGGCTATGGATGTTGTCGTTAGCCCATTGTAGAAGCTTTGGAGCACGAGCCACTTGTTCATCCCATGATTAGGACAGGCGAGTATGTACACTTAGAGTCTCTCCCAAGCTTCCGGGATGGATTCCATCCCTGTCTACTGGAAACTTGAAATTCTTTCGCGCAGGGCATTCGTTTTGCCCAGCAGGAGGAACTTGGCGAGGAACGCCGTGGAACACTTGTCCCACGTGCTGACTGCTTCCTTGTTCTGATAAAACCACTGTTTCGCTCTCCCTAGGAGGGAGAAAAGAAACATACGGAGCCTGATGACGTCAGCTGCAACGCCCTGTATGGTTATAGTCTTGTAGAGCTCTAGGAAGTTCTGGAGGTGGGCGTTGGTGTCCTCGTTTGGCTTGCCACAGAATGGGCTTGCCTGCTCCATGTTGATCAGGCTAGACTTTAGCTTGAAATTTACGTCCCCAACATCAACGTTGGGTCCAGTCGCCACATTGGCGGCGAAGGGGACGGAAAATTCGCGGAGTGTCTTCTCAGCCATAGGTTCGGTTGTCGTTGATGGTGATTGAAAAACTGGTTCGCTTGTCGACAGCGAGAGCTGAGGATGGACGACGTGAGGTCGGACCCTTCTCACGAGATTCTAGGGATTTTCAACGAAGTTTGTCTGCAAGGAGAAACCAGTCATACACTACCATGTTTTCATCCAATCAGGAGAAAATGAAAAGCAACATTAGCCTGTATAAGCAGTAGCTACCTCTTATTCATATTGTCATATTTATGCATTAGTAAAACCTTTACACCAGTGCCATCCCTGGCAACGGCGTCAGAAATGCTTGTTGGCATTTCTTAACGTCGCCACCAGGAGTCGTTAGTTCCCAGCAACTGTGCCAAAAATGCCTGTGAGCGTTCCATAGCGCAATCACTATGAAAGGGTTAGGTCCATGGTAACGATGCCATGAAACATCGTGTGGTATGTCTTAATGTTTACAGAAGGATCCGCAAGCGCACAGATATACCGTTGTAGCATTGCACCCGGAAGTATTCAGGGTATCATTATTTATATTTTCCCAAGGAATGGCGTGGTGTGTAAAGGTGTTTACTAGATACATAACCATGACAATATGAGATAAGGTGCAGACTGCTGATTATACAAGGGTAGGTCATGAATAAAGAATAAAGAATAAACGAATACACCAAAGGTTAGTGGGAGCATAGGCAAACAACAGAGGTCCTAGTTATACTATTCATGAGCAAAGGTTACGTTAGTCACATGCTTAGAGCTGCAGGTGCCGGGAAATTAGGGATATCGGGGAGAATGTCCTGCACTGGAGAACATCTAGTCCCGTTACATCTTTGAATGAACTCCTACACAATACAACTTGTTTTATAAAGAAATTGTGTGCGTGTGTGGGAAGGGAGAGATGTGGAATTTCGATAGATGAGTTTAGACGGGATGGATGGCATTTCTGTGTGATTTGCCGATTGGTGTGCTCATGCCTGTGTGGCGGAGCAAGGAAGGGAGATATCCATCTTGTCACCACTAAGGACCGAGTTGGTGTGTCGTCTCACCTAACTCCACTATCGTGCAAACCACTCGACCGTTGAATGGGCAACGGCTTAGCATAAACCCCACTAGTTAGTCTGATAGCCATCAGGAGAGCTGAGAGCAACGGGTGACCAAAGAGAAGGGATTAGCTCTGTGTGACTTATGCCCCGGTTAAAACTTCTGTGATAGGTTAATGACCCCTTGGTGGATCCCGTGATGGCTAGTCAGGTCTAGCTAAGGTGGGTAATGGCTTTGTTGGGATCTGCACCGACACTACGGTGATCGAGCTGTGGTACCCCACTTGTGGGTAAAGTTGCACACCTCTGCAGAGTTAAAATCTATTCGAATAGCCGTGCCCACGGTACTGGGCGAGTTACGGTGTGGTCACACAACTAGTGTTTCTTTTGGGATGGGTTAGTGTGAGTGGTTTTGGAAAATGTCCGGCAGTTGTGCCGTGTGCTACGGCGGATGAGGAGTCCGGTAGCAACTTAAAACTTGGATCCTGTGTGGATCAACACTACGTGTTACTCGGTACAAGAAAACGTGCTTTGAAAATCCTTTCTTTCAAATGAACCCCTGCATAAAAATTAGCTTTCCGCAAATTAAACCCTAGCCTTATCCTTGATTTACCCTGTGCATTATATTCTGTTTTATACCCCTCCATCGGTGTGGTTGGACTTGCTGAGTACGTTTGTACTCACCCCATTCTCAATTTTTACAGAGGAAGACCCAGACTTCGTTCCCGAAGACGTCGAGTAGAGGTTCCGTCCTGCACCCAACCTTGCCTGTGGATAGGGTCACCCACAGGA
Organism: Panicum virgatum; assembly: GCF_016808335.1. Taxonomy (NCBI): domain Eukaryota; kingdom Viridiplantae; phylum Streptophyta; class Magnoliopsida; order Poales; family Poaceae; genus Panicum; species Panicum virgatum. Next base: position 10,799,184 of record NC_053151.1, on the reverse strand, counting down.
AGTTCCGTATGGCGCAAGACTCTGATGACCCCCTCTTCGTAGTTAATATCGTCGTGTGGGTATTAGTTGTTATCCTCGCGATAGTGGCGCTTCACTGCCCACTTCCGCGTAGAGTTGTACGGTGATGTACCATCAGATGTAATAAAAGTGTTATCAGCCTCCCGGGACTGATATTGTATCACTTTTAAGTCTTCTCTTATGAGGGGACGCTTCAGAGCCTCGGGCAAGGGAACTCGAATTCTCTGTCATACCGCAGATAGCACATGAAGATTGAGTTCCCAAGACCCTCACGCATCATGTGAGTGTGGATGAAGTGGTCCAGACCGATAATGTTTTGGTACTCCTCAAACGAGGGCAGATAGGTAACCTGAGCATTCTCCATAACATTGACGTTTTTGCAATGCACATAACCATAGAGGTTATGTCGATGGGAGACTTGCTCATGATCATTTTCTGCCAATATGACACCATGCCCATGACGGGGGCATTTGCCATAGCATAAAGGCACATGAGATCCGAGGAGCTGCAAAGCCTGAGGTCTGCTCGGGAATAAACTACCATGGCGAGGTACTTTACTAGGATTCTCAGAGTTGGATTATGAATGGAGATAATGTTGTTCTTACTACTAACAGGTTAATTTGAGATTGCACTCCACCAAGAACTATGGCCATAAACAAGTTCATTTGCTAGCACAGAGAGTCTAATGTGCACTTCTTACTAAAGCCCAATGCTGTTCTGAAATCCTTAGGTTTCATTTCAAAGAACTCGTTGAACAGACGGAAGTGGATTTTAGTTTTAGTGCCAACGGTTTCAACATGTAGGGTTGCAAGGAATTCCATGGTCAAGAGATGCGAACCTGGCTCGGTGATGTCGGTGAAGTTTGCCCAGCCGGCTGCGGTGAACGCGCGGTTCACGTCCTGCTTCACGTATGTTCAACATGTAGTGATGAGGAAGTCTGGTTTGAACCGCTTGGCGTGGCCGAACGACTGCTTCTTCAGCAGCTCGAGGGCATCCCGCTCATAATCAGTCCGGACTACGATCTGTTCGACCATAGTCAGGACTCGGATTTTGAGACGGCTCTTCAGAACTACGGGGGATGCAGGGTTTTCCTCCTCCTCCCGGGATAGCGACTGCCGGCTGACCGAGTCCACCGTCATGTTATCCCGGGATGCTGATGATCCTCATGAACTCTAGGATGACGAGCTGGACTTCTTCACCGTATTCCGAATGCCGCCCCACAGAGACATGGTTCCTGCAAAATGTTAGTGCAAAAGATACCCGAAGGAAATATATAACAGAGATTACTGGGTTAGTCGTTCTTGTGGGGAATGAACCACCACAAACGTTCTTCATTATGTCGTGCCTTGTTTATTCAAAGAAAATATTTTTGTGATTTTTAGTTTAGAGGGGGATGGTTACTACTAATGAACCATTTTTATTTGATTAGAACTAAACTAGTTTTAGCACTAAAGCTACACTAATATTTTTGTTTTTATGGGTGAGCTAGCACTTGAGTTCTTTACTTAATTAGCTCTAAGAGCTTGATTAGGAAAAGGAGACTCAGAAAGAGGGAGAAGGAACTCGAGTTCAGAAGGGATTCTCGCTTACTCGAGCTTGTGGTGCGATGAACGATGATGGGGGCTCTGGATTTTATAGTGGCGCGCAGGGGGTAGGCCGGCCGGCCTGGGCCATGCCGGGCAGCTTCCCGAGCGGCCTTCCTTGCTCAACGTCGAAGTCTAGGCACTAGAGTTGCAGGTGCTCATGCTCTGGTGGGTGATGACGGGACGTCAATGGAGGGGGGAGGCCGGCTGGCCATGATTATGGTCACTCGGCCCTGCACCATCCAAAGTTGCGTCGCCCCTTTACCTTTGCTCCTCCTGCACTCCAAGTATTTGTCTCCCTGCAGCAACCTGGCCAAAGCAAAGAAGGTGGGGCTGGCCGGCCTAACATTTGGCTGAAAAATTTTTCCTCTTTTTTTATGCAAACTATTTGATGCAAAATATTTGAAAATCAAAAGGTTTTTGGCTTAGAAATCAAATATGCCATGCTGTGGAAATGAAATGATGCAAGAAAATAAACTATCCTATATGCAAATGCAAGGAATGGATATGTACCATGGTTCTCACGGAGAGAGCTCGGGTTTTGAGTCCGGACCGGGACTCTCCATACCTTTGGTCTCATTGTCGTCGCCGGATGGAGTTCCTAACATATACACTTTCTTCCACCATACATTCTTTGTGGTGGGTTTTGTATCGATCTCTTTCTTCTCCGACTCCAGAAATTTCCTATGTTGAATCCTCTGTTTCGCGTTCTTGTGGTTGTGCACCTTGATTGCGTCGTGAAGTCATAGGCGTTCCATGAATTCGATGAGCGCATGCCTTGACCTGGGAGCACTGTTCGACCTTCGGTTGGAAGGCAAACTTCTCCGTCTGCCCATTGATGTTGAGCTGGATTTCTCCGGCTCCCACATCAATGTGAGCATTCGCCGTGCTCAAGAATGGCCTCCCCAAGATGAGAGGGATCCTTGTGTTGACTTCCATGTCGAGAACGACGAAATCGACAAGGGTGAAGAAATTTTGTATTTTCACCGGAATGTTCTCCGCGATCCCCGCGGGATAGCGGACCGATTGATCCGCTAGCTATAAGCACATGGCAGTAGGAGCAAGTGCATGATGGTTAAATTTATCATAAACTATGTTGGGCATGACGCTGACGCTTGCTCCCAGATCACAAAGAGCATGTGCGAAGTGTTGGCTCCTGATTGAGCATGTGATCGTGGGATATCCTGGATCCTTCTTCTTCTCCAGGAGAGGATCGAGTATAGCTGCGCTACACTCCTCTGTGAGCTGCACGACCTCGGTGGTGGGCAAAGTCCTCTTGTTCCCAAGGATATCCTTGATATACTTGGCATACATCAAAACCTGCATAGCATCTAGAAGCGGTATGTTGACATATAGCTTCTTAATTACCTCGATGAACTTGCCAAATTGTTCGTCGGCCACCGGCTTTCTTATCCATTCCAGAAACGATAAGACAGTTGTATTGTGACACCATGAAGTTCTCGGGGGTTCCATGGTTGCTTCCTGGGCAGCAGTTGTGTTGGACTCGTCGGCCACCTCCTATTCTTCATCTTCAGCAGAGTGCTGGAGGTTATGCTCTTCCGCCGAGATCCTGCATCTTTAGGAAAGGGTGGCTCCTGTGTGGACTTACCAGTCTGTGTAGTTACCGCACTAACATTTTCCTTCGGGGGAACTTCCGGTTGTCCGGGCAATTTTCCCGAGTTATTGTTAGGACAAGATGAGGCTAACTGAGCTACTTGAGTTTCTATCATCTTGTTAAAGCTCAGTTGGTTTTTAATAACAGAATTGAGCCCCTCTAGCTGCACGGCCATTGATTCAAAGATCTTATCATTAGCAAGAAATTTCTTACTAATATTGTCATTAATTTGTTTCTGGCCGTACACTAGGTCTTTTAAGGTAGGCTGAAAATTATTATTAAAATTCATACCTTGCTGTTGGCCCAAGGGAAGGTTGGGCTTGGAGTTCCAACCCTGCTAAGGACGGAATCCCAAATTGTTGGAATTGTTCGTTCCAACGAAATTTGCTTCTTCCTGAGTGAGCGGGCAAGAGTTGCCCGTATGTCCAGTCTCTCCAAAAGTCTCACATGTCATGCAAGATTCCATTATCTGGTTCGCATCCTGGTGTGGAGACTCCATCCTTTTCATGAGAAGATCCATCTTGGCGGCGAGCATGCCGACACTGTCGATATGGTGAACTCCCCTTCAGGGCTACTGCCTATCTCCTTTCCAACTCTGGCTGGAAGCAATCTTCTCCACCAGCGCTTTCGCTCCAGTGACGTCGAGCGAGAGAAAAGAACCACCCAATGCTGCATCGATGTGATTCTGGGCTGGCATGTTCAGGCCATGGAAGAAACTTTGAATGATCGGCCATTCTTCCATGCCGTGGTGTGGGCATGTTGCGATGTATTCCTGAAATCTCTCCCAGGCTTCTAGGATGGTTTCATCCGGGAGTTGCTAAAATCTGGAGATCTTGCTCCGGAGGGCTTTTGTCTTGCCCATCGGGAAGTACTTGGTCAGGAATGCATTGGAACAGGCATCCCAAGTGGTGAAGTTTGCTTTGTTGGTGTAGAACCACGTATTCGCTTTGCCGAGCAAAGAGAATGGGAACAGTCGAAGACAAACATTATCCATCGTAGTGCCTTTGGGGTTGATGGTACTACTCACTTCCAGGAAATTCTGGTGATGAGCGTTGGCATCCTCAGATGTCTTACCGTAGAATGGACTTGCTTGGACCATGTTCACCAGTCCAGACTTGAGCTCAAAGCCATCATTTCCTTGGTCACTGTTCAGTCTAGTAGGGATGTGGGTGCTGGACGGGGCTGAGTACTGACAAAGAGTCTTAGCCATGGGTGTTGCTGAAGTGGATGAACTAGGATTCCAAGTGAGTCTCTTCTGAGGTGGGACGCGCGGCGTCTCACTATTCGCCCAATTCTTTCTGGATTCGGATTGAAGTTAGCTGGTAGATCGAAACCGGTCATGCACTGCTCTGCATCAATCAGACGAAAGAGAGAGAAATGGTAAGCCTGCTAAAACTAGCGGCGATAAAATAGTAAAGTTTATCACACAATTCTACGATAACTTTAGCCAATTGCTTCCCCGGCAATATCGCCAGAAATGCTTGTTGGTGCCTCTTATCCTCAATATGAAATAGGATTCCTCAAGCGCACAGAATCACCGGTGTAGCCCTTCACCACGGAGTATTCTGGGGTATCGTAAAAATCCTCAGGGAAGCACTATGTTAAAGTATATCATAAATCATATTGATAACCTTTACTGATTATATCAACCGACTAATTCAACAGGGGTAAGCCAGATAAATTAATAAGATAGTGGCCGGGCAATGACCTTTTGACACAGGAGACTCTTTTACCTTACAGAGGTAGCAGCTAGGAGGACAACGAGCGAGAAAGGACACCTAAAACACTTCTATACTACCGAGCTAGCCTCGCTAGAACAGACCTAAACTTCTTCCTTGATGACGAGAACCTGGAGCTTACTTCGGTGGCCTCAGAGAAGGACTCAGAAAGGGATGAGAAGGGAGTCCAACGGCAGTCGGCAACTACTGCTATGAAAGCACCCGATGTGGTGGACTACTAAGGACGGACAAGGCTGGCACCACTTGCTGCCTACCACTGCGGTATCGTGGGGTGAAACACACTTTCTAGCTAGCACTGAGTCAGACACCACGTCTGCACTCGGCACTAGGATTTCTCTTGAGGCCTTCAAGAGATATCCCAATCAACCTAGCGAACTAACTTGAGCTCACTAGTCCGGGCAAGAAGACCCATAAGACAAACTCCAACAAACAAGAAAGATAACTTAAACTGAACTAGAGGTAAATTACTTCTGCAGACAAGTACTTGTACTCGGAAAGATAAACAACTTGCGGAAAGTAAAGCCCACTCGAAGTAAATAAAGAATATTACTTATATTAATAAAGTCAAAGAAAAAGATACAAGAGCTTATACCGAGCTCCGATGATGACTCCGGATCCCCGAGATAAGCTCGACTCGACTCTAACTCCCAACTGCTAACCTACTCTAACTCCTGTCCACCTGTGCAGCTGTCAGACCCGCACGGTGCGGGTCGTGGTGGGCCATTCCTACAGGATGGGGCAATCCCCTCGTCTATCAGGTCGTCTGATGAGGCAGGACCCTCCCGATAGGTCGAGCGAGGCATGGGCTCTTCCCTTAGGTTGGGCGGAAAGAGCCTTCCCTTTGGGTCGGATAGGACTGGGCCCCTCCGGGTAGGTCGGGCTCACTGACGATGCTATCAGCTCGCTTGGCGGAGCGGTTTGTCCCGTTAATCCTCCGTCTTTGGGTATCCAGGATATTTATATCCGACAACTCTTATGTTAGCATTTGGCTAGAATTTCCATATAAAACTGTCCCCTCAGACTATATAAGGGTGGACAGGGATCCCTCAAAAAGATAACCTACATCATCGACCTCTAAGGGAATACAAACCACCAATAGGATATACGGTATTATGCATCTCACAGCACAAACTTATCTAAAGTTTTGTGTTCCTTGCACCATTGGTTCCAAACCTCGGCGAAACCCTACCTACAATCTACCACCTTGGGGGTATCCCTCGATGGGCTTGCCGGCTAAACACTGACACCATCTTCGGCCAGGTGATTGACAAGTAGGTCATTAAATCGGTTCTAGGTGCCCAGGTCTCTGTTGAGGTGGTTTACCCCCTCTGGTGGGCCCATGGATCCTCATGCTCATGCTTGATTCGTCGAGAAGATGTTTCCTTGGATTGAGAGTGTGTTTCCTCCTCATCTCTAAGCATAAGCGACATGCATACAAATACTCTCCAACAATTTGTTAGTAATAACCCCTACTACTAATGTTGATGCTCATATTTTATCGATTCAGCACTTCAGAGCTGTCAACAGTGGCCCAGTGGTGTGCCCTTTGATCCATGGGATGGAGGCTGAACAACGTGCTCCAATTTGTCGATGGGCCTTTTCTTTTGACGTGCATTTAACCTGTATTTCTGCCCAAATTTCGACATACTAATATTATCCTAGGGACAAATGAATTGGCATTATTTTGGATAAATATGTAGGCATGGGATATTAATGTTCATAATTTTTGACTCAAATTGGGTCAAAATCAAGCATCAATAATAATTCCGAAGATATCGGCTCTCGAAAGTCGTTACCAGGATCCTGGGAGGGGGGGGGGGGGGGCAAGATATCAGAAGCATGTATCACATGTTGATGCAGGGGGGGCAAGATATCAGAAGCATGTATCACATGTTGATGCCCAAGGATCGGATTATGAAGATAAAGCCAATATCAGCTTTGCAGAGTGGACCGAGAACAAGAAGCATGTGTCTTGCCCTTGGATAAAGGCCAACACAGAAAGGTATAGCTTTGGCATCAACAAAGCTGATCAAATCTTTGAATTCTTGCTAATGGAGCAGCAAATTCAGTTGTCTCCTAATCTATCTATACTATAAAGGATGAAAGACTTGGAAACAATCCTCACCAACATTAACCTAGCCATCCCTATCACAAAAGAACTCTTTAATGCCCACATAGAAGAATTGGGTGCTTGACAGGATTTGGTGGAAGACAAAAACAGCATCAAGGAAAATGTTTTTGCCCAAATCCCCTATTTTTTCTCACCACGGCGCCTCATACCCGCCCTCCATGTACCCGCTCGCCCATTGGTCCTCCCCCATTTTCAGTTTTTTTTTCGGGAAATTTGTCCACAGGACACTGTGAAAGCATGATTTTGTGTAGAACACACCGCCAAACTCGAATTTGTTCCCAGCACACCGCGAAAGGGTCATTTAGTCTATCACACACTACATCCAATAAACTACTCATTTTCAACTGAGAGGTCAGATAAAAAGACAGTTTTGCCCTTTGCCCTCTTCCTCCTCGCTTCTCCCTCCCGCACCTCTCTCTCTCCATGGCCGCACCCTCCTGCTTCCTCCGCCGCCCCCTCTCTACTTCGGCCGGCGGGCCGCCCCGCCCCCTCCCTACGCCGGCCGGCGAGCCGCCCCGGCCCCTTCCCGCGCGGCGCGGCCGGCGAGCCCGCGGCGGACGGCTTGGCGGGAAGGGGCGCACCTCTCTCTCTCTCCATGGCCGCGCCCTCCTGCTCCTCCCGCCCGGCATGGCGCCGCCGCGGGGCGCTGCCGGCGCAGGCGGAGCGGCTGGCGGCGGTGGCGGGACAGCGGCTCGGCTCGCCCCCTCCCCTATTGCTCCCTCCTGTCGCGCCCCCCATGGTGGCGTCGGTGGTAGAGGCCGGCGCAACCTCGGCGCGCGAGCGGGATCCGGCGGCGGCGGCGCTCGTGCGTCCTCCCTGGCGGCGGGATCCGGCTCACTTCCTCCTCCTCCCTCCGCCTCCCGCACTCGCGCGGGGCAGGGCCCCCTACTCAAGCGGCGGCGGCCGCTGCGCGGGGTCTGGCCCCATACTCCATCGCGTCGGCCCGAGACGGCCATGGACGCCGTCTCCGTCGAGCACGGGCCCGGAGCAGAGGGTGGCCGCCGGCAAGGGGAGCAGAGGGAGGCCGCCCGCGCACCTGGGGCGGGGCCGCTCCGCCGCGCTGCGCTCGGGCCGCCGCCGGGGAAGGAGCGGGTCCGCACCTCCATGGGAGAGGGAGGGAGGAGGGCGCGGCAGATCTAGCCGCCGGCGCCATTGACCCATCATGGCCGCCGCCCCTTGGCTCGGCGGAGGGGGAGGAGCGACGCCGGAGAGGGAGGGAGGAGGATGGCGCCGCTGCGGCCGGCCTCACCGCAGAGCCGTGCGCGGCGAGGGAGGAGGGAGGAGGAGGGGAGAGGAAGAGGATGGCAGGTGGGCCCGGGGGCAAAATGGTCTATTTACATCTTCGTTCAGCTGAAAATGATTATTATAATTGCTATGATGTGTTGCAGACCAAATCAAGCATTCACGGTGTGTGAGAAACAATATTGAATTTTGTGGTGTGTTACACACAAAACTACACTTTCACAGTGTCCTGTAGACAGATTTCCATTTTTTTTCCTTCTCCTCGTCTTTGTCTTCTCCGTGGAATCCGCATCTGCCTTCCCTATTCGCCTCCTGCTCCTCCACAGTCTGCTCCCATGCTCCTCCATCCCCGTGTGCCCTCACCGCCATGCCACTCCACCCCCGCGCCAATCCTCTGCCACCGCTGCTGAGGGTGGGCTGCGGGGAGCGCGAGGAGAAGGTTTGTTTGATAGAGAAAGGAACCGCGACGGCGCAAGTGGATCCCGGCAGCGAGCTCCGGTTACGCGTCGGCCGGGGACGGCGGCAGCCGCGGCACGCAGTGCGGGCGCAGGCGGCGCTGGGAGACGGGCGAGCTCCATTGAGTATTCCAATATGACCCTTTATTAATGTTGGGCAGCTCCATAAGTTTTATGTATATGCTTATGTGCTTTAAAAAACATGATTAATAGAATCTTTTTAATATGACCAGAAAATCAATACTAAGAATTAGTTTGTTAGTCAACAATACACAGTGTCTTACTATACTACTTGATAATAGACAGTCCTGCTTGCCATCTCATCTCATTTGAAGCGCAAATGAAAACTTTCCTGTAAATCCACCACCCAGTACTAAATTTCTATCCTGTTGTAGTTGGAAGAAAGGTGCATGGTGTGCCTGTTGATTCTTTTTCTTCGGATTCTTTTTCAGAAGCACTCAAACACATGCATGCACAAGCAAATCATCTTAACTGCTGCTATTTTCTATTCTTTTATGCTTGTGGTGCCACAGCTGGATCATGGAAGTGTTCATTGACTATGCTATTTTGGAGAATCATCCAGGTACGCATGAATTTCAGTTCCTTTTGTTTGGTAGAGACATCTTCTCAACACAGTTGTTAAGCTATGAAATTTATAATATTACAGGATGCTCTCTATATTATATTGTATTGTACTAGCTTTTGTGCATCGGATGGAGAAACATATATCTGAAGGTTGAACCATCACATAGTATATTAGTACATGTATGGAATATTTGTTCTTTGAACGTTTTGATTACTCTTTTAACGGAGAGACCAGTGTGTGTAAGAGTGGATCAACAACTATGGGAGCTTAACTAGCATAGTAATTACTTTCTAAATAATTATTAGTAGATATGAAACCCTGATTCATTTATAGATTTTTTCAGGCCCTGATCATGTTGGGCTCCTTTGCCAGGGCCTGCAAGCTGCTATATGAGTATATGACCATGTGTGTTGGTTTAGGAACAGGGGTTCCATTTAGGCTGAATGCTCTGGGGATGATGAGAAAAGCAGAGAAAACATGTAGGCATCAGATGATGTGGAAGCTGTGGGTAATTGATCTCCCGTGTAAGTGCTTCCATGTATCTAAATTACTAGAACAATCCATCTCAAACATGAAATCTACGTGTCTTTTCCTCGCTTTGCAAAGTTGGGAAGTATCTTTACCTGTGAGCTGTGATGACATGGTCCTATCAAGGGATGCAAAAAAAAAAAAGTGTGGTTTCAAAAAAGAAAACCACTTAAGCAGGAATTGATATTCTCATTAAAAATACCTTCAGCTTTTGGAAACTTCCTATGTGATATGTGCACTTCTAGGGGCCCTGGCAGGTTAGAATTATGTTGATTTCAACTTTCTAGATTTTGGATAAGACTCATGGCCTATGTTTCAATAGGATAATATCACAATTATAAGCTCTTATATTTTTTTGTACAGAAATTGAGATTATAATGATGCCCTTTATTTCTTATGGTACTGTTAACCGCCTCAATGCCTTCATCAGATGCCTTCATTCATTCTTCTGCTCATCATCTTTGCCTGCTACTAATTTTCCACGAGTTTTGATCTAAAGGTTTTAGCATTCTGCTCTCTTTCAACTAAAACTGGTATGAGGAGAAACTGATCCCTCTTTTCTGTGGCTCTGGAGGTCATGCAGCCAACTAAAGCAGAAAATCTTTTTCTGGTTACTCCTAAGGGACCGACTAAATGTCAGAGGAATGCTCTGAAGAACTATGCATCTAGATGACTATAGCTGTGTTTTCTGCTCCAATCAAGAAGATGAGACAATTGTGCATCTATTCTTGGGCTGCCCCTTTGCATAGCAATGCTGGAGTAGCATTGGCCTTCACATTCAGTCTGATTTGAGTCCCTTGGTACTCCTAGAAGATCTACGTCAGCAAATTGCAGAATCCTTCTTTATGGAAGTAATCATGCTCATGTCTTGGAGTATTTGGACATCGCGCAACAACTTCATATTCAGGAATGAAGTCTTCTCAATCCATGGGACCAAAGTTTGTTTCATACGAGAATTTGCCTTGGTTATCCATAGAGCAAAAAAGAATTATTTCCCAAGCATTGTACAATGGCTAGAGTCTCAGTCTTAGGTGTTAGTGCTTGACTTCTACTTTTCAGCTCTTTCTGTATAAACACTCTCTGTACTCTCTTTTGTTTTTAATACACATAACCAGTAGGGGATCACACCCCTCCTGTTACATTAAAAAAAAACTGGTTACGAGATCAAATGATTTATATTTATTAAAATGCAGGATTGCTCACTTGTGTTGCCTTCATATTATATTTACAATATGGTTGCACTCTACACATATTATGATGCTATAATAATAGTCCATTAATCATTGCTTGAATGCGGCAATTGTATAGAAAGTAGGAGCCCCAAGTCCTTCGCATGTGGGTGATTCATGGTTACTGAGATCCTGCAACCATGCACTGCTGCAAAATCATGTTGAACTACAATATTTTAGGTTGTCTATTACTTTAGTTTCCGCATTTCGATGTTGGTTCTCTACTTCTGATATATAAAGTGTCAGTCATTGCACTATTTATTTGCCTTGATTTATAAAGTGTCTGTTATTGGATTTGTAAATTTTTTATTTAGCTATATATATGATACATTTGTAAAGAAGTTTTACGATGTACCACGCTTGGATGTGAAATACGTGTACGAGTTTATGATAACCAGTAAGAGCCTTCCTGAAATACCATAGTGTGCAACTTCGTACGAGTCCCTAGATTAGATTAGTTTATATTAGATTAGATTGGGTTGCTATGATATTAATAGACAAATTTAATTTTCAATGGTTGTTTGATGCAATTCAATTATTTTAAATAATTTTTTTTAAACACGTGACTGTGGTACGTGCATCTCCACTAGTTATAACATAACATCGGCTAAAGAGTTGAAGAATAAGAAATGCGGCAAGTGGCACCACTCCATGTCTCACAGCACAAATAAGTGCAGGGTGCCCCGTCAGCAGATTCAATCGACTATTGAGAAAGACAAGATCTAAATTGAAGGTGATAAGAAGCTGATGAATATTGACGGACATCCTTTCTAGGTGTATACATTAGTCAACATGGTAGACTTTGGGATTGAGAGACTGAAGGTACAGACAACATCTAGAGCAAGATAAGCTAGACCAGTTGATTCGAAGGACCAAGTTTGAGAAGATGAGGTTAGAAAGTCCGAATATCTGGTCTGTGACGTGGCCGATATGTACGGAGGTCTAGTGGCGGCTATCGTACATGGGTAACATCACAAATGTTGCTTAGAGACGCCAGCAAGCCATGGAACACGAAGATCATGGCGTTGCCCTTTCTTTGCTCACTGCTGGAACGAGGGCTTGAGGTTGCCTTCGGTGTGAGACTACCCCGAGTGCAATCATCGTCTGGGGAATTCCCGCGACCATAATAAGAAGCATCGCTCTATCCATGATCGGAATTATTACTGATTCTAGGAAGAAGAAAGGCTAATACACGACAGACGATCTGATGCACACAATCATCATGATCGGCCGCAAAATAGAGCCCCGGTACATGAACGGTTAACTTTTCTAGAAGAGGGAACAACAAAACATAACCGATTCAAAGAATCTGATGAGCCTTCGTACTAGCGTGAGTATATTCCTGAGGGTGACATGCGGTGATGTCCCGGGGGCTTGACCAGGTCACAGAAGAGAAGAGTACAATGTTTAGGCATTAGGAATAAGCTTGAGCTAGAAGCAGAGGCCACCAAGATTTGGCACCTTAAGAGGAAGGAAGATAAGCCCAGAGCATCGGCCAACATAAACATGGTTTTTATCTTACCTACGGAATATGCCTGCCAGGAAGGTGAAGACGATGAGGAGACAACTACAGATTTAATCCTACACTCACAGCCTACCGTGTTCCAGAAGCTCGAAAAACAGAAGCATCGGCATCTCAAGCCATTGCACGTGAAGCTAAGGGCTTCGTCGATGGCAAGACAATGACCAAGGTGCTGGCGGATGGAGGCGCTACCGTCAACCTCATGCCATACACCACATATCAGAAACTTGGAAAGACTTCTAAAGACTTAATCAAGACCTATATGACGCTCAAGGACTTCAGTGATAATCCCTCACAGGCTAGGGGGATTCTGAACATGGAACCCACCATCGGTATTAAGACTTTGCCTACCACTTTCTTTGTTACTGATGGGAAGGGATCTTATAGTTTGCCCCTCGGGCGTGACTGGATCCATGCCAAATGTTGCGTTCCTTCTACCATGCATCAATGCCTAATCCAGTGGCAAAGGAATGATGTCGAGGTTGTATCGGCTGATACTTCAGTTAGTATTGCGGTGGCCGATAGGGATGTTGAAGGCATGGAATGTCTTTCCAGAAAAGTCTGGGAAGGTGCGTTTCTACAAGTCTCTGAAATGGGGCTAAAGCCGATCCAAGCAATTGGCTCCGACAGCTTGTATTAATATGAATCAAGGTTTAGACAAGGAAAATGAAGACAAGCTCTTATATATGCGATTCTATGACAGCCGATGAACTAGAATGTGACGTATCAACAGAGTTATTTGGGTATTCTAGAGTCATCGGGCTACATGAACAATTAATTATGACTTTCATATTAACGAATGCCGTTGGACCTTATCAGCGTTTTGTAAGTTGTAAGTTCATCGGCAAGGTTCAAGAGGCTTGTAAAGCCAATGATAAAGAGCATCGACTGAGAAATAGTGGACATGATACATGTCGCCTTAAGGGCAAAGATATTATACAAAAGGACATGCTAGCGCCCAGACGTCTGATGGGAGCAGATCCCATATCCATGCAACATGTAAAATCAGCATCTGCAATATAGAAAACTCAACATATGCAACATCGAAAATCAGTGCTGGCAACATATTAAATTTTTTTATTATCCATCATCAATGAAGAGCAAAAAAATCCACCGCAACATTTGTTTCATGTTGCTTGAAATATTCTATATTCCACGATAGAAATACAATATCCAAGTAAAACATTTGCAATATGCATGTGAAGCACGTGCAACATCATAACATCTAGATCCATTTTTATAACATTCGTATGAAATATTTGCAATATTATTCAAAAAAATTTACAATATGCGTATGAAATATAAGCTTGCAACATGCAACAAATCCTAGCAAAATAGATGAGGATGGAGAGCTGGGGAGCTCGCTGTCAACGAGCGCCGCCGGGGGGCTCACCACCCGGGAGGTCACGCCGTCGGGGGAGCTTCGCCACGGCGCTGAAGGCGGGCTCGAGCTCCGACGCAGGTGGCGCCGCCGCGCCGTCAGCAGGGTGGACCGGGCGAGCTCTCTGCCCGCACTCGCGCCTGGCCGCGTGAGCACTGCTGCGCCCTTGCGGCCGTGGCCACAGGTGAGCCGCAGCCGGCAAAAGGAGCTGCGTGGTAGCTGGCTGGTGGGGGCGCGCGGAGGTAGGAACTGGCTGGTGGAAGCAAGCTTTTAAATTGCCGGCTATGACGTTTAGCGGCAGGGCTACCGTTACGGTGTTTAGCGGGCTATAGCCGGCATTTAGCTAGCTATAGCCGACTTTAGCGGGCTAAATGGCATAGCAGCTGCCCTTTCTAGAAACTATAGCAGAAGCTATAACCGGCTATTTTAAACCTTGGGTGGGAGGCGTGCGGGGGGGGGGGGGGGGGGGGGGGCTACATAGCCCGGGAGCAGGTGGGGGGGGGCTACATAGCCCGGGAGCAGGTGCTTGCAGGGAAGGGCGTCCAACGCATCGGACATCCTATCCCTAGCATCCCGGTAATACAAAACCAACTGTTGTTCATCTGTTACAGCTCACTGTTCACATCGACCACAGGAGGACAATCATCCAGACTTTTTTTTGCGAAAGGGGACTGTATTATCCAGATAGAACAGTATATCCATGGAATTTTACAGAAAACACCCTGGAAATATTGTAAATTACAACCAGCAACCCCAGCGTGGAGAGTGTCCTCGAGAGTTCCGGCCACCGCAGTCCACCGGAGCCAAGCCAATAGCCGCCATCTTCACCAACGACGAAGTCCACAAGGTGGAGACCGAAGAGGACTTACTGCTAGGCGATGAAGCTGAGTAAACGGCCTCCCAAGCACATCGGCCATCTCCACAGCAAGTGAAGACCGGCATCCAATCCGCCACCGCCAACCAAGAAGCCGACGACCGGAAGCAGAGGGTCCCGGAGCTAGCACTGCCAGCCCCGCACCCAAGGAGGCGGCGCTCTCCACACCATGGCCAACGGAGGAAGCAGATCCGACGCAGCGACACCGGAAAGAAGTCCTGGATGGTCAACGATGAGCTCGCCGGCCAACCAGACAAGGACCCCAACATGGGGGAAGACCACAACTCTACCCCGCACGCTAGAAGGTAGAGAAGATCTAACCTCACTCCCTGCTCACCGTGGATGACGACGCCACCGGCGACACCAACAGTAACCGCAAGGAGGAGCAAAAGGCTCCATCGATCCTCGCCGGAGACAGCGCCGACACTGCCGCCGCCACCACCGGAGAAGCTCAGGAGAAAGCAAACCAATGCCGATGACCCGCATGCCATCGCTGGTAGACCGAGCTAGTAGAGTATATCTACAGCTATACAAGTTCCACGCGCCAAGGTGCCGGGCCCCCTACCCGCTCCGCCGCCTAGAGGGCCGCCAAAGGGGAGGGGGCCGGCGAATCGGCGGGGAAAGGCGCTCGCCTGCCGCTCGCCCTCTTTAACCTGAAGCAGCGAGAAGGAGGGAGAAGCAGCGAGGACAATCATCCAGACTTGACAAGCAGGGCGCAAAAGAATAACACAAGTACTCAAAAGCTGACCACACGGCTAATGTTTTATAATAGCCCCAATGCTCTCTGGGTCGCTTCAATCGCATGCCGGCGGATAGCTTCCACATCGGCAATCAGGCATTGATCTTCTTCATCAGACCCGGGGATTCACTTGGAGGCTTTGTGACGCTGTTTGGCCTCTTGCGCCAGTACAGAAAATTCTTCTTTTGCCCGCTCGGTGAGATGGAGACATGGATTCTCACACCTCCAACATCGGTGCCAGCAGCTCTAATTCTTGTAACTTCAGCTTATCTAGTTTGGTAAAGATGGCAGACGAGGACGCTTTTAGATCGGCTGTTTTCTGTCTGGCTTCTGACTCGGTTTCGGTTAGCTTCTTTATGATTATGACCTTGGCGGGCTGCACGGTCGGCTAAACACTGCTTGGCCCTTGATGCCTGAAGCTAGTGCACTTCAACATAAGCGGATGGATTCAGTTGCAACGCACGGCCGCACATGTGCTAGCAATTAACTAAGAACAAAAGTTAAAGGTTTAATTCGTTGGTAAATTCATTCCATACACCAGAGCATCTAATGTATCGAGTTCGAAGCACTGTAAACAACGGAACTACAGTAACGGCACAAAGGAATTGTTACAACCAAGAACATGGTTCTTCAGGTGAATCCTACATGATGCAGCAAAAGAGGCCTCAACAACAAAATATATTCCAAATCGAACATTACATGCGTACAGCACCAGCTCAGTTACACACATAAAATCCAGAAAGAATTTTCTGCAAAATAAAATTATACTAGATCCATCAAATGAATATTATATTAAATAAACGGAGATATAGAAGCTGGTAGTCTGTTGAAACAGGTGATTTACCTTATTTATACTTCCTATGTTTTACAACTGTGCTCCTTCGGATTGCAAGCTTTGCCAATCTCCTGCCGATTAAGGGCAAATGTGATGCTCTTTGGACATGACATAATTATAAAGTATTGATTTGGCTAAATTGCTGGACACATATCAGTCTTTCCCAATATGGAATGACAAAACAAGAAAATAGTAGAGCATATTCTGGATACAAAACAATGGTGCCAATAACTTTAATCACATTATACTTGTGTGTAGGAAAATGCATCTACGCAAACATGGGGGGTGAAAGGATAGGCGCCTACCTGTGGTAAGGAAAAGGTACCCCTCTAATGGACGACCCCCCCCCCCCCCCCCTCCCCCCCAAGGTCCACTGGAAGGATCTAACCAAATGGTAGGGGAAGTGAGACAGAAAGTGGCTACAGCACCATGAGTGGAATGGGTTGGCCACTTCAAAGGTATGCAATTAGAGAAGGTACTGCCTTAGGGACTTAGTCCATAGCAAACTGTGTACCAGATATTTGCATCCATAATCAACCGACCACTAAGTGAAACGGAAAATATACTACAGTCAAGCAGTCATCAGACCCTTCATTACCACAATAACATTCAAGTTAGTTAGTCCATAATATTTCAAACTAACAGAAATTTGAGATCCTCCTGCTACTATACTACCACAGGGAAGCATTATACCACATTCCAGGGGATAGATCTTTCATGATTTTCTTTCTGTATTTGGTTTTTAAATTTCTGAAGCTAACAGTATCTGCTATGATAGTTTGTAGGAATTTGCATGTGTATAGTTTACATATGCCAACGTTCATGAAATATTCAAAAAGAGATTTTCAGACCCTTCATTACCACCATAAAATTCAAATTAGCTAATCTAGGAACTGCCATTAAGGTCATACCCACTACCTAGTGCTAAAAGCTCAAACACAAGTTGGGCACCAGCCTCCAGGGAAGGGAATTTCTAGGCAGCCTGATCCTTGCTTATATTTTGCAAGGAGGCTGGTTCGAACCCAGGACTGTCAGGACACAAGTGGAGAGGCTCCATGCCACAAGCACTATACCAGGTCTGCTCCTTCACACTAGGAACTGGTAACACCATACAAAAGAATCATTTCGAATCATATTGACAAAGGAAAACCCATGTACAACAATATAAAATTGGTACCAACCACAGGTCTAAGTCATCCTTTTCGATACCAAATATGTGCATCTACCTCTATAAATGATTAATATGAAGCTATATATCAACACCTACAGTGGAGTCACACGTCTCATGAGAGCTTGACCGACCAGTTGGTCATAAGTAAACTGTTAACTGATTAAACCGCAAATGGGGGAAAAAGAAAATTTATGGGGGTGAAAGCACAACATATAGTGACCTACTAAGCACAAGTTTGGGAAACTACAAACGAAGTGAAATATTTTCATAGACTCCTAAACTTGCACTGGTTGCAAAACTAAATAGATTATGGAGCTATGTAAAGTAAGCAGATAAGTTAAGGTGGCTCCAATGCAATCTACTCTCCAAAAAAAATACTATCAGTTATATGCAACTCATCCTATAAATAAACATAGCTGTAGAGTGTCAAGCTTGCAGAATTTGTTTTTTGTTGACCATTTTTATGTTAACACAGTGTTCAGAAAGCCAGCCAAGGCATCAAGGTCCACAGCCAGGCCATTTGGAGGTCCTAAGCAATTGAATGATAAAGGATGGAAACAGAAGTGGCATTTTTCTATGAACAATTTATCATGGAGAGGAGACTCTAAGGATTGATTTTCAGTAACCCTTTGGACATTCTCCAATACAATGAGTGACAGCACATCTCATTAACCAATGCTATCAGGAAAGTTGATCGATTCAAAAATAGAGCAATAGTTCCATTCAAATTTTGACTTCCAATTAAAAATTTAATTTATACATGTCATGCCTTGAAGAGAGAATCACAAGAAATTCAAAGGGAAATAGTCCCACACAAATTGCAACGAAGACTACAAACATTGCAGTTAAAATAGAAATAACAAGTGGCTGCTAGTAGGACTATAGGAGTAAGTGGTTTGAATCTCAACTAAAAGAGGGATAAACCTGCATGAACTAGATCATACAAGAATTTTGCAGATATTGCCCACAGAAGATTGGGGCCAAACAGCTCATCAAACAGACACAACATTACTGTCACCATACTATTACCTTAAATTATACACAACCAATACTCTGGCCAATGTCAAACAGCAACCCAACTGTAAGATATATACGACTAACAGCAACAACTATATGCCAAAAGTCTACGTTGCATCACCTACAGCAGCCAAGAACCCAAACCAGATGCACTCCATCACCCAACAGCAAAACACTGACTATTTAGTCAATTTGCACCCAAATTATGCTAACAGTCAGGAATCACGATTCACGACCACTGATCCAGCCAAAATAAACAGGAATGACAAACTACAAACAAAAGAAGAAACTTAAGTGCAAGATAACCTGTCCGGTGCTTTCGTAGTATTCTTTGAGCGCCCACTGGTACTTGGACTGGTCCAGCCCGAACCATCTCGAAATGTGCTCATCCAAGCTTGCATGCGCTGCATCAAGAAATATTTAGACCAGTGATCACGGATGATTAGTCAAAAGCACAACCAAATGTATAAACATTCAGAATTCTCTCACAGATCACCTTCTTGCATGCGCGCAATCGCGTCCCAGAACAGCGAGAGCACCGATCCGTCTGACCCCTGTGATGCCTTCTCAAACTGCAGCGGTGGCACCTGGACCGGTGGCGGGGGGTGGGGGGGGGGGGGGGTGGGGGGCAGGGGGGGGGGGTGGGGCGGGGGGGGGGGGGGGGGGAACTCCTGCACCTGCAGCGGCACTGCGGCAGCACCTCGACCGGCGGGGTCTGGGAGAGCTCCTCCGCATGAAGCAGTGGAGAGACCGTCCTGACGAGTGGCGTGGGGATGGAATCTACAGGTGAAGGTGGAGAGGCTCTCTGCGCCGGCGCCGGTGGGGTGGACGGCGGCGATTCATGCATGTAACCGGCGCGGGGACTCGTTGGGGCGAGAAGCAGCGGAGAAACCGTCCCGACCAGCGGCGGTGTGGGGACCGAATCATCCAGTGGGGGCGGATGGGTCCTCTGCGCCGGCGCCGGCGGGCTGGACGGCGGCGATTCATGAGAGTACTCGGCCCGGGGACTCGTAGGGGTGGGAAATAGCGGAGAGACCGTCCTGACCTGCGGCCGCGTGGGGACCGAACCATCAAGCGGGGGTGGAGGCGCTCTCTGTGCCAGCGCCGACGGGGTGGACGGCGGCGATTCAGGCGAGTCCTCAGAGCGGGGACTCGTAGGGGGTGTGGAGAACTCGGACCCCGGGCTCTCCGGCTCAGGCGAGCTCGGCGTGTCTGGCGACAGGGTGACGGAGACCGTGAGGTTGCCCGGCTTGCCGAACACCGGCGGCGGCGGCGTGGACGACATCTGCGGAGCTGAGCAAGGTGGGGGATGGTGGCCAAGGAGCTAGTATTTGGGGAGGGAAGGGAGCGCTCGTGTGAGGAGAAAATTGGGATTTTGCGGGTTTCACTACAATACTTGTGGGTTTCGTTGGAATATTTTTTGTGAATAATGTCTCTCACTCTATTTTATTATTTCAGCTCGTTTGATAAATTTACAAATTCAACATCTCCATTTTTTACATAAATGAACGGTTTTGCCTTTATCTCCCTGTTGGAAAGAGACTTCGCCAAGCAGCTGAAAGGTGTAAACACCAAAGTCATACACAAAAACCAAAAATCAGAGCAAATGACACGAGTTCAAGATAGAAAAATGCTTATTGGGAAGAGAGTGCCCCCTTGACCTCTAGGGTCATCTATATATAGGAGGAGAGGGAGGTGGTAATTTTCTCCCTGCCCCCTAGCGAGTACACGATTTACAATCAGGTCCTCGAGCCGCCGCATGAGGCCCATTAATCTCATGGGCTGGGCTATTCCCCCAACAGCAGTCCCTCAGCTACTTTGTTTTGATCCTTACGACAAACATAGTAGCTGAATACATAGGAAGTGAACCAGCTCTATCTATGACCTCGGCCACGAGAACTGTTCTCATGATTGCCCGCTCATATGCCTCCCTAAAAACTCCATCCAAAAATTCAGTGGGACAAAACAGATGGAGAAAAGAGCACACATGCCAAGCACGCACTGTCGGTGTTTACCGCCAAGTCTGCTCAGAGATACCCAAAGCAGTAAGGTTTGTAGGTAGGGATCGACTGCTCTGGAACTCGATGGTGCAAGGAATACAAAGATTTAGACAGGTTTGGGCCGCGAGTTGCGTAATACCCTACGTCCTGTGTGGTTGTTTGTATTGCCTTAGGTGTTGATATCTTTCGAGGGGGTCCCTGCCCGCTCTTATATATCCGGGAGGATAGGGTTACATGGAAAGTCCCAGTCGAGTACAGTTGGAGTCCTACTACAACACAATCGAGTAGTTTTCTTGTACTGCAGCTAGTTCTACACCTATTCGGGTACTTACAAGAGAGGTAAAGTACATTCATGAGCTATTCCTTACTCTAGAACATTCTATGTTTATAAGCAGTCCCGCTGCCCCGGGTCTGACAAGCCCCTGAGCTCTTCGTAGCCGAGTCCTGCAGGCGTCGAGTACTTGGCGCGGCGTCTTTGAGTACTTCAAGTAATCATAGCGTCCTTCTGGTTGCTTCTGGGCCTTCCTTCAGATACGTCGAGTAGTCGTCCAAGTACTTCCGGTTGTTCCGAGGCTGTGAGGTGCTCAAGTCCCGAAATCTTGATCATATATGGTGCGTGAAGTACTCGCGCTCCATATGGAGTATCCCCCAAGCCTTTAGTTGAATCGCAGAATTAGGCTGAGGGTCACTTCAGTCTTTTTCTTTCTTTATTTCCAAAAAAATTAAAAAATAAATCTCTGATACACATATCCCACAGCCCCCCGAGTCTTGAATTTAAATCTCTTGATTTAGATTTAAGGATCCGAAACTCATGACAAAATATATGGCAAAACTCCTCGGAGAAGTGAACAACCTTTGATCTTCCAGGTATTCACAGAATTGTCATTGGGAATCATATAGACCCATTCGCTGACTCTTGTTTTACCCCTTTGACTCCTGGCCGCCGTCAAATTTGGATCCAAATTTCCCAATTACTTGTGCTCTCAGTTCTCCATCCACTAGCCCCTCTCGTAGCCCCCGAGCCTAAGAGCATAGCTCGTGACATTGAGATGGCTCCCAAGAGTAACAAATCCAAAGTCGAAGATGAAGAGGCTGCAAATCTTTCCATGGGCTGGCGCAAAAGCAAAATGTCTGAAGTAGCTGTACAAGAACTGGAGGCTATGGGTCTTCTCCAGAGTCAAGCTGTGATCCAATGGCGTGCAACTGAAGGGAAAGATTATCCCTTCGAAGGTACGCTTGAAACTGTTGTGTTCCGTGATTTTGTGGAACGTGGTCTTGCGGTACCTGTTTCTGAGTTCTTTCATGCTCTTCTTCGCTTCTGGGGAATCCAATTGCATCATTTGACCCCACAATCTGTCTTGCATCTCTCTATATTCACCCATTTCTGCGAAGCATTCCTTGGCATTCTTCCCCACTTCCATCTTTTCCAATATTTCTTCATCCTTGTACCCATTCCAAATGCTACCAAACCCGCCGTCGTCGGAGGATGTGAATTGGTACTCCGTCCTGAGACCCAAGACAAGTACTTATCTTATAAGCCAGCGGGTAAAGGAGTCACATGGAAAAGTTTCTGGTTTCATGTTGGGAACTTTGAATCTCCACTTCCGGAGAGAACCCCTGCCCCCCCAAGTCCAAGCATGTTGGTCGAGTACTGGACCTGGTGGCGGCCAAGTAACATGCCTCCTTGACGCTACTGCAACGTTGAAGAAGAAAGGAATCACCGGAGATCATGTAGTAATTTCCTTTGTGAGCCGTCGGATTCAGCCTCTATAGCGTCGAAAACATCCTGCCTTTAGATATGAGGGAAAAAACGATCCAACCAGATTCTCTCCTGAACCAATGGCTCGTTCTGAAGTAGTAAGGAGGTGCTGCAAGCTACTCGACAACTTTGATGAGTCTTTAATACTTCCAGCGCTCTTCTAGTCACAGGCAATCCTCCCGAGAATTCCTAGGTAAGCATCTTCGAGTACTTGCATAAAAACCCTTTACTTATTCTGATGAAACCACTTTTTTTGCAGAAGAATTATAAAACATGGTACTGCATGCCTCCGTCTTCAGATGATGCTGCCCAATCAGGTGGCGATAATGAAAAGAAGTGGAAAGCTGCACCTGGATCATTATTGTAGAGGAAAGCGTATCGACTCGACAGTGGCCAGTAAGAATCTTACTTCCTCCATTAGATCCAATTTGTCCTCAACTATCTTGTGCTGAGTTCAATTTGTTCAGGATTCAATACCTTCCAGAGCATGAGAAGGATCAGATCCAAAATTTCCATAACTGGGTGCAGAGTGACCCAAATTTGACTACTCGATCAGCCCCCGAGTCACCAATAATTGGGTTGGTCGAGAACTCTGCTGCTATTTATCAAGATGTAGGTACTTCTGGAACATCAAAGGAGTCAACTCCCGAAACAATCAAGCCTACTCCATCTGGGCTACTAGGGAAACTGCCACTGCTGCTGGAATTGGTGGTGATGAAGCTGAAGGGTCAAAGAATCATTCCGTTCGAGTAGTACCTTTTCGGACTCTTCCTCAATCTGTCCAGGAGGAGTTGGGAAAGGAGCTCTTTGATGATCCACTGCTATCCATAGAAAATGTGAAAAAGCTTGTGGATTATATGCAATGGAGCTTCAAATTTACCAAGGTAACATTTCCGCTGTCTTGTCTTTGCTGATATCGAGTGCTTTATGACATCTGACATATCATTTGTTGCACTTGTAGGATGTTACCAATCACTCCTTGAAATCTCAGGGTTTATATCAGACCGTAGACAATCGGAACACCTTGGCTCAGAAGAATGCAAAAATTGCAAAATGTCTTGATGAAGTTCTTATTGCACGGAACAAGCTTTATGAAGCTAACTGTGAGCACACACGAGAACTTTACAAGATGAAGCAGAAAATCAAAAGCCTTGAGTAGGAAAAAACCAAGCTCCAAGAACAACTACAGATTGCCCAAGCCTGTAAGTTCTTGAATCTTCTCTTGATAGTACTTTGTCAATAATTGAATAATCACCAAGATGTCCTTGTATCAGGTTCTTCAAGTGACCAAGCTCGACTAGTAGTAGCAGCTCAAGTCATTGTGGATATGGTAGAGTCTGAAGGAAGATCGTCGAGTAGTAAATCTTTGGTGGAGCATTTAGAAGAAGCTCCCAAGAAGTTCTTCGACATCATGACGGCTACCTCCAAGAATTATCTGACCCATATGATTGGAATTGTTAAGTCTTACTGGCCTCAGCATAACTTAGCTCCCATAGCTAAAAGAATAGCCGCTGATTGCTCTGATGAGGATTTCCAGGGCTATTGTAAAGAATCAAAAGTGATTGCCGAGGAGATCTTGAAGAACTTGGCAGAATAATCTGCTTGTAACAACTCTTGTAATCTTGTAAAGACTTTGTCAGACCCGGGACAACGGGACTGCTTATAGATATAGAATGTTCTAGAGTAAGGGATAGCTCATGGAGGTACCTTATCACTTTTGTAACTACTCGAATAGGCGTAGAACTAGCTGCAGTACAAAGGAAACTACCCGATTGTGTTGTAGTAGGACTCCAACTGTACTCGGCTAGGACTTTCCATGTAACCTTAACCCCCCGGATATATAAGGGTAGGCAGGGACCCCCTCCAAACAATGAACAACACCTAAGGCAATACAAACCACAAGGGACGTAGGGTATTACGCAAACTCGCGGCCCGAACCTGTCTAAATCTTTGTGTTCCTTGTACCATCGAGTTCTAGAGCCGTCGATCCCTACCTACAAACCCTACTGCTAAGGGTATCCCTGAGCAGGCTTGGCAGTAAACACCGACAGCTGGCGCACCAGGTAGGGGATCCAGCAAGTCCACCAACGAATTCGATGGCCAGATCAAGCGACGCCAACAACATGCCGGAAGGCACAACCCTCGTTTTCGGTTCCTGGCTTGCACGGTTGACGGAATGCGAGGCTTCTCTAGCCACCTTGTCATGCCTAACTCGACTAAATCGAAAACCCGCTCCCAACTCGTCGACATCCGCGAGACCGCGGATATCGACAAGAAAAGAGTTCCACCCGAACTCGACTTGGACAACTCGGGAAACGTGATAGCTCAGAACCAAACTCTTGGCTTGGTCGAGTTTGACACAAATTCTGACTCCGAAAAGCCTCACTTTTCCAAAACCCTTGGAAAATACTTGGGTCATCTCAAGATGATCAAACGCCCTAAGATCAAAAACTCAAAACTACTCGCTGGAGTAGATCGAGTTTCACGATCAATCAAGGGCTGCATTAAACTTGCAGAAACTGCTCTCAGCCCATCTGCGCCTCAGCAGAACCCCAAAGCACTAAACCCACCGCAGAAGAGGTCGGGCGATATGCTCTCAGGCATCGATCGGGTAAATTCGAAGCTTGCCGACTGCATTAAGGCGGCGGAAAACACTCTGCAAAACAAAGAGCAGAAATCGTGAGAAGGAATCTGCGGGGGAGCTGGTGAGACAAACCCCCGGCTTGTTCGGATGGGACCGTCTATCTCAAGGATACCTCAGAGCCCATCACCGAAACCTGCTCACACTCGGACTCCAAAACCAGTCGAGTCCAACTTCGATCAGGACTTTGATCGCTTCATGAACGTCCTCGAGAACTTTGAACCGTTCAATGATCTTGAAGAGTGGTCAGACAACGTCGAGTTGTTCATGGACGCTATGGCCAAACCAACTGAGCATGCTGACACTCTTTGGGAACTGGCCAAGCTTCAAAAAGGAAAAGCCAAGGCTCCAGAATAACCCAGTGATTCAATCTATGATAAACCCTGGATCAAGGAGCCTGAGGGGCTGACTCCCGCCCAATCACGGCTACACTGGATGAACGAGAACGCCCTCCTTCTAGAGATGGGCATACCGCTTCTTGCTCACCCAAAGCACACACACTCCAAAATCGGTGGGCTAACCGACTCCGAATCTGAGTACTCTTCTCACTCGGAGGACGACCTGGATGACCTAATCCAGTACAGTAAACAAGTCGAGTCCAACTTGGCTAAGAAATTCAAGTCCGATCAGGACTCCCTTCCTAACATGATTATATATGCAACGCCGCAAGGACGGACGGTGCATCTCAGGAAAGCACAAGATCCCAACGACTCCGGCTCACAGCCAGCAGATCTGCCCTACCAACAGAGCAATTCTCTAGACCCGTCCTCAGGTAAACAAGACCAAGAAGTTCAAGACCTTTGCCGTGAAATCCTCATGGTTCGTATCGCCGAAGAACCTGAGGGTGATCCCACAGAACGTCTTAACCTTGATGACTACAATTCTGATGATTTCGACGAGTACCTTTCCAACAATATGGAAACTACTCCTCCTACAATCACAGAAGCCCAAGCTACCACAAATAAGGATCCACCTGCTCCACCTCTTCCTCCAGCGGTGACCGTCACCGTCCAACTGGATGAGCAGAATCCAACAGAAGACCTCTATGAATGTCGTCGCCAGCTCAACCAGAAGAGGGCGTTCAGGCGTCAGCACCTCGCTAACACCCTACAGGAACAGCAAGGCGACAACTACGACTACTCCAACTGCGACCTCCATAGTGTGATCAACGTTGGGTGCGATGCACACAACATCATCATTTCAAGGAGAAAGGAACGGGAGGAAGTCGAGGCATATAGCCCTTCTTCCAACTACCGCATTCCGCCTAAGGCATCCGCTTCATTCAAGAAGCACAAGCCGGCTACCATCTGTACCCGCCCTCAGGGTGAACCACGCACCCAACATCAAGGTGAACCGTCTCAGAGCGGAAACAGAATCAACAAAGTACTGCTACGCAAGTGCTTTATCCATCCAAAGAGCTCTCACATGATCTTCCAGTGTGATTCACTCCGCAAGGCCCTTGGGGCACCTCTCCTGAAGGAGACACCACCGATAAATCTAGTCGACCTCTGTATCGACTAGTTCTACCTCGAATTTAGTCGACCATTATATCGACTAAGTTCCTTCTTCGAATAAATTTTATCCAGTCATGTAAACCATTGCTCACGTCCAACGAGCAAGGGGTAGGTCTTATGAGTCAGAGTCTGTCACTTTACAGCTATCGTAATTTCGACAAATCCAAATAAAGTTGATTTCTCGTATATCGACTACTTGGCTCTTGCTCACACGACCAGTACCCCATCTCGAAAGCCTTGCTCGGCTCGAGCAGCTATCTTGTGGTTTTTATGGTTCATACTTGAGTGCTTTTTCGGCATTTATGTCTTGGGCAACCTGACGGGGTTTGTACCTAACAGTTCTGTCCTAAAAGACACTCTAGTCCTCTGGTAGGACACCCTATTCGCCCCGCCCAAGTAGGTCTTGGATACTCTTTTAGCACCTTCATCTTGGGCAACCTGATGGGGTTAGTACCTAACAGACTTGCCCAAAGAGTTACTCCAGTTCTTAGTTAAAAGGACACCCTACTTGCCTCGCTCGAGTAGGTTTTGGATACTCTTTTGGCACCTTCATCTTGGGCAACCCGATGGGGTTAGTACCTAACAGACTTGTCCTAAGAGTTACTCCAGTCCTTGCTTAAAAGGACACCTTACTCGCCTCACTCGAGTAAGTTTTGGATATCCCTTCGACATTTACGTCTTGGGCAACCCGACGGGGTTCGTACCTAACAGTTCTGTCTTATGGATTACTCCAGTCCTTGGTTAAAAGGACACCCTACTTGCCTCGCTCGAGTAGGTTTTGGATATCTTTCTGACATTTATGTCTTGGGCAACCCGACAGGGTTCATACCTAACAGTTCTGTCTTAATCCAGTTCCTAGTTAAAGGGACACCTTACTCGCCTTGCTCAGCTTTGGATATCCTTTCGACATTTACGTCTTGGGCAACCCAACGGGGTTCGTACCTAACAGTTCTGTTTTAAGGATTACTCCAGTCCTTGGTTAAAGGACACCCTACTCGCTGGCTCGAGTAGGTTTTGGATACTCTTTCGGCACCTTCATCTTGGACAACTCGACAGGGTTAGTACCTAATAGACTTGCCTAAGAGTTACTCCAGTCCTCAGGTAGGACACCTTACTCGCTCTGCTCAAGTAAGTTTGGGATGTTTCTAGAATATTCACGTCTTGGTTAACTCGACGGAGTTCAATCCTAACAGTCCTATTCCAGAAACCAATCCAGTCTATTAATAGGACATACTACTCGATACTATCGAGTAGTTTGGGCCATTTTCGTAAATAGCTGCATACTATCTGGGTAACCAAACAAGGTCTATCCTAAATGGTCAACTACGAAAATCCCTTAAGGAGCACGGGTAAGTTCATGATACTCTAAAATAAGGTGACACAAGTTTCCCGCTTGCTTAGTTTACTATAGGAATCTCCGCTACGGAATCTTTTTGCCTCGAGTACTTGACGGGTACTACTCGCTTGCTCGAGATACAAAAAGAACTCATGTTTTCCCTTAGTACTCTGAGTAGTTGTCGAGAGCTGACTGTCCTCTTATCTATCAAGAAACTCCTTATACCTCCTAGATACTCTAAATGAGATCCCCCCCGATTTGGACAACAAAGTCCATAATAGCTACGCGCTAATAAAACATTTCCTTTGAAAAGGAAACCCATACTAAGCTACGGCTTTGAACACCCCCATAGTGCTATTCCCACTTGGTTAATCCCGAGGGATTCAATCCTAACCGGTTAGCACCATGGTTTCAGAACCATACAGATTCAATTCTATTTGAGAATGCCTCCCGAGGCACTTACGGATACAATGCATCGTATCTACTGTTATAACTGAGTGGGCGCGATGCCGCCTACACTCAGGATCCTCGAGTGCAATTACTCGACACAACAAAGGATTCCATAATCCTACCTCCAAGTACTTAACATTACACAAATATCCAACATTTGTTCAAAGTACTTCTGGCTCACACGCCAATTCAATTACAAGACAAGCTTAAGGAGACTCTGCCCTGCTCAAGGCTTCTACAATCTGATCAGCCACCCAAGAGGTTTTAGTCAAATACTCACGGAACTGATTTTCCGTATAGTCAGTCTTGGCACCTTGTCCAAGGGCGTCCAGACGAGTGGTTGGCCAATAAGACTTCACCAGCCCAAGCACGTGACCTACGTATTGATGGGTGATGTCGGAGACAAACCTCTCTGAAGCGCATCTAGGCCGATAGATGCTAATGGAAAGTTTCGCTGATTAATGACAACCGTATGCGACTAACGTGTGTTTTAAAGGAAAACTCAATAACTGGTTTAGTCTCATATGAAATATGAAAGGAGACCCCTCAATTCGAAACAATCATGCGTGCCAAGGACTCAATTTGAAAGATTAAGGACCTTTCTAGTCTCAAGTGTCACAAGGAGATGAAGGACACTTGATTTAGCTAGGTTTTATAGTTTCTAGTTCTTGATCGTACTATTAAGAGGGGTTCATGAGTTAGTAGCTTGATCAAAATTGAGTTGGCCTAAGAAATCTTGCACACTCGCTCAAAAACAGTCTAAGATGGTCAATAGAAGTTAACACAACGCTTGGAAGAAGAAACAATTCAGCTGAAAACAAAGAAAAACAGCAGCATCGGTTGAACCGATGCCCTATCATCAGAGCATCCGATGCTTGGCGGAAGGACCGATGCCCTGTCGGTCTATCTTCTCTGGAAGCAGGCAGGAATTAAGTCAAAAACTCTATAGCACCGGTTGAACCGATGGTCCCAAGAAAAGCACCGGTGCATTAGATGTACTTTGTTCCAGAGAGCATGTTTTGGTGGACTTCAACTTCTCTTCTGCACCGATTGAACCGACGCTTCAGAATCAAAGCACCGGTGCATTGGATGTACCTTGTTCCAGAACGCTTGTTTGAGTTGATCAGTGAACCTCTTCAGCACCGGTTGAACCGATGCCCCTACGGAGCATGCACCGGTGCAATGACGCAAGCGTGGATACGGTGTCAGAACTCCAATGGCTACTAATTGGACACAGAGAGACCGGTTGAACCGATGCTTATACTTTCTATCCCGTCGGTTCTTCCGGTGGTCACGGTTTTTATGCAGTAAACTTCCAACGGCTATGTGACCTCCTCCACTCTATATAAGGGTACCCCCTGGCTCATTTCAGTTGCCTTTGACACCTTGAATACCTGAGGCCACCCTTGAGAAGAAGAGAAAGAGCTTTGAGCAAAAGAGAGAAGATCTAGTACTTTGTTTGTGCTTCAACCTTGAAGAATTCATCCTTTGCAAGTGTAGCAAGTGTGCTTGAGCTAGGGCCAACTGAGTGTAGGTCAAGTGAAGGCTTAGGAGCTTGTTACTCTTGGTGATTGACAGCACCTAGATGATCTTGGTGATTGAAGGTGTTTCTTTCGGAGCTTGCCAAGGATTGTGGGAGCCCGAAGAAGTTTGTACGTGGCTTGAGCTCCACCACGCCGGGATGGTGAATGGAGACTCTTAGTGAGCGCCCAAGTCTCGGTGACATGGGAGGTGACAAGACTCTTAGTGAGTGTCACAACGTGGATTAGGGGTGTGTGCCAACACATCGACACCACGGGAAAAAATCCGGTTGTCTCTTGCCCACTCTTTCATTTCAAGCATTTACTTTCATGCAACTTTTCATGTGCTTGACCTTAGAGATCATAACTTAGCTCTACCTTGCTTAGTTTCTTTTCTTGTTGTATCTTTAGTAGCTTGTGTAGTTTGCTTAGTTAGCCGGTTGGTGAATTGAGCCTTACTAGCTTTGCATAGGTTAAGGTTGTTTTAATTGCTTTAGAAATTTGAAAAAGGCCCAATTCACCCCCCTCTTGGTCCATCAATCCTTACACTCTCGAAGGCTCCAGGCACCCTGCGAAGCCTCCTCGCCAGCGTGAGCGACTCGTCTCCATCCTCTTGTGGGATATCCATGGCCTCCGCCACCTCCAGGGCGGCATCTCTAACTTCTCTCAGCTCCACGAGTTCTCGCTGCATCAAGTCTCGAGACTCTGACAAAGTCTTGAGTTGTTGCAGCACCGTTGCTGCCTCACGGTCAGAGTCCTCCTTGATCTTCTTAAGCCTATCTAACTCATTTGCGTTGTGGTACATAAGAAACTTTAAATCTAGTACCAAGCTTTCCTGAACCTCTAAAGATTTGGCACAAGCTGTGTACTCGATAGAAAGAAAATCTTATAAACACTAAGCAGATCTAATAGTCGAGTGCATATTAAATGCTAAAGACTAATCTTTTTTAGATTGGGAAAGCTTCTTCAGCTTCCCCTCAAGAGCAGTCTTCTCAGACGAGAGCATTTTAACCCTCTCTTTGAGAGCATTTAGCTCTATCTCATCTGGAGACTGGACACTCATTCGTCTCAGTGCTTCCTGCAAAACAAAAAGATCAGAATACTACTCGATCTACTCCAAATGTACTCGAAGTATTCGACTACTTACCTCTAGTAGCTTGACAGCTAGCTGCACATTCTCTCTTGGCAAATCGCTTCTAGATGTGACCTGGGAAGCACTCGCCACCAACTCAACAACAACCCTTTTGGGCACTTCTTTAGTTTTTCCTACAGTATTTCCTGTGACTTGGGAATCTAAAGGAAGAACATGCTACTTAAATCACACTAAGGGCAAACAAAAGGAAACTTTTCCTACAAGGCACTATAAGCTTACCTATTGGGGCCTCCGCAGGCTGTTTACCATCACCTCCCTCAGGAAGCTTCTCGCCTTCTCCTCCTTCTGGAAGCTTGCCGCTTCCACCACCCTCCAGGATCTCCACTTTGGCCCTCTCAGAATGGGGCAAAGGAGAATCCAGAAGCATGGAATCGACCATAGCTTCCGCATCATGAGCACTCATCTCAGGAGTACTCAGGGGCTTCCCCAGCGCTAGCTGAGAAGTCGAGTGGCTCTCTGCCCCCGCATCCTCACCAAGGACCGCATCCTTGCAAAGACAAAGTAGTTACAAACTACTAGATTCAAAACAGATCCTACATATATAAGTTCTAAAGAACTTACGCAGGAGCTCTTATGAGGGCAAACCCCTTGACGCCAAATTTGCGGGCAGGCTTCGTGATCACGGCCAGCTTACCTGCATCGATGGTCTTATTATATCGGAACTACTCGCTAAAGGAGTATCCCCGATCCCACTTGACAGGTCCGCTGTGGTGGAGGGGACAGTTTGTACCACCGCAGTATCATCCCCAGATGATGAGGTCCATGGCATCTTAGCCGCCGGACTTCAAAAAGCAAAAACACAAATCAAAACTTGCAAATCGACAACTAGAAAGTAGTCGATTGCAAATATAACTAGCTACTCACCTGTCGCTAGTAGTTTTGGAGGAGCTTCTATGCTTCCTTGCCACTGACCGAGTACTCCTCAGGCGCTGGGTCTGGGCATCAGTACTTGGAGTGCGGCTGTGCTCCCCATCACTTCTTTCCCCAAACGCTGCCTCATCTGCATATCCAAGTCTGGACATCAGTCTTGTTTATATGAAACCTCATATAAATATTGAGATTTGATTAACAGATCGAGGAAATTGGAAGAACAAAAGAGCGAATAAATGCCGGGTAGCAAAGGACTACTCTTAAAGCGATCCACGTCCTCCTACAGAAAGAAAATCCTATCAGATTTACACTATGATAAAGTACTCAATTTCTACGTATCGACTACTCTTCTCAAGTATCTGCTTCGGCAGATTTGCAGCAGAAAATGTACTAGGAATAACTGGGATTTTCTTTACATCCTTCAGAAGTTGTTGTACTCGACTTAAAACTACATCATTCGAGATCTCTTCCTCCGAGTATCTTGACGGATTAGTTGTTCCCTGATACTGGAATCCGAACAATTCCCGAGCCTGCAATGGTTGGATTCTTCTCTTCATCCAGTCAAATATGACTGCCTCTCCAGTTAATAAGTTTTTCCTCAGAATGGCAATTCGCTCGAGAAGTTGGGGGATCTGACTCTCGTCGACTGGTTTTTTTATTCCACTCGGGCCATTGGATTGGAGGGCCGAGAGTAATGGATGGAAAACTTCTCGACTGGTTCTCGACATAGAACCACTTGGGTTTCCATTCGATTACTTTATTACCAAGCTCATACGGGATATACACTTTATCCTTTCTTTTCCTAAGTTGTAGACCCGCGCCCCCTACTACATCTAAGACAAATCTGTTGGGCTACGGCTTCAAATGAAAAAGAAAGCGAAAGAGTTCGAAATGGGGATCAATGCCCAGAAAAGCTTCGCATAAATGCACGAAGATGGAAATATGAACAAAGGAATTTGGGGTCAGATGATGCAACTGGATCCTGTAGTAGCGCAGGAGCCCAGAAAAGAAAGAAGAACAAGGAAACCCCAATCCTCGTTCCAAGTATGAGGTGAAAGCAATAACTTCCCCCGTATTTTCATACGGATGATCCGAACCCAAGGTAGGACGCCATTGGATAATAGATCTGGGAACTAAAAGACCTTGCGACACTAGAGATTCTATGTCAGATTGGGAACACTTACTTGTGTTCCACTCCTCATTGCGGGTTGGCTCCACAGCCGCGCCCTTCCCCTTGGTCACTTTCTTGGGTGCCATCCGGAAGTCTACGGATCGCTTCATGTGCATAAACTGGCGGAAACCCTAAGAGGAGGATGGGGAACGACAAGGAATAGGAACTTTGGATCTGGGAGCTTGAGAGCGAAAGACAGATCTAAAGCAGTAAAAACTAGTGGCGGCTGGTGGGGTAAAACCCAAGTCACCATTTCATTTTATAATGACGGTGGAAAATATGGTAAAAACACCCAACAGGCCAAACAATCCGTTGCAAATCGCAGAAAAAACGGGATTTAATAGAGACATTCCTTTTTCTGAGATTACATTCAGGAAAGGAAAACACTCATATCTCTAGTCGACTACTCAACACTCTTTTCATTAACTGGGATTACATTCCAAAATAGGGATAAGTACTCGACACAGTACAACTACTCGACATTCCTTTCCTTACCTGGGATTACATTCCAGAATAAGGAAAAGTACTCGACTCAAAACAATTATTCGATATTACAACTCGAGTACTTTCTATTTTTACAAATGACTCGGGTTTGCATGCATAACGCCTAGATCTCTTGAGAGCTTCTAGTCGACGCCTGCTGCAGGTAGATCGGCCCGAGGCCGTGACAAAGTACAAACTTCTTATTCCCATTTAGGAAATAATGATACTCATATTATGGGAGAAAATTTTCAAGAGCATGGAGGCAGATTACAGTAATCACCTCACAAGTCCTCTTGTAGCATCTTCTGGAGAAACTTCTCCATCTCCCAGAATACGTTGTGGCAAGATCAAGCTTCCCCGCCAGAGATGTTAGTTCTTGGGCACCCAGATACAGGCAACCCCAAGGATGTGACATAACAAGACTCAACCTAGCAACCCCAAATCTGCCTCATTGGAAGATGTAAGGACATGATATCCAGCATGGATCCAATAAGAACATTGGGGATGCAGGAGGAGGCAGTAGAGACTTCTCTTGTCACTCGCAAGTTCTCTTCTAGCATCTTTTGCTGTGAAGAACTACACAAATTTTAGGAGGGCGAGGGTAAGAACACCAAGGAAAAGCCATGGTTGCTACACTTCGGTGCTTCTGCTAAGGACCTCTCCCCTGCCTTTTATAGCCACAAAGGGGCTTACTGAGGAGAACCCGTGAGTCAATAAGTGCACATTTCACGGACTCATTCATGGCTGCATTCACGGATGCAGTCAAAGATGCAATAATACAGATTCTCCAAACAGTAACGTCCCACGTGAGCACTGAATAAAGAGCCGTACATCCCGGGTTTTATTCCTGAAGTTATTTCGGGTGCAATTAGTGTGGCGGATCCAATTGTGTCATTTTTCTGGGATTTTTCTCGAAAAAGAGGTCTTTTCAGATTCCGGATCTGATGAATCCTGCAAATAATCTGAAGGGTAAAATCTGATGCCACAACTTAAATCCTTAATTCCAAATCTATGCTCAGGGGCTACTCGCAGCAAAAGGGATTTTGATTTAAGGCTCGAGGGCTGCTGGATATAGGCATCAGAGATTTATTTTTAAATTTTTTTGGAAAATAAAGAAGGAAAAAGACTGAAGTGACCCTCAGCCTGATTCTGCGATTCAACCTAAGGCTCGGGGGCTACTCCATATGGAGCACGAGTACTTCGCGTACCATATATGATCAAGATTTCAGGGCTTGAGCACCTCACAGTCTCGGAGCAATCACGAGTACTTGGAGGACTACTCGACGCATCTGAAAGAGGGCCTAGAAGCAACCAGAAGGATGTTCTGACTACATGATGTACTCGAAGACGCCGTCCAAGTACTCGACGCCTGCAGGACTCGGCTACGAAGAGCTCGGGGGCATGTCAGACCCGGGACAGTGGGACTACTTATAGACATAGAATGGTCTAGAGTAAGGGAGAGCTCATGGATGTACCTTATCTCTTTTATAACTACTCGAATAGGCATAGAACTAGCGGTAGTACAAAGGAAACTACCCGATTGTGTTGTAGTAGGATTCCAACTATACTCAGCTAGGACTTTCCATGTAACCTTGTCCCCCCGGATATATAAGGGCGGGCAGGGACCCCCTCCAAACAATGAACAACACCTAAGGCAATACAAACCACACATGACGTAGGGTATTACACAAACTCGCGGCCCGAACCTATCTAAATCTTTGTGTTCCTTGTACCATCGAGTTCTAGAGCCGTCGATCCCTACCTACGAACCCTACTGCTAAGGGTATCCCTAAGCAGGCTTGGCGGTAAACACCGACAGACTTGTCATTATATGTATTGCTTTTATCCTGTTGGTGTGTCATCAGAAGCATGATCTGATATGATACCGTAGGATAAGTAGTCGAAACACAAACTACTCGAGTGGGCAAGTAGAGTGCTCACTTGTAGTAATCTCCGTAGTTGATCAGTTAGGATGAATCCCGTCAGACTATCCAGATAGAAAGAACGGTGTAGAGATATCCATAATCTACTTGAGCGAGCGAGTAAGGTGTCCTAACCAAGGATTAGAGTAATTTCTGAGATAGATCTATTAGGATGAGCCCCGTCGGGTTACCCAAGATGAAACCATCCTAAAAATATCCAAGACCTACTCAAGCCAGCGAGTAGGGTATCTAACATGTAGACTGTTGTAACTATTAAGATTGACTAGTTAGGATGAACCCTGTTGAGTTACCCCAGTAGAACTAATTTTAATAGTATCCAAAACATACTCAAGCAAGTGAGTAGTTGTGCCTTTCACGCAAGGCTGGAGTCACCTATATAGTTGACCTGTTAGGATGAACCTGTCGAGTTACCCAAGTTGGACAAACTAGTAAAGGTATCCATAGACCTTCTCGAGCCAGCGAGTAGGTTATGTCCCTATATTGAGGAAAAGGATGTGGCTTGTATAGTTATTCCAATCGAAAAACTGTGTAAGCTATCCAGCTTAGGTTATCCAGGTCGGTATGAATCTGTAAAGATTACCCTGGTTGGAAAAACTTGTTAGAAAATAGTCCAATATGATGCTGCCAGGTTGAAAACTGCCTTCAATGTAGTCAAAAAGTTGATAGAAACCCTTGATTTATTAAAGAGATCAACTGATATCACCATGTAACTTGGATCAAGGATAAAATCTGTGCATGTGCTCGATGTTCCAGGAATTGGGTACTTCATTATCGTCAGCATCGGTAATTCTGTATGATACAGGTCTTGTAACTTTAGACACAATGAAAGGTCCCTCCCATCTGGAATTTAACTTGTGCAGTCCTGTTTCATCTTGAATCCTTCATAGGACTAGATCTCCTATATTAAAAGATCTTTGCTGGACATTGCGATCATGATAGCGTTTGACTCCTTGAAGATATCTAGCCGATTGGGTCAAAGCATTGATCCTGACTTCTTCGACTGAGTCCAACTCAAGTTATCGAGCTTCATCTGCTTCTCCTTCCTGATAGGCCTCTACTCTTGGAGATTTCCACATGATGTCTGCAGGTAGTATAACCTCAGACCCATAGGTGAGGAAGAAAGGAGATTATCCAGTCGCTTTGTTGGGCTACGTTCGCAGCCCCCAGACCACATGGGGTAGTTCTTGAATCCACTTGCCACCCTTCTTAGAGTTAGAGTCGTAAAATCTCTTTTTCAAGCCATCGAGTACTAAGCCATTGATGCATTCCACTTGACCATTTGCTCGAGGATGGGCCACTGAAGAATATTTCACCTCAATGCAGGAGTTATCGCAGAAACCCCAAAAAGACTGCGATGTGAAGTTAGAACCCAGATCTGTGATAATAG
The DNA here is from genome assembly GCF_016808335.1 of Panicum virgatum. Lineage (NCBI taxonomy): Eukaryota > Viridiplantae > Streptophyta > Magnoliopsida > Poales > Poaceae > Panicum > Panicum virgatum. The sequence goes on along the minus strand of NC_053151.1, from coordinate 10,762,292 downwards.
TGTGGGGAAATCCAAACCGGTGTATGATGTCGGAGATGAAATCCACTGCTCTATCTGATGAGATCTTGACAATGGGCTTGTACTCGATCCACTTGGTAAACTTGTCGACTGCTACCAGCACATGATTGAATCCTCCTGGAGCTACGATTAAGGGTCCAATCATGTCCAGACTCCAACAGGCAAACGGCCATGACGGAGGGATTGTTATCAGATTGTGTGCTGACACATGAGTCTTTTTGCCGAAGAATTGGCAGCCAGGACAACATCTGACAAGGTCTTCTGCATCTGATACAACAGTTGGCCACAAAAATCCTGACCTGTTGGATTTGCCGACTAGTGTCCCTGACACGGCATGGTTGCCACAAACTCCTTCATGTATTTCCCTGAGAATGTCTTTGCCTTCTTCAAAGGTAACCCATTTCATGAGGATGCCAGAGGCGGAGCACTTGTATAGGTTGTCGTCGACGAGAACGAAACCTTTGCTTCGCCTGATAATGCGGGCAGCTTTGGTGCTTCTTGGCATCAATGTGTGGTGGAAGCTTGAACTCCTTGATGAAGTTGATGAACTTAATCCGCCAATCTTCTTCGATCATCAATATTTCTATAACTATGGCCGGGGCCTCTATGTTAGTAGTTTGTTGACCGTGTACCTTGACTGATGGATGATGTAGTTCATGCACAAAGACTCCAGGTGGAACAGTTGCTCGAGTAGATCCAAGTTTGGACAGGACATTGGCTCCCACGTTGTTGTCACAATCTACGTGGTGAATTTCCAATCCTGAGAACTTGTTTTCGAGTTTTTTGATTTCTTCAACATATGCATCCATTGTATCCTTGTTGATGTCCCATTCTTTGTTTACTTGCTGGACGACGAGTAGAGAATTGCCGTAGATAAGTAGTCACTTGATGCCGAGAGATACTACTAGGCGAAGCCCGTGTAGCAGTGCCTCATATTCTGCTTCATTGTTGGAGACTTTAAACAGGATCTGGAACACATATTTCAACTGCTCTCCTTTGGGGGAGATGAATAGAACTCCCATGCCACCTCCGTCGAGCTTGAGTGAACCATCAAAATACATTACCCAATGCTCTGGGACGTTGTGAGGTGCTGGGATTTGATTTTCCCGCCATTCAGCTAAGAAGTCGACTAGTGCTTGCGACTTGATTGCTGTTCTTGGCTTGAAGTTGATTTCCAAGGCTCCCAGTTCAACTGCCCATTTTGAAATTCTTCCGGTGGCATTCCAATTGTGGAATATATCCGCCAATGGGAAGTCAGTGATAACTAAGACCTTGTACTCGTTGAAATAATGTCAAAGCTTCCTGGAGGTTATTAGAATTCCATACAAAACTTTCTAAATTGATGGGTATCTAACCTTTGATTCAGAGAGTACTTCACTGATGAAGTAGACTGGTCTCTAGACACCGTAAGTGTGGCCTTCCTCTGGTCGTTCGACTACTATCGCTGTGCTGACTACATGACTAGTCGCAGCGATGTAGAGGAGTAGTTCCTCGCCTGGTAGTGGAGCAGTAAGAATTGGCGGCGACTAGAGGTGATGCTTGAGATTCTCGAGTGCTTCGGCGGCTTCTGTAGTCCACTCGAATTTGTCTTGTCGCTTGAGGAGCTTGAAGAAGGGTAACCCCGTTCACCAAGCCTGGACAAGAACTGATTCAAGGCTGCCATGCAGCCTGTAAACTTTTGGAGGTCCTTGATGGTAGCTGGAGCATCCATGGCCATGATGGCATTGATCTTCTCTGGATTAGCCTCAATCCCACGGTTGCTGACGATGAATCTGAGTAGTTTTCCAGAGGGCACGCCGAAGACACACTAGGTTGGGTTGAGTTTCCAGCGAAACTTTCGGAGGCTATTGAAGGTTTCTTCTAGGTCAGCGATGAATTGATCCTGGGTCTTGGTCTTGATAATGACGTCGTTAACATAGGCTTCAACATTGCGATATAGCTGATCAGCAAAGCACAGTTGTATCGCGCGCTGATAGGTGGCTCTAGCGTTCTACAACCCAAAGGACATGGTCTTGTAGGCATATACCCCGTAAGGGGTGATGAATGCCATCTTGATTTGGTCTTCTTCTTTCAGGGCGATCTGATGATAGCCTGAATAGCAGTCGAGGAAGGATAATAGGACGCATCCTGCAGTCGAGTCGATTACTTGATCTATGCAGGGTAGCCTGAAAGGATCCTTTAGGCAGTGCTTATTTAAATCAGTGTAGTTGACACACATCATCCACTCATTGTTGTTCTTCTTCTGGACGAGTACAGGGTTGGCCAACCATTCAGGATGATAGACCTCTTTGATAAACCCTGCTGCGAGTAGTTTTTGCCAGCTCTTTCCTGATGGCTTCTTGCTTGTCCGGGGAGAAATGTTGTATCCGTTGCTTCTTTGGTGTGGCTTTGGGGTCGACTTTCAGGGCATGCTCGATCAACTCCTTGGGCACCCCTGGCATATCCGCTGGTTTCCACGCGAATATATCTCGGTTGGCCCTAAGAAAGTTGACAAGCTCGAGTTCCTATTTGTCGCCCAAGCCGGCTCTGATGATGGCGGTTTTGGAATCATCTCCCTCTTGTAGCTGAATAGTCTTGGTACCCATGTCGCCGGCTGTTGACGGTCCTTAAGTGTCATTTTCAACCGTCAACTCTTGCAGCTTTTTACCGAAAATAATCACCAAACTTAGATATAGGGCTTATGACTAATCATTTTCACAAGTTTTGGTGAATTGTCATCTGCAGGCACCCACATCTGTAAAAGGGGGAAAACACGAGTGAACACGAGGAAGAATGCACAAAAAAATCAACACTAAGACGTGTCACTTACAAGGAGGGCCCACATGTCATAGCAAACGGGGGAACCAAGGTAAATGCACTACGGGATCTTGACAAGGGCCCACAGACCAGACTCTCCGAGGAAGATAAGGATGAGCTACTGCCAGGTGGGGTCGGCCGACCCTCTGGGTGGGCCGAACCTGGCCAGCATCCCGTCCAGATGCACTTCGACGTGGCGTGCCCCCTACTCCTCCTGATCACCTTCCATATATGCATTTGGCGGGAACCGACCCTGAAGACTATAAAAGGGCCTCCCTCCATGTGACACTTCAGGTGTCTAGCTACTAAAATAAAGCATAGTGTGTGATTGGTGTGATTACTCATGTTTGATTGCTTTACATTTGCAGTACAAGTAGGGGTATTTTAGTAATTTTGAGAAAATATAAGTCCCTTTGTGCAAAAGTTCTGACCTAGAAAGAGATTTCAACTTTATTAAGGGATTTCTTGCAAATGTGGTAGTAATCAATATTTTGGTGGCATTGTTGCATTTGAGCCCAAAAATGTTGAAATTCTACTATTTAAAAGTATTATTCCTTAATGGAATAAAGTTTAATTGAACTTTTGAAAATATTTCAAAATACTTTGATCTGGTGCAAATTTGCATAACATGAAAGATGTAGATCTTAAAAAGTTGAACAACTTTCATGTTGGGCACTTTTTCATTTGAGCCCTAGATTAGTGGGAATTTTTAGTTTTCAATTAAGCCCCTGAATTTTTGGAAATTGCAAAATAGTCCACCCACAGTTCTTCTTCCACTTCGGTTCACTAGAAAACAGAGGGCGCCGCCACCGCCTCTCGCCACCGGATTCCCGGCCCAGCAACTGCTCCCACCGCCAATAGATGCGCCGACAAGTTCCTTTGACCTCTCCTGGACCAAATCCCCTTCCTGCAGCGCCTCCTTTCCCTCTCTCCGAGGCACTCCGCCACCGCTGCCTCTGTTTCGCGCTCCGGCGAGCCCGGCCGCCCCGGTTTTTCCCTTCCACGCTGCCTCACCGCCACCACGCATCGTGCATGCAACTCCGCCGCCTTTAGCGCCGCCTATGCTGGCACCTGTAGCCCGTGCCACGCCGCCCCGTGAGCTGCTCTGCTCCCTACCTCGCTGGCCGCCCACGGGAGCCCGCTACCGTCGCCGACTTTGTTTCTTTCTGAGCAAGTTCATCTCTGGGACTCCATGTAACACCCTAATTTAAATTTCCAGTATTTATTAATAAATTTAATTGGCTTTATTTAAATTTTCTAAGGTTTATTGTGTTTAGTATGGCATTTAATTCATTTTTGTTGCTTAAGTAATTAAAATTTTACCATAGGTTTAAATTTTGGTGTTGCATTCATGCTGGTGCATAGTTTTAATTATTTGAGTGTGGTTTGAATTCAAATTTTGATTTGAATTCAAACTTTGTTTGAAGTAGAAATAGAAAAGAGAAAGGAAAATAGAAAACTAACCCGGACCCAAACCTACCTCAGCCCAGCCCACCTCTCTCCCCAGCCGGCCCATTCGGCCCTTTCCTTCTCCCGCACGGGCCCAGCACGCTGGCCCAGCTGGTTCCTCCGCTCGACCCGGCCTGCTCCGTTTCAGCCCGCGAGAGCGTCGCCCGCACTCGCTGACCGCCTGGGCCCGCACGTCAGCGCACCGGCGCGTCGCCCGCGTCGCCCGCTCAGCCCGCTCGCAGTGCGCCCCGCCGCTGACCCGTGGGGCCCGCCTGCCAGCTTCATCTCCCCCGCGCAGCGCGCTTGCAACGGATCCCGCGATCCCCGCCGAGACGCTCGCCGGCCTACCAAACTCAGGCGCGGACGCCGAGATCCCCGCACTAGCCCCTTTAAACCGCCCAGTGGACCCCCGTATCCCATCCATCCCACGCGCCGCCGTAAACCCTAGCAGCTGCCTCCACCAGCTCCGCCCCACGCCGCTCCTCTGCGCCGCCGAGTTTCCGTCGCTCCGCCGCGCCGGAGCCCCGGCCGAGCTGCACGCCGGCTCCGCCTCGACCTCAGGATCCTCTTCGGGCTCCTTGGCCCCGAACCGAGTCGCGCCTACGCCGGGATTCCGCCAGGGACGCGTCACCGGTGAGAAGCTCCGCCGCCGGAATTACTCGCCGCCAGTGGTCCTCGGCCCTTCCTAACCCCTTGCTCGGCTTTGCAGTGCCATCCCTCGTCGATCCGTGCGACCCAGGAGGCCCGGAGCTGCGCCTCATCGACCTCTCCCCGAAACCAGCGCCGACCCGCCGCCGTTTCACGCCATCGACCTCCCCTGCGCCACGCTCCCTACCGTTCAGAGCCCCGGTGAGCTTCCACATCCCCTCAGGCCCGTTTTGTGCTAGTTTTGCTAGACCCTAGCCCCTGGAGAACCCCGAACGCGCCGCGCCGGCGACCTCCGCCGCTCAGGGCCGCCGTCGACGCAGCGCGCCCCGCTACCAGCCTTCCCGAGGCCCGCTCAAGCCTCAGGTAGATCACGCATGTCGCGTAGATCATGCCCGACCCAAAACCCGCTCGGATTGACCCCCGGAGCGCCGGATTGGGCGTCTCCGGCGAGCCCTCCGCCGCGGAATCCCCGTCGCCGGCGACTCCCGCCGCCGGCCGCTCGCCCTTTCGCCCTGAGCCGCTAGATCCCGAATCAACGGCCCCGATTAGAATGTGGGCCGATCCGATCTGATCCGCCAGATCGCGATCTGACGGCCCAGAATCAAAGGTACCGGTTCAGCCGGTACTTTTTGCTAAAGAGCCCTTTGGTTTTCCGAGATTCAACCCGCAGTCCTGTGCCATTCAAAAGTATTTCCAAATAGGTCCTGTTTTTAACGCTTAAGCCCCTGGCCTTCTTAGTAATCGAACCCGCAGTCCAGAGTTGTAGTTTTTGCACGTTGGACCCTAGATCTTTAGTTTAATTATGTTTTAGCCCTCGGTTTTTGCAGAAAACCCCCTGGAACTTAGTTTTTCTCGCAGATAAGCCCTAGAACTTGTTTTAGGCCTAGTTTATGCGTTTTAGCTCCGTTTTTAGCATTCTTTATATCCACGCGATCGTTGTAACGAGTAGAACAGTTTAGGCTTAGTTCTTCTTGCTGCTTTTATGTATTGATGTACTGTTTCTTAGCTTTTTGTTAATGTTTGTTTGTATGCTTATTATTGTGCATTGTTTTGGCCATGTGTTCGTGAGTAGACGTTGATCCATCTGAGGAGCCCCAGTACCAGTACCAGGAGCAGCCGTCTTCCGAGCAGTTTGAGCAGCAGCCAGAGCAGTACGAGGAAGGCAAGTATAACATGAACAACCTATCACTTTTAATTACAATTTCATACTGCATTTTAATACTGTATGCCTATAAGGACTTTCCTAGCCACTTTATATCCTTTATATATACCTTTGGGTTGCATTTTGGTTAGTTGTGCTAGGTTGCTGCGCTATAACCCACTCGGGTCCTTTGTAATTAAATTGATTAATGGTTTACTTGAATTTAATCCTGAGAGTGGCACTCTGTGTGGCTTGAGTGGCTCACGTCTCATTAAAATATGGTTTTTGTAGAAACATGGTTTAGGGGGCCAGCACGGTGCTTACTGCCTGGTTGGCCACTCTCCATAAGGACCGGTTCATAGAGCGACAACCTGGGACAACAGCGCTACCACAAGGCTAGAATGGGATAGACATGGCTTATTAATTAGGTCTTTTTGGTTTGGAGTAACTTACCTGCGGGGCAAGAGTAGTAAGCTTCAATGGTCCCTACTCCTCCGGCTGGTCTGTGCTTGGATTGCGCTCCTATGCTTGTACCCCCGTGAGGTGGGCCCCATCGTCGCCGACCTAACTCTTAGCGGTTACGCCTTACCAACGAGATTCTTTGTAACGGCCTCGTAGTGAGTCGCTAGCCATCTCACCTAAGGAAGTGTGATGAACAACTGGCGTAGCTCACGACTTGTGGGTAAAGATGTGCAACCTCTGCAGAGTGTAAAACTGGTATACTAGCCGTGCTCACGGTTATGAGCGGCCCAGATCCTCCTTTTGATTAGTGGAGTTATCTCCTTCCGACGAGGGAGGTGCTTCTCGGGGTTACCTTGGTGGCTTGGTTTCGGTTTGGTTCTCAGTAGTTTCTTAATTAATTCTGATTAATTACTATGTAACTGGGTTAATGGTAATTCATCAACTCGTAGTAAATAGCTTTAATAAAATTTTGCCAAGACTTGAAAGCTAATGCAGTCAGTCAGCCAGCCTAGAGCCTCATAGTTTGTGTTATACTTGTTGAGTACAAGTTGTGTACTCACCCTTGCCTCTTCTCTACTTTTTCCTCTTGGCTACGCTACTGCTGCTCAGTTCCTGCCGACACGAGGGAGTTCGTCCAGCGCTACCAGGACTACGAGGACTTCTAGGTGTTCGTCTCCCAGTCGACGTCCCTGTGGCGCCCTGCTTCAGCTTCGGAGAGCTTTATTCGTATTTTGTACTTCGCTTCCGCTGTATCAGACATTTTGTCATTATTGTAATAAATAACATTCGTATTTGTTTTATTATGTCTTTTTACGTGATATGTGCTATGATATACTGTTCATTCTGTTGTATATACGTGTGACTTGATCCTGGCACGTATATGATTGCTCGGTTTATGTTCTTTTATAAACCGGGTGTTACACTCCACCTCTCACTTATGCTCCTCAGTTTTGGGCCTATAAATAGCCCGGTCGGTCCTCATCGTCGGCCATCCATTGCCGCGCCCCTTTCCTCTACTCCGACGAGCCTGCCGCCGTGGACCCGTCACTCCAGACCAAATCCGACCACCACAATCCCCTAGCGAGCTTCATCCTGAGATCGTGAAGCTAACCCACCCCTCCCCGTCACCATTCCCTCACCGAAAACCCCTCATCGCCGTTCACCTCCACCACCATGTTCTGCGCAACGCCGATGAGCCCCTTCCCGGCCACCCCGCGCCCATCCCAGCACATCAGCAGGTGCGCCTTGAGCTCCTGACCCTCCATGGCCACTTCCCCCTCACCGCCGGCGACCCTCCTCACCGGAATCCGGCCTTTCCCTCCCCTGTCCCTTTCTTTCTCCGGCCAAGGACCCAGCTGTAAGGGTTCAATTTATTCTAAGGGCCTTTCTGTAAGAATTTATGTTCTTTTCTTTTTGAACTTTGAAAATTCCTAGTAAATGGTAGAAAAATAAAAAAATGCAAAACTAATTTTGTTATTTTCCTTATGAGTAACTCTATCTGATGGTGCTTTGGGTTTGCTATGAAACTTTGTGTGGCTGGTTTTAAAAATAGGAGTAATAAATAGCTCTTTTTAACCATTTACCATGTTTGAAAATTCTTCTTCTTGTGAGCTTTGAGCCATGAGCTTTTGAACTACAATTAACTTTTTATGATCTTTCAAAACCTTTTCTTGTGCTTAAAATTATGCTTTTCTAAGGATTCCTTCTTTAGGTGCTATTAAATAAATCCTTTCTTTAAATTATTTCAAAAACCTTTCTCCATGGTGTTTTGAGTAATTGAAGTATCTAACATGGATGAATTGAAATGTTTGATTGAGTGAACTCATAATCTTTTTCGTGAAGGAAAGCTATAGTACCTTAATTTTTCCAACTATTGCATTATATATAAAAATCACCCCGTTAGCCGATGGAACGTACGAGCTTACTCAGGAACCAGACGGGGATTTTTCTGAAGCCCAGGCAAATATTGTTGAACTAACTGAAGCTCCAAACTTGGATTCGGAAGATCCAAAGTCTAATGACTTTATAGACATCAATACAGGCAAGCCCCGATACATATTCCCATTGTTTTTAAATTATATAATTCAGTATTGTCTTCTTGTGCTTTTAAGTTATTGGAGTTGAATGAAAACTCTAGATGCGTAATTCTAGGTACCTATTGATTGAACACCAGAACTAGATCTGTTCAGATGCTATGCTAATAGGACCAGTAAAAGTCGAATGATTTCCTGTCGCTCGTGGGATTTGTAGGAGTTGATTGTTTACTTTACGCAATCACTATAAGGACCATGGACGGATTTGGTCAACAGCTTCCATTGTAATCCATCTGTGTTGATAAATTACTAAGGCCGCAGTGTGTAGTAGTGGTGGTTAAGCATTTGAAAGTACAAGCCACATGCCGTAAATATGGTACGCGGTAAGCCTAGTAACTGATCGGCCCGGCAAGTGGACATACCTCCCACTCTCTCTTAGATATAGGATTATATATGATTATGTTGCAACAAACACGGGTGCAGAGAAGTGCGGTTCTCTGTAGTCGGGGAGAGTGGCCCTGATCCATGGACCAGAATGAAAAGCCAAAGGTTGCTTGGGGATTGACTCGACGGTACTCCAAGCGTGTGTGCTAGGTTTATCCTTGCAAGGTTGAAATTCGATTCAGAATTGTCCGCTTCTAATGATGATTGGGACTGCTTAATCCCTTTGCTACATAGAGTAAGAAAAGGAACAAGATTGATTCTAAATATGGTTGGATGAAGTTAATTCTTCTACCATATTTGTTTAGATAGGTGCATACCTAGAATGGTTAATACAACTAGAAATTGAAAGCTAAAATTGCAATTAAGGACCTACTCTTTGTGGCTTTTCAGCAAAAGTAAACCCAGAGCCTTTAAGCTAGCATGTTTAGATAAAGGGCTACTGTATCAGATCAGTCTTGCTGAGTATTAGCATACTCAGGCTTTTGGTGACTTTGTTTTTGAGGGTTGACTTTGGAAGACTCAAACACTAGTCTGTCTTGGCCTAGTGGTCTTCCTTTTTGCTGGTCTATGGAGTGGGAACCATCTTCGACCAGCAATGACGCAGAGGAATGATGTCGTTATTGGGCTTATCCTGGCATCTACTTTTCAATGTTTGTACATAGTTGTGTTTCTTTTCTGTCGTAGAACTGCTATAGTAAGCATAGCTTACTTGTACCTCTTCTCTTTCAATAAACTGTAAAAAGCTAGAACTTTATTGTACTAGCTCCAAAAACTTTATTGTAAATCACACCTCTTATCTATGTGATGTAAAATATTGTGGAATTGTTGTATCTCCAACTCACCTTCGTGCGGGATATATACTTGTGTTTCGATCGGATATTCAGTGGTTATATCGGGATGTTACCCGACAGACCAAGGATTATACTGATTAAGATGCGCTTCGATATGTAGTGCACTCGATCTGGTGTAATTCGGACTGGTTCTACCACAGCTGGTATCAGAGCAGGCAAGTATGCACCGGATGGTAGAACAAATCTTAGAAAGATTTCGAGTAAAAGATGTGCTCGATAAAGTTTTTACAAAACTGTGTTGGACTTTTTAAGGATTATGCTTAGAACGTAAAGCCCTAGGGTGATGATCTTATGGGTATTTAAAGGTGGCTATATATGTGCTTCTGCAGGTATACTAGCCATAGTTCGATAGGTTAAAGAATGGATAGGATCCGTCGATTAGAGAGAGACGTATCTATGCCACCGAAACTAACCACGTAAGACTGAATGTAATTGGCAGTTATCTTTAGTTGTGAGGACGATAGAATGTGCATGCATTATTTCAAAACTTGAAAACTTTAAGCTAGTTATCTTTTTAGAGTGTTTGTTTTGATAAAAACTTGGTGAGTGCCTTGTTCTAAAACCTAGATTTAGTTGACCTTAGGAGAGGTAAATCACTTGTGCGTAGATCGAGTTTTGCATCCTTTATTCTTATCCAAGGAATGTTTAAATGATCAACTAATTTTGCTTATAGTTTGACCATTTTTGCTTCTTTTGAAACTTTATGTTTCAATGAGTCATATCCTACAGTTTTTGTGTCCCTTTTTGGCGACATCTTACCATTTGTATTTTGTTTCAGATGGCTGATGTTCTGGGCACTCTTTCGGATGGTGCGGGCCACATCCACACCAACAGACTCCACTGGCAGGGTTTTCCTCGCCTTTTGTGGGAATCTCTCCAGCTCTTTTGTTACATAGAGCCGCCACAGTACGACTACTACACTTACACAGCAGAGGGAGTTACCCGTTGTACTGTGAAGATGACCATACCACAGCACCCTTTCCGAGCTCACTGGCAGCCCATAGAGGTTGAGGCATATGGGTACCATTTTGCTGACACTATCGAAGCTACCGCTTTAGAGGCTATAACTACTTTTTGCAAGCAGCATCCAAACGAAGTGGCAAAGCACCCTATCGGCCTTTTCCCCACCGTAGATTACTACGATCCTGAGTGGTCTTTTAGGGTGGAGCATTGTGCATACCTACTTGGAGACTCAGAGGGAGATACGATGCATACAATGGTTAGATTCATGAACGCCCAGCTTCGCCACCAGGAGTTATAGCGCCGCGGTATTATCCACTTGGCTAGTGAGGCGCAGGTTACTCATAGCAAGTTGGATAGGCAAATCACTCAGGTGGAAGAGCTTCAGGCAGCAGTTATTGACTGGGATGAGGTGATAGCTCAACGTGAGGAGCCGATAGGTCATCGAGAGGACCAATTTGTGGAGAGCGATGCTGTTATCAATCAACGCAACACTGTGATAGAGTTCCTTCAGGAACAGGCTCAGGATCTCACTTCAGAGCTTGAAGATGCTTATGCCTATATTGAGTACCTCCAAGAACATCCGATGCCACCTGATGTCCCGAATCAGCCTGCAGGAAATGAAGAAGAGGATCCAGAAGAAATGGAAGGAGTTTCAGACTTTGACTCTGAGCATGAAGATCCAGAACCCAAAGCTCAGAGCAATGACCTTTTCCTCAGTAGTGAGTCTTCAGTTGGCAACCTCGATGGTTTTTAGATCGTCGAAACTTTTAGGCCTGACTTTTTAGAAGTAGAATTGTGTAATAGTGAGTAGTGCGAGATAGCCTGGAAGGAAGCACTAGCTATGATATAACTGTTTGGAGCAGGTTGTGATGTCTGTAGCATGTATACTGCCTTGACAGTAATTTAAAGTTTGGAATAAATGGCCATGTTTATGTAATCTTGAGTTGAACTGGTTGAATAGAATGTGAGATGTGCATAATATTACAATCAATATCATTCTATTCACAATTGTTTTTGTTTTATACCATTTGTTAATGGAAGTAAAGATAAACTGTGATCTAATGGATATATTCCATGATACAGATGGTAGGCTCAACACGTGGTACAACGAAAGGCTTTACCCATGGCCAAACTAGTGGGTCTCAGCAACCGCCACCGCCACCTCCTAATCTGGCGGAAGTTGTGGCTTTGCAAACCGAGCTGCTATGTCAATTAGTACAAGGCCAGCAAAACCAGCCACGTTCTCAATAGCGAGGATGTGATGATCAGGTTCCTCCGGCACTTGGGTATTAGGATTTCTTTGGTACCCAGCCCCCACTCTTTCACCCGACTGATGAGCTCCTAGATGCAGACGCATGGCTTCGGACCATAGAGTTGAAGTTCGCTTTATTGCTAGTACCATGCTCCGAAGCAAACAAGACCCTCTTCGCCGCTCAACAACTATGTGGCACTGCCTGCATCTGGTGGGATAATTACCGTGCCATGCTGTCCGCCGATCATGTTGTCACTTGGGAAGAATTCAGGACCGCCTTCAGGGCGCATCATATTCCCGAAGGACTCTTGGAGTGAAAATTAAATGAGTTCTTGGCACTTACTCAGGGGAATCATACTGTGCTTCAGTATGCACAGGTTTTCAATCATCCATGCCAGTACGCCGGTCATCATGTAGACACGGATGTCAAGAAGCAAGAGCGCTTCCGTCATGGTCTTAATACCAAGCTTAAGGAACGTCTTAATCTTGTTCGCCCCAATAGTTTTAATGAGCTGGTAAATATGGCCATCACTATGGACGATTGCATTACAGCGCATCGAGCTGAGAAGAAGAGGAAGGCACCAACTGGACCCTCTGGTGCGCAGCCACCGAGGTATCATTTCGTGCAGAATACAGTTCCCAGGGACCCACAGAGAAACACTCCATCAGGCAAATGGGTTTTTAGGCCACCCCAGCAGCAAGGAGCAGTCAGACCTCCTATGCCTCAACAGCAACAGTCTGGGCCAAGGCCAAATAATCAACAACCCAACCGTGCGAATGGTAACAACCGATGCTTCACTTGTGGAAGTTTTGAGCACTTTGCTAGGGCTTGCCCCCGAAACCAGAAGCCTGCCCAAGGTCAGAACTTGAAGCAGAACAATCAAGGCAAGGGCAAGAAGCAAGTTATGCAAGTGCGGCAGGGAAAAATTAACTTTACTACTCTTGCAGAACTTCCAAAGGGCGCACCAATAATGATGGGTACATTTTCTATCAATCATAAGCCTACAATTATATTGTTTGATTCTGGTGCAACCCATAGTTTTATTAGTGATAAATGTGGGGCAAGAGTAGGATTGGAATCTAGTCAGGCTACAGCACAATACATGATTACCACACCTGGTGGTAAAATAGATTCCAATCGAATCCTTAGGCATGTGCCAATTCAGTTGGGTAGCAAGTTGATTAAAACCGACTTGATTTCTTTAAACCTAAAAGGTATGGATGCTATCTTGGGTATGGATTGGATGACCCAACGTAAGGTCATGTTAGATATCTCTTCCCGAGCAGTTGAGATTGACTCACCAACCCAAGGAGTCACTACCCTTTATCTTCCACCACAAGAGTACATCACTCCTTGCACTTTTGCCATGGAAGGTATTAAACTTGAGGACATTCCGGTAGTATGTGAGTATGCGGATGTCTTTCCAGATGACTTGCCCGGACTACCTCCTGATAGAGATATTGAGTTCGTGATTGAGCTACAACCAGGGACAGCTCCTATCTCTAAACGACCCTACCGAATGCCACCAAAGGAGTTGGCAGAATTGAAGATTCAACTTTAAGACCTCCTAGATAAGGGTTTTATTCGACCAAGCGCTTCACCTTGGGGTTGCCCAGCCTTATTTGTGAAGAAGAAGGATAACAATTTAAGGCTATGTGTGGATTATAGACCCCTCAATGCGGTGACAATTAAGAATAAGTATCCTCTTCCACGCATTGACATTCTGTTTGATCAGTTAGCCGGAGCTAAGGTTTTCTCTAAAATTGATCTCCGTTCCGGTTACCATCAGATCAAAATCAAGCCATATGATATTCCGAAGGCAGCTTTTTCTACCGGATATGAACTTTATGAGTATCTGGTTATGTCTTTTGGCCTTACCAATGCACCGGCCTATTTCATGTATCTCATGAATTTGGTGTTTATGCCAGAACTAGACAAGTTTGTCGTTGTTTTTATTGACGACATTTTGATCTACTCCAAAAACAAAGAGGAGCATGCCCACCATTTGCGAATTGTTCTTCAAAGATTACGGGATCATCGTTTATATGCTAGATTCTCGAAGTGCGAATTCTGGTTGGATAGTGTGAAATTTTTGGGACATACTATCTCCAGTGAAGGCATCTCTGTTGATCCAAGTAAGGTTCAGGAAGTAATGGATTGGAAGCCTCCTACTTCAGTCCATCAGATCAGAAGTTTCCTTGGCTTAGCCGGATATTATCGTTATTTCATTCTGAACTTCTCCAGAATTACTAAACCTATGACGGAGTTATTGAAGAAAGGAGCTAAATTTAATTGGGATGACAAGTGCGAAGAAGCATTCCATACTCTTCGAGCACACTTAACCACTGCACCAGTGCTAGCTCAACCAGATAATACTAAGCCATTTGATGTCTATTGTGATGCTTCTGGCACCGGACTTGGATGCGTACTTATGCAAGACAACCGGGTAATTGCTTATACATCACGAGCACTTCGGACTCATGAGAAGAACTATCCTATTCATGATCTTGAGTTAGCAGTAGTTATCCATGCTCTCAAGATTTGGAGGCATCATCTTATGGGAGCGCATTGGAACATTTATACTGACCATAAAAGTCTGAAGTACATATTTACACAAGTTGATCTGAACATGAGGCAAAGACGATGGCTAGAGCTCATCAAAGACTATGATATTGAAGTACATTATCACTCTGGCAAGGCAAATGTGGTTGCGGACGCACTTGGCCAAAAGTCACATTGCCATTGTGCAGAGGCAGAATTATTTAATGAGACTCTATGCAATGAAATAAGGAAATTGAACTTAGAAATGGTTCCACAAGGGAGTTTAAACCATATAGCAATGGAGTATGTGCTTCAAGATAGTATCATCCTAGCACAATCACATGATGAAGGTGTCAAAATTATAAAGCAAAAGTTGGCCCAGGGAGAAGAAGAGTACTAGTGTTTTCGTATGGATCATAAGGGAGTTTTATGGTTCGGCAATCGTCTTGTGGTTCCTAAGGACCATCACCTCCGAAAATAAATCCTTGATGAAGCACATCTCTCCAAGTTTTCTATTCATCCTGACAGCACCAAGATGTACCAAGACCTTAGACATAATTATTGGTGGACCAGAATGAAAAGGGAGATAGCCAAGTATGTTTCCGAATGTGATGTTTGTCAGAGGATTAAAGCCAGTCATCTTAAGGTAGCAGGTACACTCCAACCCCTACCAATTCCATCTTGGAAATGGGAGGATATTAGTATGGATTTTATCATTGGTTTACCCAACATATCCCAGAAGCATGTCTCAATATGGGTGATTGTTGATAGATTGACCAAGACTGCCCATTTTCTTCTAGTACAAATCTCTTACTCTTCTAAAAGGTGTGTAGAGATCTATCTTGATCAAATAGTTTGTCTCCATGGTGTACCCAAAACGATTATATATAATCGTGGGTCACAGTTTGTTGCACGTTTCTGGGAGCAACTACAAGCCTCTCTTGGAACCAAGCTGATTCGTAGCTCTGCTTATCAACCTCAAACTGATGGACAAACCGAAAGGGTAAATCAAATACTTGAGGATATGCTCAGAGCATGTGTCATCCAATATGAAAAGAACTGGGATAAATGTCTCGCTCTAGCAGAATTCTTCTACAATAATAGTTATCAGTCTAGTTTGAAGATGGCACCGTTTGAAGTGTTATATGGTCGTAGGTGCCGAACTCCTTTGAGTTGGTCACAGACCGGAGAACACAGAATTTTTGGACCCGATTTAGTAACTGAGGCGGAGAACAAGGTGAAGGTTATTCAGGCAAATCTTAAGGCAGCTCAATCTAGATAGAAGCGCTATGCAGATAAGAGAAGAAAGCCATTGCAATTTGAAGTCGGGAATCATGTATATTTACGAGTATCTCCAATAAAAGGTGTTCAAAGGTTTGGCTTAAAAGGAAAATTAGCACCTCGCTATATTGGACCCTTTGAGATCCTTGAAATATGTGGACTAGTGGCTTACCGAATTCGACTTCCTTCTCGGTTAGCAGCTATCCATGATGTCTTCCATGTCTCTCAACTCAGAAAGTGTGTGAAAATCCCTGAAGAAATTATCGAGCAACAAGACTTGGAAGTGGAACCAGATCTGTCATACGTGGAATACCCAATGAAAATCCTCGACAGTAAAGAGAGAAGTACAAGAAGGGAAAAAGTTAAAATGTACAAGATCCAATGGGAACACCATACCAAGGAAGAAGTTACTTGGGAAACTGAACAATATCTTCAACGAAATTTTCCCGACTTCCTTAGAACGAATCCAGGTACCTAGCATCCCAATCCATTTCTAATCCAGAATCTCAGGACGAGATTCTTTTAAGGGGGGTAGGCTGTGACACTTCAGGTGTCTAGCTACTAAAATAAAGCATAGTGTGTGATTGGTGTGATTACTCATGTTTGATTGCTTTACATTTGCAGTACAAGTAGGGGTATTTTAGTAATTTTGAAAAATTATAAGTCCCTTTGTGCAAAAGTTCTGACCTAGAAAGTGATTTGAACTTTATTAAGGGCTTTCTTGCAAATGTTCTAGTAATCAATATTTTGGTGGCATTGTTGCATTTTAGCCCAAAAATGTTGAAATTCTACTATTTAAAAGTATTATTCCTTAATGGAATAAAGTTTAATTGAACTTTTGAAAATATTTCAAAATCCTTTGATCTGGTGCAAATTTGTATAACATGAAAGTTGTAGATCTTAAAAAGTTAAACAACTTTTATGTTGGGCACTTTTTCATTTGAGCCCTAGATTAGTGGGAATTTTTAGTTTTCAGTTAAGCCCCTGAATTTTTGGAAATTGCAAAAAAGTCCACCCACAGTTCTTCATCCACCTTGGTTCACTGGAAAACAGACGGCGCCGCCACCGCCCCACGCCGCCAGATTCCCGGCCCAGCAACTGCTCCCGCCGCCAACAGATGCGCCGACAAGTCCCTTTGACCTCTACTGGACCCAATCCCCTTCCTGCGGCACCTCCTTTCCCTCTCTCCGAGGCACTCCGCCACCGCTGCCTCTGTTTCGTGCTCCGGCGAGCCCGGCTGCCTTGGTTTTGCCCTTCCACGCCACCTCGCCTCCACCACGTGTCGCGCATGCAACTCCGCCGCCTTTAACACCGCTTCTGCTGGCACCTGGAGCCCGCGCCACGCCGCCCCGTGAGCTGCTCTGCTCCCTACCTCGCCGGCAGCCCATGAGAGCCGTCGTCGTCGCCGACTATGTTTCTTTCTGAGCAATTTCATCTCCGAGACTCCACCTCTCGCTTATCCAACTCAGTTTGGGGCCTATAAATAGCCCGGTCGGTCCTCATCGCCGGCCATCCATCGCCGCGCCCCTTTCCTCTACTCCGACAAGCCCGCCGCCGTGGACCCGTCACTCCAGACCAAATCCGACCATTACAACCCCCTAGCGAGCTTCATCCTGAGCTCGTGAAGCTAACCCACCCCTCCCCATCTCCATTCCCTCACCGAAAACCCCTCACCGCCATTCACCTCCGCCACCGTGTTCTGCGCAACGCCGACGAGTCCCTTCCCAGCCACCCCGCGCCCATCCCAGCACATCAGCAGGTGCGCCTTGAGCTCCTGACCCTCCCTGGCCACTTCCTCCTCGCCGCCGGCGACCCTCCTTGTCGGAATCCGGCCTTTCCCTCCCCTATCCCTTTCTTTCTCCGCCCAAGGACCCAACTGTAAGGGTTCAATTTATTCTAAGGGCCTTTCTATAAGAATTTATGTTCTTTTCTTTCTGAACTTTGAAAATTCCTAGTAAATGGTTGAAAAATCAAAAAAAATGCAAAACTAATTTTGTTATTTTCCTTATGAGTAACTCTATTAGACGGTGCTATGGGTTCGCTATGAAACTTTGTGTGGCAGGTTTTAAAAATAGGAGTAATAAATAGCTCTTTTTAACCATTTACCATGTTTGAAAATTCTTCTTCTTGTGAGCTTTGAGCCATGAGCTTTTGAACTATAGTTAACTTTTTATGATCTTTCAAAACCTTTTCTTGGGCTTTAAATTATGCTTTTCTAAGGATTCCTTCTTCAGGTGCTGTTAAATAATTCCTTTCTTTAAATTATTTCAAAAACCTTTCTCCATGTTTTTGTGAGTAATTGAAGTATCTAACATGGATGAATTAAAATGTTTGATTGAGTGAACTCATAACTTTTTCATGAAGGAAAGCTATACTCAAGTATAGTGTCTTACTTTTTCCAACTATTGCATTACATATAGAAATCACCCCGTTAGCCGACGGAACATACGAGCTTCCTCAGGAACCAGACGGCGATTTTTCTGAAGCCCAGACAAATATTGTTGAACTAACTGAAGCTCCAAACTCAGATTCCGAAGATCCAAAGTCTACTGACTTTATAGACATCAATACAGGCAAGCCCCGATACATATTCCCATTGTTTTTAAATTATATAATTCAGTATTGTCTTCTTATGCTTTTAAGTTATTGGAGTTGAATGAAAACTCTAGATGCATAATTCCAGGTACCCATTGATTGAACACTAGAACTAGGTCCGTTCAGATGCTATGCTAATAGGACCGGTAAAAGTCGAGTGATTTTCTGTCACTCGCGAGATTTGTAGGAGTTGATTGTTTATTTTATGCAATCACTATAAGGACCATGGATGGATTTGGTCAACATCTTCATTGTAATCCATCTGTGTTGATAAATTACTAAGGCCGTAGTGTGTAGTAGCAGTGGTTAAGCATTTGAAAGTACTAGCCACATGCCATAAATATGGTACGCGGTAAGCCTAGTAACTGATCGGCCCGGCAAGTGGACATACCTCCCACTCTCTCTTAGAGATAAGATTATATATAATTATGTTGCAACAAACACGGGTGCAGAGAAGTGCGGTTCTCTGTAGTCGGGGAGAGTGGCCCTGTTCTATGAAACGGAATGAAAAGCCAATGGTTGCTTGGGGATTGACTCGACGGTACTCCAAGCGTGTGTGCTAGGTTTATCCTTGCAAGGTTGGAATTCGATTCAGAATCGTCTGCTTCTCACGATGATTGGGACTGCTTAATCCCTTTGCTACATAGAGTAAGAAGAGGAACAAGATTGATTCTAAATATGGTTGGATGAAGTTAATTCTTCTACCATATTTGTTTAGATAGGTGCATACCTAGAATGGTTAATACAACTAAAAATTGAAAGCTAAAATTGCAATTAAGGACCTACTCTTTGTGGCTTTTTAGCAAAAGTAAACCCAGAGCCTTTGAGCTAGCATGTCTAGATAAATAAATTGCTACTGTATCAGATTAGTCTTGCTGAGTATTAGCATACTTAGGCTTTTGATGGCTTTGTTTTTCAGGAATGACTTTGAAGGACCCAAACACTAGTCTGTCTTGGCCTAGTGTTCTTCCTTTTGGCTGGTCTATGGAGTGGGAACCATCTTCGACCAGCAATGACGCAGAAGAATGATGTCGTGATCGGGCTTATCATGCCATATACTTTTCAACATTTGTACATAGTTATGTTTCTTTTCTGTCGTAGAACTGCTAAAGTAAGCATAGCTTACATGTACCTCTTCTCTTTCAATAAACTATAAAAAGCTAGAACTTTATTGTACTAGCTCCAAAAACTTTATTGTAAATCACACCTCTTATCTATGTGATGTAAAATATTGTGGAATTGTTGTATCTCCAACTCGCCTTTGTGCGGGATATATACTTGTGTTTCGATCGGATATTCAGTGGTTATATCGGGATGTTACCCGACAGACCAAGGATTATACCGATTAAGATGCACTTCGATATGTAGTGCACTTGATCTGGTGTAATTCAGACTGGTTCTGCCACACTCCACCTCTCACAAGACACACCATTTCATATGTGAAGGAGAAGAGTAGAGAGGGTCCACCTCTTTGTATCATTAGCCTAGGGAGTGTGTGAGGAAGAAGTATGGAGAAGAGCCGGACTTGTCGGCGTCTCTTCGGCCTCGTACCCCTACGGATACGATACATTTGGAGTACATATCCGGGTTCTTCTATTTGGTGAGTTTTAGTAAAGTTATTCTTTTGTTCTCATTCGTTCACGGGTTTATCATTCGTTCTCGAAGTGAATACTCTAGAAGAGGGCCCCTGATAAAGACGGGATAATCCTGCACAACTCTAGAGTAGTAGTCGAAGGCATAGATGTGGTGTCTGGGCCTTAGATTACCTTTGTTTGTCTCGTGCTCAGCTGGTATTGTGGGGTAGACGACAGGTGGTGATAGCCCTGTCCGTCCGCTACGGAGACAGTCTGCGTGGTTAGTGCACTACCCCCCGCCTGGGTACAACATAGAGTGATACTGGAAGTCCCTGGTAGACCAGGGTCAGACCGGTGCCTGAAGTGAGCGAGTGAAAACAATAGTGTATCTTCTCTTGAACCCATCTTTAGATCAGAACCACACTATGCTAAGGTCTCTCTATCTCTTATCTTCTTCGGGGTAATCTAGTTAGAAGACAGTTACACACCCGTTCCTCGTGGAAAATACGATACCCTGAATACTCCCGGGTGAAGTACTACAACGGTATTTTTGTGTGCTTGCGGACTTCTCTGTAAGAGTTAAGAAATACCAACAAGCATTTCTGGTGCCATTGCCGCGGAGCGGTTGCCGTAGTTGTCTTCGAACCTAGTTGCCCGTGTATCCTTTCTTCTATCCTTTCTTTTCTTTTTTATCATTATTCCACGGACACCCTTTCTATCCACCAACTCTCTGCTCCCTCGGGCGAGTTCTTAGAGCCACCACAGTCATCCAAGTCAATCACACCTTCAGGCTTTGAACTCGGCCCTAGCTTCATAGCCATGGTCCGGGAACAACCCTTCTCAGGATATGAGCTAGAAAATCCCTAGAATCACCTACGAGAGTTCGAGCAGATGTGCTCTTGCTTGTTCATTGCAGGCATGACACAAGAAACACTTCGGTGGAAGTTATTTCCTTTCTTCCTTGCCGAGAAAGAGAAACAATGGTACACCCGTAGGAAAGGTAAACGGAGAATGGGAGGAATTGCGGAACAGGTTCTGTCTCACATTCTTCCCTATCTCTCGCATCGGTTCCCTGCGTAAAGAAATCCTTGACTTTCATCAAGATGAGAAGGAGATCCTTGGGACAGCCTGGGCTAGATTCTCGCAACTCACACATGCCGCCAGATTTGTCCATTCCCGACCATGTGCTGCTTCAGCATTTCTGGTTGGGGCTGAACAATGACACAACCCAACAACTTGATATCACCGCTGGGGGATCTTTCGCCTATAAAACCACTTCCGAAGGGGTGGCACTCCTGGATCGTATCCTGGAGAACACCTACTTCACAGAACCCCTCCTAGTGGTACAACCATCAAGCCAGGAGGAAGTTTCGATAGCCGAGCCCATACACTCTTTAATAACCCATGACGAATCACCGGCCGAACCTTCCCCTGAACCAGAAGACCTGGAGGAGGAAGAAATTCTGCCTCCGGAATTTCCGTTTAACATTGAGGAGGATATATTCTATGACTTTGGCAATACCACATTATATCCCATCCAGAAAAGGCCGCCAGTCCCTTTAGACCCTCCAAGCAGTCTCGATAAGGCTTCCCTTAAAGAGACCGTGAAAAGGGTAGTTGCTATCATGAATAGCGAATGGATACAAGAAGGGGAGACTTCATCTGAAATAATTCAATTTCATGCCCCTTCCTTGTCCATTCCATGCTTCATAAGAGGGACTGCAGTCACAACCTTTTATAATCCCACACTTGTAGTAAACATCATTTCTGCCTCCTTTGCTTCCGATTATTCGGGTGAGAGACATGTTACTCCAACCACGAAATCCCTTAGAATTGGACTGCACGCCATTATAAAAGGGATTGGGATTATGCAATGTGCCGGTCTGACACATGAAAACGGAGATCGCTCTAGACTTTCATATCTTAGAAGTTCAAGACTTCGACATCCTGATAGGGCATCCCGTAGAAAAACTTTTTTCTGGATGTTTCTACTCTAGGAAGGATAGATGTGTCTCTTGGGGGAAAAGCGTACTCCTTGCCTATCAACTTAGCCATGATCTCCATGGCTGAGTCTGTTCCCCAAGAAGAACCAACCGAGGAGGTGTTGGCAGTCATGCCAGAAGACGACTCTAAGCCCTCCTTAGAAACAAGATACTGAACTCTTCATCCAAGAAGAGGATGACTTGGACGAAAAACTCGAACTGCCCATTGACGAGAAGCCAACACGACCTCCAATAGAGCTAAAAGTCCTTCCCGACGGCCTTCGCTATGCTTTTCTCAATGGTGACACACAAACTCCCGTCATCATTAGTAGTCACCTTTCCGATGAGGAAATGGCTAAACTTCTAGCCATATTAGAAAAGCATAGACATGTCTTTGGCTACTCACTTGAGGACCTGAAAGGAATTAGTCCTACCCTTTGCACTCATCGTATCCCTATCGACTCTACTTGCACACCATCTAGGGAGCCTCAGCGTAGGCTAAACAATATGATGAGAGATGTCGTGAAGAAAGAGGTCCTTAAGCTCTTGCACACCGGGATCATTTATCCCGTGGCACATAGCGAGTGGGTGAGCCCGGTACAAGTTGTACCAAAGAAGGGAGGTATGACGATCATTCAGAACAGCAAGAATGAACTTATACCTCAACACCCTATCACAGGGTGGAGCATCGCATAGACTATCGGAAACTTAACTCGGCCACAAAGAAAGACCACTTCCCACTGCCCTTCATTGACGAAATGCTAGAGCGGTTGGCTAAGCATTCTTTCTTCTGTTTCCTTGATGGGTACTCCGGGTATCACCAAATTCCCATCCACCCTGATGATCAAAGCAAGACCACGTCTACTTGCCCATACGAAACCTATGCTTATCGCAGGATGTCTTTCGGGTTTTGTAACGCTCCCGTATCATTTCAGCGGTGCATGATGTCTATCTTTTCAGACATGATCGAGGAAATCATGGAAGTTTTCATGGACGATTTCTCCGTCTATGGAAAAACTTTTGATCATTGTCTCAAAAACTTAGACAGGGTCTTGCAATGATGCCAAGAAAAGGACCTGGTGCTGAATTGGGAAAAATGTCATTTTATGGTCCGCGAAGGCATCGTCCTTGGACACCTTGTGTCCAAAAGGGGGATTGAGGTGGACAAAGCCAAAATCGACGTTATAGAACGTCTTCCACCTCCAGTTAATGTCAAGGGGCTCCGTAGCTTCTTAGGTCATACAGGGTTCTATCGCCATTTCATCAAAGACTTCTCTCAGATCGCTAGACCCCTTAGCTAAGGATGCGCCCTTCGAGTTCACGGATGAGTGCCTTCACGCCTTTGAAACCCTAAAAAAGGCACTCATCTCGGCTCCAATCATTCAACCCTAGATTGGAGCTTTCCGTTCGACATATTGTGTGATGCTAGCGACTATGCCGTTGGTGCGGTCTTAGGCCAAACCAAAGATAAAAAGCATCATGCAATTGCCTATGCTAGCAAAACTATGACAGGAGCACAGTTAAATTATGCCACTACTGAAAAAGAGCTCCTCGCAGTTGTTTTTGCTATTGATAAGTTTAGATCTTACTTGGTTGGAGCAAACGTTATTGTTTATACTGACCATGTAGCTTTGAAATATTTGCTCACCAAGAAATATGCTAAGCCCCGTTTGATTTGGTGGATTCTCTTACTGCAAGAGTTTGACCTTGAAATAAAAGATAAAAAGGGAGTAGAGAATACTGTAGCTGATCATTTGTCGCGTATGCAAGTTACTAACCTGCAGGAACCACCAATCAATGACTTCTTACGCGATGACTTGCTGCTCAAGGTGACAGACTCCAACCCATGGTACGCAAACATTGTGAATTTCATGGTTGCAGGTTATGTACCACCTGGGGAAAACAAGAAAAAGCTGATCTTCAAGAGCAGACGTCACCTTTGGGATCCACCATACCTATACAGGGTGTGTATGGATGGATTGTTGAGGAGATGTGTTCCTATAGCAGAAGGGGTACAGATCATAGAAAAATGCCATACTGCAGTGTATGGAGGCCACTTTGGAGCTTTTAGAACACAAGCAAAAATATGGCAAAGTGGTTTCTTCTGGCCCACAATGTATGAAGACACCAGAGAATTTATTCGAAGGTGCCGAAGATGCCAGCTACAGGGAGGCATCACTGCTCGCAATGCAATGCCCCTCACATACAATCTCCAAGTTGAACTATTTGATGTCTGGGGTATTGATTTCATGGGACCATTTCTAAAGTCCCATGATTGTGAATACATCCTGGTTGCTGTGGACTACGTCTCCAAGTGGGTGGAAGCATTACCCTGCCGCGCTGCAGACGCCAAGCATGCGAGGAAGATGTTTCATGAAATCATATTCCCTTGTTTCGGAACACCAAGGATGGTTATAAGTGATGGGGGTCCCATTTCATTGACAAGACCTTCCGCCGCTTCCGAAAAGAACTCGACGTAAGACACAACATTGCTACACCCTACCACCCTCAGACCAGTGGTCAGGCAGAAACTTCTAACAAACAGATCAAGAATATTCTGCAGAAAACGGTGAACGAGATGGGTAAAGGATGGAAGAACATGCTACCTGTTGTACTTTGGGCATACGGAACAGCATATAAGACCCCCATCGGCATGTCACCGTATCAACTGGTCTATGGAAAAATGTGCCATCTCCCAGTTGAGCTTGAGCACAGGGCCCACTGGGCCATTAAGAAATGGAACATGGACTATAAGCTTGCTGGGAGGAATAGACAAATGCAGCTGGCAGAATTAGAGGAATGGAGAGAAAAGGCGTACCATAGTGCCAAGATATACAAGGACCGTACCAAAAGATGGCACGACAAGAGGATCAAGCTCAAGGAGTTCAAGCCAGGTGACAAGGTATTAATGTTTAATTCAAGGGTAAAACTCTTCAGAGAAGGGAAACTTCGCAGCAAATGGAAAGGCCCGTACACTGTCATCAACACATCTCAAGGGGCAATCACACTCCATGATAATGACGGTGAGTACTTCAAGGTAAATGGCCATCGACTTAAACTTTTTTATGATCCTTTTCATCCCGGTGAAGTTTTCGATGAAATTAAATTAGTAGATTTCGATTCTACACATCTTCTCCATAGAGATGAAGCCCATGCACCCCCTGATCTCCTAGCCCACGACCTTAGAAGCTCGCACGAAGAAATGGAGGCCCAGCCGAGCCCAGAGAGGGGCGGCCGAACCTAGGGGTCGGCCGGCCCCACCTCGTGGCCGTTGGTGCTGAGCCTTTGAATTTGAACCCTCCAACGTCCCATTTCTTGTTTCCTTGTGTGGAGGCACCAAACTTCGGAAGGTTTGGTACCATTTTGATCCTCTCTTCCCTTTACATTCATCTCCTCTCCTCTCCTTCTCCTCATTCACCCAAAGTCCAAGCAGTCCACCCTTCCTCAGCCTCTTCACACCTGCAAAGCACCATCTCCATGGCCGGAAAGTCGATCGTCCCGTTCGTTGGGTTCGAGTCCACGTACAGACTCAACGGCGAGCCGTCTCCAGCCAATCAAGCTCTAGCAAGCCCAGCAGTAGAAGAAGAGGAAATGCACATTGCCATGACACCACTGGCGATCATGCTGGCGTCAGGGAAGAAGGTGGCGCCAAGGGGCGTCGAGGAGGGGGTGACCGACCCCCTGGTTCGGCCGAACCAGGGAGGAGGCCCCTCGGCCTCCCCTTTGGCACGATGCACCATCAAGAAGTCCACTGCCCAGAGGGGCAGGGGAGGGCGCCCTGGGACTATGTCGAGGCCGACGACGGGCGAACTTCGCCCAAAGGACATCGCCATTCGCCTCTTCACCGATCCGATGCCTTCGATGCCCATGGAGGAGGGAATGCAACACGCCTACACAGTGAAGAACAAAAGCGGCGATGTAGTTAGCCACCATTACACCACCTCTTTCACCCCCGTTAGTGACAACTCTCCAAAGTGCTTTAGGGTCATAGGAGTCCGGACTCCCGGAGGGGGGTATGGTAAGGGTCTCTTTCCCGCGCTCTCCCCCAAGGAGAAGGGAGAGGCTGAATCCGTGGCGTCCACCCCTAAAAGGGTGAAGAGGCACCTAACTCCTCCTCCCATCACACGTCCTGGGGGCAGTACGAGAGTGAGGACGAGAAGGTCCTAAAGGGGCCCAAGGTTGTCCAACTTCTGAGGACTATAGTTGCGTTAAAGAAAGAGAACCAAGAGCAGGGCGACCAACTGGCGGAGTTGTCCTTAGAGTTAAAATTGGTCAAAGACAACCTTGACACCCTCCGTCATGGCCTTAGCTCCAGGATCTCACGCCTGGAGAAGGGTAAGGACATTGCTTAGGTGGTCACCTCCACCTAGGGACAGGGCACATTTACTTTTCATATTTAGTTCTTAAGTTTATCTTAGCATCATGTAACAAGCGCCCTTTTCATTTCAAATTAATAAAGTTTGAACTCCCCGGATTCCAATCCGGTAGAGTTCCCTTTTTTTGTGCCATATTTTTGTCTTGAGAATTTGTACAGGCACAAAAG
Organism: Panicum virgatum; assembly: GCF_016808335.1. NCBI lineage: Eukaryota > Viridiplantae > Streptophyta > Magnoliopsida > Poales > Poaceae > Panicum > Panicum virgatum. Next base: position 10,735,718 of record NC_053151.1, on the reverse strand, counting down.
CAAGTGTGGGGGGATGCACCCCATGAAATCGCGACACAAAACTGACACGACCAACACGCGAAAGAGGAGGGCGAGAAGGCCCACCTTAGGTGGCCGAACCCAGGGGTCGGTCGGCCCCAGGTGGGGCCCACTTGACTCCATCCAGCTCCAGATCGTTGGTTTGCGTCCTTAGATCCTTAAACCTCCCTACATTCGTTTAAATTCGATAAATCTCTTCGCAGAAAAATTAAAAACTCCATATGCTTCCAAAGAATAGGACCTTGCATGCATTTTATTCTTAGCTTTCTTTTTAATCTTGTGAATAAATTCCTTTAGGGACCCCATGCTTTCTAAGTAATTGATCATTGAGATATGACTTGGTTTGATGGCATCATGCTCTTCCTTGCAAAAGCACTTGTTTTCTTTTTCAAAAACTAAAATAAATATAGCTTGACTCCTCAAATTATCATGAATTCCTACCAAAGCCAAAGAAAAGTCTTTCATGCTCAACATCCAAAAGTTGTTTACCTTTGCTTTGAGCTTTGTCAAATTCTTCAACCCCTGTTAGAAACTTGTCATGCTCTCTTGATCAAGATCACGTACACATGCTATACTTCCACATTGGGAGATAGTCGTCACATCCATCACTCCACAAAAATACGAACTCTATGACCTTGCTCTCCAAAGCAACTTGGGCTATTCTAAAAAAAAGAAAAGAAAAGATGCAATCCAAAGAAGGTATGCCACATGATTGCAAAGGAACGATAAAAAATGTGGATAGCACACAGTTGAAAATAACAAAGAGAGAAAGAGTCAGGCAGAAGAGTTCATCCATGAATCACCAAAAATAGTCTGAACACTTGCACATCTTGATCAGACTGTATGACTCGTTTCTGCTCAGATCTTGTTTTTGACTTAGCAATACAAGAAAGGCAAGCATGCCTCTCCACTCCTACCCAGAGCCCCACATAAGCCTGAATAGATGATAGGAGAGGGACGACAACATCTTTGCCTTGGTAAGGATATATAAAAGAGAGAGAGAGAGAGAGAGAGAGAGAGAGAGAGAGAGATTTAGAGAGTAATTTGAGGAGCAGGGCTATATTTTTGTTTTCAAAATAAAACATCCAGGTGCTAAGCAGGAAGAGCCAGGAGCTTGAATTCTGAGTCGTTCCTTTGTTCAATCACCCAAGATTGTATGGTAGCCAGACAAAAATTCACAAGGGTGAGAAGAAGCTTGGAATAACTTGTATGCAGGTTGAATTCAAGGAGTAGCATCCACCTTGGTCCTTCAAACTTTACTCGAGGACAAGCAAAGGACTAAGTGTGGGGGTGTTGTTGACGGTCCTTAAGTGTCGTTTTCGACCATCAACTCTTGCAGCTTTTTACCAAAAATAATCACCAAACTTAGATATAGGGCTTATGACTAATCATTTCCACTAGTTTTGGTGAATTGTCATCTGCAGGCACCCACATCTGTAAAAGGGGGAAAACACGAGTGAACACGAGGAAGAGTGCACAAAAAGATCAACACTAAGATGTGTCACTTACAAGGAGGGCCCATATGTTAGAGCAAACGGGGGAACCAAGGTAAATGCACTACGGGATCTTGACAAAGGCCCACAGATCAGACTCTCCGAGGAAGATAAGGACGAGCTGCTGCTAGGTGGGGTTGGACGACCCTCTTAGTCGGTTGAACCAGGCCAGCATCCTGTCCAGATGCACTTCGACGTGGCGTGCCCCCTACTCCTCCCGATCACCTTCCATATATGCATTTGGCGGGAACCGACCCTGAAGACTATAAAAGGGGCCTCCCTCCATATCTCACAAAACACACCATTTCATATGTGAAGAAGAAGAGTAGAGAGGCTCCACCTCTTTGCATCATTAGCCTAGGGAGTGTGTGAGGAAGAAGTACGGAGAAGAGCCGGACTTGTCGGCGTCTCTTCGGCCTCGTACCTCTATGGATATGGTATATTTAGAGTACATATCCAGGTTCTTCTATTTGGTGAGTTCTAGTAAAGTTATTCTTTTGTTCTCATTTGTTCGCGGGTTCATCATCTGTTCTCGTAGCGGATACTTTAGAAGAGGGACCCTAATAAAGACGGGATAACCCTGCACAACTCTAGAGTAGTAGTCGAAGGCATAGGCGTAGTATCTGGGCCTTAGATTACCTTTATTTGTCTCATGCTCAACTGGTATTGTGGGGTAGATGGCAAGTGGTGACAGCCCTGTCCATCTGCTATGGAGACAGTCTACGTGGTTAGTGCACTCCCCCCCCTCGCCTGGGTACGACATAGAGCGATACTGGAGGTCCCTGGCAGACTAGGGTCAGACTGGTGCCTGAAGTGAGTGAGTGAAAACAATAGTGTATCTTCTCTTGAACCCATCTTTAGATTAGAACCACACTATCCTAAGGTCTCTCTATCTCTTATCTTCTTCGGGGTAATCTAGTTAGAAGATAGTTACACACCCGTTCCTCATGGACAATACGATACTCTGAATACTCCCGGGTGAAGTGCTACAACGGTATTTCCGTGCGCTTGCGGACTTCTATGTAAGAGTTAAGAAATACCAACACCGGCTGGTTTAGCCAACAACTGGCTTGGCTTCTTGGAAGGCATCAAGTCCTTGTTGAGTGAGAGTTCCTTGGCGGCAGTGAGTATTTCGCTGACAGAGCTAGGGACTCGAATCCTGGAAGCGTGATCAATTGCTTCCTTGTCACACTCAAAGGACTTGAGGAGGTCCCCTCACAGGGAGAGGACCCCGTGTTGCCCAGCATCTTGAGGAGCAGGTACATATAGTGTGGCACTGCCATGAATTTGGCGAGCGCCGGTCTTCCCAGTATGGCATGGTAGGAAATTTGATGTACTCTGTCCAGAAGTTTTGTTCTGTACCCAATGTAACTGGGAGGGTGACCGAGCCAATTGGTGTAGAAGAATTTCCAGGAACGATGCCGTAGAAGGGGGCTTTGCTTGGAGCAAGCAAACTCATGTAGTTGAGGCCCATCTTCGCCAGTGTGCTTGCAAAGATCAAGTTGAGCTTCTGCCATCGATAAGTACTCAAGTGAGCTTGGATCCTTGGACAACTAGATCGAGTACCAGCAGGAACATTCCTTGTTCGGAGAAGCTGGTCCATTAGTCCTCCCTGGAGAAGGTGATGGGGACCTCGCTGTATTTTAGTGGCCTCTGAACTGCTGGCTCAACTGAGAGGATCTCTCTAAGTAGTATATTTTGGGCCCGCTTGGAGAAGCTAGGATCTCCTCTGAATATGACGTTGACGATGTTTTGTTGCTGTTGGAACCCGTCAGGGCCTTTCTTGTCATTCTCGTCATCCTTGTTCTGCTTATTCACAGGGGTGTCTGGCGGCGTAGACTGGAAGGACTTGCGAAGAATCGTACACTCCCACATCAAGTGGTTGCTCTTAGGGTGGATTGGGCACCTCTTGTTATGGAGGATCTTGTCGAACTGATCCTGCGTCTTTTCACTCTTTTTACCTCGTGGGGTGCGATCCATGGTGCCGACGGTATCGTCTGGCTTGCGCTTGCACGCGGGATCCCGCTGGTTGCTGGGCCCTCCACGGTCATTGTGATGCTTCCCATTGTTGTCGTTGTTACGACGCGGAAAGCGACTACGCTCTTGCTCCTCTTCGTCTGCCCACCGCTGCAACATGTCGCGTAGCTCTACTACTGTTTTGGGGCGGTTATGCCCAAAGTCGCGGTAGAGGGACTGGACAGTAATGCCACTCTGGAAGTAGTCGATGACGTCTTCGTCCGTGACATTGGGGATGTGTTATCGCCATAATTTGACCAGGATTGGTAGGCCAAATGTCAGAAGAAGCCCACAGTAAAGGAGTCCACTTAGCCAGGCTTATATCATAAGTTTGGCCAAATACAATGATAATTGGGCACTCAAGGTTCAAGCAGAGATGGGGTCACGGGCCTAATCCATGTTGAAGCCCAGTCTATTCGCGAGGCTGGTTCAGACTGCAGGAAGAGGCTGCACAAAAATGGACGCCCTGGCCACATATGGACTCCATTTTGGATGTTCTAGATATGCATGGATAACTAAGGAGATATGCTTTCCAATACAACTGGAATCATGTCTAGATTCGCTCGGAGTTGACGGGAACTGCCAAAACAATAGGACGACCAGAATCTGCCATAATTATACGGCATGTTTCGGCTGATATTTGGAAGCTTCATGAAAATCTGGACCGGTGGAGGGAAGAGTCCAGATCATGTTATCTAATCTTCGAGTCTTTATTGAGTTGTAATCTATCTCTAGTCTTCATTTAGGAAAGAGTTTAGAGGTTGCCTTGCACGGCAAGAAGTATCCGGACTATAAATATGTACCCTATGACATTTGTAAAGGAGAACGTCATCACGTTTCGCAAACAACAACTCTCGGCGCACCGCCACCCCTAATTCTAGGGTTTCAACCATGTAAGCGCCATGCTGCCCTGATCACTTCTTGCGATCAGGGCAGCATTGTACTTGGTTTTACCTTGGTATTACTCGTACTGAAGCGTTTTCGATGGCGAGTAGTGCTAGTTATCCTGATATTCGTAGCATGGCTTTTAGCAGAACTATCATGCTTTGGTTTTTTATCATCTACGAATATCATGTTGTTTCTGTGCAGTCACATTTTAATCTTATGCTAATTCTCGTTGCATAGAATTAGTTGCGCGGAGACAACACCCTGCTTCTTTTCTATCTAGTAGATCTAATCTGTTATGGTTTGTTCTTATACTTAAGAATTGGCGTAATATCTGCTAGTTTAGGCCTTGCAAACGGGTTGGACGATCCGGCAATGTATTAGATGCTTTGCCTTAGTCTTAACAAGGAATTGATCCAGGAATCGGCTTTCACTTATTCTTAGGCCTCTATTCTGGTTAAGGTTTGGTTGTCTATTACACTCGCTAGGCCTAACTACATGTAGGATGTTCCGATCTAGCAGTGAAGCTTTTACAATCATGGTTTAGATTAGCTAGATTCAATTGAAGCAGCTTTACAGTTATTTGCTTTATCCATTATCATCTAGATATGTAGATCCAATCTGACACCGGGACTCGATCGGCTCTTTAAAGCCGATGCAAGAGTCGTCTCGGGGAGCCGACCACGGCTCGGACTAATGTTTACACGAGTTTGTGTATGCAGGAAAATCATTACAAGCACGTCCGCACCTTCCTGATCAGGTATAGGTCAGGTGGCACGCCCTGCGTCTTAGAAAGCCGCGGCGTGTGCCAGGATTTCGGGCCGTTGACGAGGGAGCAGTGCCTGCCAGCGCCCTGGCGACCTCCCGGCTCTTCGTGTTGCTTGTCGCTACTCGCCGGTGGGTTTTGACCGACAACAGGATGGTAGCGCTTGACGTAGGATCTGATGGTTTCGCCTTGCTCCTATTTGCACATTGAAAGAGCATGTCGAGTAGCTACTCGATGTAGAGACCCTTGGAAGTTGTCGATGAAGACCATCTTGAGATCCTCCCATGAGTGTATGGACTCGCGCGTTAAGCTCTCCAGCCACGTGAGAGGTGTGGGTTCCAGGTCCATCAGGAAGTAGTGGACCTTGGTGTTGGTATCTCCTCCTGCAACACTAACAGCGGTCGAGTATAAATGTAACCATTGAGCAGGGTCTTGCTTACCATCGTACTTCTGGATATTTGTGGGTTTGAAATCCTTTGGGTACTCGATGTTGTCGAAGACGCTGCTGAGGTCTGGGAAGCTATCGGAGTTGTCTATGAGATGCGCTTTGCGCCTTGCGTTGATGATGTTCTATGTGACCCGGCGACCTCCCGGCTCTTCGTGTTGCCTGTCGCTACTCGCCGGTGGGTTTTGACTGACAACACTTTCTGGCACGCCCGATGGGACATTCATCAACAACAACGCCCGCCGCAGAGATGACAGGACCTCAGGACCAAGCACCGATTCCGCCGGTCACCAAACCTGTCACATATGAAGAGCTGACTCCAGAACACAAGTAGAAATACGAAGAGGTCAAAGCTCAGTTCGAAACCGATCTCATCGGCTCTTTCGAGAGGACCCGCAACCACAGCATCAGGTGGAAGGGGTTCTCACCCGAAGGCGCTCTAGACAACGTTGACTTGTTCATGCCATCAGAGGAGCGCACCAGAGCCCTGCGCCAGGAGATGAACTTCATGGTAGCTCACACGCTTCGTCGGCACTCAGAAAGCCTGGTGATCAAGAACCAGTACTCCACATCAGGACCAATCCTGGGGAGTCACAGGGGAGAAGCCTTGCTCCACTCTAGGTCACCAGTATCATACTCGCTCACGGCCCCAGGACCGCAAGGTTCGCCGATCTACCTCGTCTACAAGATCGGCGGTGACCCTGGAGAAGGCCAGTTCCTGAGCGAGCCTCCTAAGGAAATCCCGCACGGCTACACGTGCGTGTACATACCTGATAACATCAACCCAACGCGCGGGCAGCTGGCGAATACGGGAGCTTCAGGGACAGATGCAGAGAAGCAGGCATGGCTAGCGAAGTACGCTACCGGGCCGAGTGCTGAGCCCTCGGCTCCAGGAGTTCTGAGTGTGGAGCAAGTCAGTGCAATATTAAGGGACCAGTTCGGCATCCTGCCCAAGAGAAAGGCGATCGGCTATTCTAAGCCGTATCCAAGTGATTACGACTTGATCCCATTGCCACCCAAGTATCGGCTCCCGGAGTTCACCAAGTTCAGTGGGTCAGAAGGGGCCAGCTCTATCGAGCATGAGAGCCGATACCTAACGCAGCTCGGGATGATCTCAGTGTCGGATCCTCTAAGGGTCCGTTTCTTCTCCCAGTCTCTCACGGGTTCAGCCTTTGGGTGGTATATGTCACTGCCCTCAGATTCGATCCGGACTTGGAGGCAGCTTGAAGATCAGTTCCACACCCTGTATCATTCAGAGGCTGCTGAAGCCGGGATTGCTGACCTTGCCCAAGTCAAGCAGAAGTGAGGGGAAAGTGTGTCGGAGTATGTGCAACGCTTCAGAGAGGTTAAGAATCGATGCTACTCATTGCGCATCACAGAAAAAGAGGCAGTCGATTTGGTAGTTTTGGGGCTTGCTAAGCCAATCAAGGATCTGACTTTTCAGTTGGAATTCACATCTCTGGCGCATATGGTACAAAATCTCACGGCGTATGAACACTATCACCCTGATCTGTACTAGGAAAGATTCAAGCACCATGTGAATGTGGTCCAAGCAGATGATTCTGATGATTCTAGCGGGGAACAAGAAGTGGCTGTGGCAGAATGGACCCGGGGGGCAAACCCCGTCCCGTGCAAGTGGGTCAAACAGAAGGGGCTTGTGAAGGGCTTTGACTTTGATGTGGCCAAGGCAGAGTAGATATTCGATCTACTGCTCAAAGAAAAGCAGTTGAAGTTCCCAGAGAATCACAAGCTGCCAGCGGCACAAGAGCTGCAGGGGAGGCTATACTGCAAGTGGCACCACTCGTTCACCCATGCCACGAATGACTGCAAGGAGCTGCATCGGCAAATTCAATCGGCTATCGAGTAAGGCTGATTAATTCTGGCCCAACACATGATGAAGGTGGACAGTCAACCATTCCCACAAGCTAATGTGGTGGAGTTGTCGGATTCTAGACCTGAGGACCAGAACTTGGCGTTCCAGATTAACATGGCGGGACCCATGCGCCGCCGTGACGAGTAGAGGAAAGAGGCATCTTCTGGAAAACGGCCCCAGGATGAAGACGAGTTAGAGCAACAACATGTTACTGAAGAACAAGTGCATCACATCCACAATCAACTCCAGCTTCCAATCGGCTCCTAGAAAAATACCAGTATCAGTACAAGCTGCGTCGCCAGTATGAATCGGAAGAGGAGGAGTATGAGCACCGCACGAGAAGAACGCTGGGGAGGCGTCAGGCTATACGCGACCACTGGCATTGCCCGTTCTTCAGGTACTATTGGAATTCTGGCATGAGTTGATTGCCTACTATCGATGATTGCTTGGAGTGCAGGCCTCGGACACGCCAGTCAGGCGGGACGTTGGTGTTCCAGGGCTTGAGGCCCAAAGCGAGTCATGACGACCATGTTGAGCGGCCATCCAGGGATGATCTCGAGCTGGAAGTAGAAGATGAGTATCATTGTCCACGATGGTGTCCTGACGGACTCAGCCGCTCTGAGAAGCGCAGAGTGCAGCGCTTATACAATCTCGAAGAGGCGGAAGCAAGGTACCTCGACGTGCTGAGGGAGGCTCGTCCGGATCTCGCAGAGCAAGTCAGGCAACCGTGAAGGGTGGAAAGGCGCCCTCCAAGGAGGGAGTGGCGTCCTAAGCAGCTAAAAGCCGATGAAAGGCCATCGGCTGATGTGAATATGGTGTTCGTGCTCCCATCATAGTTTCGGGCCCGCCAACCTGAGGAGTTGGCCGTCGCACAGCTGGATCTGGGTCCCCAACCGATCATCTTCGAGAAGCCCAAGGAGAAGAGCTGCAAGTATCTGAAGGGATTATATCTCAAGGGTCTCATCGACGGCAGGCCTGCGAATAGGATGTTGGTCGACACCGGCGCTGCAGTTAATTTGATGTCGCATTCAGTGCTACGCCGATTGGGTCGTTCTGCTGCTGACCTTAACAAAACCAACGTAATGCTCAATGATTTCAACGGGCAGCCGTCAGAGGCAAAGGGAGTCCTCAATGTGGAATTGACAGTTGGCCGCAAGACCGTCCCAACCTCGTTCTTCATCGTCAACAGTAAGAGTACGTACACAGTGCTGCTTGGGAGGGATTGGATTCACGCCAATTGTTGTGTTCCTTCCACAATGCACTAGGTTTCGCTCACAGAAATAAACGCTTGGGACACGGAAGGACAAGAGCCGATCTCAGGGATCGCGCCGGAAGACTGTGATCGGATCGAAGCGACAAAAAACGGGTTGAGGCTGGTCTTATCCACTGGCCTCATAGCGTAAACACATTCTGGCAGTGCCGTGACGAATAACACCTGCCAAGGTGGTGCCCAGGAGGACTGTCGAGGTCGCAGAAGCGCAGGGTCCAACGCCTGCACAGTCTCAACCAAGCTGAAGGGGACCACCTTCAGCTGCTGGAAAGGTTCAACGAGATCTCAGAAATACCAAACCTACGGTCAAGGTGCAGTTTGGTCTGGAAGCGCAAGCCGCAGATTGATTCAGCTGCAAGAGCTAAAGACACGACACGACATGATGTCCCGCAGTTTGGTCTACAGGATCATGCCCTGTTGTAGGATCAAGAACACCGACTAGAGGGGGGGTGAATAGGTGGTTTAGAATCTAAATGTAACACCCGGTTTATAAAAGGACATAAACCGAGCAATCATATACGTGCCAGGATCAAGTCACACATATATACAACAGAATGAATAGTATATCATAGCACATATCATGTGAAAAGATATAATAAAGAGAATACGAATGTTATTTATTACATTAATGACAAAAATGTCTGATACAGAGTATGCGGAAGCGTAATACATATACGAGAAACTCTCGGAAGCAGGGCGCCACAGGGACGTCGACTGGGAGACGAACGCCTAGAAGTCCTCATAGTCCTGGTAGCGCTGAGCGAACACCCTCGTGTCGGCAGGAACTGAGCAGCAGTAGTGTATCCAAGAGCAAAAAGTAGAGAAGAGGCAAGAGTGAGTACACAACTTGTACTAAACAAGTATAACACAAACTATGAGGCTCTAGGTTGGCTGACTCAACTGCATTAGCTTTTAAGTCTTGGCAAAATTTTATTAAAGCTAATTAATACAAGTTGATGAATTACCATAAACCCAGTTACATAGTAATTAATCAAAATTAATCATGTTACTACTGAGAACCAAACCGAAACCACCAAGGCAATCCCGAGAGGCACCTCCCTCGTCGTAAGGAGATAACCCCACTAATCAAAAGGAGGATCTGGGCCGCTCATGACCGTGAGCACGGCTAGTATACCAGTTTTACACTCTGCAGAGGTTGCACATCTTTACCCACAAGTCGTGAGCTACGCCAGTTGTTCATCACACTTCCTTAGGTGAGATGACTAGCAAACTCACTACGAGGCCGTTACAAAGGACACGTTGGTAAGGTGTAACCGCTAAGGATTCAGTCAATGCAACGATGGGGCCCACCTCGAGGGGGTACAAGACAACACAGACCAGCCTCGTAGCATAGGGACCATTGAAGCTCGACTCCCCTCATGCCCCGCAGGTAAGTTACTCCCGAACCAAAATGACCTAATTAATAAGCCAAGACCGTCTCATTCCAGTCTTGTGGTAGCGCTGTTGTCCCAGGTTGTCGCTCTATGAACCGGTCCTTATGGAGAGTGGCCAACCCAGCAATAAGCACCGTGCTGGCCCCCTAAACCATGTTTCTAACAAAAACAATTTTAACGAGACGTGAGCCACTCAAGCCACACAGAGGGCCAGTCTCAGAATTATGTTGCATATACCATTAATCAAATTAATTAAAAAGGACCATTATGTGTTATAGCACAGCACCTAGCACAACTAACCAAAATGCAACGCAAAGGATGTATATAAAAAGGATATAAAGTGGCTAGGAAATCCTTATAGGCATACAGTATTAAAATGCAGTATGAAATTGTATTTAAAAGTGATAGGTTGTTCATGTTATACTTGCCTTCCTCGTACTGCTCCTGCTGCTGCTCAAACTGGTCAGAAGACGGCTGCTCCGGGTACTGGTACTGGGGCTCCTCAGATGGATCAACGTCTACTCACGAACACATGGCCAAAACAATGCACAATAATAAGCATACAAGCAAACACTAACAAAAACTAAGAAACAATACATCAATACATAAAAACAGCACCTTAAACTAGTCTAAAACTATTCTATGCATTACAACGATCGCGTGGATATAAAGAACGCTTAAAACGGAGTTAAAACGCATATTCTAGGCTAAAAACAAGTTTCAGGGACTAAAGAGCAAGAAAACTAAGGTTTCAGGGGGTTTTCTGCAAAATCCGAGGACTAAAACGTAAATAAAGGTTAGATCCAGGGGCTAACGCGCAAAACAACCTTAACTGGACTGCAGGTTCCAATAGGGAAAAGCTCAGGGTCCTATTCGTTAAAAACCGGACCTATCTGGAAATATTTTTGAATGAGACTAGCCGGTGGGTTGATTTGGCAAAAGATGAGGGTCTCTTTAGAAAAAGAGCCAGGCCGAAGGGGTACGCGCGGATCTGATCCGTTGGATCACGATCCCGTGGCTCAGATCTAACAAAACAACAATCTAATCCAGGGCGTTGGTTTTGGATCGAACGGATTTGGGCGGCTCTCGCGCGGGGCGGCGGCGCTCAACGCCGGCGACCACTTCCCGCGGCGGCACGGGTTAGGAGCTCGCCGGAGTTCGCTCATCTGGCGCTCCAAGGCTCGGTTTGGCATGCGGTTTGGCCTGGGAGCATGCCCGTGGCACGCGCAAGCCACTGGGGCACTCAGTGAGACTCGACAGGGGTCTGGGCGGCGTGCGCGAAGGTGCAGGTGGCATGCCTCGTCGGAGTGCGGTGCTCGGGGGGTTTTGGTGCGAGCTACGGCCACGAAAACTAGTGCAGAAGGTATGGGGGTGTCGGTAGATGCTCACCAAGGCTCAGATTCGAGCAGTGGGGTGGTGCAGGGCGGTCGGGGACGAGGACCGCCGGCGAGTCGCGGCGGCGTTCGGTGACGGGTCGATGCGGGTGGGGGGGGGTTCTGGGCTCCTGGGCTCCACGGAAAGCTTCGTGGAGATCCTGCGATGAAGCCAAGGGGTCAGTGAGGTCCGGGGTGTTCCGGCGGCGTGGAATCGCCACGGCGGGCCGAGCTCACCGGAGTTGGAGTCTTGCTCGATTCCGGCGAATTAAGGGCCCCGAGTCGCAGACGGATTGCTAGGTGAGGATCCCGGCGTTGAGGCGAGGCTGTTGGGGTGGTTCGCAGTGGCTTGGGAGTGGTGGTGCGGCGAAAGCGCGGCGGCGCAGTGCTCTGTTCTCACGAAGCGAGGGGAGGCGGCGGCTAGGGTTTGCGGGGCGGCGCGTGGGTGGATTGGTGGGCGCAGAGGGTACGCGGGGCGGTTTAAAGAGGAGACCCGAGATTCTCGGCGTGCGGGATGGTAGGGGAGTGCCGGAGATCACGACAGTGATCTCGCTTGCGGCTAGAGCGCGCGCGGGGGAAGCGGGAGGTGGGGGATGATAGGTGGGCCCGGCCTGTCAGCGAGAGGGGGCGAGGTCGCGGGCGACGCGCGGGTGCGCTGACGTGCGGGCCCAGGCGGTCAGTGGCGAGGCGAGCAGCGCGTGCGTGGGAGGGGCGTCTGACGCGCGGGCGTTTGGACTCGCTGGCGGGTGGACCAGAGGTGCTTCGTCGCGGGCCGTGAGTGGGGAGGCTGGCAGGTGGGCCGGCCGGGGTGCGTCGCTTGGGCGCGCCTCTGCGGTGAGCGGGGAAGCGCTGGGCCTAGCGGGGACGGCAGCGCGCGAGCGAGCTGGGGTGTGGGCGCTGGGCTGAGGGTGAGAGCGGGTTGGGCTGCTCGCGAGCGGGCTCGGGGAGGAAAGGGAGCTGGGCCAGGAGGGGAGAGGGTGGGCCGCTTCGGTTTGTTGGGTTGGGTTGCCATTTGGGTTTTGGGCTGGTTTGGAGTTTGGGTTCTTTCCTATTTCTATCTTTCTAATTCTAAAACAATCAAACACATTTGAATTCAAATAAAATTTGAATTCAAACCACACTCAAATGAGTAAAATAAATGCACCAGCATGAATGCAACATTAGAAGTTAACCTATGATAAAATTTAATTACTTAAGGAACAAAATTTTAGATTAAATGCAAGTCTAACACAATAAACCTTAGAAAATTAAATAAATTCGATTAAATTTATTATTAAATGCTGAAATTTAAACTAAGGTGTTACAGACCCTACCCCCTTAAAGAAATCTCGTCCCCGAGATTTCGCTGGGCTGGCTAGCAAAGAGATCTGGATAGGTCTTCCTCAACTCATCTTCTCGCTCCCAAGTAGCCTCAGCTTCACTGTGGTGACTCCACTGAACTCTGCACATCTTGATGCGCTTGTTCCGAGTAACCCTCTCTGATGTCTCCAGAATCTTCACCGGATGCTCAGTATAAGTCAGATCTTCCTGCACATCTACTCCATCCAGTGGTGCCTGTTCCTCGGGTACTCGCAGACACCTCTTCAGCTGAGATATATGGAAGACATCGTGAACTCCTGAGAGGCTGGTGGGCAACTCCAGGCGATAAGCAACTTCACCTTTCCTCTCTAGCACCTTGAATGGACCAACATACCGAGGTGCTAACTTCCCCTTGACATTAAACCTGCGGATTCCTCTCATCGGAGACACCTTCAGGTATACATGATCACCAACACTGAAAGTTAGGTCTCTCCGTTTGCCATCAGCATAGCTCTTCTGTCTGCTCTGTGTAATCCTTAGATTTTCTTGCACAGCCTGGACCATCTGCTCTGCATCATCTATGATCTCAGGGCCAAAGAGCTGCTTCTCACCAATCTGATCCCAATAGAGAGGAGTCCTGCACTTTCTGCCATACAATGCCTCGAAAGGGGACTTCTTCAGACTGGCCTGATAGCTGTTGTTATATGAGAACTCAGCATAAGACAGGCACTTATCCCAACTAGTACCGTACTGAATGGCACAAGCTCTCAGCATATCCTCCAACACTTGGTTGGTTCTCTCTGTCTGCCCATCTGTCTGAGGGTGATAAGCCATACTGAAACGCAGCTTCGTATCCAGCGAATCATGGAGCTGCTCCCAGAACCGAGAAGTGAACTGAGACCCTCTGTCAGATATGATCTTCTTGGGCACACCATGTAAGCAGACAATCCGAGAGATGTACAACTCTGCAAGTCTAGCACCGGAGTAAGTAGTGTTCACTGGAATGAAGTGAGCAACCTTCGTAAGACGATCCACTACTACCCATATGGACTTGTACCCTTTCTGAGTACGAGGCAATCCAACAATGAAGTCCATAGTGATTTCCTCCCATTTCCACTATGGAATCTTCAAAGGCTGTAACAGACCTGCTGGCCTCTGATGCTCAGCCTTGACACGCTGACAGGTGTCACAAATAGCCACGTACTCTGCCACTGAACGCTTCATCCCATACCACCAGAAATGTTCCTTCAGATCATAGTACATCTTCGTGCTGCCCGGATGAATAGAGTAAGCTGTATCATGGGCCTCACTCAGAATCAACTTCCGGAGATCATTCACATCTGGCACACAGATCCGGTTCTTGTACCACAAAGTACCCTGATCATCCTCTCTGAAGTGTGGGGCCTTGCCCTTCCTGAGCAACTCATGGATCTCCTGCAGCTTCTCATCTTCTTTCTGATGCTGCCTGATCTCTGTCTCTAGAGTCGGTACTGCCTCAAACGCTGCACTGGAGGTATGATGCAAGAAGCCCAGACTCAACTGCTTCGAAACTCCTCGCATAACTCTGGAGGCATCTGAAAAGCCACGGCCATGTTGACATAACTTCTTCTGCTCAGAGCATCTGCTACAACATTGGCCTTACCCGGATGATAGTGAATCTCCAGGTCATAATCCTTGACCAACTCTAGCCATCTTCTCTGCTGCATGTTCAGCTCATTCTGCGTGAAAATGTACTTGAGGCTCTTGTGATCAGTGTAGATATCACACCGCTGTCCATATAAGTAATGCCTCCAAATCTTCAGAGCATGCACAACTACGGCTAACTCAAGATCATGAGTAGGATAGTTCAGCTCATGCTGGCGTAGTTGCCGTGAAGCATAAGCTATCACTCTGCCTTCCTGCATCAGAACACACCCAAGACCGTCCTTCGAAGCATCACAATATATCGTGAACCTCTTGGTCTGGTCTGGCAGAGTCAGGACTGGCGCCGTAGTCAACCTTTTCTTCAGCTCATCAAAGGCCCTCTGACGCTCATCAGTCCAAACGAAAGCCACATTTTTCTCCAGCAAAGAAGTCAAAGGCTTCGCGATCTTGGAGAAATTCTCGATGAACCTCCGATAATATCCTACTAAGCCCATGAACGACCTAACTTCTTTTACTGTCTGTGGTGTCTCCCACTCTAGCACATTCTTCACCTTGCTCGGATCAACAGCAATGCCTCCCTGAGAGATAACATGACCGAGGAATGGAACCTCGTCAATCCAGAACTCGCACTTGCTGAACTTGGCATACAGCTGATGCTCTCTCAATCTCTGCAACACGAGCCTCAGATGCTCTTCATGCTCTTCCTCTGTCTTGGAGAAGATCAGAATATCATCAATGAAGATCACCACGAAGACATCCAGATAATCCATGAAAACCATATTCATCAAGTGCATGAAGAAAGCCGGGGCATTAGTCAAGCCGAAGGACATGACCGTGTACTCATTTAGCCCGTACTTGCATGTGAATGCCGTCTTCGGAATATCCCCAGGACGGATCCTCAGTTGAAAATATCCCGAACGAAGATCAATCTTCGAGAATATACGAGCACCTCGAAGCAGATCAAAGAGATCCTCAATACGGGGCAGTGGATGCTTGTTCTTGATAGTGACTGCATTCAGCTCCCGATAATCCACACACATCCTCTTCGAGCCATCCTTCTTATCTACCAGCAATAATGGAAAAGCCCAAGGAGAGAAACTGCGACGGATATAGCCCTTGGCTAGCAACTCATCAATAGTCTTCTTGACTTCCTCATGCTCTATAGGTGCCATGCAGTAGGGCCGCTTTGCAATAGGAGCTGTGCCAGGCAAGAGATCAATACAAAACTCAATGGCGCGTTCAGGCGGCATACCTGGCAGATCATCCGGAAAGACATCCGGGAATTCAGACACCACGCGAATACCGTCCGTGGGTCTAGCCTTCATCTGATGAAGAAATCCCGAAGGCTCTGAAGCACTGACTGTAACCTCTTGGCCATCAGATGCTGACAAGTGAACTGCCCGATGAGCACAATCAATTCTGACGCCCCACTTGGCAAGAGTATCCATTCCCAGAATCACATCGATACCCTTGGTGTCTAGCACCCTCAGATCAGCACTGAACGTTGCCCCCTTATGGCTACACTGACTCGGGGGCAAACAATATGGGATCTCAACTCCCCTCCCGGTGAAGAGACTAGCAGACACTTCCTTAATGCAGTGGTAAAGAAACTATGCTCCTCAACATATGACTTGGTGATGAATGAATGAGTAGCACCAGTATTGAAAAGCACTGTAGCTGGATGGGAGTTGACCATGAACGTACCAATAACCACATTAGGAGCCTCGGCCGCTGACTCAGCCGTCACGTGGTTCACTCTGCCCTGTGCTGGCGCCCTGGGCTGAGCTGGGCGCCCCTGCTGTCCCGCCTGCGCCTTCCAGGGGCAAGTGTTGGCGTAGTGCCCCGGCTGGCCGCAGTGATAGCACACGCGAGGAGGTGCTGGAGCCTGCTGTCCGGCAGGAGGAGCTGCCTGCCGTCGAGCCTGCGGTGCTGGCGGAGCTGGTGGAGCACGAGCCAGAGGTGCCGGTAACCTCAGGCCCTGACCTGCCTGCTGCTGTCGAGGCGGGTACTGCTGCGGCCTCTGCTGGTACTGCTGGGGAGGCTGGTACTACTGCTGCTGGTACTGCTGGAGCGGCTGGAGGCGAGGACGAGTGTTGCTGCCGGAAGCAACGGGGACAATCTTTCTCTTCTTGTCCTCCATCTCCAGGTACTTGCGCTCCGTGTTGAGCGCGCTGTCAACCAGATGGTTGAAGTCGTCGAAGCGGAGGTTGAGCAGCGCGTACTGGAGGTAGTCCTCAAGACCCTCCATGAAGTTCTCCTGCTTCTTGCGGTCATCCGCAACATCGGCAGGGGCGTAGCGAGCAAGCTGCAGGAAGCGATCATGATACTCCGTGACCGACATAGTCCCTTGAAGTGAAAAAGACAGTCAGATATCGAAGGATTAATTCATGACTCAGAAAGATAGCTCAAGGGGGTATTTGCTCAAAAGGAAACACTGAATGATTATTTCTGAGATTACCTGCTTCAGTGCAAGGAACTCCTTCTGCTTCATCTTCATAACGCCCGCGGGGACGTTGTGGCTGCGAAACCGCTCCCGGAACTGGAGCCAGGTGAGAGCCTCGCGGTCCTGAACTAGGTGGGACTCCCACCAGTCCAAAGCTGCCCCTCGCAGCTATCCTGCTGCGTACAAGACGCGCTCACGATCATCGCACTGGGCGATGTCCAACTGGCGCTCCACTGCACGGAGCCAGTCGTCAGCCTGAAGAGGGTCAGACGTGTGAGAAAACGTCGGCGGGTGACCCCTCAGGAACTCAGCACGCCTGTCGCTGAGGCTGCGGCGGTGGAGGAGGCGGAGGCTGAGTGTGAGCCTGCTGAAGAGCCTGAACCGTGTTGTTCAGGGTAGCCATCATCTGCATCTGGAGCTGGAAGTACTGCTCCGGAGTCAAAGGTGGAGGCATCGGGATCCCGGTCCCCTGGGTGTTCTGCCCCTGGTTGATTCTGCCCCTGCTGGTCAGAACCACGCCTGGTGTTCACCATCTGATTTTGGACAAAAGATTTCACGAGTAAGGATATTGCAGAAATAAATTCAGATGGATACGATAACTCTTTGCGGAAAAGACTCGGACATGATAAAGTAGACAGGATAGAGTGGACAGTTTTACCCCCAACGATCTAACTCATTTTATTATTTAATTAACTTTAACTTAATACTGATTTTCATTAAACAAATTTAAACTACTAAGCTATGCAATCATTCAAAAATCCAAATCAAACATGTAGCATAATAACAAGCAGACAATTTTCACAACTTAGCCGAGTTTAACATCCGACTCGACTAACACAACGCGTCGCAGAACGTACTTCCGTATTATTATAAAGGGTCACCTAGCTGATACTCATGGGGTCAGATGACTGATTCAGGCCAAAATCTACGAAAACTATTCTTTAGAGAGGGAAATCAAGGCAAGACGGGTAAAAGTCATAGAATTCAAGGGGTATAATAGTAAAATAGTTTCAAAAAGCAAGGATTGGAGAGAAGAAGTCCTAAAACTCGACCAGTTCTATCTAGGCTTCGTCCTACAGTCGATACGGCTCTGATACCACTCTGTAACACCCGGTTTATAAAAGGACATAAACCGAGCAATCATATACGTGCCAGGATCAAGTCACACGTATATACAACAGAATGAACAATATATCATAGCATATATCACGTAAAAAGATATAATAAAGATAATATGAATGTTATTTATTACATTAATGACAAAAATATCTGATACAGAGTATGCGGAAGCATAATACATATACGAGAAACTCTCGGAAGCAGGGCGCCACAGGGACGTCGACTGGGAGAAGAACGCCTAGAAGTCCTCGTAGTCCTGGTAGCGCTTAGCGAACTCCCTCGTGTCGGCAGGAACTGAGCAGCAGTAGCGTATCCAAGAGGAAAAAGTAGAGAAGAGGCAAGAGTGAGTACACAACTTGTACTCAACAAGTATAACACAAACTATGAGGCTCGAGGTTGGCTGACTCAACTGCACTAGCTTTTAAGTCTTGGCAAAATTTTATTAAAGCTAATTACTACAAGTTGATGAATTACCATAAACCCAGTTACATAGTAATTAATCAAAATTAATCATGTTACTACTGAGAACCAAACCGAAACCACCAAGGCAACCCCGAGAGGCACCTCCCTCGTCGGAAGGAGATAACCCCACTAATCAAAAGGAGGATCTGGGCCGCTCATGACCGTGAGCACGGCTAGTATACTAGTTTTAAACTCTGCAGAGGTTGCACATCTTTACCCACAAGTCGTGAGCTACGCCAGTTGTTCATCACACTTCCTTAGGTGAGATGACTAGCAAACTCACTACGAGGCCGTTACAAAGGACACGTTGGTAAGGTGTAACCGCTAAGGATTCAGTCAATGCAACGATGGGGCCCACCTCGAGGGGGTACAAGACAACACAGACCAGCCTCGTAGCATAGGGACCATTGAAGCTCGACTCCCCTCATGCCCCGCAGGTAAGTTACTCCCGAACCAAAATGACCTAATTAATAAGCCAAGACCGTCTCATTCCAGTCTTGTGGTAGCGCTGTTGTCCCAGGTTGTCGCTCTATGAACCGGTCCTTATGGAGAGTGGCCAACCCAGCAATAAGCACCGTGCTGGCCCCCTAAACCATGTTTCTAACAAAAACAATTTTAACGAGACGTGAGCCACTCAAGCCACACAGAGGGCCACTCTCAGAATTAAGTTGCATATACCATTAATCAAATTAATTAAAAAGGACCATTATGTGTTATAGCACGGCACCTAGCACAACTAACCAAAATGCAACGCAAAGGATGTATATAAAAAGGATATAAAGTGGCTAGGAAATCCTTATAGGCATACAGTATTAAAATGCAGTATGAAATTGTATTTAAAAGTGATAGGTTGTTCATGTTATACTTGCCTTCCTCGTACTACTCCTGCTGCTGCTCAAACTGGTCAGAAGACGGCTGCTCCAGGTACTGGTACTGGGGCTCCTCAGATGGATCAACGTCTACTCACGAACACATGGCCAAAATAATGCACAATAATAAGCATACAAGAAAACACTAACAAAAACTAAGAAACAATACATCAATACATAAAAACAGCACCCTAAACTAGTCTAAAACTATTCTACACATTACAACGATCGTGTGGATATAAAGAACGCTTAAAACGGATTTAAAACGCATATTCTAGGCTAAAAACAAGTTTCAGGGACTAAACTGCAAGAAAACTAAGGTTCCAGGGGGTTTTCTGCAAAAACCGAGGACTAAAACGTAAATAAAGGTTAGATCCAGGGGCTAACGCGCAAAACAACCTTAACTGGACTGCGGGTTCCAATAGGGAAAAGCTCAGGGTCCTATTCGTTAAAAACCGGACCTATGTGGAAATATTTTTGAATGAGACTGGACGGCGGGTTGATATGGCAAAAGATGAGGGTCTCTTTAGAAAAAGAGCCAGGCCAAAGGGGTACGCCCGGATCTGATCCGTTGGATCACGACCCCGTGGCTCAGATCTAACAAAACAACGATCTAATCCAGGGCGTTGGTTTTGGATCGAACGGATCTGGGCGGCTCTCGCGCGGGGGCGGCGGCGCTCAACGCCGGCGACCACTTCCCGCGGCGGCACGGGTTAGGAGCTCGCCGGAGTTCGCCCATCTGGCGCTCCAGGGCTCGGTTTGGCATGCGGTTTGGCCTGGGAGCATGCCCGTGGCACGCGCAAGCCACTGGGGCACTCAGTGAGACTCGACAGGGATCTGGGCGGCGTGCGCGAAGGTGCAGGTGGCGTGCCTCGCCGGAGTGCGATGCTCGGGGGGTTTTGGTGCGAGCTACGGCCACGAAAACTAGTACAGAAGGTATGGGGGTGTCGGTAGATGCTCACCAAGGCTCGGATTCGAGCAGTGGGGCGGTCGGGGACGAGGACCGCCGGCGAGTCGCGGCGGCGTTCGGTGACGGGTCGATGCGGGGGGGGGGGGGGTGCTCTGGGCTCCTGGGCTCCACGGAAAGCTTCATGGAGATCCTGCGATGAAGCCAAGGGGTCAGCGAGGTCCGGGGTGTTCCGACAGCGTGGAATCGCCACGGCGGGCCGAGCTCACCGGAGTTGGAGTCTTGCTCGATTCCGGCGAATTAAGGGCCCCGAGTCGCGGACGGATTGCTAGGTGAGGATCCCGGCGTTGAGGCGAGGCTGTTGGGGTGGTTCGCAGTGGCTTGGGAGCGGTGGTGCGGCGAAATCGCGGCGGCGCAGTGCTCTGTTCTCGCGGAGCGAGGGGAGGCGGAGGCTAGGGTTTGCGGGGCGGCGCGTGGGTGGATTGGTGGGCGCAGAGGGTACGCGGGGCGGTTTAAAGAGGAGACCCGAGATTCTCGTCGTGCGGGATGGTAGGGGAGTGCCGAAGATCACGGCAGTGATCTCGCTTGCGGCCGGAGCGCGCGCGGGGGAAGCGGGAGGTGGGGGATGACAGGCGGGCCCGGCCTGTCAGCGAGAGGGGGCGAGGTCGCGGGCGACGCACGGGTGCGCTGACGTGCGGGCCCAGGCGGTCAGTGGCGAGGCGGGGAGCGCGTGCGTGGGAGGGGCGTCTGACGCGCGGGCGTTTGGACTTGCTGGCGGGTGGACCCGAGGTGCTTCGTCGCGGGCCGTGAGTGGGGAGGCTGGCAGGTGGGCCGGCCGGGGTGCGTCGCTTGGGCGCGCCTTTGCGGTGAGCAGGGAAGCGCTGGGCCTAGCGGGGACGGCAGCGCGCGAGCGAGCTGGGGTGTGGGCGCTGGGCTGAGGGTGAGAGCGGGTTGGGATGCTCGCGAGCGGGCCCGGGGAGGAAAGGGAGCTGGGCCAGGAGGGGAGAGGGTGGGCCGCTTCGGTTTGCTGGGTTGGGATGCCATTTGGGTTTTGGGCTGGTTTGGGGTTTGGGTTCTTTCCTATTTCTATCTTTCTAATTCTAAAACAATCAAACACATTTGAATTCAAATAAAATTTGAATTCAAACCACACTCAAATGAGTAAAATAAATGCACCAGCATGAATGCAACATTAGAAGTAAACCTATGATAAAATTTTAATTACTTAAGGAACAAAATTTTAGATTAAATGCAAGTCTAACACAATAAACCTTAGAAAATTAAATAAAGCCGATTAAATTTATTATTAAATACTGAAATTTAAACTAGGGTGTTACACTAAAGCCAACAATACTAGAGAAATTTAATTAGTAACAAAGGAAAGCCCTATGTCATGCTATTACTATCTCTAGATGGGTTTGCAACCTAGGGTGACAAGATACAAATCAAGCTCTAGTAAAGTAAATTGCTCAAAGTAAAAGCAAGTATTAAAGTGAGCAGGAGAAGTAACCAAGCTTGACACAAGAAATTATCCCGTGGTGTCGATGACTTGCCGATCACCCCTAATCCACGTTGAGGTGGATTCCAAGAATCAACCGCTCCTCTATCAAGAACCTCTTGATCTTGAGCCGGCTAGAACCAAGGAACCGCTCCACACCTCGATTCCACTAGAGTTGCTCTTCACCACTCCGGTGAGGTGAGCACAAGACCTCTCACAACAGAAATCGGGGCTCCTCAACAATCTCCTTGGAGGAGCTCCACGAAAACCTCTTCTCCAAGCCGTCTAGGGAGCGGCAACTCCCAAGAGTAACAAGTCGATGACGCTTGCTTGAAGTTTCCCTAGTTCCACAAAGCTCAAACTCTTGATGCAATGCACTAGGATGCCCTCACACTCTCAAGAATGCAATCTCTAAGCAAGTGTGTGTGAGAGAGGGATGCCTTAGCTCTAAGATGTCAAGTATGCTATCGAAATGGCTAAGAGCGCCACCCAAAGGCTGGGCAATGGGTATATATAGTCATCCCTCCAAAAACTAGCCGTTACACTCTTTTCTGCGAAGTCACGGACCGTCCGCGTTTCAAAAACTAGACTGTCCGCCGTTATAAACCAGTGAGTCAGAGTGCATTTAATGCGTGTCAGAACTAGCCATTGAACCCCGGCGGACCGTCCGCGCCCAAGGGGCGGACCGTCCGCAGTTAAGAGATCTGACCCACCAGAGACAAACATGCTCTCTGGTACAAAATCGAATTAGCCTGCGGACCGTCCGCTCTCTAAGTGCGGACCGTCCGCAATACACTTTTCAGCCCAAACCAGAGAAACAATCTCTCTAGTACAAATCTAAGATTAGCCGGCGGACCATCCGCGTCCCAGGGGCGGACTGTCCGCCGTTCAACTTTGAAGCCCACCAGAGAGATACCCTTTCTGGTACAACTTTTGAAATAAAGTGGAGGACCGTCCGCCCACTTGGGCCAGACCGTCCGCGAGCCCACCAGAGACTTTGCAAGCTCTCTGGAACGGTCGTGGACTGTCCGCCCCTCGGGTGCGGACTGTCCGCCGTTACTCAGTCAGCTCTCAAACTTAGTCTTTTTCAAATCTTTTCAATACGCCGTTAGCCCTCATGCATGCAACTAGACATTTTGAGCAAAATGGCACTAAAGACCCGTCAAGCATGAGTACACAACCCCTCTTGATAGTACGGCTATCTATCCAACAAATCCGGTAACTTTTCATCCACTAAACGCCTTGTGACCGGTAAAATGCAAAAGCCCTATTTTATACCTTTTCCTTGAGCCCGAGCTTTGCTCATCATTTCCAAAACTCCATACGTTCACAACCAAATCTCTTTCATCCGTGGATCAACCTATACTCATTATCTCAACTGAAATTGTTAATCCACAAACCATTGTCATTAATTACCAAAACTCAAATTTGGGGCCTGGATGCTTTCAATCTCCCCTTTTTGGTAATTGATGACAACACTTAATTTTGGAGTGATAAAAGTGTTCAAGTCAACTTTATACACTAGGCATAATGTGGGCTTGGAATTGAACTTTGGAAGAACTTACTCATTTTTCTTGAAAGTTTCAGAATATGGTATGAATAAATTCACCAAGTTCGATGAGTAGAGAGAACTCCCCCTTGATATGTGCATATGAATTTTCATGAATACCAAGAGCACATATATATATTTGAGAATTTTGACAGAGTTTTCCCTACAAGTGGAAATCGAGGCATACAAGATACAATATATATATGATATGAAATTTTGCTTGGTTAGCACAACCTCACAACCACAAGATAAACATAAATAGATAAGAGTAGCACAAACCAACATAGTTCATAACACATTACAAACCAAATGTTCAAATCCAAATACAAGTCTCAAACCAAGTTCATGCAAGACACAAATCAAAGACATGTAATGCAATAGTTCAACACAAATAAACATGAGTGGCAAGCGGAAGCCGAAAGCGAATGATCTCCATGAGAAGTCCATGAGCTCCCCCTAGATCCAAGCACTCCAAAGCTCCTTCTCCCCCTTTGGCATCAATTTCCAAGAAAGTCAATCCATCGGCGGTGGAGGAGGTGGCGGTGGGTAGAACGGCTGGTGTGGGTAGAACTCTGGAGGCGGCACTGGAGCCGGAAATACTGAGTAGAAGTGGTCAGAAAATCTGGTGAAGGCTGTGCTGAAGGTATCAAAGCGCTACTCTAGCTGCTCCTATCTCTGCTCAAGCTGCTCAAACTGCTCAGAAGAGGGCAAATCCTCAAAACATGAGTCAAGAGCTGCTATATCTGAGTGTAAACTCTCCTGAAACCCCTGCATCTGAGCCATCATGGGCTGGAGCATCTGCTGCTGCATGTTCTGAAAGTTGAGGTTCATCTGATTTTGCATCTAACTAGCCAACCCCGCAATCTAAGAGGACATGCTCTCCTGCATGGATGCAAAGTATGGGTCAAAGTAGCCAGCTAGAGGGGCCCACTGCTGCTGTACTGGAGGATGCGGTGGTGGCATGGCATGCTGAGCTGCAGCTGCTCCCATGTGAGCATCATCATCACTATCATCGTCCTGCCCCTGTGCTTCAGCATCCATATCATCTCCAGGGAAAGGAGTCAAAGGCCTCAAAAGAAAAGCATTGTCATTCTTGAATGGCCTGAAAGGAGTGTGCTTGCTTTCACATAACCCTCTGAAGCTAGACTTAACCTTGATGATGGACATGATGTATGCAGCAAAATATAAGTTCATCTCCATGTTAAGCCTCAAATCTGCAAGCTGATCCATGATAAGAGCAATGACATTTATTCTATTTCCATTCATGATATGAGATATCACATTCCAATAGTGCCCTCTATTCTTGTCCTTGTTGCCACTCTTAGGCATGAATGTGACTCTAACAATCTTATTTATGCAAATGTAGCATAATCCAATTGATTCGCCTCAGCAAACTGTGCAAATGTAGCATAATAGGTTCTTTTGCCAGTTGTCCACCTAAATATTTCCTCAACCATGTTGATCTCTAGAGTGGCATAGAACTGACGTATCACAGTTTCATTCCAATCACACCTATGTTGCAGAAAATTTGCTAACCCCATTTGCTGAAATCTATCTACTAGATCAGACATGACTTGTTGTTGTCTCATATAGCCTAGGTCAATGGTCTGATGTTTGAAAACATTCTTCTTAACTAGATGACCAAAGTAAACATCTTTTTGTACCTCAGTTTTGAAGAAGAGAATGTTGGTGTCATGAGGCAAGCTGAATTGATCCACTACTCTTGCATTTGCATAACTCTCTGCAGTCCACTGTCGGCTAGGTAGATCTAGCCCCATCAAATCTGTAACATCATCATCAACCCCCTCAGTCTCTTCCTCTGAAGACTCATCACCTGCATCTCCTACTGAAGAAGCTGCAGCCATCTCACTGACATTTGGAGCATAGTCCACATCATCGGAGTCATCACTGTCTCTTTGTCTTTTGGAAGTCATTGCCTTCTTGATTTTAGAAGCAGTGGCCTTGATGATCTTCCGGGGTGGCCTGAAATCAGGATTTAACCATAAGAACAATTACTAAAGCAATAGGATCAATCCTTAATGATATAAGTCAATTCAGCATGTATCTGAAAAATCTGATACTAACGGACCGTCCGCACTTCTGAACGCGGACCGTCCGCGGTTCATGAACTACCACGGCGGACCGTCCGCGTCCAGCAGGCGGACTGTCCGCGACCCATCTGTTCTGGGCAGGAACACAAAATCGCCCTTAACTTTGATTCATCCATATTTTGAGTTTCGATTCAAATCCACCAACCAAATTTTAACCACAGCATCTCCTCATCACTAGGAACAAGATCCCCCAAGTATTTTCAAGAATCCATGGCCCAAAAATAGATCGGAGCATCTAACCCTAACTCTTTCCAATAAAGAAATCCAAGAACAATAGTTAGGGATTCGTCAAAATACCGGGAGGACATGATTCACAAACTTGAGAAGAGTCCGGGGATGTTCTCGGACCGTCCGGGAACCACGCCAAAAAGCCTTGACCTTGTCGTCTCCCCCACGTGCTTGAGAGAGAAAGAGAGAGAGCTTTTTGATGTTGTGTGCGGTTTGGTGGGGGTTGTGAGAGGGACATCCAATATAAGTCAAGTCTGGCCGACCCCACCTTTCAGTCCAGTCGCGGACTGTCCGCGGTATCCTGGCGGACCGTCCGCCTTTGAATCTTTACACTGCCATCCGACTAAATTTTGCCTCTAGTAAATTCTTCCCAACACTAGCGGACTGTCCACGGACCTATGCCGGAAAGTCCGCTTATTGCTTAGTGGCATACCACCGGTGTATCCGAAGCTTGCCGGATGAACCGATGACCCGCGGACCGTCCACGGTCCTTTGGCGGACTGTCCGCTGTGTAATTTTCTAGTTGAGAACTTCTCTGCAGAGCCTCTGGTGAACAATTCTCATAAACGGCGGACTGTCCGCCTCTTACCCGCGGACCATCCGCTGTGCCAAATTTCAGACAGTCCAGAATTTTGCCAACTTTCTCAATTCCAACTCCAATTTGGGATCATTGCTCGTATAAAAATCTAAAAATCTCAAATCTTGCATGAAAACCTTCAAAAGACTCATATGAGCAAGTTTCAACAAGAATTCACAAATAAATCGAGTAAAATCATGAAAACTCATAATTGGCTCAAAAATACCTCAAAAATCAGAAAAATGAAACAAAGAGTGCATGAAAGAACCAAATGCCATATGTGCTAGTTTTCAAGCCACATTTGAGAAGTCAATGATATTTAACTAATTTCTTAACTTGCAAAACCGAGATTCATCCCAAGGCTTGGTAAATATATCGGCTAATTGATCATCCGTGCCAATACCATCAATCTTGATATCACCCTTGTTCACATGATCTCTAAGAAAATGATGGCGGATATCAATATGCTTGGTTCTTGAATGTTGAACCGGATTAGAAGCAATCTTCACAGCACTTTCATTATCACACAACAAGAGAATTTCATCAAATTTCACACCATAATCGAGAAGAGTTTGCTTCATCCATAATAATTGTGCACAACAACTTCCGGCCGAGATATATTCCGCTTCGGCGGTTGAAAGAGCCACGGAATTTTTCTTCTTTGATGACCATGATACAAGAGATCTTCCAAGAAATTGACAACCACCGGAAGTGCTTTTCCTATCAACCTTGCACCCCGCATAATCCGAATCCGAGAATCCAACCAAATCAAAATGAGCACCCTTGGGATACCATAAACCAATATTAGGAGAATATTTCAAGTATCTCAAGATCCTTTTGATGGCGGTCAAATGACATTCTCTAGGTGCGGCTTGAAATCGTGCACACATGCAAACACTAAACATGATGTCGGGCCTAGATGCAGTCAAATAAAGCAAACTACCAATCATAGAACGGTAAAGCTTTTGGTCAACCGGGTTACCTCCCTCATCTAGGTCGAGATGCCCATTGGTGGCCATAGGAGTCTTGATTGGTTTTGCATCTTCCATACCAAATTTCTTCAAGATATCCTTCACATATTTTGATTGACACACAAAGGTGCCTTCCTTGAGTTACTTGATTTGAAGTCCAAGAAAGAAACTCAATTCACCAATCATGGACATTTCAAATTCCCTAGACATCATTTCACCAAATTCCTTACAAAAACTTGGGTTAGTTGAACCAAAAATAATATCATCAACATAAATTTGACAAACAAACAAATCTTTACCAATATCTTTAGTGAACAAAGTAGTATCAACCTTACCAATTTTGAAGCCCTTAGAGATAAGAAAGTCCCTCAATCTTTCATACCAAGCTCTTGGAGCTTGCTTAAGACCATAAAGAGCTTAGAGAGCTTGTATACATGATTTGGCTTCTTTAGATCTTCAAAACCGGGAGGTTGCTCAACAAAAACAAGTTCACTAATCTTGCCATTCAAGAAAGCACTTTTCACATCCATTTGAAAAAGTTTTATGTTATGAGAGCAAGCATAAGCTAATAATAGCTTCTAATCTAGCAACGGGTGCGAAAGTTTCACCGAAATCCAAACCTTCGACTTGAGTGAAGCCTTGAGCTACCAATCTTGCCTTGTTTCTCACAACCATTCCATCTTCATTTTGCTTGTTTCTAAAGACCCATTTAGTGCCAATAACATTATAATTCTTGGGCCTCTCAACTAAATCTCAAACTTGATTCCGGGTGAAATTATTTAATTCTTCATGCATAGCATTCACCCAATCCGGATCTCTCAATGCTTCATCTACACGGTTAGGTTCAAGAAAAGATACAAAGGAATAATGTTCACAAAATGAAGCAATGCGAGATCGAGTTTGGACACCCTTACTAATGTCACCCATGATTTGATCCACCGGATGATCCTTTGCAAGAACATGATGAATTCTTTGAGGAACAATGGGTTCTTGAGGTGATGAAGAAGGTGCACTAGATGAACCAACTTGATCTTGTACTTGAGAATCATCATTACTTGAATCTTGTACAATTGATTGTGATTGATCATTTGAGATAGAAGTTGAAGGATTAACTCTAATAGAGATAGAAGAACCATCTTCATCTTCATCTTCTTCTCTTGGTCTAACATCACCAATTGACATGTTTTTCATTGCATTTCTCAAACCATCACTTCTCACATCATCAAGATTTTCTTGTTCATTGTGAGACCCATTGGTTTCATCAAACTCAACATCATATGCTTCTTCAACAATGCCATGTGTTTTGTTGTAGACCCGATAAGCCTTGCTATTAGAAGAATATCCAAGAAGAAAACCCTCATCACATTTGCTTTGAAACTTTGATAACCGAGTTCCCTTCTTGAGAATATAGCATTTGCAACCAAACACTCTAAAGTATGATATATTTGGCTTCCTTCCAATGAGCAACTCATATGGGTCTTGTTATGAAATATATGGCAATACAATCTATTTGAGGCATGACAAGCCAGATTGCTTCGGCCCAAAAGCTATCCGAAACATTGTATTCGGAGACATTGATCTTGCCATATCAATTAAGGTTCTATTTTTCCTCTCAACAAGACCATTTTGTTCCGGAGTGTACTTGGTTGAGAATTCATGCTTGATTCCTTGCACATCACACCATTCCTCAACTCTTGTGTTTCTAAACTCACTTCCATTGTCACTCCTCACTTTCTTCACCTTGAGCTCAAATTCATTTTCGGCCCTTGTAAAGAATTTCTTGAATGTGTCATATGTATCGGCCTTGTCATGAAGAAAGAAAACCCATGTATATCTTGAGTAATCATCTACTACCACAAGACAATAGCAATTTCCACCAATACTTCTATATGTTGTAGGACCAAATAAATCCATATGCAATAATTCCAATGGTCTCTCGGTTGACATGACACTCTTAGTGGGATGAGTATTTGCAACTTGCTTTCCGGCTTGACATGCACTATATAACTTATCTTTGTCAAACTTCACATTCTTCAACCCAACTACCAAGTCATGCTTCAAAAGTCGGTTGAGTTGCATCATGCCAACATGACCAAGCCTTCTATGCCATGACCAACCCAAGGATGATTGAGTGAATAAGCAAGTGGACAAGTTTGCCTCTTTAGTAGCAAAATCCACAAGATATACATCCTCATGTCTAAATCCCGTAAAGATGTGATCTTTTCCATCCAAGCTAGTCACTACAACATCATTTTTAGTGAAACTACACTTATATCCAAAATCACAAAGTTGAGTGACCGCTAAGAGATTAAACTTGAGAGAATCAACCAACAACACTTTTGAAAGAGAATGACCACTTGAGATAGGAATTGTACCAACTCCTTTGACTTTGCCCCGGCTATTGTCACCAAAGATGATGTCACTATATCCACCCACATTCTCATCTAGAGAGGAAAACATCATTGGATCTCCGGTCATATGTTGAGTGCATCCACTATCAAGCACCCAATGCCTTCCTCCGGACTTGTAATTCACCTACAAAAGAGGAAGTAACTCTTTTAGGTACCCAAACTTTCTTTGGTCCTTGAACGTTAGTGACCACATTAGTGACCAAGACTTTTGGCACCCAAATGGCATTCTTTTTAGCACCATTTATAGGTATCCCAACAAATTTTGCACTAACATTGCCATTTGAATTTTTCATAAGCATGTAACTTGAATCAAAGGATATGACTTTCTTATTGGTGCAATTCTTCTCAACATGACCAACCTTCTTGTATTTTTCACAATATGGCTTGCCACTACTCTTCACAAAAGTAGTTTTGGTTTGCACAAAAGCTTTCTTCCCTTTCTTAGGAATATATCCAAACCCTTGCTTGTTCAAGGTGAACTTTTGGCTTGCCCAACAATGATTAAACTTTGCTCTACTATCATAGCACTTTCTCAAATCATTAGTCAAGCAAGTAATCTCTTTCTATAACAAATCATTTTCCATAATGAGAGATTCATTGCAAGATGGGTTATCAATTTTGGTGCAAAAAGAACTAGTAGAGCTAGAGCCACAAGATTTATCATCAATTAAATCACAATTAACACCAATGCTCAATGTTGCTTTTCTTTCATGACTAAGCAAGGTATTGTGAGCTTCCTCAAGCTTCTCATGAGTTTCTTTGAGATTCTCATGAGAAGTCTTTAGCTCCTCATAGGAATCTTGAAGAGAAGTAAACTTCAACTTCAAGTCCTTCAACTTAGCCTTTTCTTTGTCATGAATTCATCGGCATCATTAAGCATTTCAACAAGATCATCATATGAAAGTTCTTCAAGTTCACCATCTTGTTGTACCTTTGCACCACCCTTTGCCATAAGACAATGTGGTGTAGAGAAGAGTGATGAAGCATCCTTGATGGCGATCCCGGCAACTCCCTTGGATGGCTTGTCATCATCATCATCATCGGAGCTTGCGTTGGAATCCCATTCAACAAAATAGGCTTGGCCATTCTTTTTCTTCTTGATGAACTTCTTCTTCTTCTTTTCATCATTTTTCTTATCCTTTTTCTTGTTTGGACAATTGACAATGATATGACCTACTTCACCATAATTGAAGCAAGTCTTGTCCACAAAAGGATTTTTTCTTGATGATTGACCTCTCTTGCCAAAGTTCTTCTTGCTCATCATTCTATTGAATCTCTTTACAAAGAGAGCCATCTCCTCATCCGATTCTTCTTCTTTGCACCCACTTTCTTCTTCATTTTTGCTATCTTGAGCTTTGAATGCCACACTTTTCTTTTTCACATCAATTTCTCCACCATGAGCTTCATCTTGAGATTTCTTGAACATGTCATGGGTGAGAATTTCTCCCAATATTTGTGTGGGAGTTGCGGTCTTCACATTTGACCTTACAAGTAAGGTCACAATTGTGTCATATCTTTCCGGAAGACATCTAAGAAACTTGTGGTTGAAATCCCCATCCGGTACCTCAAATCCAAGTCCCTTGAGGTCATTCACAATGTCATTTAGCCGGTTGAACATCTCGGCCATACTCTCATCCTTCTTCATGGTGAATTCACTAAAATTCCCTTTGAGCAAATATAACTTGGCCTCCTTCACAGTTGATGTGCCCTCATGAATTTCCATGAGCTTCTTCCATATGTCATTTGCATTTGTGAGGCTCTTGACTCTATTAAATTCATTCACATTAAGAGCACTAAAGAGCACATTAACCCTTTGATTATTTAGTGTCTCATTTTCCTCATTTAGGGGTGTCAAACTCTTTGGGTCCAAAATGACATATCCATTACTTACTACTCTCCATAGCTTTCTACTCATGGCTTTGAGATGAGCCGACATCCTAGTCTTCGAATAATCATAATTATTCCCATCAAAGAACGGTGGCTTCCCAATATGAATCCCATGATCACTAGTCATTGTACTACTCCAAGATGGTTAAATACGCAATTAATGGAGTACTTAGCTCTGGTACCACTTGTAGGATCAAGAACACCGACTAGAGGGGGGTGAATAGGCGGTTTAGAATCTAAAGCCAACAACACTAGAGAAATTTAATTAGTAACAAAGGAAAGCCCTATGTCATGCTATTACTATCTCTAGATGGGTTTGCAACCTAGGGTGACAAGATACAAATCAAGCTCTAGTATAGTAAATTGCTCAAAGTAAAAGCAAGTATTAAAGTGAGCAAGAGAAGTAACCAAGCTTGACACAACAAATTATCCCGTGGTGTCGATGACTTGCCGGTCACCCCTAATCCACGTTGAGGTGGATTCCAAGAATCAACTGCTCCTCTATCAAGAACCTCTTGATCTTGAGCCGGCTAGAACCAAGGAACCGCTCCACACCTCGATTCCACTAGAGTTGCTCTTCACCACTCCGGTGAGGTGAGCACAAGACCTCTCACAACCGAAATCGGGGCTCCTCAACAATCTCCTTGGAGGAGCTCCATGAAACCTCTTCTCCAAGCCGTCTAGGGAGCGTCAACTCCCAAAAGTAACACGTCGATGACGCTTGCTTGAAGTTTCCCTAGTTCCACAAAGCTCAAACTCTTGATGCAATGCACTAGGATGCCCTCACACTCTCAAGAATGCAATCTCTAAGCAAGTGTGTGTGAGAGAGGGATGCCTTAGCTCTAAGATGTCAAGTATGCTGTCCAAATGGCTAAGAGCGCCACCCAAAGGCCGGGCAATGGGTATATATAGACATCCCTCCAAAAACTAGCCGTTACGCTCTTTTCTGCGAAGTCGCGGACCGTCCGCGTTTCAAAAACCGACTGTCCGCCGTTATAAACCAGTGAGTCAGAGTGCATTTAATGCATGTCAGAACTAGCCATTAAACCCCGGCGGACCGTCCGCGCCCAAGGGGCGGACCGTCCGCAGTTAAGAGATCTGACCCACCAGAGACAAACATGCTCTCTGGTACAAAATCGAATTAGCCTGCGGACCGTCCGCTCTCTAAGTGTGGACCGTCCGCAATACACTTTTCAGCCCAAACCAGAGAAACAACCTCTCTGGTACAAATCTAAGATTAGCCTTGGACCGTCCGCGCCCCAGGGGCGGACTGTCCACCGTTCAACTTTGAAGCCCACCAGAGAGACACCCTTTCTGGTACAACTTTTGAAATAAAGTGGCGGACCGTCCGCCCACCTGGGCCGGACCGTCCGCGAGCCCCCCAGAGACTTTGCAAGCTCTCTGGAACGGTCGCGGACTGTCCGCCCCTCGGGTGCGGACTGTCCGCCGTTACTCAGTCAGCTCTCAAACTTAGTCTTTTTCAAATCTTTTCAAAACGCCGTTAGCCCTCATGCATGCAACTAGACATTTTGAGCAAAATGGCACTAAAGACCCGTCAAGCATTAGTACACAACCCCTCTTGATAGTACGGCTATCTATCCAACAAATCCGGTCACTTTTCATCCACTAAACGCCTTGTGACCGGTAAAATGCAAATGCCTTATTTTATACCTTTGCCTTGAGCCCGAGCTTTGCTCATCATTTCCAAAACTCCATACGTTCACAACCAAATCTCTTTCATCCGTGGATCAACCTATACTCATTATCTCAACTAAAATTGTTAATCCACAAACTGTTGTCATTAATTACCAAAACTCAAATTAGGGGCATAGATGCTTTCACCTGTAGTGGCCGATCTAAGCGAACAGCCCCAGCCGATGCGATGCCAGAAAAAGGAAGTCAAAAGAAATAGTAGCAGAACAAATTAGCTGCATGGCTAACATCTGAGTCCGGGCCGATGGGTAGATCAGCCCCAAACATAGCCGATTCCAGCAATCGGCGGCAAAACGTCTGAATACTCTGGTTCATAGTGAATTGGGCACGGCCGATTGGAGAGCCGATCTCCTCCAATACATGAAGGATCTGGCTCGGGGGGCATAAGCGGAGATTTGGTGATGAAATATGGAGACCCATACAAAAATTTTCTTCCGGATGAAGAACTACCGCCGGTGCTCCTACAGCTTCTTCGCCATCGGCTACTTCCGCTCCTTCGCAGTTTCGGCCATCGACATCGGCTACTTCTGCTCCCATGTGGGCGTGGGAGTGTTTGATACATTAGCCGATCGATCCGGCCAATAGTACTTTTGCTCCCATGTGTGGTTAGGCTCATTTGAATATGTTGAATATCTGATACCGAGCATGGCTTTTATTCTTTTGAAAATCTGAAATATGGTCACCGCTTTACTTGGCTACTAGTATGTGTAGGCTGACTTTGCTTTTACTATCTTGTACATGCCTGGTAGCTATATCCTTTTCTTGGAATCATTTATGCAGCTCGAGTCTCAATGCTTATATGATAATCTTGTGCTAAATTACATTAAAATCTGAATGATGTCCATGCTGTGCTATAATGAAAAGATCCAGGTGGGTTTGTTTTGTCTCACTGATCTAGTTCGGGACTGCTTGCTATTGCACTTTAGCATGAACTTGGACTAGGCTGTGAATGACCAAAACCTTGCTTTAAGCTTCTGATGGTTCAATGGACCTAGGCTTAGCATTGGTTGGTAAGAAGTGGCCTGATAAGCAAATAACCCCTGGCACAGAACAAAAGGCTTGTTTGAGTTTCAAATGCAATATGTTTTAACCTGCAAGACCTGAGGGCATGAGTAATCAAGCTTGTTAAAAGATCCTTGTATCGGAAAGAGCTCACTGGTGTAGGTACTTGCTGGTTTTTGCTTGTCATGCTTTAATGTACTAGTTGGTTGGGCTAAGTGGTCATGCTTTTTATTTTGAAAATCCTAAAAATTGCTTGCTCATGTTCTAATATAGATATATTCTTTTGAGCTTTTCTATGCGGTGTCTTTATGCTATACCCTCACTGTATATACATGCTAGCACTTGTAAATGCTTTGAGACATACCTGGAAGCTCACACTCACTCTTTGCATGACATAGCATATTTTTGTGGGGGAAAGAAATTTTTATCAATGATGATGGTTTGGTTTATGTGGACTGTTTGGCTAACCGAATATGATTCATCAGCTTTTAGCCGATTCACAATGATCTTTGTAGCGTCGGTTCGGCAAGTGATTGTTTTGCAGGAGAGGCCGTATGTGTTGATGCTGAGCTGATGAAGCACGAGGATGATCACATAAGTCAGTGCCATCCATGGAATATGAAAACTAGGACCGGTCTGCAACAACATTGAGATTGGTCGAGGAAGGCGTGAGGCCGGTTCAAGCAATCGGTCACAAAGTCAGTTGGCTAATAGCCGATCTATCGGCTCGGGGGGCAAGACCATCAGTGGCATGAGAAGACAATTTGAGGAGATGATGTTTTTATTTGGTTTATGGCTGGCGCTTAGAAGATTCTGTCATATTTGGCCAAACTTGGGGGGCATGTGTTATCGCCAGAATTTGACCAGGATTGGTAGGCCAAATGTCAGAAGAAGCCCACGGTAAAGGAGTCCACTTAGCTAGGCTTATGTCATAAGTTTGGCCAAATACAATGATAATTGGGCACTCAAGGGTCAAGCTGAGATGGGGTCACGAGCCTAATCCATGTTGAAGCCCATTCTATTCGCGAGGCTGGTTCGGACTGCAGGAAGAGGCCGCACAAAAAAGGACGCCCGGGCCACATATGGACTCCGTTTTGGATGTTCTAGATATGCATGGAAAGCTAAGGAGATAAGCTTTCCAATACAACTGGAATCACGTCTATATTCACTCGGAGTTGATGGGAATTTCCGAAACAATAGGACAACAAGAATCTACCACAATTATACGGCATGTTTCGGCTGATATTTGGAAGCTTCATGAAGATCTGGAAAGGTGGAGGGAAGAGTCCAGATCATGTTATCTAATCTTCGAGTCTTTATTGAGTTGTAATCTATCTCTAGTCTTCGTTTAGGAAAGAGTTTAGAGGGTGCCTTGCACGGCAAGAAGTCTCCGTACTATAAATATGTACACTATGACATTTGTAAAGGAGAACGTCATCACGTTTCGCAAACAACAACTCTTGACGCACCGCCACCCCTAATTCTAGGGTTTCAACGAAGTAAGTGTCATGCTGCCCTGATCGCTTCTTGCGATCAGGGCAGCATTGTACTTGCTTTTACCTTGGTATTACTCGTACTGAAGCATTTTTGATGGCGAGTAGTGCTAGTTATCCTGATATTCGTAGCATGGCTTTTTAGTAGATCTATCATGCTTTGGTTGTTTATCATCTACGAATATCATGTTATTTCTGCGCAGTCATGTTTTAATCTTATGCTAATTCTCGTTGCATAGAATTAGTTGCGCGGAGACAACACCCTGCTTCTTTTCTATCTAGTAGATCTAATCTGTTATGGTTTATTCTTATACTTAAGAATTGGCGTAATATCTGCTAGTTTAGGCCTTGCAAACGGGTTGGACGATCCGGCAACGTATTAGATGCTTTGCCTTAGTCTTAACAAGGAATTGATCCGGGAATCGGCTTTCGCTTATTCTTAGGCCTCTATTATAGTTAAGGTTTGGTTGTTTATTACGCTCGCTAGGCCTAACTACGTGTAGGATGTTCCGATCTAGCAGTGAAGCTTTTACCGTCGTGGATTAGATTAGCTAGATTCAATTGAAGGAGCTTTACATTTATTTTCTTTATCCATTATCATCTGGATATGTAGATCCAATCTGACACCGGGACTCGATCGGCTCTTTAAAGCCGATGCAAGAGTCGTCCCGGGGAGCCGACCACGGCTCAGACTAATGTTTACACGAGTTTGTGTATGCAGGCAAATCATTGCAAGCACATCTGCACCTTCCTGACCAGGTATAGGTCAGGTGGCATGCCCTGCGTCTTAGAAAGCCTCGGCGTGTGCCAGGATTGCGGGCCGTTGACGAGGGAGCAGTGTCTGCCAACGCCGCGGCGACCTCCCGGCTCTTCGTGTTGCCTGTCGGTACTCGCCGGTGGGTTTTGACCAACAACAGGATGGTAGCACTTGATGTAGGATCTGATGGTTTCGCCTTGCTCCTATTTGCACATTGAAAGAGCATGTCGAGTAGCTACTCAATGTAGAGACCCCTGGAAGTTGTCGATGAAGACCATCTTGAGATCCTCCCATGAGTGTATGGACTCGCGTGTCAAGCTCTCCAGCCACGTGAGAGGTGCGGGTTCCAGGGCCATCGGGAAGTAGAGGACCTTGGTGTTGGTATCTCCTCCTGCAACACTAACAGCGGTCGAGTATAAACATAACCATTGAGCAGGGTCTTGCTTATCGTCGTACTTCTGGATATTTGTGGGTTTGAAATCCTTTGGGTACTCGACGTTGTCGAAGACGCTGCTGAGGTCTGTGAAGCGATCGGAGTTGTCTGCGAGATGCGCTTTGCACCTTGCGTTGATGATGTTCCGTGCGTCCATTATGGAATCGACTACTTCTTCTCGGTTGTTGTTGTTGTGGTTCGGCTGAGGCCTAGGAGCTTGGTTTGCTGGTGGTTGGCCACCCCTGGGGCGATGGTTGCTTGCGACTTCTTGATCCTCTTGATTTCTTTAGTTTTGCTGCGACAGCTGTTGTTGACGATTATGGCCTCCGGGGGTATGACTTGCTTGAGGTATCACCATTGCAGTTGCCTTGGACCGGGTGCCATGAAGTGAGGACATGGTATTTTGTCTCTCGAGTTGCTCAACAGCATATTTGGCGAGGTGTATGACGCGCTCCATCTACGGGTTTTGTGGCATCTGCATGAGTCG
Organism: Panicum virgatum; assembly: GCF_016808335.1. Lineage (NCBI taxonomy): Eukaryota > Viridiplantae > Streptophyta > Magnoliopsida > Poales > Poaceae > Panicum > Panicum virgatum. The sequence continues at coordinate 10,698,325 of NC_053151.1, read as the reverse complement.
CAAGGTTGCTTCTATCATCGCGGCGATAGGAGTAGTGAAGACTGGATCTGTGGTGTTATTGAATTCATTGTTGAGATTGCGCAGGGGAAGGTGAACATTGATTCTTTGCCCTGCGAGCTGTGCGAGTAGCTTCATCCTCATCTTGCTAGGCATCTTGAGGCAGATTGTCCTCTGAAATCTGATCCGTGGTTTCATTGGGGTCGTGCAGGCTGGGAGCACCCCTATTTGGCTGATTGATCACGGAGACCAGGCGTTCTAGAGAGTAGCTTTCCAAGTCAGATCAAGATGGGCCTCAACTACTTGAGTCTACTTATTCCAAGCAAGGCTCCATTCTACGGCATCGTCCGCGGGAATTTCTCTACACCAATCGGCTCGGTTACTCTCCCAGTTACATTTGGTACAGAACAGAACTTCTGGACAGAATACATCAAGTTCGAAGTAGCCAACTTCGAATCTTCTTACCATGCTATCTTGGGAAGACTTGCTCTAGCCAAGTTCATGGCAGTACCACACTCTGTCTATCTGCTCCTCAAGATGCCAAGCAACACAGGAGTACTTTCATTGCGTGGAGACCTCCTCAAGTCGTTCGAGTGTGACAAAGAAGCAATAGATCATGCTGCTACAATCTGAGTCCCTAGCTCTGTCAGCGAGATACTTGCTGCTGCTAAGGAACTCTCACTCAAGGAGTTGATGCCTTCCAAGAAGCCAAGCCAATCATCGGTTAAACCAACTGGTGATGTGGGCACCAAGACTATCCAACTACAAGAGGGGAAACAACTCCAAAACAGCCATCATCGGAGCAGGACTGGGCGACAAATAGGAACTCGAGCTCGTCAACTTCCTTAGGGCCAACCGAGACATGTTCGCGTGGAAACCAGCGGATATGCCAGGAGTGCCCAAGGAGTTGATCGAGCATGCCTTGAAGGTCAACCCTAAAGCCACACCAAAAAAGCAATGGTTGCGGCGTTTCTCACCAAACAAGCGAGAGGCCATTAAGAAAGAACTGGCAAAACTACTCGCAACAGGGTTTATCAAAGAAGTTTACCATCCCGAATGGCTGGCTAACCCCGTGCTCATCCAGAAGAACAACAACAACGAGTGCAGGATGTGCGTCGACTACACCGATCTAAACAAACACTGCCCAAAGGATCCTTTCGGGCTACCACGTATTGATCAAGTAATCGACTCGACAGTGGGATGTGTCCTGTTATCCTTCCTCGACTGCTACTTAAGATACCATCAAATTGCCCTTAAAGAAGAAGACCAAATCAAGACGGCCTTCATCACACCTTATGTGGCATACGCCTACAAGACCATGTCCTTCGGGTTGAAGAACGTTGGAGCCACCTACCAGTGTGCGATACAGTTGTGCTTTGCTAATCAGCTACATCGCAATGTTGAAGCCTATGTTGATGACGTCGTTGCTAAAACCAAGACCCAGGATCAATTCATTACTAACCTGGAAGAGACCTTCAACAGCCTCCGAAAATTCCGCTGGAAGCTCAACCCAACCAAGTGCGTGTTTAGCGTACCCTCTGGAAAACTACTCGGATTTATCGTTAGTAACAGAGGAATTGAGGCCAATCTAGAAAAGATTAACACCATTTTGGCCATGGATACTCTAGCTACCATCAAGGACGTCCAGAAGCTTACAGGCTGCATGGCAGCTTTGAATCGATTCTTGTCCAGGCTTGGCGAACGGGGCTTACCCTTCTTCAAGCTCCTAAAGCGACAAGATAAATTCGAGTGGACTACAGAAGCCGCGGCAACACTCGAAAACCTCAAACATCATCTCCAGTCACCGCCGATTCTAACAGCTCCACTACTCGGCGAGGAACTACTCCTCTACATCGTTGCGACTACCCATGTAGTCAGTACAGCGATAATAGTTGAACGCCCGGAGGAAGGCCACGCCTACGGCGTTTAGAGACTGGTCTACTTCATCAGCGAAGTACTCTCTGAATCAAAGGTTAGATATCCATCAATTCAGAAACTTCTGTATGGAATTCTAATCACCTCTAGGAAGCTCCGGCATTACTTCGATGAGTACAAGATCTCAGTCATAACTGACTTCCCATTAGGGGATATACTCCACAATCGGGATGCCACTGGACGAATTTCGAAGTGGGCAGTTGAACTGGGAGCCTTGGAAATCAACTTCAAGCCAAATACAGCAATCAACTCACAGGCACTAGTCGACTTCTTAGCTGAATGGCGGGAATATCGAATTCCAACACCCCAGAACGCTCCAGAGAATGGGTGATGCATTTGGATGGCTCACTTAAGCTCGACAGAGGTGGCGCAGGAGTTCTATTTGTGACACCCTAGGTGTCTGCACAGTAGAATTGCATTTATTTTATGCATCATGTGTTTATTTTGCTTGAAAAAGGATCTTATTGTAAAAATCTAAGGGTAGTTGTGTAAATATGATTTAATGCAGGGTCCTTTCTATAACTTAATTTGAATAGGGAGAGCAAATATTGCTTTTGTGGAGGGTTTATTTGCAAAATTTAATGTAATCATTACATGGCAGAAAATTTTTCATTTCAGTCCAAACTCAAAGTGAATTTGCATTGGAAAAGACAAAAGTCCTTTAAATTTAAAATCCTTCCTATGTTTTCAAAATAACTTGTCAACCTTTGGTCAAATTAATTTTTGCACAACATCAAAGTTGTAGATCTTGAAAAGTTTAACAACTTTCATGTTGGGCACTTTTTCAATTAAGCCCTAGTTTAGGAGTTATTTTTGTTTTACAGTAGGGCCCCTAAACTTTTTGGAAATTTCAAATCAGTCCAGACTTCATCTCCCACCTCTCTGCTTCTCTGTTTCTCTCTGCCGCCGGTGCAGAGCGGCGCCGCCCGTCACCGTGGAGGGCCACATGCCTCCTCCTGCTTGCCGTGGTCTCCCATGCGTCGCGCCCAGACTCCACGCCGCCCTCCTTCCCTCGCGTTGGATCTCCCCTCCCTTCGACACGCCACCTCGGCCATCCGCGCGGCCGCCACCTCGCCGTCGCCGTGGAGAGCTCGGGACAGAGCCCCAGTTCCCTTCCTAGCACGTTCCTCGGCACCAGGGGAACCCTCTCATTCTGTTCTACTCATGCTCTTGCCAATTCCCTACCTGGAAACCCTAGAACGCCGCCGCCATGGTCGCCACCTCCCTCTGAGCTCACCGTTGAGCCCCCTCCTCCGCCTTTTCCCGCCCTAAATCGACCCCACCAATAGCTCCCTCATGTCGCGGTGAAGCTCCCCGATCACTCCATGCCGCTTCTACCTCACCGGAACGCCACCTCCGCCGCTGGCCGTCGCCGTCGGAGCAACTACTCCGCGGGGAACCCCCAATCCGGCCACCCCGAGCCCCAAGAAGACCACCATCGGGTAGAGCTCGGTCCTCTCTTGCTCCTCCACCCCATTCCCCTCGCCGCCGGCGAGAGAAACCGTCGGAAACCGGCCGGCCCCACCCGCCCTTTCTCCTACCTCTGTCCAAGGGCCTCGTTGCAATTTGTTTTAGAATCCCAGGGGTCTCAGCGCAAGAAACTAGGGACTAGTTTGTAAGGTCTAGTTAGGTTTTTCAAAATTTTGTTGTGAACTTTGAAAATGCCTAGAAATTCATACAAAAATCAGAAAATACAAATCCAAATGTTTTGGAATCCTTGTTACAAGATATAGAAGTTTTGTTACATACACATATTCAGTTTTGGTTTTCTTTTTAATCCAAGAAAAATAATAAAATAAATAGGCTTTAATTGTTCTAGGAGTTAAACTAAGTAACTATCTATGATTTTTGGCTTGATTGTGACTTACAGTGTTACTAGTACGTGGTGAAATTTTGAAACCTTTTTGACATCATTATCTAGGTCAAAGTTTCAAGATTCCTTGATCTACTAGTTATGCTAATATATTTTTGCTGCTAGAAATATTAGAGTTCTGAGTCTGAAACATTTTCCATGCTTACATGATACCAAAACCTTGCTGTTTCCCAAGTTTTAGAAATTTTCGATCTGTTTGGCTATTTATTTGATTTAATGCTTATTAAGTAGGCTTTAATTATGGTAAATAGTTTCGTTGCTTAAAAAATTCTGAGAATTTTTTTATAACTCTACTTTGGTCATATATCCATTTCTGTAAAATTTAGGATCCATAAACACTATATAACTTCCTGTACTAATTAGTTTTATCATATGTGGTTTAATTTTGTCAAAATTATTACTTCAGTTTTATGACTAGATAAATTCTGAAAAATTTAAGACCTGTTTATAATCATGTGAATCCTGTTCTGAAAAATTTTGAGCTTCATAAGTTCTGTATTTTGTTCTGTAGAATTTGATCTTGCTCTAGGTGTAGTCTGAATAACTATTTTATTCTGATTAATTAGTGGTATGAAATGTAATGAATTTTACAGGGTATATTGCTCTCTGTATTTACTGTTTGGCGTAATTTTACTGAAGTTAGATACTATTTGTATACTGAGTTACTCAATTCTTTGCAAACCATGATTTATATGATATATAAACTAACTAACACTTACTTTGTAAGTTTAATCAAATTGTTTTGTGAAGTTGATCTTGTTGTTATGTGTAGTAATTGTTGTTAAATAACTACCCTATAAACGCTTGCCCATATGAATGTTTGTTTGCTAAATGTTGGACTATAACTTTATTGTGAAGTGTGTTTGTGTAATACTGTTCTTGCATCACATATAGATACAACTGCTCTAGCGGACGGGACGTACGAGTTGATCCCGGAGTCCGAAGAAGGTGATCCAGAAGCCCAGGTGAACGCCACTGTACTGACCAAAGCCCCGGACCAAAGTCCAGAAGAGCACAAGGCTAATCTAGTTAGCGACTATTGTGAAGGCAAGCCCCGGACATAACCCAGTATTTCAAAATATTACAATTTATCGTTATTACTTACTTGTGCATTTACAGTTCTTAGGATTTGAATTGAAACCCTAAATGCATGATCCTAGGAACCTATGTACTGAACACTAGACCTGAGTTCGAATAATTGCTATGCTTATAGGACCGGTAAAAGTCGAGTGATTGCCTGTCACTCGCGAGCTCTATAGGAATTGCTTGTTTACTTTCTGCTATCAATATAAGGACGACGGACGGGGTCGTGTTCGATATCATGACCTTGTGTGAGACCCCGTCTGTGTTGATGAACTTGCTAAGGTCGCGGTGTGTGGTAGCGGTGGTTAAGTTTTTGAACGTACTAGTCACATGCCGTAAATATGGTACACGGTAAGCCTAGTAGCCGATCGGACCGGTGAGTGGATATACCTTTCACTCTCTCTTAGAGATAGGTTTTTATTTATGTTTATGTTGCGCAACACTGCGGCTACAAGGAGGAAGATGGTGCCCTATAGTCGGGGAGAGTGACCCTATCCACAGGTCGGAATGAAAGATAAACAGTTGTTTGGGAACGACCCGACGGTGTTCCAAACGTGTGTGTTAGGTCTGCCTGGCCAGGTTAACAAATTCGATTCGAATCGTCCGCTTCTCACGGTTTGGGACTGCTTGATCCCATTTCCACACAAAGTAATAAGAGTAACATTATTATGATCAATCTTGATGTTTGCTTAAAGTTCTACCATGGTTGAATAAGAGTAGTTGCTTACATAGAATGGTTAATCAACTAGAATCTTGGAAGCTAAAATTTGAAAGTAAGGACCTACTCTTTATTGCTTTTCAGCAAAAGAAAAACCAGAGCCTACAAAACCCTGCATAGTCTAGCTAGGTGGACTAAGTATATCGTTGACGGTTAAGTCTTGCTGAGTATTAGAATACTCAGCCTTGCTGTTGAAACCTTTTTCAGGTATGAGTTTTGAGGACCAGTTCGCTAGTCTGTCTTGGCCCTACTCTTTGCCTCCTGGCTGGTCCGTAGAATGGGATCCGTCTTCGGCCGGCAATGATCCTGATGAGTGATACCTTGCTTGGGCTAGCTTGGTACTCTTTTGCGACGTGTTGTAGCCGTTGTGTTTTCTTTCCGCTGCATAAACTCTGAACGTTAAACTTATGGCTTGTATAACTGTTTTACTAAGTTTGGACCTGTAATATTACTTTGAACTTGTGTAATAACTACTATGCATGTGTTGTAAAATATGTATGGTTGTAATATCTCTAGACTCGCCTTCGTGCGGGGTATGCTTGTTCGATCCGAGAACCGGTGGTTGTATTGGGACGTTACCCGACAGACCAAGAATTGTTCCGTTTGAAGTGCGGTTGTGTCAGTGTTGCCCTTATGGTGATGGCCAGCACACTTGAGCCGGGATAATTCAGGTGGTTCTGCCACACTATTCATCTCCCCTAAGGGAGAGCAATTGAAGTATGTGTACCAAATCCTTTTCAAGGTCTCCAACAATGAAGCTGAATATGAGGCACTGCTACATGGTCTTCGACTAGCAGTTTCTATTGGCATCAAGTGACTACTCATCTATGGTGATTCTCTACTCGTCGTCCAACAAGTTAGCAAAGAGTGGGGCATCAACAATGATACAATGGATGCATACGTTGAAGAAATCCGAAAGCTCAAAAACAAGTTTTCAGGATTGGAAATCCACCACGTAGACCGAGACAACAACGTGGGAGCCGATGTCCTCTCCAAACTTGGGTCCACTCGAGCAGCTGTTCCACAGGGAGTTTTTGTCCATGAACTTCACCACCCATCAGTCAAGGAACAAAGCCTACAAGCCACTGACACGGAGGCCCTGGCCACAGTCAGAGAAGTGATGATGATTGAATAAGATTGGCAGACTCAACTTATCGACTTCATCAAGGAGTTCAAGCTTCCACCACATGTCGATCCTAAAAGCGCTGAAGCTGCCCGCATCATCAGGCGTAGCAAGGGTTTCGTCCTGGTTGGCGACAACCTATACAAGTGCTCTGCTTCAGGCATCCTCATGAAGTGTGTTACCCTTGAAGAAGGCAAAGACATCCTCAGAGAAATACACGAAGGAGTTTGCTCTAATCATGCTACATCAAGGACACTAGTCGGCAAGGCGTATAGGTTAGGTTTCTTCTGGCCAACAGCTATTTCAGACGCAGAAGACCTTGTCAGATGATTCCCTAGCTGCCAATTTTTCGGCAAAAAGACTCGCGTCCCAGCACATAACCTGATAATAATCCCTCCATCATGGCCATTCGCATGTTGGAGTTTGGACATGATCGGACCTTTAACCGTAGCTCCAGGAGGATTCAATCATGTGCTGGTAGCAGTCGACAAGTTCACCAAGTGGATCAAGTACAAGCCCATTGTCAAGATTTCATCCGATAGAGCAGTGGATTTCATCTCTGACATTATCCACCGATTCGGCTTTCCTCATACCATCATTACAGATCTTGGCTCTAATTTCACATCACAATCTTTTTGGGATTTCTGTGACAACTCCTGCATCAAGGTCAAATAAGCTTCAGTGGCTCATCCTGGGGCAAACGATCAAGTTGAGTGCATCAATGGTTTAGTACTCGATGGCTTGAAGAAAAGACTCTATGACGCCAACACCAAGAAAGGTGGCAAGTGGATTCAAGAATTACCTCATGTAGTCTGGGGCTATGAACCCAGCCAAGCAAAGCAACTGGACAATCTCCTTTCTTCCTCACTTATGGGTCAGAGGCTATACTACCCGCTGATATCATGTGAAAATCTCTAAGAGTAGAAGCCTACCAAGAAGGAGAAGCAGATGAAGCTCGACAACTCGAGCTGGATTCAGTCGAAGAAGCCAGAGTCAATGCTTTAACTCAATCGGCTAGATATCTTCAAGGGATCAGACACTATCATGACCGCAATGTCCAGCAAAGATCTTTCAATATCGGAGATCTAGTATTACAAAGGATCCAAGACGAGACGGGATTGCACAAGTTAAATTCTAGATGGGAAGGTCCTTTCATCGTAACCAACATTACAAGACCAGGATCATACAAAATAACTAATGCAGATGGTAATGAAGTACCGAATTCCTGAAATATCGAGCACTTGCGCAAGCCCTATCCTTGATCTAGACAATATGGTGATGTCAGCTGATTTCTTTAATAAAGCAAGGGTCTTTACCAGTATATCGACTACATTAAAGACAATTTCTCCATCTGACAGCATCACTAGTTCAGGATATCTTATACAGTTTTCCATCAAGGTAACTACACAAGCTACATCCTTGTCCTTAATATAAGGGCGCAACCTACTCGCCTAGCTCGAGAAGGTATATGGATACCTTTACTGGTTGTCCATCTTGGGTATCTTGGGTAACTAGACGGAGTTCATTCTAACAGGTCAACTATAAGGAACTCCAGCCTTGTTGTACAAACAAAACTACTCGCCCGCTCGAGTATGTTACGGATACTATTGCATTTTGTCCATCTTGGACAACCCGATGTGGTTCGCCCTAATAGGTCAATCTTAGTAGTTACTCCAGTCTACAAGTTAGACACCTTACTCGTCTCGCTCGAGTAAGTTTTGGATATCTTTCTGGCATTTACATCTTGGATAGCCCGACGGGGTTCATACCTAACAGTTTTGCCTTAAGAATTATTCCAATCCTTGGTTAAAGGACACCTTACTCGCCTTTCTCGAGTAATCTTTGGCTATCCCTTTGACATTTACGTCTTGGGCAACCCGATGGGGTTCGTACCTAATAGTTCTGCCTTACGGATTACTCCAGTCCTTGGTTAGGACACACTACTCGCTTGCTCGAGTAGTTTATGGATATCTTTACAAGTCTTTTCTATTTGGATAGTCCGACAGGACTCATCTTAAATGATTAACTTTAAGGATTACTCCATGCGAGTCTTCTACTCGCCTGATCGATTAGTTCATACTTATTCTACGGTATCAGATCATGCTTCTGAAGATACACCAACAGGATACAAGTTATGAACAGCGACAAAATCTTACTGAAGATTACAAGAGTTGTTACAAGCAGTTTACTCTACCATAATTTTTAGAATTTCCTCAGCAATCACCTCTGATTCTTTACAATAGTCCCGGAATTTCTCATCAGAGCAATTGGGAGCTGTTCCTTTAGCTATAGGAGCTAAATTAAACTGAGGCAAATACGATTTGACAACTCCTATCATATGGGTCAGATAATTCTTGGAGGTAGCCGTCATAACATCAAAAATCTTCTTGGGAGCTTCTTCTAAGCGCTCCACCAAGGACTTGTTATTTGATGACTCCTCTTCATAATCAATCATCTCCACAAGGACTTGAGCTGTTGCTACCAATCGAGCGTGGTCATCTGGAGAACCTGGTGGAAGGATATTTCATTAATTATTATTGACAAAGCAAATATCAAGACAACAGACCGAGTACTCACAAGCTTGAGCAGCCTGCAATTGTTCTTGAAGCCTAGAAATTTCTTCTTGAAGCTTTGACCTTTCTTCTTCAAGGCTCTTAATTTGTCGCTTCATATCACAAAGTTCCAGATGATGCTGTTGGTTTACTTCATAAAGCTTGTTCCGAAGAGCAAGAGATTCATCCAGTCGTTTGGCAATCATGGCATTTTGTTGCTCTAGGGTTTTCCGATTATCTACAGTCTTATACAAAGCTTGAGACTTCAGGAAAGATTGATTGGCAACATCCTATGACATACAAGGCAAGACTGGTTAGATGTCAATAACTACTCGAGAAAAACAAATAGCAGCAGAATACTCACCTTGGTATATTTGAAGCTCCATTGCATATAATAAGCAAGCTTCTTCACGTTGTCTATAGATAGTAGTGAATCATCAAACATTTCTTTCCCCAACTCCTCCTGGGTTGACTGAGGCATAGATTGAATGGCAGGACCTCTCAATCCTTCAGCTCCACTACTACCAGTCCCATCGGCATTGGAGGCTCCTTCAGCAGCCGCAGGAGTATGATCAGGTGCTTCAGGGTTTGGCTCGTCTGATTTTCCAGTCGTGTCTACATTTAGCAAATCGGCAATTGGGTTCTCGATTAACCCAATTACAGGTGACTCGGGGGCTGATCGACTAGTTCCCTCTGAACTACTCGACACCCAGTTGCGTAAATCTTGAATCTGTTCCTTCTCATGCACTGGGAGATATTGGATCCTAGCCAAGCAAGATTCTGAATAAAAAGCTGAGGCAAACAGGATGAAATCCAAAGATTATCAGATCCTTACTGGCTGGCATCAAGACGAGGAACTTTCCTCTGCATCAAAGATCCAGGAGTGGCCTTCCATTTCTTACTGCCATCAGAGTCAGCATCTATAGACGTCGGAGTCATACAATACTAGGACATATAATTTTTCTGCAAAAGAAGCAAAGAATTCATCAGAAGATCAAAAATGTTAACTACAAGTACTCGACATGGTTTTCAAACCACATACCCATGCATTGTCGGGAGGATTGTTTGCCCAGAATAGCGTTGGAAGCTTCAGAGAATTGTCAAAGTTGTCGAGTACCTTGCAGCACCTCTTGACTACCTCTGACTGAGCCATTGGTCCTAGAGACATTCTGGTAGGGTCTTGTGTGCCTTCATATCTGAAAGCAGGATGCTTCCGATGCTGGAGAGGCTAGACCCGACGGCTTACAAAAGAAAAGACTACATGATCACCAGTGATTCCTTTATTTTTCAAATGAGCAATGGCTTTCAGGATGCAGTCAACTTGCTCGCCACCAGGTCCTTTACTCGACCAGCTCTCTTGGACTTGGAGGGCCCCAGGAATTCTTTCTGGGAGGGGAGATTCGAAGTTTCCAACATGAAACTAGAATTTTTTTCCACTCGACTCCTTTGCCCAATGGATCATAAGCCAAGTACTCGTCTCGGGTCTCAGGACGGAGTACTAATTCACAACCCCCGACGACGGTGGGTTTGGTGGAATTCGGAACGGGGACAATGGTGAAAAAGTGTTGGAAAAGATGAAAATGCGGAAGAATGTCAAGGAATGCTTCGCAGAAATGGGTAAAAATGGAAAGATGAAAAATGGAATGAGGAGTCAGATGATGCAGTTGGATTCCCCAAAACTGCAGAAGAGCATAGAAAAATTCCGATATGGGAAGCGCAAGACCACGTTCCACAAAGTCACGGAATACAACGGTCTCGAGGGTACCTTCCATGGGGTAATCCTCTCCTTCCCCTGCACGCCATTGGATCACACCTTGAGCCTGGAGGAGACCCAAATTTTCCAATTCCTATACTACTGCTTCAGACATTTTGCATTTGTACCAACCGGTTGACATATTGGCAACGGATTCCTCTTCAACCTTGGATTTGTTCTTCTTGGGAGACATCTCAAAGTCACGAGTTTTGACTCGGGGGCTATGAGAGGGGCTATGAATCTCACTGAGAAGGAACAAGTGTGAATCTAAGTTTGACGGCGGCCAGGAGTTCAAGGGGTAAAACCCACAAAAGGTTTTAGACGGCTTTATATGGTCTCTGGTGGCAATTCCGTGAATATTTGGAATATCAACGGATTCTTTCCTTTTTAGGAAAGTTTCCATTTTGCCACGAGTTTACTTTGATTCTTAAATCTAAATGGAGAGATTTAAATTCAAGACTCGGGGGCTGCGGAATATATGTATCTGAGATTTATTTTTTAAATTTTTTGAAAAATATGGAAGAAAAAGATTGAAGTGACCCTCAGCCTGATTCTACGATTCAACCTAAGGCTCGGGGGCTACTCCATATGGAGCGCGAGTATTTTGCGTACCATATATAATCAAGATTTCGGGGCTTGAGCACCTCACAGCCTCGGAGCAACCAGAAGTACTTGGAGAACTACTCGACGTATCTGAAGGAAGGCTCAGAAGCAACCAGAAGGATGTTCTGACTACATGAAGTACTCGAAGATGCCCAGCCAAGTACTCGACGCCTGCAGGACTCGGCTACGAAGAGCTCAGGGGCTTGTCAGACACGGGACAGCGGAACTACTTATAGGCATAGAATGTTCTATAGTAAGGGATAGCTCATGGATGTACCTTACCTTTTTGTAAACTACCCGAATAGGCGTAGAACTAGCTGCAGTATAAAGGAAACTACCCGATCGTGCTATAGTAGGACTCCAGCTGTACTCGGCTAGGACTTTCCATGTAACCCTGTCCCCCGGATATATAAGGGCGGACAGGGGCCCCCTCGAAACACATCAACACCTAAGGCAATACAAACCACCACACAAGACGTAGGGTATTACGCAACTCGCAGCCCAAACCTGTCTAAATCTTTGTGTTCCTTGCACCATCGAGTTCCAGAGCCGTCGATCCCTACCTACAAACCTTACTGCTAAGAGTATCCCTGAGCGGGCTTGGTGGTAAACACCGACAGGAAGTGTCTCGATGTTCGTCTAAAAATTTAATTAGCCAGACTGCTACATTTTGACAGGAAACAGGGAGTTTACAAACTGACCAAGTTCTCTAAGGTAGATTGTTCTATAAATTTCCAAATTTTTACAGCAAGAAGTGAACTTATTTTTCTGCATTTTGTTTCACAGGTTCAACTTAAATTGAGTTGGTTTACCAGGTTCAAAAATTCGAGTTCTTCAGATTTTAGCAGAAGAAGACTGCAGCAGCTAGAAAAATCCTTATAGCATTTTTTTCCAATTGAATCACTTTGAATTTTCTTCACGATTTTGCTTTCGAATTTGGAATGAATGCCCGTCCTATTCGTCCTCACAAAATGAAAGAAATGCCAAATACCTTTGGACTTACGCGGTAAGCTCGGTGGCATACATAAATACGTCTCTCTCTATACAACTAGTCCATTAACTAATCATCCTAGGTTATGGGTTTGAGTTAGCGTACCTGCAGAAGATTGACAGTATATAAAATGAACCTTTCGTGCCAGCACTCATGAAAGCATTCCCATACATTATCGGTCACTATAGAACCGGCATCCATACAATAACCGCTGTATGGACAACGTTAAACATATGCCATCGAAATAGCGTATTGACTGTGTACCGTCGTAGACAGGGAATTGAATTTCAATTTCGAACCATTACTCCCCATATATTCGACCGATGGTTGGTATCTGGGCAGCAGCTCAAGTAGGCCACTGCTTCAGCTCCAACGTTCGGCTTGCATCACCGACAGGAAGGTTAGACTCCCTCAGCTGACTGAGCAAGTGTACCTCTGTGGCGACGTGTCATTACATAATTTAAATGAGGAATTTAAATACTAAAAGGTAATGTGCTGGAATTTAGTCATATAGTATAAGCCACCTGATTATACCCGTAAGATCCTAAACATTTTCAAAAACTTTAGTAGTTTTGAAGTCAAGTTTTAAGGTCTCTTGTTGGAAAACAAGAGTTGCCATCTTTGGTAGGCTGTCTGCATGCTCTGATGCCAGTTGTGGCAGAACCACCCAATTTAACTGAGCCCGGGTGCTCTGATCTTTGTTGCCAGGCAACACTGACCCAAAAATGGCACTCACCGGTAGTTCCTCGAGTAAAGTCTCGATTAAAGCCACGCTTTCCAGGATCAAACAGAACCCACACGAAGGTGAGCCCAGAGATTACAACACATATCATTTCATACATCTCAGAGTTGCAGGGAAATTTAATTATTACAAAATGGTTCTGAAAATAAGACAAGTACTATAGATGTCTTATCTAAAATAGTTCATTAGAGTATCATTATTTGCAGCGGAAGGATGAAAACAGCTAACGTCATAATGATGTCACGATGAAGCCCGTACAAGACATCAATCAGTAGAGTTAGTGTTCGCTGGGGAAACCACCAACTCCACAGACCAAACCGAAGGTAAAGCAGTTAAACCAGCAAACAAATCTTCTAAAGCAATACCTGAAAACAAAGCCACAAGCAAGGATGAGTATACTAATACTCAGCAAGGCTTACCCATCATCGGATATACCTTAGTCCGTTAACTAGACATGCAAGGCTTTTTGGTTGGTGGGGTTTGTTTTGCCAAAACACCACTAAGAGTGGATCCTTATTTTTAGATTTTAACTTTGCCATATTCTAGTTTGATTAACCGTTCTAAGTTTGCATCTAGCTCTACACAAGCATGTATTAAAAACATTAATCATACAACAGTATTATCATCATCATATTCCACTTGTTACTCTATGTGACAAAAATTGTTAAGCAGTCTCAAACCATGAGAGGCGGACGTTTCGAATCGAGTTTGTTAACCTGGCCAGGGGAACCTAACGCACACGTATGGGAACCAAGTCATCCACACAACTTTTCCCCTTTCTTTCTGGTCCGTGGATCAGGGCCACCCGCCCAGAGTACATGGCCCCATGGACTCCGAATGATGCTGGGTCGTGCCAGCACGTGTACTTGCCGTTAGACAGGACCGAAGTTAGACGGGTTGGAGAAGTCCACTGGCCGGTCAAATCAGGTACCGAGCTTATCGATTACCATTTCTCGGCATGTGGCTAGTACTTTCAAAAGCTTAACGAAATGTGCCACACACCGCGACCTTAGCCAATTTCGACTATCCCGACGGGGTATCACAACTACACAACCCCGCCCATTGTCCTTATATTTCAACAGTAAGTAAAGTCAGTCAATTCCTATAATCTCGCGAGAGGCAGGTAACCACTCGACTTCTACCGTGCCTAGTTAGCGGGGCATCTAGTCGAGAAAAAGATCCGAATAACAAACATAGGTACTTAGAGACATGCATCTATGGTTTCGAGCAACGCCTAGGAATGTAAATGTGCAAATAAAATTATTACAACACATATGAATAGTTAGATGTAAATAACACGGTAAAATAATGGGATTATGCACCGGGGCTTGCCTTCCTGAGCAAAGTTAGCCTTGGGCTCTTCCAAACATTGGTCCGGGTCTTGATTCAATTCAATTAAATTCACATCAGTTAGATTCAAATTAGCTTTGTGATGCTCAATCTCGGACTCAGAATTCAATTCGGACGTTCCATCAGCAGGTGGGGTCGAATCTATATGAATGCAAAAGTGCTCTTTGTTACAATAGGATACAATTTATGTTTATTTCCTTCACGATAAAGTTGTAGTCCAAAATGTAAAGACTTTTTAGTGAAAACTGAATTAACTTATTTTTTGGGCAGTCATTTATAGAGTAGTTCATATCTTCAGTTTACTTCATAAAATGAACTAGGTGGCGGTTTTTATTTGCTACTCATTATGCATAAGGATATTTGACAATTTCATCCCATAAGCAAAAAACAGGTTCTGGTGCTATAAATTTTACACAAGGTATTAGTTCTAAGCATGAATTAGTAGTAAAAATTTCAGCTACAAATAGTAAAGCATCTCGGCATGAAAAATCATTTAAACAAAGCAAGTGCATAACAAGATAAATTCATACAGAATGATCTAAAGTATTTCTGGGGTTCAAATTTTTATAGGAGATTCTATGCATGTTATACTCTCTACTAAAATTTTTCCAGATTTTAATCATGCAGATATCACGAGAAATAATTATGACAAGTTAAACATTTGTAAAGCAAGATTAATTTCTACAGGAAAGTACGAAATGTTTCTGTGCCTCAAAATTTTACAGAGAATTTTACACATGATATTTAACGTACTGTAAATTTATCAAGACTTTTCTACACATAAAACAGGAGTAATAATTTCGACAAACTTAACTTACATAAAACAAAACTAAAATTTACAAAGAGTTCTATAGCCTAGAAATTTTCTAAACATGCTTCAGTAAAATTATCAATCATTATTTCTACTAGATCATTTACTTATGAATTAAACTATACATGAACTTACATATTCATTTGAGATTCAAGATGACCAGTATTGCATGTCAAAATTTTACTACAAAAATTACTCATACTAACTAAGAAAATTTTCAAAGATCATGACCAGATATGAACTATTGCATCCAGAACAAAAATAACAAATCTAGACATGATATACCAAGAATGATTTATAACTGTAGAAATACTCAGTAAATGGAGTTCAAACTTTGCAAGCATGATTACAGGACTAAAACAGAGTTCCAAAAATAAACCTAGATTTTTCTAAGCACAGGAACTATATTCATAAATTAAGTTCATAAAACAAGCATTAAACAGAATATATAGAAAACTAGATCTAAAATTACTCATAATTGTAGATCAGCAAGGGCTCAGTAAAATGTTCATCCAGAAAAAGTTTCATGGCTAACCCAGGTCTAGTTTCAATAGCATTAATACATGAATTTAACTAGTAGATCTAGGAATCTTTACCATTTGAGCAAGTAAAAGATTTCAAACTGAGTTCATATTTTTACCAGGTACTAAGAAAAACATAGACAAAAATCAAGCATAGCTACTGAACCAAACTCCTAGAACATTTATGTGCCATTTAAACTAGTCTTTTTCTTAGATTAAAATTTAGACAGAATCTAAAGATTTGCATGTAACAAACTTGTAGATTTCATTGCAAGGATTCCAGAACATTTGGATTTGCATTTTTCCGATTTTTCTATGATTTTATATGCTTTTTCAAAGTTTACTGTTTTGAGGGTATTTTTATAGGTTAGACCCCGAAGTTTTGTTTCTTCTCACAAGAGGCCACTGGTCGGGTTTCAGCAGATGGGAGGGAAGGGAGGCGCTGTTTCTGGTGAAGTAGCTCGCCGACGGTGGGGGCCCCATGGGGGAAAATGATGAGAAGGCCGGCGCGCACCTTAGAGGGGCTCGGTGTGGATAGGGATGGCCGGAGGCGGGCTCTCCACGGCGGCCGACGACCGGCGATGGGGCTGTACGGCAGCGGCGCTTCTCCGGCGATGGGGAGAGGTGGCGGCTAGGTCTAGGAGCTTCAGTGAGGCCCTGGGGATCCGTTCCCAGGCTTGGATTGGAGGGATGAGGGCCGGGAGAAGGGGTTCAGTGGAGCAGGGCGGCCGCCAGCGATGGCCGCTCGATGCGGTGGCGCTCCGGCGAGAATAGGCCGGGTCTGCTTGACCTGGGAGCTCCGACAGGTACTAGGGGAGGTGGTGGGGTACTCCATTTGGGCAATGCGGGGCGCGGGGGTGGCGGCTCCACGGCAAAGCTGCTGCTCGCCGGAGCAATGGAAGGGGGCAGCGGTTCTGAGCAGGAGAAAGGCTCGCGCGCGCAGGGGCTCGGCTCTGCGCTTTATAGGCAAGATCGAGGGAAGGACAAGCTGGGCACAGCACAGCTGGGGCAGGCCTGGCCGGGGGAACGGCGTGGCAGCTCGGCCGACCGGCCATGGAGTCGTGGCGAGCAGCTCTGCTGGCGGGGGCGCGTGGCGAGCTTGAGTGTCGCCAGCACGGAGTGGTATCATGCAAACCGGGGGCGCGGGAGCGGTTTGAGCTGGGGCGTGGCGCGTGGCCGGCCACCTGGCCAATGTCGGCGTACGGCGCGGTGCCGTAGGCAGGGTGCAAGGAGCATAGGAGGGAGATGGACTCAAGGGCATTTTCATAAATATAGAGAAAAGCCGGGTGCTACTGTAAATTCAATTTTTCTCCCTTTTCCCAACGTCAAATGAAAAACCTTTGAATACCAAACTTGCTCAAAATTTCAAGATCTACAATTTTCGTTTCAGGCTCGACTACATTTGAGCAAAGGTTAAAGAGTTA
Source organism: Panicum virgatum (assembly GCF_016808335.1). Lineage (NCBI taxonomy): Eukaryota > Viridiplantae > Streptophyta > Magnoliopsida > Poales > Poaceae > Panicum > Panicum virgatum. The sequence continues at coordinate 10,680,849 of NC_053151.1, read as the reverse complement.
TTTTCAAATTCCAAAACGACTCTTTGATTTAAAGAACATGTCATTACATGTGAATTTGGTTACTTTTACCCCTACTGTCCAACTAGACATTTGTTAGTCTTTTCATGCTGAACATGCCTATAAAATTTCATGTACATGTTTGACTTGGTTTGGAAAGTTATAAGGGTTTATACTTGCATATGAATATACACACATACATATTCTTGCATTAATGAAGTGTGATGCTTTTGTTTAAATTTTTCTTGATCTCTTGTGCACAATTTCATGTGGTTGATCTATATTTGGTATTTTAAACCCCTAGGATTTCACATTGAGGTTGGCAACGGTTGCTTAGCTCTAACGGTGACAGTTAGGGGCCGGCCGGCCCCTCCTAGGTCGGCCGGCCTGGCTCGGGTTCGCCTCGGCCGTCCGTTGTTCTAACTCGTTTGTAGTCGGTTGCATGTTATCTCGCAAGTTGGGTCAGGTCCTATCTCTTTTGTTATGCACTGCAGGTGGGCCCAATTGGACTTCTTGTAAACCTTTCAGTCTTAACTTGTGTCACTTGTGCAAGGCACATGTTCTTTGCTTGACCTTGAGTTTAGGACCATCACTGAGAAGTTGCATGACAAGTTTCGACGGGGGTAGGCCGGCTGGCTTGGGAATTCTCCCATTTTGGCTCATTTTTGTATATGTCGTACCTGAGTTCAAATATTCCCCAAAGCTCGTGGAACTCGTTAATGTTAGTGATAATCATAGTAAAATGGTCCTGAAAGTATGAAATCCAAAGGAATGTTTGTTGGGGATGAGAGTCCACCAAGCAGTAGAGGGAGCAAGTGTCAATAGCTCTAGAGAGAGAGCCCCCCTTGACTCCTTGGGTCAGCTATATATATATAGGAGGGAAAGAGGTGGCAATTTGCCTCCGGCCCCTTGATGAATATAATATTTACAAATAGGCCCTTGGGCCATCACATGAGGCCCATTTATAATATGGGTTGGGCCATTGTAACACCCTAAGTTAAATTTCAATATTTAATAATAAATTTAATTGGCCTTATTTAATTTTCTAGGATTTAATTTGCTTAGCCTTGCATTTATAATTTATTTTTGCTTCATAAAGTAATTAAAATTTATTGTAGGTTCAACATGTTTGTGCATTCATGCTGGTGCATATTTTTAATTGGTTGAGTGCATAGGGTTTGAATTCAAATTTGATTTGAATTCAATTAGTTTGAGTGATGTTTGAAAAAGAAAAGAAGAGGAAGGAAATAGAAAAGAGAAAGAAAACCCAAAACCAAACCCAAGCCCAGTCCGGTCCGGCCTCCTCTCCTCTCTCTTCTTTCACCGCGGCCCACTTCCTTTCCCGCAGCCCAGCAGCCCGGTCCGCCTCCTCTCTCTCCTTTTCTCCCGAGCCGGCCCAAAAAACCGCCTGGCCCAGCTCACGCGGGCGCAAAGCCCAGCTCGCCCCGCTCCCAAGCTCCCGGGCTAGCTCCCTCTCAGCCGCGTCGCCCCGCACGCGTACCCTCCCCTCTGGTTGATGGCCCGGTCCCGCACGCCAGCAACCCCATCCGCGCCGCGTCGCGCTCTCTCGCTGACCCGTCGGCCCCACCCGCCAGGTCCGTCTCCCCCGCAGCGCAACGCCCGCGCCCGAAACTCACCGAGATCGCCGGGGTTTCCTTCCGCTGCCCCGCGCCGTGATCTCCGGCCCTCCCCTTTAAACGCCCGGCCTTCCCTGCACCTCTCTTTCCCATCCCGTAGCCACACCAAACTCTAGCTCCGCCTCCACCCCGCTCCGCTGCACTCCGCCGCGCAGAACACCCCCTGCGCCGCCGCGGCCACGTTGCTCCGCTGCCCCCCAGCCCCACCGGAGCAGCGCAGCGGCCTCGCCTCGATGCCAGGAGCGACCCCGAGACCTCCTCCCACGACCCCAGACCTCGCCATTGCCGGAATCGCGCCCTGTCCACCGCAGGTGAGCAAGCTGCACCGCCGCAATTGTTCGCCACCGTGGAACCTCGGGCCACCCTAACCCTCGCTCCTGCTTCGCAGCACCGCCAGGACTCGATCCGTGGAGCCTGGACGCCCAAAGGAGCCCTCCATCGGCCAGACCCCGAACTCCGTCCCAGCGTCGCCGCAGGAGCTCCACGCCGACGACTCTGCGCTGTGTTCCAACCCAACCCATGCCCTTGGTAAGCACCCGAGCCTTTCCTGTCCTCTTTGCGTTAGATGTCGTAGGCCCTGGCGCACCCTAGGGTCCCGGACACAGCACGCTGGCTCTCCGCCGCCGCGCACGCCATGCGCCGCTGTGGCAAACCCCGCACAGCCACGCACAGACTCTGCCTGGGTTTGTCTTTGGCTCTGCGCACGGCCGCAGACCCTCCAGAACTCGGAACCAAGCCCCGCACAGCGCGTACGCATCGCCCAGAGCCCTCCCGAGCTCAACTGAATGTCCAGGTGAATCACGCGTAAGTGCTGAACATCCCAGACCAAAGCCCGGGTCGGTTTGACCCCTGGAACATCGGAATTGGTGAACTCCGGTGAGCTCCAGCAGCGCACCGCCGCCGGAACTCATCCTCGGCGACCCAGCGCCGCCGCCTGCGTCCCAATCCATCCAGAGCCACCCGATCTAAAACGTGCGTCCCAGATTAGATCTAGAATCCGACAAACCCGGGCCGCCAGATCTAGATCCAACGGCCCAGATCCTTAGATACCGCTTCGGCCTGGTCTTTTTGCTAAAGAGACCCCGATCTTTCCTGGAATCAACCCGCGGTCCGCTGTAGTTCAAAAGTAATTGCATTGCAGTCCTGTTTTTAGCGTTTAAGCCCCTGATTTTCCCAGTTTTAGAACCCGCAGTCCACCTCTGGCTTTTTCACGCGTTAGCCCCTGGATCTTTTCGGTTTTTGCACAAAGGTCCTTGGTTTCTTGTACAGAAGCCCCTAGAACTCTATTTTTCTTACAGTTAAGCCCCTGGAACTTGTTTTTGGCCTAGATTTTGCGTTTTAGCTCTGTTTTAGGCGTTCTTTATATCCACGGGATCATTGTAACGTGTAGAATAGCTTTAGCTTAGTTTTATACGCTGTTTTGATGTATTGGTGTACTATTTCTTAGTGTTTGTTTTTGGTTTGCATATATGTGTATGTTTTCGATGATTGTTCGGCGTTGCGATCGTGAGTAGACTTCGAGCTACCAGAGGAGTACCAGGAGCCATCTTCAGAGCAGGTTGAGCAGAAGAAGAACTTTGAGGAAGGCAAGTATAACATGAACAACACCTAACACTTTAAATACATTTACATACTGCATTTTAATACTGTACGCCTATAAGGACTTTCCTAGCCACTTTATATCCTTTATATATATCCTTTGGGTTGCATTTTGGTTAGTTGTGCTAGGTGCCGCGCTATAACACACTTGGTCCTTTTTAATTAATTTGGTTAATGGTATATGCAACTTAATTCTGAGAGTGGCCCGTTTGAAGGGCTCACGTCTCGTTAAAATTGGTTTTGTTAGAAACATGGTTTAGGGGCCAACACGGTACTTACTGCCTGGTTGGCCACTCTCCATAAGGACCGGTTCATAGAGCGACAACCTGGGACAACAGCGCTACCACAAGACTGGAATGGGACGGTCTTGGCTTACTAATTAGGTCATTTTGGTTCGGGAGTAACTTACCGACGGGGCAGGAGGGGTGGTGAGCTTCAATGGTCCCTGCGCTATGAGGCTTAGTCTGCGTACCCCTCGAGGTGGTCACCATCGTTGCGGAGCCTGATTCCTTAGCGGTTACACCTTACCAACATGATCCTTTGTAACGGCCTCGTAGTGAGTTTGCTAATCATCTCACCTAAGGAAGTGTGATGAACAACTAGCGTAGCTCACGGCTTGTGGGTAAAGATATGCAACCTCTGCAGAGTGTAAAACTGGTATACTAGCCGTGCTCACGGTCATGAGCGGCCCAGATCTTCCTTTTGATTAGTGGGGTTATCTTCCTTTGACGAGGCAGGTTTCCCCGGGTGGCTTGGTTTGGTATGGTTCTCCGTAGTATCATAATTAATTTTGGTTAATTACTATGTAACTGGGTTTATGATAATTCATCAACTTGTAGTAATTAGCTTTAATAAAATTTTGCCAAGACTTAAAAGCTAATGCAGTCGGGTCAGCCAACCTTAGAGCCTCATAGTTTGTGTTATACTTGTTGAGTACAAGTTGTGTACTCACTCTTGCCTACTCTACTCTTTTTCCTCTTGGGACACTCTACTGCTGCTCAGTTCCTGCCGACGCGAGGGAGTTTGCTCACGCTACCAGGACTACGAGGACTTCTAGGCATTCATCTCCCAGTCGACGTCCCTGTGGCGCCCAGCTTCTGAGAGACTTCGTATATGTATTCTACGCTTCCGCTGTATCAGACATTTTGTCATTAATATAATAAATAACTTTCGTACTCGCTTTATTATGTATTTTTACGTGATATGTGCTGTGATATACTGTTCATTCTGTTGTATATACGTGTGACTTGATTCTGGCACGTATATGATTGCTCGGTTTATGTTCTTTTATAAACTGAGTGTTACAGCCATTCCCCCAACAGTAGTCCCTCAGCTACTTTGGTTTGTTGGGTACAACAAAGCATAGTAGCTGAATATACAAGGAGTGGCCCAGATCCGTCTATGACTTCAGAGTCTTGGATCCCGGGCGCTCTCACCCTTTGCGCTGGATGAGTCTCGTCGCATATTCGGATCACTCTTCGTCGTCGCCGAAGTAGAAAAGCGAGCTGGAGTCACCGTCAACGAAGTCAAAGGCGAGCCCCTCGGGTCGAGCTATGCCGTCGCGAGCGAAGGTCGAAGTCATCATTGCCGAAGTAGAAGGCGAACCCCTCGAGCCGAACTCTGTCGACGAGGGCGAAGGCCGAAGTCATCGTTGCCGAAGTAGAAGGCGAACCCCTCGAGCCGAACTCTGTCGACGAGGGCGAAGGCGAAGTCGCGGTTGCCGAAGTAGACGGTGAGCCCATCGAGCCAAACTCTATCGACGAGGGCAAAGGCGAAGTCGTCGTCGCCGAAGGTAGATGGCGAGCCACTCGAGCCGAACTCTGTCGACGAGAGCAAAGGCGAAGTCGTCGTCACCGAAGATAGATGGCGAACCCCTCGAGCCGAACTCTGTCGACGAGGGCGAAGGCGAAGTCGTCATCGCCGAAGGTAGAAGGCAAGTCCCTCGAGCCGAACTCTATCGACGAGGGCGAAGGCAAAGTCGTCGTCTCCGAAGGTAGATGGCGAGCCCCTCGAGCCGAACTCTGTCGATGAGGGTGAAGGCGAAGTCATCATCGCCAAAGGTAGATAGCGAGCCCCTCGAGCCGAACTCTGTCGACGAGGGCGAAGGCGAAGTCGTCATCACAGAAGGTAGACGGCGAGACCCTTGAGCCGAACTCTGTCGATGAGGCCGAAGGCGATGTCGTCATCGCCGAAGGTAGACGGCGAGTCCCTTGAGCCGAACTCTATCGATGAGGGTGAAGGCGAGCCCCTTGAGTCAAACTCTGTCGATGAGGGTGAAGCCGAAGTCATCGTTGTCGTTGAAGCCGAAATGATGAGCACCGGACAAGACTTGTTCGCCAGGGGTGCTAGGCTCCTAGCCCCACTATAGCCCCTCTTGTCTGGGGTTCGTGGTGGAGGTGGCATAGAAGTGACAAAGCCTATTTTGGACGAAGATGCTTAAGGCTCTCAATTTCATGCAATAGGGTATCCCTGCCTTCAGTTTTGCACAGTGGATGACTTTAATGTACTGGAAGTGAAGCTAAGAGGAGCGGGACCTATTCAAGACGTGCAACTCATGCTTACTTCTTTCAAGCGTCATCGCTTGATATGCGCCGATGACTCCTCTTTTCGCTCGACGAAGAGGGATAGAGCTTCGGTGCATACATATTTTGGCGATATACTTTTTTCCCGGGAGCCTTGTTTATATTTCACAAGGGTGTTACATGAGGGATTTGCCTCATTAAAAGCCGCTAATATGGAACTGAAGATAAGATTTCCCCATGCCTAAGCTAATTCACCTGCAAAAATGTATCATATCGTTTACATTTATTACAATACCCTCGGCGTTCCACACCGAAGTACTTCTCTGCCTTCGGCTTCTCGCACTCAAAGACTTTCCTTGCCCGCGGCATTTCGCTGAAGGGCTCCTCTGCCTTCGGCTTCTCGCACCGAAGGACTTTCCTTGCCCTCGGCATTTCGATGAAGGACTTCTCTGCCTTCGGCTTCTCGCACCGAAGGACTTTCCTTGCCCTAGGCATATCGCTGAAGGACTTTTTCTGCCTTCGGCTTCTCGCACCGAAGGACTTTCCTTGCCCTCGGCATTTTGCGGAAGGACTTTTTCTGCCTTCGGCTTCTCGCACCGAAGGACTTTCCTTGCCCCTGGCATTTCGGCGAAGGACTTCTCTGCTTTCGGCTTTTCGCACGACAAGACTTTCTTTGCCTTCAGCATTTCGCGCCGAAGGACTTCTTTGCCTTCGGCATTTCGCACGACAGGACTTTCTTTGCCTTTGGCATTTCTCACCGAAGGACTTCTCTGCCTTTGACTCTTCACCGCAGTGCAAAAGCAATGCAAGTGATGCAAAATGAGATGAAATGAGTGCGATGTTTTTGCAATGAGTATAGATCGAAGGGTTGGCCTATCACTCAAGGCCCAACTTTCGGATGAATTCCACTTTGTTATTTGGTGAAAGTTTCATAAGTTAACTGCAATCGAGCAGCGCCGAAGGCCAAGTAGAATTCTGTGAGATCTTGGCATGGCCATTGCCATATATAATTTGGTTCGCTTTGGGGTGAAAACCAATAGTCAGAAAGAAAATCTTGCATAAAACTCGGATAACCGAAAATCCTGTATACAATTTTCTTTGGGGTGAAAACCAATGGCCCGAAGATCATTTGGACGAAGATAATTCTGACGAAGACCAATTCAACAACAAGAATTCCTGACAAAAATCATTTGGACGAATATAATTCTGACGAAGACCATTCGGAAGGTAATTCTGAAGGTAACCCGAAGTGTAGATGCTGCAAATGAATTCCGAAGCCCAACAATATGCTATAAATGAATCTCGACGCCTGCAGTATGCGAAGTGGTTCCGAAGTCCCATGATGAGCGAAGCTCAATAACAATGCAACTGAAGCCCTTCGGTACATGGTAAAGTAGATGCATATCGAAGCCCAATATGACAATATTGCCTTCATCATTTCCGAGGCTGAACTGCCGAAGCCCCCAAAAGATCCACTATTGCGGCCGGAGTTCAATGATGACCGAAGCCCAATGAGCGAAGATAAGTGATGGGCTGAACCCTTAGTGGTCCAATAGAGATTCAACTCGAAAGCTTGACCGAAGTCCAACCTGTGGTACCGAAGCCCTGTAAAAATTAAACGACAAAGCTAATGATCAATGGTCCTGGCTGGAGGAACCAGATTAGCCTGCCGAAGCCCTTTGTTTGCGGGGCTTGTGAATGGCCGAAGATGGAGCTCTCCGAGGTGGCAAGGTAGACCTTCATCGATCTTGCCGAAGAGGAGGGTCCGATTCTTTCTCCGAAGCTATTTGCATTTTTTTTCTCAGCTCCAAAGGTGAAATGAGCCGTTGGCCGTGGGTTTACATGAAAAGCAAGCTCTGAAGAGTTTGCAGGGATAGCAATATGCGAGCAGCAAAAAATAACAAAGCTGGGGAGCATGAAGAGGTGGCATGATGCAGGTCTGAACACCCGCGCCGAAGCCCCAATTATCACGAAGTTGACAGCTATTGCACGTCCTCCGAAGGGGTTAGGCCAGTGTGCCAAAGGGGTTATGTCCCTATCTGGCCCAAAGCTAATAATCGTAGCATGCTTGGATAAACTGCTCAAGCTGATCAACTTTGCACACCGAAGCCTTGCTGGCCGAAGGGCTAAAAATCACCGAAGGTGTAGGTCTTGAGATCGAATCCCTTGTCCGCCCGCGGCCTCGATATTTTTATTAATTTGTCTCCCAGGCTGGAGCTGGCGTGCTTTGCCTTTGCCGTGGGGTCGAAACCGCCAGCGCGCCGCGCTGGGGCGCTGGGCCTTCGCCAACGCAGTGCGTCGAAGACGTAGGGGCGCGACACTGGGCTGCCTTTGCCGCAAGGCCTCCGAGGTCGAACTTTTTTCTTTTTTATATTTAAAAAAAATTAAAATTTCAAAAATATATGTCCGCTTTCAAAAATTTCAAAAATATACCCCGGTCGCCCTCCCATAGGGCGACAGGCCTAATGTGTAACTTTTTTTTTTCAAATTTGCAACGAAGTCCCTGGAGAAAAAAAAAACAAGCCCTGTCGCCCGTTGGGGGGGCGACAGGGGCCTGTCGCCCGGCCCACGGGCGACCGCCGCTGGGCCCGGCCCACAGTCGCGGCAGGGGGCCTGTCGCCCCCCCCCCCCCCCCCTGGGCGACCGGGGTCCCCCCTTATAAAAGCCCCAGCCCTCCCCTTCCCTCCTCATTTGAGCCCGAAAATTCCACCAAAAATCTAGAAAAAAAAGAGAGGAGTGAGGAGAAGGAAAGCGGCGAAGCCCTGCCGGATTCAGCACTTGTGATCTGCAGGTTAGTACATTTAGTTTAAATATTGTTATATTTAAGTACTACGTATTTAAATATGAGTAATTTAATTTAATTAGTGCTATAGTAGATCCATTTAAGTAGGAGTTCAATGATACTTTAGTTTGTAGTTACGTAGTAGTAAATTAGTTTAGAAAATTAGTTCTACGCATTTATTATTACAATTGCAGTGCTATTAGAGACATGTTTATAAATTAATTATGATTTAGAATAGAATTTGGCATATGCAGTATAGAATTCGAGAGTCATCACGTAGTTATGAATACTTATACGTTATAGTTGAATTCCATACTTAGTTTTTACGGATTAATGAATAAGGTAGAGAAGTAAAGAGTATAACTCGATAAGTATTATGTGATATACAGATATGTCGAGCAAAATGCAGTTTCAAGTATTTTATGGTGAATACAATGTTATGTATGGGCTAAATGGAGTAGATTTTTCTGCCTTTAAGCGCACATATAGCGGCATAGATAAACCTCTGTGTCGTGGTGCTGCAAACCACAGCCGGGTGGCGGAAGGCACCCGCCCTAGCCCAGAGGGTGTGTACTCGGGGGTTAGCTAGTCTTAGATCAATCTTCCTCAAGAACTCGATGAACACAGCAAGATTTAGAGTGGTTCGGGCCGCCGGAGCGTAATACCCTACGTCCACTGTGTGTTGTATTGCTTTCCCACTGAGAGTGAGAAGGTGCGAGAGTTTCAGCCTATCTGGATTGTGGAGATCGTCCTGTGCACAGCGGGCACCTCCCTTTTATATCTCAAGGGGGCGCGTACACGGCTGTTGGATCCCCGACAGGTGGGTCCAACGATGCGATATAAAATAACGGGGTGTTCATACATTATGGCGTTGCAGGCGAAGGAGATCTCTCTCTTGGATTCGCTCGCCTGCTCCCGGAGCCCTCCGTCCATCATGTCTTGGCTGCTGTCTTGTCGAGACGGAGCCCGACGCAGCTAGTAGCATCGCCTGTTACGTAGCTGAGCGGCTGTGTAGGGAGCGGCGTAGGTGGCATGATGGAAAAGTGCCGAGCCGTCGTATCCATTTAACGCGGCAGACGGGCTCTGCGCGGGCGCGGCTCAGGCGGCTCCACTGTGCTCCTTGGTAATACGCGGCGTGCAGCGGGGCCTGACAAAAGGCTGTCTTGTGTACCGCGGCGGCAGAGCACGCCTTGTCCATCGCATTAAATGCGGTAGGTGGGCGAGTCTTCCTGCGGAAGACTCGCGCACAACCCCACGTCTCCGGGACACGCGGCGGCTCCGGACCCCTACACGGTGAGGGGCGTCCGGACTGGGCGCAGGAGGTCCCGGACCCCTCTGGGGGTCCGAGGCCTCGGCGGTCAGCTCGGAGCTTCCCTTTTGTGTAGACACGTGGCGTCACCAGGACCCATCCTCAGGCGGGGAACGGTCCGGGGCCATTGGCCTGGTGAGGGAAAAACCTGGCCTGTGGGGCCTGGCTACTCCATCTTTCCCGCGCAGCTACGGGTAACTACGCGGGTCCTGCCTTGCTGCAGTAAGAGTGGGTATCCCTGTTACAGGGTACCGACAGTGGCCCCCGGGCCCACCTTGGGAGAGGTACGAACCCACAGGTGGGGCCACTTCAGCGATTTGGCTCTGTATAGCTTGAAGCTCCTTTCCGCAGGGGTCTTGACCGGCTTTGACCGCCCATTGGGTTGGTTGCTGCTTCATCACGTCGCAACGGATTACTGACTATGGGCCCCACGATCAATGGTTCACCTAGTCACACGCGCGACGTTCGGCATTGCTGCGGCCGGAGTAAACGGGTCATTTACCACCGGCGCAGCTCCCGAAAAGCTCGGCCACGCCTGCGATTAATGCGCGCACGTCAGCTCGGCTTTCGCCTTGCTTCACGCGCACAGGCGACGGTTCGGATCCCGCCTTCTCGCACCCTCGTTGATTACCCCCCCTCCCTGACATGTGGGCCTGGCCCCCCCACGTCATGGACTGGGCGGCCAACTCCGGGTGCGGGCGTCGCTTGAGTTCCGGCGACGGTTCCGGGGCGCGCCGGTTGAGTCAGGCTTTATAACGGGGCATACCGTATTCCACGGTTGCTTTCCCGCATTCGTCTTCTTCCTCCAGCCTTTGCGCCCCTTTGCCTCCGAGCTTTCCTCGCCCTTCTCTGCCCCCTTACACAGGCTCCTTCCTCACCCACCAAGAGATGGCATCCCTTGTTCATCCCCGTCGCTTCCAGACCGAGGGAGAGCTGAACACAGTGCGCCGCCTGCTTGGGTGGAGTGCTCAGGAGACCGGCTGGGGGGTGCGAGCAGGCTCGGTTCCCCTTGGCAACCTCCGCGGCGGGGAGTTCGTGCTATTCACCTCGCATGTCTCCGCCGGCGTGGGACTGCCGATTTCTTCATTCTTGCTGCTGCTGCTGGAAGACTTCGGCCTCCAACTTCAGCATCTGACGCCGCACTCCCTCCTCCTGACGTCCATCTTCGTGCACCTATGTGAGATGTTCGTAGGAGTTCGGCCCTGCGTCATCCTCTTCCGCTACTTCTTCATTCTGGTGAGGTCCGGAAGGAGCAGGGACGAAGTGGGAGGGTACTACTTCCAGATAAGGAGCGACCTGCCGACTCCTTACATTCCCGGCCTTGCTGGCGGAAGGTGGGAGGAGTGGCGCAGGGATTGGGTGATCGCCACCACAGAAGCCAACGAGCGCCTTGCCCTGCCGATCGCGGGGCCCGCCTCCGACAAAGCATCCTGGAGGGCCAAGCCGTCGCTGCAGCCGGAGTTCGACTCCGTGCTGGACAAGATCAGGTCGCTGGCGGAGAGCGGCCTCACCTCATGGCACGTGCTCGGCGACTTCGTGAAGCGGCGGATCGCCCCCTGAAGCAGCGGCCACGACCGGCGTGGAGCTTCACCGGCCTCAACGATTGCAGCAGGACCCACCGCGGGGAGGGAAGCGACCTGACCCAGGAGGCCTTGGAGGTCCTGGTGCGGAACGTGACGGGAGACACCTTCATCCCGGAGAACCTGATCCTCCCGCAGGGCATAGTCCCCCTCTGCGAGGACTCCGCGAGGGTGGCGGTGCTGGCAACCCTTGCCGACTCTGGACGACGGGGGACTGGCCCCACGCCAGACCGGGGGCGACGCGAACCGCGGGCTCCGGATCCCTGGCACGTCCGGGGATCAGGCTACGCTGGGCGCTGCGGGGTCCGGCGTCACCACGAAGGGGAAACAGGCCGCGGCTAGCAGCGCGGCCGCGGCCGGTTCTAGCCGGGCTCAGAGCAGCTCCGGTGCGTCGTCGGGGGACGCAGGCCGGCGGAGGCTACTCCGGGGCGACGGGACCCTGGTCTCGGAGCCCGCCGCGAAGCGCCAGAGGTCTTCTGAGGGCGCAGGCCAAGGTAGCTCCCGGGCTGCCGGCCCCCACGGGCCCTCTGGCACAACTGGACCACCACCATCGCCGCCGAGGAACTCATCGCGCCGGCAGCAAGAGTAGCAGCAGCAGGAGCAGCCGCAAGAGCAGCGGCAGCAGGCACGCGGACTGGCAGCAGCAACAACAGGTGCGACCCCGGGTTGCGCCCATGCCAGCAGCCGCAGGAACAGCAGCAACGGGTGCAGGCCCGGGTTGCGCCTGCATCGCAGCTGCACGGGCAACAACAGCAACAGCAACGGCAGCAGCCACAAGAGAAGAGGCCCGGGACTCCGGGGACGCTGGGTACCCGGTACTGCTGGGTTAGTGTCATCCTGCTCTCCTTGCCTGCGCCGGTGTTCTGTTTGTTTGTTTTTGTTGATGGCTTTTCTGCTTTGCTACCAGGGCTTCCCGCCCCAGCGGTTCTTCTACCACCGTTGGCACATCAGCAGGTGCCCGGGCGGCGGCGATCTCGGCATCGACAGCGACGGTGGCAGCAGGTGCGGGACCCTCAGGTACGGCGTCCTGCTGCTTACTCCGTGGCACATGATGCGATGCTGACTGTCATGCCATTTCCAGACTCTGTAGTGCTCAGTGCAGCAGCGGCGGCGGCGGTGGCGCCGGTGCTGGGTGCAGCCGCACCCGACACGGTGGTGGAGGTGCCAGTGCAAGGCGCAGCCGCTCCTGACGCATCGGTGGAGGGGGCACCCGATGCGGCCGCGTCCGCTACGGCGGCAGCGGGAGTGCCGGAGTTAGGATCGGCCGCGCCCGACTCGGCGGCAGCGGGGGCACCGGAGCTGGGCCCCGCCGTGCCCGACTCGGCGGCAGCGGGGGCGCCAGAGCTGGGTCCGGCCGCGCCCGACTCGGCAGCAGCAGCGGGGGCGCCGGAGCTGGGTCCGGCCGCGCCCGACTCGGCGGCGGCGGAGGCGCCGGAGACAAGTGCCGCAGCGGAAGCCCCTACCTCCAGCTCCGGTCCTGTTGCGGAGGAAGAGTTGGAGGTGGTGTTTGGCAGACGGCTCCTGCAGCTCCAATCCCCGGAGGAGGATGCGACTCCGCTTCCTCAGGTGCTGTTGCGAGTTCGGTGGTCGATCGAGGAGGCAACCTCCTCTGCCGAGGCGGCCTTCCGGCAGGAGTCGGTCTGCACTGGAGAGCGAGCGCCAGCGTCTCTCCGACTGGCACACCCGCCTAGAAGCGCACACGAAGGCAGAAGCCTCCCGCGCTGCGGAAGCTCGGTCGAAGCTCAAGTCGGACCAAGAGGCCTACCGAGCCAGCCTTAAGAAGGTGTTTGACCGAGAGGTCGCAGTGTCGAACCGGGAGAAATCCTTGGCGCAGCGGGAGCAGGGCTTCACCCTGGAGGTTGTTGGCTTCGCTGCTCAGCGGTCCGACCTCGAGGCTCACCTCGCAGTTCAACAGTCCGAGCTGGAGAGTCGCAGTGAGGACCTCGAGTTCCGGAGGCTGGAGCTCGACGTCTTCTCTGCGACTCTGCAGGGATGGCGCGAGCAACTGCAGGAGAGAGCCAGCCAGCTGGCTGCCGACGAGGCGGATCTAGGAGGAGGGCCGGAAGTCCCTCGCCAAGCGGGAGGCCCACGCCACCGGCATAGAGAAGGAGCTCGGGCGCCAGCGAGAGTCGCTCAAGAAGCTGAAGGGATATGCGGAGCAGAAGGAGGCCAAGCTGGAGGAGCGGTCCCGCGAGCTCGAGGAGAGATCCCACGAGCTCGAGGAGAGGTCCTGCGAGGTGGAGGCGGCCAAGGCGGCCTTGGACACCCAGGGTGCAGGAGGCTGTCCGGGAGGCGGTCCAGAAGCAGCAGGAAGACCAGTGCGCTGGAGCCCAGCGGATCGCTGACTGGGCGGCCGAAGCGAGCCTCGCACTGGTGCCATTTGGAATGAGCCCGATCCAGGTGGCGGAGCCGCCAGCTTCGATAGCTGACGCCCTCCCAGTGTTGAGCTCTGCTTCGGATAGGCTCCAGCGCCTGGGGCCGGTCCTTACTGGACAGCTCGAAACCGAGGGCCGCGAGCTGATCCGGATGGTGGCGGAGCACATCCTGACCTGCCTCCGGAGCCACGACCCGGCCATCTCGCTGGCGCCCGTGGTCGATGGCCCTGTAGCAGAGACGGAGGCCGCCGCTCGGGACAGCGTGCGGGAGGTCGTTGACTTCGTCGCCGCCTACTTCAAGCGAGAGCCTGCGGACCCTTAGGCTGGGGATTGTATCTTTTTTCCTTTGCATTATGTAACAAACATTGTATTAGTTGAAAGTTTTTGAAATAGAAGAAACTTCAACTTAGCTGTTTGTCGGTTGTTGATTTGCGGTATGCGGCACCCTGGCGCCCTGGCCCCCTGGCGGATAGGTTCAGTTGTTTGGACCTGTCTGCCACGTGAGCCGCAGAAGATACTCCGGACCTCCTTGGGCATGGGTGTCACATAGTTTGTAAGACGAGCAAGCGTCTTGTTCCCTGCGTAGCATACAGAACTACAGAGAGAAGAATCAAATTTGCTTATATGGTAGCAATGATACTGCAACTTAGCTGTTTGGCGCATGCAGAATCCATTCATGGTGTCTGGGACAAGGTGGATGCTCGGTCCGGACCTTGGTCTGCATGAAGGCTTTGAAGCGGATGCCAGGACCCCCTGGTAGGTAGGCTCAATGGTTTGAGGCTGGCTACCACCCTAGAGGCGGCTTAACCTGTGTACCACTTCAAATTCACAGCTTAGTAGCAGGCCCGCGGGACTCATCCCTGACTAGTGCCAGGCTGGTACAGGGTCCGGGGCTCAAGATGCGCAGGTCCAGGTTGGTCAGTGCTTGTTACAGAGTGGTGGAGTGCGTAGGCTTAGGGTCGGAACCAGGCTAAAGCGCTACACAGGGCTCCGGACCATTCCAGGAGACAGCACGATCTTTCCGGACCTGGCTTCACCGTCCCAGACCCTTCGCTGTAACACCCTAATTTAAATTTCAGTATTTTTCAATAAATTTAATTGGCTTCATTTAAATTTCTAAGGTTTATTGTGTTTAGTTGGCATTTAATCTAATTTTTGTTCCTTAAGTAATTAAAATTTATCCTAAGTTTAAAATTTTGTGTTGCATTCATGCTGGTGCATGGTTTTAAGTATTTGAGTGTGGTTTGAATTCAAATTAGTATTTGAATTCAAACTTTGTTTGATTTAGATTTAGAAAAGAAAAGAAATAGAAAGAGAAAAATAGAAAACCCAGCCCAACCCGAAACCAAAACCCAACCCAGCCTCACCCCGGCCCACTCCCACTTGCGCCCGGCCCGCTTCGCCACTCCTCCTTTCTTTCCCGCAGCCCAGTCGCGGGCCCAAACTCCCGCACACCCCCCTTGCGCGGCCCGCTAGCAGCTCCCCTTCCTCCGTTCAGCTCGCTCCCCGGCCTGCCTCGCGCTAGCCCCCGCAGCCCGCGCCGCCCCGCTCGCCCCAGCGCGTCACCCTCTCCCTCACCGCGCCCCCGGGCCCACCTGTCGGCACCTAACTCCGCAACGCCCGCAAGCGCTCGCTGCCGCTGACGCCGTGGCCCCACACGCCAGCCCCCTTCTTCCCCGCCGCGCTGCCGTGATCCTCGCCGCAGTTTTTGCCGGGTTCCCAACCGCGGGCGCGCACGCCTAGGGTGGCCGCCGCCTTATAAATGCCCCTGCGGCCACCCTGGTCCTCATCTCCACCCCGCCGCCACCCCAAAACCCCAAGCCGCGCCGCCGTGCCTCCGGAGGCGGAGCAGAGCACTGCGCCGCCGCGCTTTCGCCGCTCCACCGCCCCCAAGCTCCTGCAAACCGCCGCATCAACTCCGCCTCGGCACCAGGGAGCCATCTGAGGACTCCACGCTCGACCTCAGGCCTTCTTTCCGCCCGAATCGCTTCTGCACCACCGGAGGTGAGCTCCCTCCCGCCATGACAATTCCTCGCCGCAGGTGTACCTCCGGCGATCCTGACCCCCCGAGTATCTCTCACAGGAGCCCCCGCCTCGAACCACGACTTCCAGAGGCCTAGAAGACCCTGCAGCAGCCTCCACCCGCGAGCGCCGCCCGGACCTCGCCGCCGGTCCGCAACGCCGACGCCCTTCACGGCCTCCCTGCTCGCCCAGACCCCCTAGGTGAGCATCAGTGCCCTCTTCTCCTCCTTTTGCGCTAGTTGTCGAGACCCTTCGGTCCTTTCCGAGCCCAGAACGCCGAACGGCGCCGCGCCGCCGTGCGCAGGGCCGCCGTCGCCCTTGCCTTCCCCACTCCGGGGCTTCCCGAGATCCAAGAAGACCCCAGGTGGACTACGCATGGCGCGTAGTCCATCCTAGGCCAGACCCCGTGCCAATTGGAGCCCGGGAACGCCGGATTCGCGTGCTCCGGCGAGCCTAGCGCCCCGCCGCCACGAGCAGGGTCGCCGGCGGTGATACGCCGCCGCCCCCACGCGCCCAAACCCTCCCAGCCGCCCGATCTCGAATGGACGGCCTAGATTAGATCTAGGACTGAGCCACCCTGAGCCGTTAGATCCAGATCCAGCGGTCTGGATCCACGCGTACCGGTTCGGCCGGTATTTTTGTTAAAGAGACCCTAGGTTTATTTAGAATTAACCCGCCGTCCAGCTTAGTTCAAAAGAAATTCCAACTAGGTCCAGTTTTTAGCTTTTAGGCCCCTGACTTTCCTGGTTTTTGAACCCGCCGTCCACCCGTGGCAGTTTTATGCGTTAGCACCTGAAACTAAGGTTTATTTGCGTTTTAGCCCTCGGTTTTAGCAGAAAAGCCCCTGAAACTCCAGTTTTCTTACAAATAAGCCCCTAGAACTTGTTTTTGGCCTAGTTTATGCGTTTTAGCTCCGTTTTTAGCGTTCTTTATATCCACGCGATCGTTGTAATGCGTAGAATAGTTCTAGAGTAGTTTTGTGCGCTGTTTTCATGTATTGATGTATTGTTTCTTAGTTTTTGTTAGTGTTTGCTTGTATGCTTATTTTCGTGCATTGTTTTGGCCATGTGTTCGTGAGTAGACGTTGATCCATCTGAGGAGCCCCAGTACCAGTACCCGGAGCAGCCGTCTTCGGAGCAGTTTGAGCAGCAGCCAGAGCAGTACGAGGAAGGCAAGTATAACATGAACAACCCATCACTTTTAAATACATTTTCATACTGCATTTTAATACTGTATGCCTTTAAGGATTTCCTAGCCACTTTATATCCTTTATATATATCCTTGGGTTGCATTATGGTTAGTTGTGCTAGGTTGCTACGCTATAACACACTTTGGTCCTTTGTAATTAAATTGATTAATGTTTTACTTGAACTTAATTCTGAGAGTGGCACTCTGTGTGGCTTGAGTGGCTCACGTCTCGTTAAAATTGGCTTTTGTTAGAAACATGGTTTAGGGGGCCAGCACGGTGCTTAGTGCTTGGTTGGCCACTCTCCATAAGGACCGGTTCATAGAGCGACAACCTGGGACAACAGCGCTACCACAAGGCTAGAATGGGATAGACTTGACGTAATAATTAGATCTTTTTGGTTTGGAGTAACTTACCTGCGGGGCAAGAGTAGTAAGCTTCAATGGTCCCTGCTCCTCTGGCTTGGTCTGTGCTTGGATTGCGCTCCTGTGCTTGTACCCCCGGAGGTGGGCCCCATCGTCGCCGACCTATCTCTCGCGGTTACGCCTTACCAACAAGATTCTTTTTAAAGGCCTCGTAGTGAGTCGCTGGCCATCTCACCTAAGGAAGTGTGATGAACAACTGGCGTAGCTCACGACTTGTGGGTAAAGATGTGCAACCTCTGCAGAGTGTAAAACTGGTATACTAGCCGTGCTCACGGTTATGAGCGGCCCAGATCCTCCTTTTGATTAGTGAAGTTATCTCCTTCCGACGAGGGAGGTGCTTCTCGGGGTTACCTTGGTGGCTTGGTTTTTGGTATGGTTCTCAGTAGTAGTATAATTAATTCTGATTAATTATTATGTAACTGAGTCAATGGTAATTCATCAACTCGTAGTAAATAGCTTTAATAAAATTTTGCCAACACTTAAAAGCTAATGCAGTTGAGTCAGCCAGCCTAGAGCCTCATAGTTTGTGTTATACTTGTTGAGTACAAGTTGTGTACTCACTCTTGCCTCTTCTCTACTTTTTCCTCTTGGCTACGCTACTGCTGCTCAGTCCCTGCCGACACGAGGGAGTTCGTCCAGCGCTACCAGGACTACGAGGACTTCTAGGTGCTTCGTCTCCCAGTCGACGTCCCTGTGGCGCCCTGCTTCAGCTTCGGAGAGCTTTTATCGTATTTTGTACTTCGCTTCTGCTGTATCAGACATTTTGTCATTATTGTAATAAATAACATTCGTATTCGCTTTATTATATCTTTTTACGTGATATGTGCTATGATATACTGTTCATTCTGTTGTATATACGTGTGACTTGATCCTGGCACGTATATGATTGCTCGGTTTATGTTCTTTTATAAACCGGGTGTTACAGAGTGGTATCAGAGCCGTATCGACTGTAGGACGAAGCCTAGATAGAACTGGTCGAGTTTTAGGACTTCTTCTCTCCAATCCTTGACTGCTGAAACTATTTTACTATTATACCCCTTGACTTCTATGACTTTTTACCATCTTGCCTTGATTTCTCTCTCTGAAGAATAGATTTCGTAGATTTTGGCCTGAATCAGTCATCTGACCACCATGAGCATAGCTAGGTGACCTTTTTAAAATAATACGATAGCACGTTCTGCGACGCGTTGTGTTAGTCGAGTCTTTTGCTAAACTCGGCTAAGTTGTGAAAATTGTCTGCTTGTTATTATGCTACATGCTTGATTTGGATTTTTGGAATGATTGTATAGTTTTGTAGTATAAATTTGTTTAGAGAAAATCACTCAGATGTTAAAGTTAACTAATTAATAAAAGGAGTTAGATCGTTGGGGGGTAAAACAGTCCACTCTATCCTGTCTACTTTATCATGGCTGAGTCTTTTTCCGCAAAGAGTTATCATATCCATCTGATTTTATTCCTGCAATATCCTTACTCGTGAAATCTTTTGTTCAAATCAGATGGTGAACACCAGGAGCACCGGTTCCGGTTCTGGCCAGCAGCAGGGTCAGAACAACCAGGGTGCCGGGATCCCGATGCCTCTGCCCTTGACTCCGGAGCAGTACTTCCAGCTCCAGATGCAGATGATGGCTACCCTGAACAACACCGTTCAGGCTCTTCAGCACGCTCACACTCAGCCTCCGCCTCCTCCACCGCCGCAGCCTCGCGACAGGCATGCTGAGTTCCTGAGGGGTCACCCGCCGACGTTCTCTCACACGTCCGACCCTCTTCAGGCTGATGACTGGCTCCGTGCAGTGGAGCGTCAGCTGGACATCGCCCAGTGCGATGATCGTGAGCACGTCTTGTACGCAGCAGGACAGCTGCGAGGGGCAGCTTTGGACTGGTGGGAGTCCCACCCGGTCCATGACCGCGAGTCTCTCACTTGGCTCCAGTTCAGGGAGCGCTTTCGCAGCCACAACGTCCCCGCGGGCGTTATGAAGATGAAACAGAAGGAGTTCCTTGCACTGAAGCAGGTAATCTTAAGTATAATCATTCAGCGTTTTCTTTTGAGCTAATGCCCTTGTTCTATCCTTATGAATCTTGAGTTAATCTTTCGATATCTATCTGTCTTTGTGAATTCAGGGGACTATGTCGGTCACGGAGTATCGTGATCGCTTTCTTCAGCTGGCACGCTACGCCCCTGCCGAGGTTGCGGATGACCGCAAGAAGCAGGAGCACTTCATGGAGGGTCTTGAGGACTACCTCCAGTACGCGCTGCTCAACCTCCGCTTCGACGACTTCAACCATCTGGTTGACAGTGCGCTCAACACTGAGCGTAAGCACCTGGAGATGGAGGACAAGAAGAGGAAGGTTGTCCCCGTTGCTTCCGGCAGCAACACTCGTCCTCGACTCTAGCAGCCCCAGCAGTACCAGCAGCAGTACCGGCCTCCTCAGCAGTACCAGCAGAGGCCACCGCAGCAGTACCCGCCTCGACAGCAGCAGGCAGGTCAGGGTCAGAGGTTACCAGCACCTCCGGCTCATACTGCTCTACCAGCTCCACCGGCACCGCAGGCTCCACGTCCAGCAGCTCCTACCGGACAGCAGGCTCAGGGACCTCCTCGCACCTGCTTTCACTGCGGCCAGCCGGGGCACTACGCCAACGCTTACCCCCGGAAGGCGCAGGCGGGACAGCAGGGGCGCCCAGCTCAGCCCAGGGCGCCAGCACAGGGCAGGGTGAACCACGTGACGGCCGAGTCAGCGGCCGAGGCTCCCAACGTGGTTATTGGTACGTTCATGGTTAATTCATATCCAGCTACAGTGCTTTTTGATACTGGTGCTACGCATTCCTTCATTACTCAGTCTTTTGTCGAGCATCATGGTATTCATACTAGCACATTAAAGAGGTGCCTGTTAGTATCTTCACCGGGAGGACAGTTGAGGTCTCACACTTACTGCCCGAGAGTCAGTGTTTCTTTGAGGGGAGTAGAGTTCTGTACTGATCTGATGGTGCTAGACACCAAGGGCATTGATGTCATTCTGGGAATGGAGACTCTGGCCAAATGGGGAGTTCGGATAGATTGTGCTCAGAGGACAGTCTTGTTATCAGCTTCCAGTGGCCAAGAGGTTGTTATCAGTGCAGTAGAGCCTTTGGGATTTCTTCATCAGATGGAGGCTAGACCCACGGACGGTATTCGCGTGGTGTATGAATTCCCGGATGTCTTTCCGGATGATCTGCCAGGTATGCCGCCTGAACGCGCCATTGAGTTTTGTATTGATCTCTTGCCTGGCACAGCTCCTATTGCAAAGCGGCCCTACCGTATGGCACCTATAGAGCATAAAGAAGTTAAGAAGACTATTGATGAGTTGCTAGCCAAGGGCTATATCCGTCACAGCTTCTCTCCTTGGGCTTTTCCATTGTTGCTGGTAGATAAGAAGGATGGCTCGAAGAGGATGTGTGTGGATTATCGGGAGCTGAATGCAGTCACTATCAAGAACAAGCATCCACTGCCCCGTATTGAGGATCTCTTTGATCTGCTTCGAGGTGCTCGTATATCCTCGAAGATTGATCTTCGTTCGGGTTATTTTCAGCTGAGGATCCGTCCTGGGGATATTCCGAAGACGGCATTCACCTGCAAGTACGGGCTATATGAGTATACAGTCATGTCCTTCGGCTTGACTAATGCCCCGGCTTTCTTCATGCATCTGATGAACATGGTCTTCATGGATTATCTGGATGTCTTTGTGGTGATTTTCATTGATGATATTCTGATCTTCTCCAAGACAGAAGAAGAGCATGAGGAGCATCTGAGACTTGTATTGCAGAGATTGAGAGAGCATCAGCTGTATGCCAAGTTCAGCAAGTGCGAGTTCTGGATTGACGAGGTTCCATTCCTCGGTCATGTTATATCTCAGGGAGGCATTGCTGTTGATCCGAGCAAGGTGAAGGATGTGCTAGAGTGGGAGACACCGCAGACAGTAAAGGAAGTCAGGTCTTTCTTGGGCTTAGCAGGATATTATCGGAGGTTCATCGAGAATTTCTCCAAAATCGCGAAGCCTTTGACTTCTTTGCTAGAGAAGAATGTGGCATTCATATGGACTGATGAGCGTCAGATGGCCTTTGATGAGCTGAAGAAGAGGTTGACTACGGCGCCAGTCCTGACTCTGCCAGACCAGACGAAGAGGTTCACGGTATATTGTGATGCTTCGAAGGATGGTCTTGGGTGTGTTCTGATGCAGGAGGGCAGAGTGATTGCTTATGCTTCACGGCAGTTACGTCGGCATGAGCTGAATTATCCTACTCATGATCTTGAGTTAGCCGCAGTTGTGCATGCTCTGAAGATTTGGAGGCATTACTTGTATGGGCAGCGGTGTGATATCTACACTGATCACAAGAGCCTCAAGTATATTTTCACGCAGAATGAGCTGAATATGCGGCAGAGGAGATGGTTAGAGTTGGTCAAGGACTATGACCTGGAGATTCACTATCATCCGGGCAAGGCCAATGTTGTAGCCGATGCTTTGAGCAGAAGGAGTTATGTCAACATGGCCGTTGCTTTCCAGATGCCACCAGAGTTATGCGAGGAGTTCGAGCAGTTGAGTCTGGGTTTCTTGCATCATACTTCCAGTGCAGCATTCGAGGCAGTACCGACTCTAGAGTCAGAGATCAGGCAGCATCAGAAAGATGATGAGAAGCTGCAGGAGATTCGTGAGTTGCTCAAGAAGGGCAAGGCTCCTCATTTCAGAGAGGATGATCAGGGTACTTTGTGGTACAAGAACCGGATCTGCGTGCCTGATGTGCATGATCTTCGGAAGTTGATTCTGAGTGAGGCCCATGATACAGCTTACTCTATTCATCCGGGCAGCACGAAGATGTATTATGATCTGAAGGAACGTTTCTGGTGGTATGGGATGAAGCGTTCAGTAGCAGAGTATGTGGCTATATGTGACACCTGTCAGCGTGTCAAGGCTGAGCATCAGAGGCCAGCAGGTCTGTTACAGCCTTTGAAGATTCCAGAGTGGAAGTGGGAAGAAATCACTATGGACTTCATTGTTGGATTGCCTCGTACTCAGAAAGGGTACAACTCCATTTGGGTAGTAGTGGATCATCTGACGAAGGTTGCTCACTTCATTCCAGTGAACACTACTTACTCCGGTGCTAGACTTGCAGAGTTGTACATCTCTCGGATTGTCTGCTTGCATGGTGTGCCGAAGAAGATCATATCTGACAGAGGGTCTCAGTTCACTTCTCGGTTCTGGGAGCAGCTCCATGATTCGTTGGATACGAAGCTGCGTTTCAGTACGGCTTATCACCCTCAGACCGATGGGCAGACAGAGAGAACCAACCAAGTGTTGGAGGATATGCTGAGAGCTTGTGCTATCCAGTATGGTACTAGTTGGGATAAGTGCCTATCATTTGCTGAGTTCTCATACAACAACAGCTACCAGGCCAGTTTGAAGAAATCTCCCTTTGAGGCGTTGTATGGCAGAAAGTGCAGGACTCCTCTCTATTGGGATCAGATTGGTGAAAAGCAGCTCTTCGGCCCTGAGATCATAGATGATGCAGAGCAGATAGTTCAGGCTGTGCTTGAAAATCTGAGGATTGCACAGAGCAGACAGAAGAGCTATGCTGATGGCAAACGGAGGGACCTGACTTTCAGTGTCGGTGATTATGTGTACCTGAAGGTGTCTCCGATGAGAGGGATCCGCAGATTCAATGTGAAGGGGAAGTTAGCACCTCAGTATGTGGGGCCATTCAAGGTGCTAGAGCGGAAAGGCGAAGTTGCTTATCGCCTGGAGTTACCTCTCAGCCTCTCAGGAGTTCATGATGTCTTCCATATATCTCAGCTGAAGAGATGTCTGCGAGTACCCGAGGAGCAGGCACCCCTGGATGGAGTAGATGTCCAGGAGGATCTGACGTATACTGAGCATCCAGTGAAGATTCTGGAGACATCAGAGAGGGTTACTCGGAACAAGCGCATCAAGATGTGCAGAGTTCAGTGGAGTCATCACAGTGAAGCTGAGGCTACTTGGGAGCGAGAAGATGAGTTGAAGAAGACATATCCAGATCTCTTTGCTAGCCAGCCCAGCTAAATCTCGGGGACGAGATTTCTTTAAGGGGGTAGGGTCTGTAACACCCTAATTTAAATTTCAGTATTTTTCAATAAATTTAATTGGCTTCATTTAAATTTCTAAGGTTTATTGTGTTTAGTTGGCATTTAATCTAATTTTTGTTCCTTAAGTAATTAAAATTTATCCTAAGTTTAAAATTTTGTGTTGCATTCATGCTGGTGCATGGTTTTAAGTATTTGAGTGTGGTTTGAATTCAAATTAGTATTTGAATTCAAACTTTGTTTGATTTAGATTTAGAAAAGAAAAGAAATAGAAAGAGAAAAATAGAAAACCCAGCCCAACCCGAAACCAAAACCCAACCCAGCCTCACCCCGGCCCACTCCCACTTGCGCCCGGCCCGCTTCGCCACTCCTCCTTTCTTTCCCGCAGCCCAGTCGCGGGCCCAAACTCCCACACACCCCCCTTGCGCGGCCCGCTAGCAGCTCCCCTTCCTCCGTTCAGCCCGCTCCCCGGCCTGCCTCGCGCTAGCCCCCGCAGCCCGCGCCGCCCCGCTCGCCCCAGCGCGTCACCCTCTCCCTCACCGCGCCCCCGGGCCCACCTGTCGGCACCTAACTCCGCAACGCCCGCAAGCGCTCGCTGCCGCTGACGCCGTGGCCCCACACGCCAGCCCCCTTCTTCCCCGCCGCGCTGCCGTGATCCTCGCCGCAGTTTTTGCCGGGTTCCCAACCGCGGGCGCGCACGCCTAGGGTGGCCGCCGCCTTATAAATGCCCCTGCGGCCTCCCTGGTCCTCATCTCCACCCCGCCGCCACCCCAAAACCCCAAGCCGCGCCGCCGTGCCTCCGGAGGCGGAGCAGAGCACTGCGCCGCCGCGCTTTCGCCGCTCCACCGCCCCCAAGCTCCTGCAAACCGCCGCATCAACTCCGCCTCGGCACCAGGGAGCCATCTGAGGACTCCACGCTCGACCTCAGGCCTTCTTTCCGCCCGAATCGCTTCTGCACCACCGGAGGTGAGCTCCCTCCCGCCGTGACAATTCCTCGCCGCAGGTGTACCTCCGGCGATCCTGACCCCCCGAGTATCTCTCACAGGAGCCCCCGCCTCGAACCACGACTTCCAGAGGCCTAGAAGACCCTGCAGCAGCCTCCACCCCGAGCGCCGCCCGGACCTCGCCGCCGGTCCGCAACGCCGACGCCCTTCACGGCCTCCCTGCTCGCCCAGACCCCCTAGGTGAGCATCAGTGCCCTCTTCTCCTCCTTTTGCGCTGGTTGTCGAGACCCTTCGGTCCTTTCCGAGCCCAAAACGCCGAACGGCGCCGCGCCGCCGTGCGCAGGGCCGCCGTCGCCCTTGCCTTCCCCACTCCGGGGCTTCCCGAGATCCAAGAAGACCCCAGGTGGACTACGCATGGCGCGTAGTCCATCCTAGGCCAGACCCCGTGCCAATTGGAGCCCGGGAACGCCGGATTCGCGTGCTCCGGCGAGCCTAGCGCCCCGCCGCCACGAGCAGGGTCGCCGGCGGTGACACGCCGCCGCCCCCACGCGCCCAAACCCTCCCAGCCGCCCGATCTCGAATGGACGGCCTAGATTAGATCTAGGACTGAGCCACCCTGAGCCGTTAGATCCAGATCCAGCGGTCTGGATCCACGCGTACTGGTTCGGCCGGTATTTTTGTTAAAGAGACCCTAGGTTTATTTAGAATTAACCCGCCGTCCAGCTTAGTTCAAAAGAAATTCCAACTAGGTCCAGTTTTTAGCTTTTAGGCCCCTGACTTTCCTGGTTTTTGAACCCGCCGTCCACCCGTGGCAGTTTTATGCGTTATCCCCTGAAACTAAGGTTTATTTGCGTTTTAGCCCTCGGTTTTAGCAGAAAAGCCCCTGAAACTCCAGTTTTCTTACAAATAAGCCCCTAGAACTTGTTTTTGGCCTAGTTTATGCGTTTTAGCTCCGTTTTTAGCGTTCTTTATATCCACGCGATCGTTGTAACGCGTAGAATAGTTCTAGAGTAGTTTTGTGCGCTGTTTTCATGTATTGATGTATTGTTTCTTAGTTTTTGTTAGTGTTTGCTTGTATGCTTATTTTCGTGCATTGTTTTGGCCATGTGTTCGTGAGTAGACGTTGATCCATCTGAGGAGCCCCAGTACCAGTACCCAGAGCAGCCGTCTTCAGAGCAGTTTGAGCAGCAGCCAGAGCAGTACGAGGAAGGCAAGTATAACATGAACAACCCATCACTTTTAAATACATTTTCATACTGCATTTTAATACTGTATGCCTTTAAGGATTTCCTAGCCACTTTATATCCTTTATATATATCCTTGGGTTGCATTATGGTTAGTTGTGCTAGGTTGCTGCGCTATAACACACTTTGGTCCTTTGTAATTAAATTGATTAATGTTTTACTTGAACTTAATTCTGAGAGTGGCACTCTGTGTGGCTTGAGTGGCTCACATCTCGTTAAAATTGGCTTTTGTTAGAAACATGGTTTAGGGGGCCAGCACGGTGCTTAGTGCTTGGTTGGCCACTCTCCATAAGGATCGGTTCATAGAGCGACAACCTGGGACAACAGCGCTACCACAAGGCTAGAATGGGATAGACTTGGCGTAATAATTAGATCTTTTTGGTTTGGAGTAACTTACCTGCGGGGCAAGAGTAGTAAGCTTCAATGGTCCCTGCTCCTCCGGCTTGGTCTGTGCTTGGATTGCGCTCCTGTGCTTGTACCCCCGGAGGTGGGCCCCATCGTCGCCGACCTATCTCTCGCAGTTACGCCTTACCAACGAGATTCTTTTTAAAGACCTCGTAGTGAGTCGCTGGCCATCTCACCTAAGGAAGTGTGATGAACAACTGGCGTAGCTCACGACTTGTGGGTAAAGATGTGCAACCTCTGCAGAGTGTAAAACTGGTATACTAGCCGTGCTCACGGTTATGAGCGGCCCAGATCCTCCTTTTGATTAGTGAAGTTATCTCCTTCCGACGAGGGAGGTGCTTCTCGGGGTTACCTTGGTGGCTTGGTTTTTGGTATGGTTCTCAGTAGTAGTATAATTAATTCTGATTAATTATTATGTAACTGAGTCAATGGTAATTCATCAACTCGTAGTAAATAGCTTTAATAAAATTTTGCCAACACTTAAAGCTAATGCAGTTGAGTCAGCCAGCCTAGAGCCTCATAGTTTGTGTTATACTTGTTGAGTACAAGTTGTGTACTCACTCTTGCCTCTTCTCTACTTTTTCCTCTTGGCTACGCTACTGCTGCTCAGTCCCTGCCGACACGAGGGAGTTCGTCCAGCGCTACCAGGACTACGAGGACTTCTAGGTGCTTCGTCTCCCAGTCGACGTCCCTGTGGCGCCCTGCTTCAGCTTCGGAGAGCTTTTATCGTATTTTGTACTTCGCTTCCGCTGTATCAGACATTTTGTCATTATTGTAATAAATAACATTCGTATTCGCTTTATTATATCTTTTTACGTGATATGTGCTATGATATACTGTTCATTCTGTTGTATATACGTGTGACTTGATCCTGGCACGTATATGATTGCTCGGTTTATGTTCTTTTATAAACCGGGTGTTACATTCGCAGCAGTGGGTGAGGTCACTTTGCTGTGCTCGATCCTTTGAGATATAGTGCTGGACATGCCGTGTTGGACTTAGGAAGCCAGCCCTTGAGTTGGGACGAGGTCCGGGCCCCTAATTTCCCGGCTCCAGGTACTAGAGCACTCGTTACAGGGTGGTGGAGAGTGCAGGCTTTTGGGTACGGAACCAGCTAAGCGGCTACACTGGGCTCCGAACCGCCCCAGGAAACAAGTACCCGCTCCCCAGAGTAGGTCTCTAGGGGTCCGGACCCCTCTCCAGCAGCAAGAGGGTCCGGACCTGTACGGTAGTCCAGCAGCTCAATGCGGATCTTAGTTGCAGCAACAAGAGTGGAGGTCCCGCGGGGGTTAGAAAAAGGCGAAAATTCCAAAAATCGAAGCGCGTAATTTAGCTTTGACACAAGATAGAACTAGGAGAAATTCTTTCCTTTGCAATCTCGATGTACATGGCTTGCACGATGGATGTCAGAGGCCGGGTTTACGAGGTCGGACCTCTACCGCTCTGAGCCGCGCGTTAGCCGACGGTGCGATGGATACCAGAGGTCGGGTTTACGAGGGTGGCCCTCGACCGCTCTGGGCCGCACGCTGACTCTATCTTATTACAAAGGAAATGTTATTTCCCTGCTCTGCCTAGGTGTAAAACTTACGCAGATGCTCTATGTTCCACGGGTTGGGCAGCGGCACTCCGTCTTCTGTGGCGAGGCGAACGCATCCGGGCCGGCATACCTCCGTAACCTTGAAAGGCCCCTCCCAGCTGGGGGAGAGTTTGTGGAGCCCCGCTCGGTTCAGGATCCGCCTGAGGACGAGGTCGCCAGCCCGGAGCTCCCTACTGTGCACGAACCGTTGATGATAGCGCCGGAGCGCCTGGTTGTAACGTGCATTTCGGATTGCTGCTCGCCACCTTCGCTCGTCAACGAAGTCCACGTCATCGCACCGCAGCTGCTCCTGCATGGATTCGTCAAAGGCCTGGACCCGTGGGGAGCCCAGGTGAATTTCTGGGGGAAGGCATGCTTCGGCCCCGTAGACCAGGAAGAATGGAGTCTCCCCGGTAGCTCGGCTGGGTGTGGTCCGGTTGCCCCATAGTACACTCGGAAGCTCGTCAACCCATTTGGCTCCATGCTTTTTCAAGCAGTTGTAGGTGCGGGTCTTGAGTCCCCTGAGGATCTCTGCATTCGCTCTCTCAACCTGTCCATTGCTGCGGGGATGTGCCACGGACGCAAAGCATAGCTGGATGCCGATGTCCTCACAGTACTCTTGGAAGAGTCTGCTTTTGAATTGGGTCCCGTTGTCCGCGATGATGCGGTTTGGGACGCCAAATCTGCACACAATGGACCTGAGGAATGCGACTGCAGATTTCTTAGTAATATTCACCACAGGAGTAACTTCCGGCCACTTGGTGAACTTGTCGATGGCGACATAGAGGAACCGGTACCCGCCGACAGCCCGGGGGAAAGGCCCCAGGATATCCACACCCCACACAGCGAATGGCCATGAGGGTGGAATCATCTGCAGGGCTTGAGCTGGGGTGTGTATTTGCTTTGCATGGAACTGGCATGCTTTGCAGGACCTTACCAGCTCAGCCGCATCCTGGAGTGCTGTTGGCCAGTAGAAGCCATGCCGAAAGGCCTTGCCAACAAGCGTGCGAGAGGAGGAATGACTTCCGCACTCGCCTCCATGGATCTCCGCGAGCAGTTCGCGGCCCTCTCCCTGGGAAATGCATCACATGAGGATTCCGTTGGCGCCACGGCGGTAGAGATCCCCTTCTACCACCGCGTAGCGTTTAGCCAATCGGACTATGCGCTCAGCGGACACATCGTCATCAGGGAGGATGTTATCCTTCAGGTAGCCCCGGATCTCGGAGATCCATGCATCGGGAACTCCCAAAGCAGGTAGGAGTGGCTCCGTGAGGACACCAGGTTCCTCATCAGAACACACAGCCCCGGTTGGGCACCATAGGTGGAATGCTGCCGGGACCGCTAGCTTCGAGGGTGCCAGCTTGATCCCCCTCACCCGGCTCGGCAGGCTGGGCGGTAGGTTTCAGCAGCCGTCTTTCAAAGACACCCTCGGGCACAGATGCCCAGGTAGATGCTCTCGCAGAGAGATCATCTGCTGCTGAGTTGTGCTCGCGGGGAACGTGTTGTAGTTCCAAGGCGTCGAAGTCCTTCTCGAGCTTCCTCACATGAATGAGGTATGCCGCGAGCTGGGGATTGTTGCAGTTGCAATCCCCTCGGACCTGCTTGATGATCAGCTGGGAGTCCCCCTTCACCAGAAGCTGCCGGACCCCCAATGAGAGGGCTTGCGTCAGGCCGAAGATCAGAGCCTCGTATTCCGCCATGTTGTTAGTGGCCTTGAACTCAAGGTGCACCATGTACTTCAGCTGATCTCCGTTTGGGTCGATGAGGACCACACCAGCCCCGGACCACCTCTCGCGGGCGGACCCATCAAAGAAGAGTGTCCAGTGAGGCTCGGTGAAGACTGGTGTCCTGATTTCCGGCTCCGGGGGTCCAGCATTTATGACCGGACCCCCAGGGTTGCTTGGGGAAGGAGTCCACTCCGCTATGAAATCAGCCAGGATCTGGCTCTTGACCGCGTGGCGTGGCTGGAAGTCCAGTTGGAATTCTGCCAGCTCTGCTGCCCACTTGGCGATATTGCCTGTGGCGTTGGAGTTGTGTAGGATCGCTCTTAATGGGTAAGAGGTCACTACAACAACTCGGTGTGCTTGAAAGTAGTGGCGCAGTTTCCTGGACGCAATAAGTATTGCATAGATAAGCTTATGCGTCTCAAGATACCTGGCCTTTGCCTCGTGGAGGACTTCACTGACGTAGTAGACTGGCTTTTGGACGGTCCGGACCCTAGTTCCTGGGTCCGGCTCGCCCTTGTCCATCACATCTGTCCCTTGGGCCCCCAGTGGTTCTGGGTTCCCACTGGAATGAGGCTCCTCCGGACCTGCCTGTGCAGGGCCCGGACCTTCAAGCTGGGGTGAGGCTGACGGGCCCCCGTGTCCGGGGTCCGGCTCACCACCCTTGGCCAAGGAGTCCTTGGTGCTCCCCTGGGGAGTTTGCTCCATCCTCTCGGCGACCAGCACCATGCTGACCGCCTCCGCAGATGCAGCAAGATACAGAAACAACGGCTCACCGGGTTCTGGAGCCACCAGTACTGGCAGCGAGGTGAGGCGCTGCTTCAGCTCCTGGAAGGCTTGTTCAGCCTCTTCGGTCCATGAAAATGGACCGGACCTCCTCAACAGCTTGAAGAAGGGAAGGGCCCTCTCAGCCAGCCTCGATATGAAGCGGCTAAGAGCAGCGAGAGATCCAGTAAGCTTCTGGACGTCCTTGATACGGCCAGGAGGCCTCATTGCTTCGATCGCCTTGATCTTGGCTGGGTTTGCCTCAATGCCTCGATGTGAGACCAGGAAACCTAGCAGCTTCCCTGCTGAGACGCCGAAGATGCACTTCTCTGGGTTCAGCTTGGTGCGGGTGGCGCGAAGACGGTCGAAGACGAGGGACAGGTCCTCC
Organism: Panicum virgatum; assembly: GCF_016808335.1. Classification (NCBI taxonomy): domain Eukaryota; kingdom Viridiplantae; phylum Streptophyta; class Magnoliopsida; order Poales; family Poaceae; genus Panicum; species Panicum virgatum. The sequence continues at coordinate 10,650,283 of NC_053151.1, read as the reverse complement.
ACTAGTGTTGACCCTACCTTAGTCTTGACCACAATGTCATCGACATAAACCTTAACAATATTTCTAATTAGATTACCGAAGGTTTTGTTCATAGCTCGTACAAACATGGGTAAGGCATTCCTTAGACCATACGGCATGACAATGTAGCAATAAAGCCCATCTACCGTTACAATGGCAGTATGCTTCCTATCCTCTCTAGACATCTGAATCTGGTGGAAATCAGAGTATGCATCTAGGAAAGACAAAAGTTCACACCCGGAGGTGGAGTCCATGATCTGATCGATACGCGGAAGAGGATAGGGGTCTCTTGGACATGCCTTGTTGAGGCTGGTGTAGTCGATGCACATCCGGAGCTTCCCGTTGGCCATTGGGACGACGACCGGATTGGCCAACCACTCGAGATGGTGGACCTCCTCGATGAAGCCGGCGTGTAGGAGCTTGTGGACTTCTTCGCGGATGAAGTTCTGCCGCTCCACGGACTGCTTCCGAGGCTTCTGGCGCACCGGCGTGGCGTCAGGGTAGATCCTCAGATTGTGCTCGATCACTTCCCTGGGGATCCCGGGCATCTGTGACGGTTCCCAGGCGAACACGTTGACATTTGCCCGGAGGAAAGCGATGAGCGCGTCTTCCTATTTCTCCTCCAGGTTTCCCGCGATGCGGGTGGTCCTGGTGGAGTCTGTTCCAATCTGTACCGACTTCACGAGAACTTGGTCCGGGTCAGATGGTTGGACCTTGGGAGCCTTTGCAGGCGCCCTGGGTTGCGAGGTGGACGGATCCTCCTCGGAGCGTGCAGCCTCTGCCGCCAGAGTATGCAGTCTCTCAACTGCAGCGACGGCAGCGGTGCGGTCCCCTGCACGGTGAGGACTCCGGCAGGGGAAGGCATCTTCAGGACCAAATACCCGTAGTGGGCAATGGCCATGAAGCGGTAGAGTGCCGGTCGGCCAATGATGGCGTTGAACGGGAGGTTCACCTCGGCAACATCGAACATGACGCTCTCTGTGCGGAAGTTCTCCTCGGTCCCGAACGTGACCGGCAATGTGATGCTCCCCAGGGGAACACCGGGTGTGGGCCCACTCCGGAGAATGGGCGAGAGGGAGTCAGCTTGGACTCTGGGATCTGCAGCTGCTTAAATGCTGCATAACTGATGACGTTGAGACCAGCTCCACCGTCAATCAGCACGTGGTAGAGCCTCACGTTGGATACGACAGGAGCGGTGACTAAAGGTAGCACACCAGCTCCGGCCATATTCTCCGGGCAGTCGGATGGCCCGAAAGAGATGGTGGTGTTCATCCACCTCTGGTGCGGCGCCGCCCTCGGGACCCCCGGCTTCACCGAAAGGACCTCCCGGCGAAGGGTTTTCACGTCCCGCCGGGAGACAAGCTCCCAGCTCCCGCCATACATTACGTACAGCTTCTTGCGGCGGTCGCCGTTGTCGGAATCGGAGTCGTCGTTGTGATAGACGCCCTTTAGCTCTCGGGCGGGGGATTGGTACCCCAGCTCCTTCTCCCCGGCCGCGGCCCCACTGTCAGAGGCCTTCTCCTTGCCGGCCCGCTGGCGAGGAGGGGGTGAGCCATCCTTAGAGGACTGCTCACGCCGCCCACTGACCCGTTTCGCGAGCTTTTGGATCTCGCGGCAGTCAGCGGCGCTGTGGCGAGCGGTGGGATGCACTGGGCATGAACCTCCGCTTCCACCTTGCGGGCGAGGGCGTTTGCCGTGGGTATTCTGGCCCCCAGCCGCTGCAGCCGCAGCCGGCGCCGCTGCTGGCGCTGCTGCTGCAACGACTGGTCCGCCGGAATGCGGCTCCCCGCGACCCCGGTTCTTCTTCTTCTTCTTGCCACCGCCCTGAGCGGTAGCACTGGAGCCACCAGCTTTGGTGTCTCCATCTTGGGGGGCTGAGTGCCATGCACGGCCCTCAGCGGCCCTGGCACACTTGTCTGCCAGGGAGAAAAGCGTAGTGACGCTTTCCACCTCGTGCGTCGCCAGCTTCTCGAGCATCTTCTCATCACGCACCCCCTGACGGAAAGCAGTAATAATAGATGCATCTGAGATACGAGGAATGGTACCCCGTACCTTGGTGAAGCGCGAGATGAAAGCCCGGAGCGTTTCCCCGGGTTTTTGCCTCACGGCGTGAAGGTGTGCCTCCACACCATGCTGCTGGTAGGCGCTGGCGAAGTTCGCTGTGAACCTCGCACAGAGCTCTTCCCAGGACTGGATCATCCCGGGTGTGAGATTCATGAGCCAGGTCCGGGCTGGCCCAGACAAGGCTACATGAAAGTAGCTTGCCATGACGGCGCCGTTGCCACCAGCCGCTGTGATGGCGGTAACGTACACCTGCAGGAATTCCGACGGGTTAGTAGTACCGTCGTACTTTTCCGGCAGGTGGGGGCGGAACTTGGGTGGCCACGCCACGGCGCGGAGGTGCTCCGCAAGTGCAGCACAGCCCACCCCGGCCACCGGTGCGCCCGACTGAATCCGGGCGTTCACCGGAGGCCTGGGTGCCGCCGCGTCCAGATCAGCATTGAGGTTGCGTCCCTCAAAGTTGAGGCGGCGCTCTCGCGCCCCTCTCGACAGCGATGCGGGCATCCTCCCCCGCGCGCCAGCGGTTGAGCTCCGCCCGCAAGTCTTCTGTTCATGCACCCCTCACGGTAGGGGAGCGCACAGATGCCGATGCACCGCCCTGACGCTGATGGTAAGGTACCACCGCGTTGCCAGGCGGAGGTCGTTGCCCAGTCTTTGCAGAACTGGGGGAGGCCTGAGCCAGATGGAGGAGACGATCGACGTCGTCCCGCCACTGCCTCAGGGTGTCTGGCGAGGCTGCCTCAGCTGGGGGGTTGCGAAGCAACCCCCTAGCCGCTGCCAGCGCTCCGCCGCTCGCAGCCTGTGAGGGGACCCTTGACGGGCGCCCTGACTCTTGCCGGCGGGCGGCGCGCGCCACCGCCAACGGTGCCTGCTCCACAGGCACAGTTGCCCCTGGAGCAGGAACGCGAGAGGCATGTGGCGTGGAGGACGCCACCCCTCCGTCATCTCCACGTCGTCTACGCGAACCATGGGGACGAAGAAGATGATGGAATGCGACCAGCTGTTGCTCCCCTACCTGGCGCGCCAAATGTCGTGGTGCTGCAAACCACAGCCGGGTGGCGGAAGGCACCCGCCCTAGCCCAGAGGGTGTGTACTCGGGGTTAGCTAGTCTTAGATCAATCTTCCTCAAGAACTCGATGAACACAGCAAGATTTAGAGTGGTTCGGGCCGCCGGAGCGTAATACCCTACGTCCACTGTGTGTGTATTGCTTTCCCACGAGAGTGAGAAGGTGCGAGAGCTTCAGTCTGTCTGGATTGTGGAGATTGTCCTGTGCACAGCGGGCACCTCCCTTTTATATCTCAAGGGGGCGCGTACACGGCTGTTGGATCCCCGACAGGTGGGTCCAACGACCCGATATAAAATAACGGGGTGTTCACACATTATGGTGTTGCAGGCAATGGAGATCTCTCTCTTGGATTCCCTCGCCTGCTCCCGGAGCCCTTCGTCCATCATGTCCTAGCGTCTCGTCAGGTCGGGCCCGTCGTAGCTAGTGGCACCGCCCGTCACATAGCTTACGCGGGTGGTGTAGCTTGCGGCGTAGGCGGCATGATGGAAAAGTGCCGTGCTGTCGTATCCATTTAATGCAGCAGTCGGGCTCTGCGCGGGCGCGGCTCAGGCGGCTGCACTGTGCTTCTTGGTAATACGCGGCGCGCAGCAGGGCCTGGCAAAAGGCTGTCTTGTGAACCGCGGCGGCAGCACGCCTTGTCCATCGCATTAAATGCGGTAGGTGGGCGAGTCTTCCTGCGGAAGGCTCGCGCACGATCCCACGTCTCTGGGACACGTGGCGGCTCCGGACCCCTACATTGTGTGGGCGTCCGGACGGGCGCAGGAGGTCCCGGACCCCTATGGGGGTCCGGGCCCCGGCGGTCGGCACGGAGCTTCCCTTGTTTAGGGATACGTGGCGTCTCCGGACCCTTCCCCAGGCGGGGAGCGGGTCCGGGGCCGTTGGCCTAGTGAGGGGAGAGCCTGACCGGTGGGGCCTGGCTACTCCACCTTTCCCGCGCAGCTATGGACAACTACGCGGGTCCTGCCTTGCTGTAGTAAGAATGGGTATCCCTGTTACAGGGTACCGACATCTACTATCATAGCATTTTCTCAAATCATTAGTCAAGCAAGTAACCTCTTTCTTTAACAAATCATTTTCCATAATGAGAGATTCATTGCAAGAAGGGTTATCAATTTTGGTGCAAGGAGAACTAGTAGAGCTAGAACCACAAGATTCATCATCAATTAAATCACAACTAACACCAATGCTCAAAGTTGCTTTTCTTTTATGATTAAACAAGGTATTGTGAGCTTCCTCAAGCTTCTCATGAGTTTCTTTGAGATTCTCATGAGAAGTCTTTAGCTCCTCATAGGAATCTTGAAGAGAAGTAAACTTCAACTTCAAGTCCTTCAACTTAGCTTTTTCTTTTGTCATGAATTCATCGGCATCATTAAGCATTTCAACAAGATCATCATATGAAAGTTCATAAAGTTCACCATCTTGTTGTACCTTTGCACCACCCTTTGCCATAAGACAATGTGGTGTAGAGAAGAGTGATGGAGCCTCCTTGATGGCGATCCCGGCAACTCCCTTGGATGGCTTGTCATCATCATCATCATCATCATCATCATCGGAGCTTGCATCGGAATCCCATTCAACAAAATAAGCTTGGCCATTCTTCTTCTTCTTGATGAACTTCTTTTTCTTCTATTCATCATTTTTCTTGTCCTTTTTCTTGTTTGGACAATTGACAATGATATGATCTACTTCACCACAATTGAAGCAAGTCTTGTCCACAAAAAGATTTTTTCTTGATGATTGACCTCTCTTGCCAAAGTTCTTCTTGCTCATCATTCTATTGAATCTTTTGACAAAGAGAGCCATCTTCTCATCCGATTCTTCTTCTGGCATCCACTTTCTTCTTCATTTTTACTATCTTGAGCTTTGAATGCCACACTTTTCTTTTTCATATCAATTTCTCCCCCATGAGCTTCATCTTGAGATTTCTTGAACATGTCATGGGTGAGGATTTCTCCCAATATTTGTGTAGGAGTTGCGGTCTTCACATTTGACCTTACAAATAAGGTCACAATTGTGTCATATTTTTCCGGAAGACATCTAAGAAACTTGTGGTTAAAATCCCCATCCGGTACCTCAAATCCAAGTCTCTTGAGGTCATTCACAATGTCATTTAGCCGGTTGAACATCTCGGCTATACTCTCATCCTTCTTCATGGTAAATTCACTAAAATTCCCTTTAAGCAAATATAACTTTGCCTCTTTCACAGTTGATGTTCCCTCATGAATTTCCATAAGTTTCTTCCATATGTCATTTGTATTTGTGAGGCTCTTGACTCTATTAAATTCATTTACATCAAGAGCACTAAAGAGCACATTAACCCCTTGATCATTTAGTGTCTCATTTTCCTCATCTAAGGGTGTCAAACTCTTTGGGTCCAAAATGACATATCCATCATTTACTACTCTCCATAGCTTTCTACTCATGGCTTTGAGATGAGCCGACATCCTAGTCTTCCAATAATCATAATTGTTCCCATCAAAGAATGGTGGCTTCCCAACACGAATCCCATGATCACTAGTCATTGTTCTACTCCAAGATGGTTAAATCCGCAATTAAAGGAGTACTTAGCTCTGGTACCACTTGTAGGATCAAGAATACCAACTAGAGGGGGGGTGAATAGGCGGTTTAAAATCTAAAACCAATAACACTAGAGAAATTTAATTAGTAACAAAGGAAAGCCCTATGTCATGCTATTACTATCTCTAGATGGGTTTGCAACCTAGGGTGACAAGACACAAATCAAGCTCTAGTAAAGTAAATTGCTCAAAGTAAAGACAAGAATAAAGTGAGCAAGAGAAGTAACCAAGCTTGATACAAGAATATATCCCGTGGTGTCGATGACTTGCCGGTCACCCCTAATCCACGTTGAGGTGGATTCCAAGAATCAACTGCTCCTCTATCAAGAACCTCTTGATCTTGAGCCGGCTTGAAACAAGGAACCGCTCCACACCTCGATTCCACTAGAGTTGCTCTTCACCACTCCGGTGAGGTGAGCACAAGACCTCTAACAACCGAATTCGGGGCTCCTCAACAATCTCCTTGGAGGTGCTCCACGAAATCCTCTTCTCCAAGCCGTCTAGAGAGCGGCAACTCCCAAGAGTAACAAGTTGATGACGCTTGCTTGAAGTTTCCCTAATGCCACAAAGCTCAAACTCTTGATGCAATGCACTAGGAAGCTCTCACACTCTCAAGAATGCAATCTCTAAGCAAGTGGTGTGAGAGAGGGATGCCTTAGCTCTAATGTGTCAAGAATGCTGTCCAAATGGCCAAGAGACCCACCCAATGGCCGGGCATTGGGTATATATAGACACCCCTTCAAAAACTAGCTGTTACACTCTTTTCTGCGAAGTCGCGGACCGTCCGCGTTTCAAAAACTGGATTGTCCGCCGTTATAAACCAGTGAGTCAGAGTGCAATTAATGCATGTCAGAACTAGCCGTTAAGCCCTGGCGGACCGTCCGCGCACCAGGGGCGGACCGTCCGCAGTTAAGAGTTCCAAACCACCAGAGACAACATCGTCTCTGGAACAACTTTGAGATTAGCCTGCGGACCGTCCGCGCCTCAGGAGCGGACCGTCCGCAGATAACTTTCAGCCCAAACCAGAGAAACAACCTCTCTGGTACAAAACTGAGATTAGCTGGCGGACAGTCCGCGCCCCATGGCCGGACTGTCCGCCGTTCAACTTTGAAGCCCACACCAGACAGACACCCTTTCTGGTACAAATTTGAAAAACAGTGGTGGACCGTCCGCCCACCTGGGCCGGACCGTCCGCGAGCCCACCAGAGACTCTACAAGCTCTCTGGAACGGGCGCGGACTGTCCGCCCCTCTGGTGCGGACTGTCCGCCGTTACTCAGTCAGCTCTCAAACTTAGTCTTTTTCAAATCTTTTCAAAACACCGTTAGCCCTCATGCATGCAACTAGACATTTTGAGCAAAATGGCACTAAAGACCCGTCAAGCATGAGTACACAACCCCTCTTGATAGTACGGCTATCTATCCAACAAATCCGGTCACTTTTCATCCACTAAACGCCTTGTGACCGGTAAAATACAAAAGCCCTATTTTATACCTTTGCCTTGAGCCCGAGCTTTGCTCATCATCTCC